>NC_072874.1:2113750-2796666 GCF_028858705.1 Grus americana
TCCGCCCCGTAGCTCGGATGAACCCTGGACACGAGGCTGTGCGAAGCAGCATGCAGCGCTTCCCGGCGGGGCCAGGCACCTGCATGCACCCGTCTTGGTTTGGAAGGGTCCCGCGGCTCCTGCCCGCGGCGGCAGCGGACGCAGGGGGTCGGCGTGCTCACGCGCCGGGGCGTTGGGCTGTCGGCTGCGCGCCGTGCCGACCTGCAACGGTCTCATGCTTCCTTCTTGTCTGCAGGCTGGCTCAGGTGCTCCGATCACCTGCTGCTTGCGGGAACAGGAAAGCAGCAACTGAAGATCGAGGGGGACTTTTGGTTTACTCAGATGACAAGAGACAATTTTGGTTCCCCAAAAGCCAAGGAAACAAAGCTGTCAGGCTTTAATGGTAGCTTGTCTCCCTCCTGCAGCATGTTTATGGGCAAACAAGCTGCAGATCAGACCAGGCAAACAGCAGCAGGTGAGGCCAAATAACAATAATTAATAATTAATGGCGAATGTGGCTATGTTTATTCTTGTTGTATTGAGGCAACGTTGTCTAATGGATGAAGCACTGTTACAGGACTCAAGAGACCGGCTCAGTTTCCAGCGCTGCCGCTAACCTCTGCGTGACGCCGGGCCAGCCGCCCGCTCTGTTTCTCCCTTCGCACTCCGCGTGCCCCGCTGCCGAGGGTGCAAGCTCTGCGCGACACGGGCGGCCCTGTCCCATGCCTGCACGTGCCGAATGTGACGGGGCTCTGGCCTCGGCTGAGTCCTTGAGGCAGAAGAGCAATGCCAATATTCATCTTCTGTCAGGGGCCGGTGCCTGCACGGTTTGCCTGTGGCACGGAGCAGGGCTGACCCGACTGCGCTGGGCATTAACCTTCGCAGCGGTAGGCTCCGGGTTACAGCTTTCAAGGGGATTTGTTTCTGACAGTAACATCGTTCCTAAAAATGCCCAGTACGTGTTTCAGAAGTGTTGTGGTGTCTCCATGCTGTGCATCGGCATCCATCCGTGCCCTCCCACCGCCCTGCCCTGCCCTGCCCTGCACCTCCCCGCACGCTGCCGGTGCGTGTGGGGCAACTCGCAGACGCGCCGGAGCTGTATCAGACCGATCTCCAGCCCGGTTTTCCACAGGCTCCGGTGTTAACTCACGCTGGTGCCGGCTGGGCTTGCCTCCTCCCCAGATGCCGTGTTTCACGGACACGTGCCATGGGTCCCCTCTCCTGCATGGCTGTTCAGTCCCTCGTGTACGCAGGTCCCCGGCCACGCATGCGGCTTGAATGCACGCCACCGCATGATTTCAGGCATGCACAAATATGCGAGTATATAAATTATGCAGAGCTCTTTGTGGACAGACAAAGTCTATGATACTACAAGCAACACCTGCTCTCCAGGGGCGTCTGCTTTGGGGGTGGCCCTTGCTGAAGCACCCACATCCGCTGGGTGCCTGGACCTGAAGTGACACCCACCTTGGCAGCAATGCCTGGATATTTGTAAAACATGCTTCTGACTTTTTATTTTAAGGCTGTCCCCTAGAGACAAATATAACCTGTTCCGGGACTGCAGAAGAAAGCTTTGAAGTTGCTGCTGCCTGGAAATAGCTCTGGTTTCCTACGTCTCATGGTGACGGTCCCACACTTGTTCTTCCCCGAACATCCCTCAACCGGCTACAGTCATGGCAAACGCCACCACCGCAGCTGCTGGCTGCAGCAGGGCACCAGTGCATCTTGCCCTTCAGTCCCCTGACTTTGTACAAAGTTTCACGCTGAGGGGAAACTTAATGTGCCTCAGTTCCTTTCCATTCATCTTTTACTCTTAAAACATTAGCCTTTTTAATGTAACATGTGCTACTTTTTTATTGCCACGCTAACAAGTTGTTGAGCTGTGTTTACAATATGCTGATTGTAAGTGCCCCCTAATAGGTCCAGTCTATGTACCCTCCCCAATTAATTTTTGGGTTTTCTGTTTCATTTTGGGCATGTGTATTTCCTTTATAAAACCTGCATCTCGCCCTGGTATTCGTTGCTGCGTTACCTGGAGGAACCATCTGAACGCACATTGTGGAACAGTCATTACCGAGGAACCACAAAGAACGCCAGGGCTGAAATGATCTGGAGCGATGGCATTTGCAGTCCTCTTTGGATTCGTTCAAAACCTGCTTTATTCCAGAGTTAAATTAGTTATTAATTTTAAGAACATAAAAGCCAAAGAGTTTTGGCACAAGTTCCAGCCCCAGTTTTAACCTATAAACCTTTATTGCGTCTAAGAACGTATCTTACTGGAATGACGTATGGAATGACGTATGGGACTTTTTACAAGGGCAGAGAGTGACAGGGCAGAGGGGGATGGCCTGAAGCTGAAGGAGGGGAGATTTAGATTAGATACATTAGGCAGAAATCCTTCCCTGTGAGGGTGCTGAGGCCCTGGCACAGGGTGCCCAGAGAAGCTGTGGCTGCCCCTGGCTCCCTGGCAGTGTTGAAGGCCAGGTTGGATGGGGCTTTGGGCAACCTGGGCTAGTGGAGGGGGTCCCTGCCCGTGGCAGGGGTGGCACTGGATGGGCTTTGAGGTCCCATCCCACCGTGTGATGCCATGGGCCCAGTGCAGTCACCATTGCCTGTCTAACCTCTTGTGTTAACTGGCTTTTGCCCACTAAGTAAAAGGAAGCCTGTGCTGGATTAATTGGGTTTGATCTTCTCAAGCTTCCTTTAAGCCAAGGATGATGAAAGTTTAGGGCTGCGGCTTGTTGTGGGGCTAATCCCAAAGCTGAAGTCAAAGAAACTCTTTCCATGGGTTCCTGTGGGCGCACACTGGCAAACATGGCTCTCGGCCACCCCAGCATCTCCTGGGGTTTGTGCGGGGTATGAAGGTCGTGGCTCAGCCCCGTTGACGCTGCCCGGTGGGACGTGGCCATGTGCCTGTGCAGAGCTGGGCTGCAGCCGCAACCCCGACCCAAATCCGGGAGAGGAACGGCACCCAGGCCGGCGTGACGAGCCAGCGCTTCGCCCTGCCACCCCACCTCCACGGAGTGCCCAGAGGAGACAGGGAGGAGAAGCTGGTCACAGGTCCAGACAGCGATGCTGCGGACAGTCCTCAGCCTTCCAGGAGACCAGCCCAAAACCTTGGGTTTAATTACAGTAGAGCTGGGAGGCGTGGGAAAGCAGGCGAGAGCAGAGTCCAGGCTTCTTTTGTTTTGGTTTGGTTTGTTTTTCTTTATTTCATTTAGTTTCATCGCCCCACCTCTCTTCTTTTATTGAGGAAAATAAGGGACTAACTGAGATATCCCCATGCTGAGGTCTGCGGATGGCCGTGCAGGGGGGCTGGGGGCTAGAAAGCTGCCAGGAGAGTCGCTGAGCGGCTTCCCTGGCACTGGGCTCTCTCAGCCACGGTCCCCTCTTCTCTCCCTCTTCCTTGTCTCCCAGTGCCCATCCCCTCGAAGGCCAACGGCACCACCATTTCCACCCTGTCCATGAACAAAGACGGCCTGATCGGAGGCGTGACGAATCCCAATGAGGTCTTCTGCTCCGTGCCTGGCCGCCTCTCTCTTCTCAGCTCCACCTCCAAGTACAAGGTGACCGTCGGGGAGGTGCAGAGAAGGCTCTCGCCCCCCGAGTGTCTCAACGCCTCTCTCCTCGGAGGAGTCCTCCGCAGGTGAGCTGCTCCCGAGAGCCCTGGCGCAGCCCGGGGGTGAAATGCGGGGGGGGTAATGCCGAAGTAAGCTTTGCGTTCAGCACCAGCTCTCACCTCTCAGATTAACGTAGATGAGAAATTCTGGTGTGTGGTATATTGGGGAAGAGCATTTTTGTTGCTTTTTCTTCTTTCCTTTCAAACGTAAACTGGGATTACCGTTATTTTAACATTAATTACATTATAATAATTTTTCCCCCCCCTACTCATTTTCTCTTTTCAGAGCAAAATCAAAAAATGGGGGTCGGTGTCTAAGGGAAAGGTTAGAGAAAATCGGACTAAATCTACCTGCAGGAAGGCGCAAAGCTGCCAACGTCACCCTGCTGACATCCCTCGTGGAAGGTAAGAGCCGCTCTCCGCTCCCGCAGAGGATGGGAGTGCCGAAACTTCCATACCCTTCATTTGCAGCTTTCCGCAAACGAGAACACTTAAAACAAAGCATGCAGCGGTCACCGCCGCCTGCGACTGGAAATATCCCCGCGTGAGTCTCCATGCGGATTCAAGCATGTCTGCCTTCCCAAACTCAGACATTTCTGTCGGACCAGTCGGAGCCCTTTAGGAACGGGCACCCACGGCCCAAGCGGGGCCGCGAGCTTCCTTCCGCCTGCGTCTAAGCGTATCGTTCACTTCTGCGAACCGGTTCTAACGCTCCGCGTCCCGCCCTCCTCCCCCCGGGACAGGTGAGACATCGCGGCGATGCCGCGCGGCTCTGAGCTCTCGCAGGCGGAGGTGAAGTTTGCGGTAGCCGTCCTCAGAGCGTTAAGGGCTGGCTATGGAAAAGGTGCTGCCTGCCCTGCCGCGTGAGCTGCCCCTGCTTAAAGCCCCTCGTTTATTTGCTGCCCTCCTACTTTTTTTTTTTTTTCCCGCTATGGAAACGATGATGTCGCCGCTGCATCTTGGGAGAAAAAGGACACGGGATGCAAACAAATGCAATGACAGCTCTGACTCCCTTCGAGCTTTGGAATCCATTGTGTTTGTGCCCAGCGTGTTGGAGGCAGCTGCCCGCAGTTTCTGAATAGAAAATCATCTCCATTGTTGCCAGCAAATTAAATGACCCGCTTCATTAGGCGGAGGTTGTTACTGAGGGCAGTTGGTTCGTGCTGAATGAAAGGCTGATTTCCATTAAAAGAAAAGAAAGAAAAGCATGAAAGAAAGAAAGGAAGGAAGAAACGTACATTTTGATTTCAGGTGGCTGCTGATGTTGTGGTTACTGCTTACCAGCTCATAGTAAATAAAAGAGCGGTGCCATGTGTGCTTGGCGGATACAATTTCCTCCTGCACACAAGCGTTAGGGTACTGGGAGACATTTCACCCAGAGGAAGGTGCTATCGCATTGTCATCACTCAGCAGACAGAAACTGCCTTGTGCCCCTGTGCCCCAGGCACCCTCTTTCTTGGACATTTGCTGTCGTGGTTTAATTTGTTTTCTCCCCTCTGCCTTCCCAATGTCTGCTCATTTAAAAAAATACTGGGGGGGGGGGGTTGAGTGCTAGTGATAGACTTTTCCTTGTGTTGGCCCGCAGCTGTTCATATAGATGGGGGACTACGGGTGCCGGGGAACCCAGGGAGCACCACGAGGGCTGCGGGTAGAAACGCAGCTGCCTTGGGGAGCCCTGGCCACGTACACCGGGCACTCACCCTCTCTTGGGCACCTGCTCCGTGGGAGTAGCTCCAGCGAGGACCCAGAGGAGCAGCAGGGCTGTAGTTTGACTTCAGAGACATCCCTAAGCTCCCGGGAAGAGGCGTGCGTTCAGACAGGCACCTGTAGCCGTCTGCCTGCCGAGGGGTCCTGCCCCCCCAGGCTCTCCCCCAGCCTCTGCCCCCCCAGGCTGTGACACCGCTTTCTGCCTCCTTGTCCCCTCTGCCGAAACCTCTCTAAGCCAGCAGCCAAACTGCCTTTAAAACACTCGGCTAACGTAGCCACTCGCACACACTCGCGGAGGAGAGAAATCCTGGCTCCAGCCTTGCTCTCACCATGAGGTCACACAGCCCTTTTTATTGCCACGATAACTGGTTTCCAGCAGCTGTTACTTTCTGATTGTTTTTTAACAGTCAGACACCTGCAGTTCCTATTCTCTAGGTTTACCTTATTTGCTCCTTCTTTGGAGGAGGAGGAGATAAAGTGGAAAGTATTCTCTTTCTGTGGGAAGCGCAGACACTTTCCCCAGAACGTGCCTTCGCAGACCGAGCTCTGGGAGCTGGGGAGACTGCGATGGGCTCTAGGTTAATGCTGTTAGGATGGATGGCCTAATACGTGTGAGCAGCAGGGGGGCAACTCAAATTAGCTCTGCCTGCCCGACCGGGATTTCGGGTGTTGGGCATGATCAATTGCCATCAGCTCTGATTATTTCCACGGGGACGCCTGGAGATGGATCAATTCCATCAATGGGTGGGCATTTCCACGGGGTGATGGATACGCTGCCTGCGCGTCCAGCCCGAGGGCCCCTGCTCGCTGCGGGAGGATGTAAACCCCTTCCTCCTGCCCGTTTCTCACATCCCCGTTTTGTCTAGCAGCCACGGAGCTAAGGGTTGCTTTGTCACCCTCCGGCCCCTGTTCAAACCTCTGCTCAATTTGGAGAGGCCAGGCAGGAAATTTTGGAAGAAGCAGGGAGAGAAAGATGCAGCAAGGGAAGTGTGAAGTGAGAAACGCCCCTGGGACCCCGAGAGCTCTTGGGTGGCAACTGAGAAAGGAAAGTGCTCCAGTCCTGGCAGAAATGAGCCACACCAGTGAGATGGCTGAAGATGCCACAGAAAGTGCTCTCCTTTCACGCGGGCGTTGACGCAGCTTGTTAATCTGTCCTGCTCGCAGGTGAAGCCGTTCACCTGGCTCGGGATTTCGGTTACGTGTGCGAAACGGAGTTCCCAGCCAAGGCGGCGGCAGAGTACCTGTGCCGACAGCACTCCGACCCCACGGAGCTCCACACCAGGAAAAACATGCTGCTGGCTACCAAGTGAGTACAGACGGCAACGAGCCACCGCTGCGTTAGGTGCCCGCAGCCTGGGAGGGCGGCGTTAGCCCCGGAAGCTCAGTGGTGTGCGGGGAAGGGACGGCCTCACACGCTGCACGCAGACCTGACCGATGCACGGCAGCGAATAGTTAGCGTGGATCGAAGGGCTTGCTCCCACGCCGGAGAGCTTAACCCAACCCCAGGGAGCATTTTGGTGCTGTCACACGTGCCCCTTCGAAGCAGTGGCACCCGCACCGGCTCCGACTGCACCCAGGGGCTTTCCCCTGGTTGGGGCCGACAGCTCCGGGAGGGGAGGCAGCCGCTCGGGCAGGGAGCGAGAAAAGAACCCCCAAACGCACCTACGTCCCCGCAGCTCCCCAACAGCATCGATCCTAACGCAAACCTCTCTCTTTCAGGCAAATTTGTAAAGAGTTTGCAGATTTGATAGCGCAGGATCGCTCGCCGCTGGGGAACAGCCGCCCCTCCCTCATCTTAGAGCCCGGTGTCCAGAGCTGTTTGACTCATTTCAGCTTGATAACCCACGGCTTTGGGGGCCCAGCCATCTGCGCAGCGCTCACCGCCTTCCAGAACTACCTGGTGGAGTCCCTTAAGGGGCTGGATAAAATGTTCATGAACAGCACAGGGAACGGGCACACGGCCGGAGACTCCAAAGCGTCAGAAAAAGAAGTGAAGCATCGGAAATAACGTGCTGTCTCCTGCCCTCTCCCCGGCGGGAGCTTTCCCCGGTGGTGATAGCTCTGGGGGGGGGGGAAGATGATCCAGTGCACTGTTTTCTGAACTGCTACATTTGAACTTGGGATGAAACTCAGAAAGAAAAGACAAAAAAAAAGAAGATTTAAAGAATTTAAGAAGAAAACAACTCTAATGGACGCAGTGAGATTGAGAAAATAAGCCAGGTTAATGGCTTTGGGGTTTTGCCTTTTTGTTTTGTTTTTTTAAAAATTGTGGATGCAGGAAGCCAAGTCATGTGCAATTTTATTTTGTTTCATTTTTTTAAAAACCCATAGCGAAATCCTGACATGCTCCAGGAATTTGTTCCACCTGAAAAACTGAGAAGAAAGAGCAAAAGCCTCATCAATGCAAGAACCAGAGGCAGGAGCAGCAGCGGGCAGGGAGTTGGAGCGCTGGCTGCACCTGGATTTATCAGCTGGTTTTGACAGGCAAACGCAGGAAACCTTCCTATTTCCCCACCTACAGCCCAGTCCTAAAGCCAGGCCAAGAAAAAATTGCCAGCAGAACTGCTTTGGATTTAAAGCGGTTTTGGACTTCGTTTACAGTTTGCGAACTGAGACTCAAGGTGGATATTTTTTTTTTTTTTTTCCCCCCCGGGGCCGAGGAGCCCCGAGCCGTACCGCGAGGGCAGGAAGAAACCGCGCAGCCGATGGCTCCCAGGGCAGGGACCGGTCGAGGAGAACCTTCCCCACTGCCACGGTCACACCTGGGGATAAAGCAGGTTAAGTTAAACCCGGGACTAATTAAAACTCCGCAACCTACAGAAAACAGCACACAAGTTTCTAAAATTAATAATGATTAATAAAGCACAAGGAGCAGAACTTGAACCAGGCCAAACTGAACTGTTCTAAATCTGTATATATTTATTTATGTGTAATTAAAATCTGAAAGTTTTAAAATGTCCAGTGCAAGTTATTTATATCAAATTGAGTTGGGTTTTTTGTTTTGCCTTTTTTTTTGTTTTGGGTTTTTTTTTTTTTTTTTTGAAAGATGAAACTCTTTGGATTTTCTGCCATTAGAAATGGGAATGAAGTTTTGGATACACAAAACTGTAGCATGGACAGGCTAGGCTGTGATGATAATGACTATAGAAGTTCTGCAGGATTTTGTACTTGCTGTTGTTTCTCTTAATGCTGCAATAGATGTACAACACCCACACCACAATGTCATTCTCATTATCTTAATAAACCTCTTTTTATTTGAAGAAAGCACCTCCATCGTCTTTGTGAACAAGGATCCTTCTGCCCCTGTGGTTGTATCTTGAAATATTATATAGATTTAAGGACCAATATCCTTGCCCGGCTGACATTCGAGTGACCCGCGCAGTCAGAGCGCTCAGGGAACGGCGGGGGCTGGCGTTAATGCCCTGACCTCGCAAAGCCATCGCAGCCGAGCCAGCCGGCGCCTCCGGTAACGCTGGGGACGAATAGTGAAATGATGCGTTTGCAGATGTTTCGGAACCACTCAGGATAGTCAGATCTAAACCTGTCTGTGAAGAGCTGCAGAAGGACCTCCTGGTACCAAGGCGACGAGCGATAAATTAGCAGATAAAATAACCCTGCTAATCCATATGCAACGAAGCTCTCTAAATTAGCTGATGTTTGCGGCATTATTACGGATAGGGCTCTGAAAACGGCCACCTCGTACTCGCAGGAGGGTAGAAATACAAACGAAACTGTGGGAACTGTTAGAAAAGGATTAACAAACCAGAAAACAGATTATACTGTGCGCTCGCGTGGTATTGCTCTGTCTTGAACGCCGCTTGCAGATCGGGCCAGCCCAACTGGTAAAGCCGCGGGGAAAGGCAGCCAGGGAGCTCCGAGGTGGGAGCTGACTTCTGCGCGAGGAAAGACCAAGGGATTAGAGCTGCCCCACTTGTAAAGGACACGAGGAGTCGATGACAGGAGCGTGGAAAACAAGGGTATAAAGGAACACACACGGGGAACGCTGACACTAAAACTCGAGGCAGGATGCCAGAGTCGGGAAGCAGGGTTAAGTACATGAACGGAAGAGGAGTAAGAAGCCGTGGCGCTTCATGGGAGCGGACGCGTAAACGGCTTTTCACGAAAGGGAAGAGGGGGCATTTCGACATATTTGCAGTCTTCCCCACACATCCACTGCTCGTCACAGCTGGAGACTGGGCAGATGGAGATGGGCCCGAGTCGTTACAGCACTTGTTGCGTTGGACCTTTCTCGGAGTTGTCCCGTCGGTTTCCTCTGGAGGTTGCAGGATAGGCTGATGATAATCGAGAAATAATTGAACAGTCCCAAAAGGGACCACAGGCTTCCAGAGGGATGTCCTTTTTAGAAAAGTGTGAAAGGAAACAGTTTATCTACTAATATAGTTTGTGGGGATGGCTCAGAGTCAGAAACTTGCATCTAAATACTCCCTTCAAAAGCTTGGGGATGCATTTAAATTGGGAATGGGATTGGAAACGTCCCTCGCTATGAAGTTCGTGAAAGCAAAGACCTAAATGACAGGCTCTGCAGGTCTGGTTTTGCTCTGGAGCTTCCCAAAGGAAGAGCCAGGGAACAAGGAGGAGCCAGGGAGCGGAGTGGAAATACTACAGACACATTAGAGGCTTGTTTACACTTCAAAGCTATTCTGGATAATGCAGGGTGTGAGCCGAAAGCACAAAAACTATTCCTATTTAAAATTATTCCAAAATAGGAGTGCCCTGTTCTGCATCAGCATAATCCATGTTTAAAATGGATTATGATAAAGGAGAGCAAGGTGCTTTTGTGCTGCAATACAGGTTTCCCTACATGGAGTTATCCTAATAACTATCCTGAAATAATTCAATTTGTAGACATCCTCCGGTGCACGGTATCAGAGAAGAGCAAACTACACTCCGATACACGATGAAAGTGTATGTGCGCGCACTATAACATACAGGCGTGAAATATAATTTCCTAATGTAATCATATCATGGAAACCTGACTTTGTTAGGGCACTCTCTGAATCTCAAGGAATTCTTAGACGCAGCAGCGATGAGCCATGCAGACAAAGACTCAGGATATGCCTACAGTAATTACATGCCACGTCCATCGGGTGGAAAGCTACCTCCCTCCTCATTTTCCTCTTTGGGTAACTGCAAGGCTCTTGAATGTTTTATGAGGAACAGTCTGGTGCCTGAAAGACCAGGATGCTGCCAATTACCTTTTAATTGGGAGGAAGTTTGATGATTTGGAGTCACTTGTTGATTCTGCCACAGATGCTCAAGACTAACGATGGACGTGTCACGTTGGATCAACTTTCTAAACCCATCGAGACTTCCCAAAATTGTGGACGCCTTCCTTTCTGCAGGCGCACAGAGATACCCGATGAGAGCAGAGCCTCCAGAGGGTATACCAGGCCAACTCTTGTTTGTCTGAGTCAGTACTGGAGTTCCCCTCCCTGCCCACTGTCAAACAAGGCCATCCCCTGATGTGTTCTTTGCCTTTCCATCCTAAGAGGGAAAAGAAAAAAAAAAAAAAAGGCATTTTACACAATTCAACCCTGATATAAATTCCCACACTGATTACTAGTATTATCGTGGGAAAATACGTGGGATTGTGTCAAAGAGTAAAAATAGATTCAGACTCATGGTTTCTACGCTTGTTATAGAACACTCTGGAATTTCAATCCTAAAGGGGAATTGAAAAAAAAAATCTTTTTTGAATTAATTTTGAATGAATGACAAGTCCAGGGAAACCACATGACAACCCTTGACAAGTGAGAATGAGGGAAAACATTAACAAAACCTCTTCATTCCCTAACAGTCAGCTATCCCAAGGGTAAACTGAGGTTAACATTCAACTCTGACTCTATACTGTCTCATTACCGTAAACAAGCAGAGGTTGTGTTGGCATTCTGCATGGCTTCGGATAGACTAAATAATTACCTTTAAGCAGGCTACCTTAAAAGCAACAGGGTAATAATAGCTCTCGGTACTAAAACAACACAATAAACAGACTTTGCTGACCTGTAGTTAATGCATTCCTTCATATATGAGAGTCCATGAAATTCCATACTTTACATACGGCATCCAAGATGCCACACCAGCAGTCGGCGAAGGAAGTTTTTCCTGTTAGTGCAACTGAATCAAAACACCAAAACCAAAACCATTTTCAAATCAGGCAGTAAAACAGATGTTATTTGCAAGGGTGACAAAACGCTTGCTTCAGAGATTATTGGCTTAGCAGCCAAGACAGACAGCGCAGCGCCACATGCGGCGTGCGACTACAGCCTTAATTATCCTAACAGACTTTGGGAGAAACAGTCCAAGGCCAGTCGTGACACAGAACCTGAACGTGCTGAGCCAGAAGGCAGCATTTCGGTCTTCCTCCCTGACCTCCTTTATAGTGCAAAGAATTCCCACTGTGGCCACCTGAGCATCACTGCATTTTCAATGGGATACCATAAATAGCAATAATAATTCCAGACACTGAATATACACCCAAGCTTTGACCCCATAATCGCAGTGCCGAAGCGTTCCAAAAACCTCCCTGAGGCAGGCAGGCAGGCAGCAAAAATGATGCCAGCGTTATGCCGGATGGCTCCTTTGTATGTTTTTATCCTGACACCTTCAGATACTTCTGATTTGATTCTTCTTGGCAGAGGAAAGGCTAAAATTACATCCTGCAATCCAGAAGTATTTCCCATAAGGATAGCTTCATTTTAGTAGCAAAGGTTGTAGCCAAAGAAGATTTGTTAAATGGAGACGACAGCTTTTTTTGGGGTGCGAAATGAGTTCAGAGAAAGATCAAGCTACGGCTCCAAGTCAGGAAGTTCTGCAGCGTGTCAAGATGTGTCTGGATGCAACGGTCTTCTCACCCCACGCTGGGGCTGTCCGTGCAGAAGCGCCTTGGGTTCCCCTCGAGTTTTTCCACTGTACAGAGCCTTAAACTGGTTACAGCATCCCAAAGGATCCCCACGAGGCAGGATTTTCTTGCTGTGACTGAATGACCTGCACTCAACAACAACAATGATCATCAGTCCACCATCCTCCTCCGTCCACACCCCGAATTTCATGTGTTCTCTGTTATCTCACAGCATAGATAAGTTTCAGCTAATTCTGCAATAGCATCTTGGATTTATTTATTCTCGAGTGCATACTGTAAGTAGTAAATCACATTCTTTCCATAAGCCACTCCAGGTTTTCCACAGCCAAACTCACAGTGTTACAGACCTGATCAGAGCGGATCCGCGGAGGTTTTTACTCGAGGTTTGTAACACGGGTGGCTGAAATACCGCCTGCTTTTATTCTGGAGTTCGTGAGAGCTCCATCACACTTTGGAGACTTTACTGTTTCTGACAGCTACGTGCAATTGTAAACAGAGCACTTACCTGTATTTCCTGCGCAGATCGTATCATCTAGGGACGTTTCTTTTCCAACAGGTTCACTTCTCAGCATGCAGCAAATATTTTTTAAAAAAGGAGCATTTCCTATGAAACCATTTCATCCAACACAATCAGCATATCTGTTTTAGGAGAGTTACATTTACGTTCCAGTAGCACCTTGTTGTGCCCTCAGACGTCAAATCCTTGTTGTCTTGGGCCATGCACAAGGAGTTCTTACCCCAAAATTTCTATTTCAGTAGACAAGATTACAAAGGAAATAGTTACCTTTATCTTACAGAACACGGATGTGACATAGAGTTCAAGTGATTTGCAGAGGGAGACATAGGGAGTTTGGGAAAAAGCTGGGATCCCAACCCAGATAATGCAAGTCTAGCACCATAACTACAGAAAACCAAAACTAATTTCAACGGTCCGTTTCAGACAAAGATATAGACTGTAAGTTTATTATTTTATTTCCAATGATAAAAAGTTATCTCCTTTAAGAATCCCCGTTCTACTTTGCTGTCTGTTGGCTCTTTGCAAAAACGAAGGCAGGAAGGCGTTCAGACTAGGAGGGCAATACATCAAATGGTTGTGCTGCAGGTGCTACAGGCGCTGCTGAGGAGGAGACTAGTGGAAAGGCCAGTTCGCTCAGTTCGGACAACGAAAACAGCCTTTCTACACCCTCTTTGTAATGTGCTGCTGTTTTGACTCTTAAATGGACCCTGGCACCAGAGGGAATTGCTTCAGCCCAGACCTCCCACTCCTGACCCATTTTCATTTCATTTCCTCTCGCCCAGCCTCGTCATACGTCAGGCGCGTATTATACCTTTCAGAGTTTCCTGCTAATTTGGGCATCACAGGGCGCCTCCGGAACACCACGGTAATTACCACGCTAAATCGGACTAGTCTTTTAGCACAGATAACTCTGGCTCTGCCCCGTTCAGAATCTCTTTGCGAGGAAGATGGGGTTTGGCACAGATCTCCGGAGCCAGAATTGGAGCAAGCGCATCCGCAGCCCTGCGCGGGGACGGCGAGCCCATCGCTGCCTCGGCACGGCCACGCGTGCGCCGGGTTTCGGGCAAGCTGGGAAGCGTTCCGCTGTCCCCAGGACAATGAGCAAGGCGAAAGGTGGGAAACCTGTCCAGCCTACGGAGCACCCTTCATAACATTTGGAAGACAGACAGATGGTTTAGAGAACCACTATAGGTCTTAGGCGGTAAAGTCTGAAGATTTTGATGAAAAGGTAAAAAAATAAAGGAGCGTCCCTGTTTTAAAGTTTTGTTAAAAAACCCCAACTCGTCAGCGCCTTTGAATCTGTGGAGCCATGGAGTAATTCAGCTGAGTGCTGTGAGGAAAAATAGCTCTGTTCAGTCCCGTTTGGGGCAAAGACTTTTCTCTATTAATGCCATGTGTTAATAAGCTTTTTCACAGCTTTTGAACATAAAGAACCTTTTGGTTTAGTTCTCCGCAAATTTTGGAGCCAACGTGGAAACCAAAACCAAAACCGTATGGCTTTGCAGCTCCTGAAAACATCAGCAGAGGTTAACCTCAAATCTTCAACCAGCTTATGTAAACATCGGGGATGAAGGCAAGCTGACCTCTGGCAGCGTTCGCACAACCAGCCTTCCCGATGGTTCATCAAAGCACGGGCAATAAACGCTAAGGTAAATACTAATACACAAACCTCGGAATATCAGATGTACCAGACCAAAGCCTCGCGAGTGTGATGAGGTTTCTCATGTGCTTTGAGCAAATTCTGTAAGACAAATGGAATTAGAACCCAGTTTTAATTGTTTTCTTCTTGAAGGTGCCCACTCAGAACTACATAATTTTAAGGATGATTATAAAAAGAAATGAGAAGAGAAACAGGTTTGAACCTTATCACTTTAAATGAGAGAAAATAAGAAATAGGTAAACCCTGGAGATCCTTTTATACCCTGTACTTGGTCTTGCCCAGTAACAGAAGTTTCAAAGATTCAAGAAGCTGCTGATCAAAAAAAGAAAACCACGAAATGATCTGACAGCTTAGGAAGTGTCTTCCCCATTCCCAGATGTCAGAGTCTGGTTATGAACTTTAAAGTTTCTGATTCCCATATATTCCAACTGTGGACATTTTAATTACACGGACAAGTGCATTTTCTGCTGAACCTAGGACCGTAATGATATCTTTCAGTCGTGGCCTCAACACACTACATGGTTGTTGGGTAAAAGCAAATGAATGTGTTATAATATTCCACATTCTAAAACAGCCATTTCAGACTTTTCCTGATTTTTTTTTCCTTAATCGATTTTTTTTTTTTGCTATGCGATCACAGAAAGTTCTCTGAAAATAGTATCACATGGTGCTGTAGCTTTTCCTCCCCAACATACTGTTGCTGATAAAATACTGTGAGCATCCTCGCTTCAAGCACATAGTAGTGAATGTCAAAAGCACTTTTGTAAAGGAGAATTATCTTAAAAAAATTAAAGATGTATTTTAATTTTACCTCTCTGCTCTTTAGTGCTTGGACTAACTATTAGAGGATGGATCCTAGCTACTCTTTCTGGTTGTTTTGACAAGTCACTAGCAATCTGAACCCTCACTTGTGAAAACACAGATAATTATCTGTTTCGTGGGACAACAGTCTGACACTGGTGAAAAACAAAACGCGCACCTTCCAAGGGAAGAAGCAGCCTCGTACATCCTATCTGCCACCGCCGGACAAGGCATTAATCTGTCCTCTGTAGCGCTGGGTTTCCGTGACCGTCAGATGATGTGCACAGAGATGAAGAGGCCAAACAAGTTTGCGAGGAGGCGGCGGTGTGCGTGCGAGATCACTGCCCTCTGCTGAATGGGGAGGCTGGCAGGATGCGCAGGATCTCGCCACGGCCGAGTCCCCCCAGCTCTGGTAGTGGCATCTGTTGCTTTTCAAGTGCAGCCTTTAGCAAGAGGAGATCAAGCATCGCCTAAGCCCACAGGCATTTTGGTGGTACCGTAGTAGGATACCGTCAATAATCCTAAAAATACTGGCACAACATACGACGGAGCCTGCTTTGTCTTCTGTAAATTAACCAAGGGAGATGTACCATTTTCGTGTTTGTGCATAAACACTAGAAATATTTGACAACATCAAGGAAACCTCTACTAAGCAAAAGGTATTTTACCCAAATCAAAATACACTTAGCCAAGTCATCGTTTCAGACAATTAGATTACTGTGTCGGCCCCACCTTGTATGGTTGCCTTAGAGTTAATTTATAGATCCAAACTTATACTACATTTGCTACCATTCAGATCTATCCACATTTTAGTTTTACCTCTCTATAGATTTGATCAGCAGAATTTAATTTTTAATAAATCTTGCTAACCTTTAATGCTTTACTATATTACACAGGGAAAAGAACACACTGGCAATTCTGAAACGGATCCTTTTAAACATTCTTTCCCCTCACTGTTCAACAGCAAAGGGTTTTCTCTCTCCCTTCCACAGCTGTCTTTAGTTAGACTACATGAATACGCTTATTGGGTAACTACCTAATTGCACATTAGCACAGAAACAAAACACTTAAACTGTCACTTTACATTTTCAAGACAACTAACTTATTTTTAACATAGTCCTCAACTGTCCTCAGTCTTCTGAACACAGAGGTTCAAACCAATGTAGTCAAGAATATGGAAAAAAGAGAAGTTGCATGCTTTAATTCCACCATTTCCATCTTGCTTTTTAAAATCGGTTAAAACAACTTATGTCTGTTTAGTTTGATCAGTGCTCACATGAAAATTTCCTGCACTTAATTACTGTTGATGGCAGACTGATAACAACACATGGAGACTCTGTATAAGGTTAAACCTTGAAAGAAAAAGAATTAAAAATGGCTTGAAGGATAAACTTTTTATGAATAGGATAAATTCATTTTTCTTTACAGACACAATACGTACAGTTCTTCACAGGTAGCAAAGTGAGAGGTTTTTCCTTCCTTAGATGCCAAGCTGTTTTATACCAAAGAAATATTCTGTCCCTGCTTCAGATTGGAAAATGGAATCAACCAAACCCCAAGCGCTATGAACGTAATCCGTAATGTCAGCCCTGGCATCGGCTGATACTTCTGGTAGGAACCTACTGTCAAAACTAGAGACAAGAGCAAACGAAAACACATCCTTGGAGAGTTTAGCCTGACCCCCTCTGCTCCTACAGCCTGACTCTGAAAAGTGACAGCTCCATTTTGCTGCAAACAAAGTTTCTGCCAGCGACTGTTTCATCACTTCAGCATGAAGTCAAACTCAAAGGCTGCTGAGAATACTGTATGGGATTACTCCAAACACACTTTATCTCTGTACCTTTGATTATTCCATTGCTGCAGAGTCTCTACGTTGGCTCACTCATTTTTATAAGCCCACCTGCTGAGGGCCCTCAGGCTCACACAAAGAGCGGTCCCTACCCAGGGCATTTCCCCTGCCCTTGGCTTCTTTAACTGAATGGGGTCATGGATTTCTCAGACTGGAAAAGTCTTGGGGGAACACGTAGGTGAATCAGCTTGGGGCGCTCTCCCCCACCCATAGTTCCAGATAAAGGCTGACTACAGCAACAGGGGAGGTAGTCTGGTAGCTTTTACCTTTCAGCCATTTCCATTTTTAACTGCGTCTGCGCTCGGCTGTCACTTGCCATCCCATGCGGGGAGAAGCTTCGTCACTCAAGACGACTTCTAGCCATCTAGTCACTTTTAGAACTCTCGTGACGACATTACAAACTTGTGCTAAGCGCAGTTACGCCAGGCAGCTCTGAGTACTGATGACCTCCATGCACCAATGTTTCTAGCATGCATGAAGGTCTACAACCAAATGCAGATTTTCTTCCATGAAAAGGTTTAATTAACACCGAGAAAAAGACCCACAAGCACTGCACCTACGCCCGCCCGTACGCTTCTTTCAGCAAAGCACTCCTGCAGTAAGGTGGCCTGAGGCACAAAGTCTCTGTTCCCCTGTAAACCGATCTTAGAGCAAACTCCAAGCTCTTGGAGAAGATGAGCCGGTGCAATGATCTGTTACAGGCACAGGCTCAGGAAGAGCCCATCTTTAAACAGGAAACCTAAAAGGAGAAAAAGTGCCTTGTTAACTCTTTAGGCCCTGAGGCTTTGGTAGTAAAACATATGGTCAGAATTACCAGCCAAAGCAAAGCACAACAGCTCACCGTGGCTACAGTGCCCTAGGAATACGTTACCTTGGTTCACAGCATAAATCTTTTATAATATGAAGAACCAAAAACTTGTTAGTAGAAAGCAGTACTTTCGTGCAGTGCTCAATTCTTTCAGAGATTTCTTATGAAAGAGAGGCCTGTCATGATAAATGCAGATGCTTTTCAAATGGAAAGGTGAATTCTTTCCAAAAGGGATTCCTGGATTCTAGGCAAAATATGGTTTCCAAAAGCTTTAGAGCTAAACTTGAAGCAGGTAAGAAGTTCCCTTCTCCTTAAGTAATGCAAATGGGAAACTTAAAACATTGATTTTTTTTTTTCACACAGATTCCATATATTACTGTTAAAAAATCAAAGTTGAATGCTTCTGAATTTACAGATCAGCACTGTAGGCTTTTAAAACAATCCAAAGTTATAGAGAAAAAGTATTACACCTTGCCTTAAAAAGTGTAAATTCTTGGAAAGTCCTCAAAGGAATCTACTCCATTAGAGGCTAGAGTCCAATCTCATCGTGGGCCAATTCTTTTGTTCTCCTGCTTTGCAATAAAGGGCCGTATTTATTCATTCCTAGAGGTTGCTGCTCTGTTGGCTTCTGATGCAACCCCTTCCTTCTATCTTTCACTCAATGGGGGATTCAGATCCCAGTCCCTGCCCTCAGGCAAAACATATGTTCCACTCCAACCTGAATCCAACGAGGGTGTTTGCAAGGGAATAATTGTTTTATGTTTATTAATCACCTGCATGCAAATAGGTGCCAATAAAAACTCCAGGCAGATTCTCTGCCAGACTCACATGATCAGGTAGCACCACACCCCAGTTTTGGTGTCTGAAATAATGAATACCTCCAATAAGGAGACATTGCTACTTTGGTATGCAGTGACAAAAATATCACATCAGCTCAGCCACTCTGCAACGATGACTTTGAAAAGAGAGACAAGAAACCTGCAAAAACATTCAACATCAGTGGTAAAATAAATTAGAGATGCTGCCTATTAAGCTAAACAAGTACATTAATGCAACATGAAGGGGTGAGATTTCAGTCGCAGAACTAGAACACTCACTCCGCTCATGTTAAACGTTGACCTGCCAGGAGAAAATAATCCTGCTGGGTACTTCCTTTCTTACACTGTAAAAAAGTTTGAAGACGTTTTTAAAAGACAAAGTAAATTTTAGCAAAATGTTTCAGAGAGCCATTGCAGCAATGACTACAACAAAACCAGCTGATAATCAAACTCATTCTGGAAAGAATTAAACTACAAAGTCTGATGGGACCTCAGTTAAGAATTAGATTTAAGTAGGGGCATTCGTAAGAGGCAGGATGAGATCAGGCACTAGAGCTGCAAATTTCTTCTGTGACATTAAGCGAGTCTCAGTCTCCAATCCAATTCTCATCTGTTTACTAAGATGGGAATACTCGGTCTTTAAGACTGACAACTTTTTGGGGAAGAGACTTTCTCAAACACACCACTAAGGCAAAGCCAAGAAAGCTTTGACAAACACACGCAGTTGGGTCTGCCACTTACCTTTCCCAGCTGAGAACTTGGGTGTTACGCCATGCCACGCAAGTACTACACTCTGCACACAATCTCGTAGACATCCAGCCTTCGATTTCCGAGATTCTTTTTACAAGCTTATTCAAACACAAAATAAGCACCCAAACAGAGCATCTTAAATGATTAACTCATTCAATGCAAATTCAAGTAGGGAAGCGGTCTCAATGAAAATTATTCTCAGAAGAATCCCTTCTGGGCAGACTGCAAGTATCAGCCACATGATAGTTATCTGAGGCTGTTCTGTGAACAGAGTTTTTATATGGAAGCATCATCGAGAGCCTAGACAGATCAGCGATTATTCTCATGGAAACAAAGCTCTAGCTAGTCAAGAGTAATTCAAAGATTTATGAAAAGTACTGCGGTTTTCTTTCTCATTGAACTTCTTTCATGTACTTCTAAATGTACAGACATAGCAATTAAGAAAAATCACGCAATTGATACATCAGTTTGTATTTAAAATAATGTAGTTATGAGCCTACTGTGCCAGCAGGAGAATGTTCTTTCCCAGTAACAGAACCATGGCCAGGTGAGTTAAAAGTGACACTAGCATTTTAATCCATTTTACTTGAAAAAAATCTTTTCTTTCAGTTTTCACTTGGATTAGAATTCCAGACTGGTTTGGGTGGGAAGGGACCCCAAAGCCCATCCAGTCCCACCCCTGCCATGGGCAGGGACACCCTCCCCTAGCCCAGGTTGCCCAAAGCCCCATCCAACCTGGCCTTGAACACTGCCAGGGAGCCAGGCCCTCACCACCCTCTCAGGGAAGAGCTGCTTCTTCACATCTCATCTCCATCTCCCCTCCCTGCAGCTTCAGGCCATTCCCCTTGTCCTCTCACTCCCTGCCCTTGTCACCAGCCCTTCTCCAGCTTTCCTGGAGCCCCTTTAGGGACTGGAAGGGGCTCTAAGGTCTCCCCGGAGCCTTCTCTTCTCCAGGCTGAACAGCCCCAACACTCTCAACCTGTCTCCATGGCAGAGGTGCTCCAGCCTTCAGATCACAGCCTTGACCTCCTCTGGACTCGCTCCAACAGCTCCATGTCCTTCTTGTCCTGGGGACCCCAGAGGTGGATGCAGCACTGCAGGGGGGTCTCACCAGAGCAGAGGGGCAGAATCCCCTTCCTCGATCTCCTGGTGGTGCAGCCCAGGACACGGTTGGCTTTCTGGGGTGTGAGCGCACATTGACGGGTCATGTCGAGCTTCTCATCCCGCAATGCTCCCAAGTCCTTCTCCTCAGGGCTGCTCTCAATCTGTTCTTGGTGCAGCCTGTAGCTATGCTTGGGATTGCCCTGACCCATGTGCAGGACCTTGCCCTTGGCCTTGCTGAACTTCATGCAGTTCACATGGGCCCACCTCTCCAGCCTGTCCAGGTCCCTCTGGATGGCATCCCTTCCCTCAGGCCTGTCAACTGCACCACACAGCCTGGTGTCGTTGACAAACTTGCTGAGGGTGCAAGATTGAAATTAAGTATAACAAAAGCAAATTAAGTCTTTGAAAACTTGATTTTTTTTTTTCAATAAAGCAAACTGTAGTAACATCTGTGGAAAAATAAAGTAGATGCTGTATGTTTAGCATGAAACACTTGCCCAGTGTTTGTTGAGCTTTAATTATGAGAGCAGATGATAGCACATTGTCATCTAGAAAATATAGTACCAGTATTCCCACACATAAGAAAACTTGGAGGGGGGGGAAGTAAAAATCTCAGAAGAAGAAAGGTAAGTAACCTGAATGCACACGCATTAATGGTAAATCAAGTTTCATCTTCACTGTGGAAGAACTTACGTAAATACTCAGGAAGGATCAGTGGAATAAAAAGATAAAACTGGCTATATAAATGTCAATCTTTATTTGATCTCCCAGTGCAGTACATGACTTGTGTACTTCAAATGGATAGAAAAAAAACAAAAGAACAAAAAGACAACTGCTGAAGAAAGATCTCAGGGGTTAGGACATTGCTTTTGGAAGGGGTATATTGTCCACTTCATGGATGCCATCTTTGTCAATGAACCGGGCATTGAAAGAAGTCAGATTTAGGATGAAGCGTTTCTGAAGCTGTTCAACAAAAGACAAAGACAAAAGAGATGAGATTCATTCAAAGCTTAAATTATGCTCTCCTTTTTATTTAAGGGATATGCTGTTGCACATCAAAATTTCCATCCTGGTGCTAGTGACCTGAAATATGAGGAACTATAGTGTTTTTTTTCACTGCTCAGGAATCAATTAGTATGAGTTTGTTATAAGACTATCCATGCTAGACAAGCCTAGGCTAGAGATGCAAAAATACACAAGCTGGTTAACAAGGAAGACATTTAAGCAGGAAGACAAGTGGGCTACAACTTAGGGCACAAAGTATATGTATCAAAAAGACACTTCAAAGAGAACCTCTTTAAAGTACTTCTTCCTGAGGTTTCCCCAGATGTTTCTTCCCAATTACATTTGATTCAATCTCCTAAAGACAAGGATAAAGAGTATTTTCCTACAATAAGAGCCTTTGAGTCTAAAAGGTTATGTTTACACTAAAATTGATCATGAACTTTAAGGTCAAATCTTTACCTCAGATATCACTTCACAAGCTGGAAGAGAAGTATATACTGGTGAAGTGTAATACAAGTAACAGAAGGATGCTCGCATTATGTTCAGAAGAAATGTACAAAGAACAAGTCAAAGACTGTCTGTATCAATATTATGCTAAGCATGGAGGAAGCAGAAGTAAAGAAAAGCAATTAAGCTTTAAGTTTATGTTCTGGAGGACGTGAACCACGCTAAGACAATGCAAGTGCCCACAAATCCTTTTCCTCAGTAGCTATCCCACATCTGGTCAATGTGCATTTATTACCCCTTCTGGCAAAGGCAGCAAAAAAAATGCGACAAGGGGAACAGGAAAATATCAGCAAATGAATGCAAACAAACATTCCTTTCTCAAGATCCTAACTGGCTAAGTTTGGCAACTCACCTCCTCTAGACATTTTTTTAGGAGCTCCACAGCTTCCTCACGTGTGATACCTGAAAGAGAAAACATCCACAGATTGATTGAATTAGAGGCCATCTCTCTCAAGAGAAACTTTATTAAATTTAAACAACTTTTCAGCTGAGCACCAAAACCTCTCCTTCCCAGCTCACAGAAAACACTTTCCAGATGTACTGAGGATGCCCTGCACCAAAGCGCTCTCACTGCAACAAGCCATTGAGAATCGATTTGTTACACTGAATGGGAAGCATGACGGAATTTTGCCTCCCATGGCCAGGGACTGGGCTTTGGAGAAGTCCAGCCGTCTCTCTCTCCTTGAGTTTATTACGGTTTTAAATCAGCTCCATCTGTCCACAGCCGGCTGCAAGTCAGTGACAGTAGGCGGAGATTGGTTTTAGTGTTACGTTCCCTGCTGGGTATTAGTTTTAATAATGGGAAAGGCACGTGTGTGATGCCCCTGCTATTCTCACACGTTAGGATAAAATCCAGTGCTCTATAGGGATGGCAAGCCATGACAACATGTTGTAGCTCACTATTTTTCTCTTTTCACAAGGAATGGTGAAAATGGAGCAGCGTAATTTTCAAGGGACATGACTGAAAAAAAACTAAGCTCTGTGGATCTCACAAAACTCGTTTCTAGAGTTTGTTTCAGACCTGCATCCACTGCTCGGGCAGAAGTCCCACTAGAATAACATCGTCAGCTCATAGCTAAGTTTCTTGCAGGAGACAGATGAAAGGATTACTAAGCGAACATCTCTGCTATGATATTAAAACTCAGCTTTGCACATAGGAGTAACATAGTTTTGTAGCTAAAGCCAAAGATGTCAGATTAACAATATTCCAAGCTTTGTACGTTCCCTCATCTGTAAAGTGGGGATTGGGCCATGTTTATTCCTTGGCAGCATAAGAACTGGATTGTGATTCTAAAATTAAAATTTCAGACAGGTATAGACATGTACAAGAATTATGATCAACAGCTACCACGTGCATAAAACTAAACCAAACCAACCAATCTTCAGCACCACCACTTCAGAGCACTGAAGATAATCTTGCTAGGAATATCTTTTCACTTGTATGTTTTCACACACAAAGCCAATCCAAGATACGGAGCAATAGGATCTGGGACTGCCCTCTGAAGACTGATGCTCTGGGAAAATGTACAGGTCGTGGCCAACAGACAAGCAAGTAGAAGATAAAGTTATCAAAATGTTATTTATTAAAAACAGACTACTAGCAGCTAATGGTCCAGGAAAGTTCACTCATGTTTGAGAATAAATTGAGACTTCCTTCACTTACAGTCTGTTATGCTTCAAACAGGAAAACACTTTAAGGAGTTGACTAGTTTCACATTACTATTTCAGCAAAACCAGAAGGCAATCTTTAAAGCTACATTTATTCTAACAAAAAGTTGAGTTCAAATCTGTAGCACCGTGGCAATTGTGCTGGACCATCTGACTCAGCAAACGTCAATCTCTCAGTTCAAACCTTTAATTTATTAATTGCTAACAGGAGAATTTTCTTCTCTATAGACTCCACTTACTTGGCTTGTAATAGCGGTCAAGGATGCTGAGGGTAAGGAATGCACCATATCCGTGTGCTGCAAAAGGAGCTTTAGCCAGAGCTGCAAGGTAATCCATGTAGTAAAGGGCAGGACCTTCGTGGTCGTCGTAGCCAGCCAGGAGAAGGTTGACATGGTAAGGGGTCTACAAACAGAAACGATGCTTTCATTAAAGCAGCCACACCCAAATCTTTGAATCTTAATTCCCCATGCCACCTACAGAATAGCAACATAGTTGGTTTCACAATTCTTTGCCATAAAATGCTACTAGCAACTACATCAATACCGTCTGAAGGAGATCATGGATCTCCACCTAAAAGCGATAAGGTCATTTGGTAATACGGAATGTAGAAGCAAATATAAACATAAAACTCTGCTTCTCCTGAAAACTGGTGGGTTTGTTTTTATTTTTTTTTTTTTTAAAGCTTTCATGGCACATTTAAACTTAAGAAAACTTTAATTATGTTTTCATACCAGATTAATCTCAACATAAAAAACTTGTGGATTTTTACTGTCAACATGCGAGCACAATGTGAACATTTTGCACTTCATAAGAACTTCTTTGTTAATTTAACACGCTCTTTTCTCAGTCACACTACTGCTAACCATAGACCATTTTAGCACACATGAAAGCTTACATACAGTGCGAACAGTTATATACAGTGTTACGTTGACTTGTTAATTGGCAGTTAGATTTTTATTGCATGTACCAAGTTTAATCTTTAATATTAGGCTAACTTGATCAAGTGAGTGAAGAAGATCTAAGGAATTGGTTCATTTCTATTCAAAACTGACCACTAAGATACAGCACCATCATGTCGGCAGTAGCCTTTTCGTTTGGTTGGAAACAGTTTTCTTACACTAGAAATTTAGGCTGCTTTAGCTGCTGTCTTCTCTGATTCCTGTTTATGACTTCAGCAAGAGCCTATCAGATAAGATTGAGAAATATCTACATCTTATCCAAAAAGACCATATAACTGCATTAATGTAACCGTGCCTTTTTATTGTGCTGTACTTGCAAGTTTAGCAATTCCTTCGCCATTTTCTTCGTGCTTTAAGTTTAGTGTGTTCCACCCACCATGATGAATAAAGCGGATGTCCCTATACATCATCTTCCAAGATGTGTACTTTATAAGATCATGAAACATGCATGCACTCTATTTTTAATGTAGGGTCAGAAGAAAATTTTGGAATTTTGTATATTTTTAAAAACAGCTTTTATATACTTCCAGTATTTTCACATTTACATACTGTTTCTTATTAAAGCAGTCATACTAACAGGATATCTCTTAAAATGCTGGAAAGCCTAGATCAACAAAGCAACAAAAAAAAAATGATGAAGCAACTAACAATAGATTAGAACAAGCAAACACAATTTCACCCTAAAGCCAAAGCATTAACTTTATCACAGGAAAAAGTTCATTTTGATACTAAGCACAGTGAATTTGCACTCAAAAAAAAAAATCCACAGGATACTCTATTTTTTACTTTCACCATATAGTAAGAAAGAATAAAGCAGGCTACAGTTATATATCAAACATATAACTGTAAATTGTGTGATTTAATCTTCAAAGCATTCAAGAATATTTGGAAACAAGTTACCATGCAGCTGTATTCATTTAATTAGTCTGTATTTCATCATGTATTTATTCTGAAACATCACACAAGTTGATATTTAAGAGCCATGACACAAGATCACTCAAATTATTGTGTGACTTTGAATTACCAACATTGGCATATGTGAGATACTCAACCATAAATAAATAGCGTTATACAGACTTAAACATATCTAAGCTGTTTTTCAGTTGTAAGTTCACCCGCTAACAGTCTATGAGACGAATTCTTCAAACTCAAATGTAAATAAAGTGTCCCTCATGCCTTCCTATTATTCAAGAAAGGCAGAATTTAAGCACCTCTCAGTGCTGTCTTAATGGGACTAACACCTCTATGCTGGGACTGGTTTTCCTTGGACATTTCAATCCTTTTGTCCATTCCAAAGGCAGCCTTCGCTTTTGTAACTAAATCTATGCCAACAGTTCTAAACTCTTTAGTAGATTGGTGTGACCTACAAACTACCAAATGGCTACCAAATGAGTGGATGACTGACACTCCAGGATTGATTAATTCCCCCCCCCAAACTTACCTTCCTATTAGAGGCAATACTTCTCATCCCAAGTAGCTTTGCACTTTATGCTGTTTGATTTAAAATAACTACTGCAAGTAAGAGATGTGTGAAATTCTTCAGAATTTACAGCTGAAGAGAACAGTTGTGATAAATACACTAAACCAACAAGATCAGCAGCGGGAGGCAGGGCGGTGACAAGCAGCGGTGTGACATCTGGCGGAAGCCAAAGTCACAGCAAGGGGGGAAAGGTGGGCGCGAGGAAGCATCCTGCCAAGCGTGGACAAGGAGAAAGGAATTGACAGTCTTCCTTTGGACTCAGGCCAGAGCCTGTCACCCGTAATTAAGCATAGCCTCACAAGAAGAAATTGAACTTCATCGGGTTTGGAGGAGCAGAGGGGTGTTTTTCCTATTCCCCACCATCATGCAACCCCAGCAGGATGTTAAGTGTACTAACCCTGACACTTGATTCAGCAAGTGAATCTACTGAGATGCTGGAGCAGGTAACAGTAAAGAGAACTACAGCACCACTCACCTATGCAAAAGCCAGTTGGCTCCAAAGCAGTTTCTAGGTTTGCCTCAGCTGTAACAGATGAATGGAAGCCAACAAAGGTTCTTTTCAGACCCTACTACAGAGTATAAACCCCAACTTTTGAAAAGTGTCATTACACTTGATACTTTCCACCGCAAGAACAACTTGAAGGCACTGCCTTAACAAGACAGCCATACCCAAGATATCAGGAACTTTGACTACATGAGCCACAAGGTTCACAAATGACATCAAATGAGACCACAGAGGGAGGAACACAGATGGTGATTAACAATGCAGAACAAGCTCTATTTAGGGCTAGGCCATGACAGCAGTATAATGCCTGAAAAACTATTGTTTCAGTGTTACCCGCTCCCCTTCACACACCTTCTAGCCCTCTGTAACAGAAACAGCTTCACACAGTGAATGGCAATACAGCAACAAACTACCTTGTCCCCCACCAAACTTCTTACTTCAAAACTATTTTCCTGTTCCTAACAGGAAGTGGTGGCATGTTTTACCTTCTTCATTTTTTTTTATCATCCACATACTTAAATTAGTAGCCTCCAGGAATCCTACATGCAATTTAAATAGATACAGAGAGCTAGTGTTAATCCTTCTGGTATCCCACAAGTTATCATGAAAATGTAACAAAATTCACAGGAAAAAAATTCGCATGGCAAGGTTTGTATCATTGAGTTCTAAATCCCCCAAACAAATCATTAAGTGCTATTTTTAAAGGAAAAAAAAAAAAAGAGAGTTCTCCCTACAGTATAGAGATCACTGTAGTGTGACAGTAGTGTCAGAGTGCACCGCTTGCTCCAGGGTATTGCCATCTGCAACAGCACAACATTTTGTCTCCGGTAAACAAACACATCTGCCTTTGCCAGTGCCCTCCCCACTGTGCTGCCCATCTGGAGCAGGTGAGCTGGAAGACAGGCGTGGGCACAGGAATGCGGGGAGACACAGGGAGGACCAGGCCTCAAGGGACATGGCACAGAGGAAGACAACAGTCCTACATCAATGTCACATCCTGCTGGCCAAGTTTACCAAAAAGCCTGTTAAATTACTCCTGGTAGCGGTACTTTAAATCCTACGTAAGAAATGGCTGCTTCTGCTGAAGTGGGCAGGATATTCATTTGGTGTCAGCCTCACCTACGCCATCTGTGCAGGACAGACAACCTTGAGACAAGCCACCAGCCCCAGCCAGCCATGTGGGCCAGGCACCAAGCAGCATCGCTCCTTCACATCAACCTCAAAAACTGCACAGAGTTTCACGAAACACACACAGACCTTCCAAATCACATTGGAGCAAAAGCTAAAGCAAGCAGCATCACTGCCAACCATCATGTACCAACCATGCTTAATCCATGTAGTTGAAGTTGTTTAAACCAGAAGAGTAGTGTTTCACACATGAGACTGCATTGAGTTCTTCCACTGACTCACTCTAACTTCAGTAACTTGAAAACTTGCTGCCTGCAGCTGTGATCCATGTCAGAAGTGAGAACAATGATCTCGGGTTGTTCCTGCGGATGAGTTCTTTAAGAAGGGTCTGGGCCTCACTCCACACACGTGGAATTCTCAGCAATACAGCTCAGATGTTAATACTGGTCTATTTGCTACTGTAACACATCACTGCAGGCCTGTGCAGTATACCCTTAGAAGAGCAACATAATTTATCCCAAGCCCTGACAGAGCTGTTCAGCTTAGTTCTCAACATCCTATTTCTTCTTGTTTTCTTTCATACAGCACGTTGAGAAGAATGCCAATGAAATGCTTCCTAACCCGTTTGCCCTTTCACGACATCTTTTCATACTTCAAAAAAATCACCATGAGAAATATCAGTAATTGCAGTTTAGTAACTTGAAAATACAGCTCCAACTTGATGTTTACTGAAAGCCTCATGTTGCTGTTTACAAAAGGGACTTGTTTTGCTAAGTACATCAAACAGCTTTGCTCTATTAAATCATTTTCCAAGAAGATTAAACGGATTCAGTACATTTGCATGAAAACTCACAACCTTATCTCGATGTTAAAGAGGCTTAATTCACTTAGCTGTCTGCAGTGTTTGTGACAAAATGTTTATTGGGCCCAAGGCTGGAATTTTAAGACTATAGTTGTATCAGTTATCAATAAGTGATGTGATAAGTTTTTTAAATAAGCAAATCAAGTTATATTTTAATAAAACATCCTTTCAAAGTGAATTCATTACTAAAGACAGAAGCTGCCACCTTTTTCATCAGACTCCATTACTTAAAAATGGAAATTTTCCCCTGTAAGCCTTTGCCAAAATATTTCAGCTGTTACTCACTCGACTCCGAAGATAGTCAGCTAGGTTTCGTCGTGTAAAGTTTGCAGCTGCAGTAGGAGACAATTCATAACCTGGAGAAGAAATGTGTGTATTTGATAACAGTAAAAATCCATATTCATGTTTCACTTCCTGACTTTCCATTCCTATTTCGAAATAACAAGATATTCTCTAATGACACACTGTTACGCCATTTGTCTAATTCCAATTTATTCTGAAAGCTACAAGCCTAAAAAGGGCCCTCAAAATCCAGGTAGCTCGCATCTGTACAGACCATTAAAATATGTAGCTTCAAAAAATTAAAATACTATGGGCCTGAATTTTTCAGTCAGGTACATCAGGAAAACTGGTAACAGTTGTCATGCAATGGACATATTAAGAGAAAAACCTATTGTTGTGTCATTGATATTACAAATGGGTTAGCTGGGCTTTGGATAAACCTCTTGGTTTATACTGTATAATCCAATCTCCATTTCTTAGTCCTGCCCTCACTACCACCTTTGCTTGACTCTAAAAACGCAGAAATCCTTGAAGCTGGAGAAGCTTTGAGAACAGCACTTCCCACCAACGTTCACCTGGAAGCTCCACCTATCATTAACTCTTGTTTCCCAGCCCGCAGTGAGTAACTGTTCTCTTTCACTCACCATTTCTCATTTTGTAGAGCTGAACATTTTTCTGGATGTATTCTGCAAACTGTACAGTGTCTCCAGCCTCCCCAACGCACAGGAGTAAGATCTTTTCACTCATCTTGAACATTTTGTCATGGTCTAGGCAAAGAAAAATAACATTAAGAGCCATGGTCATGAGACAGAATAAATTATTTTGCCAGTATCATAACACATGATTTCTTTCAGAAGAAAGGAAAGTACTCAGAACCATATTATGCCCTGGGGCAATACCAAAAAAGCCTTCCTGAGCAAACCCTAACATTCAGCTTCTCACAGTACACAAGACTTGTTAAACACATCAACAGAAACAAAGCTGAAGCGCACAAAGTGCTTCCTTCAGGAAGGAAGGCATTTCAGAAATACATGATCTTTCTTACATGGAAATGAAGACTAAAACTTCACACAGAATATTGTCTGCAGACAAAGTTTAACTTTATACATGGTGCTTCCTGGGTTCAGGAATAAGAATTTTGCTCAATGACCATTCCACTTTATCTAAATATACTGCAGCAGAAGCAAGTCCTTTAGTATAAAGCTGAAATATCAACACCTCGAGCAACAGCAATCTTAGGAAATCCAGAACCAAATTCCAGGTCAAATGATCCTCTCTTCCTGATATCCAGGACTGTCTCAAAAATTAGCAATTTAGGCAAGTGAGACTTTCAAAAACAGGTTTTGGCTTGTCATTATTTTTGTGGGGGGAAAAAAAAAAAAAGAACATTTAGGTATTGATTATAAATTATAAACCAGCCCACTGATATACAGGGAAATTAAGGAACAGTAAGCTATACTTTTACTCGTAATTGCAGTTTTAAAAACTTGTCTGTGTATTTCAGGGAATCCAAGTTGTCAGGATGACAGCACTGAAGACAATCCTCTGCTCATTCTAACACTGCAGTCTCATCTAATTAGCAGACCAGCACTCATATCCAAGACAGAAATACACAAGTAGCTGTTGGTGTGAAAGGAAGACTTCTTCTCTATACTGAAGGTAGGTCTACGGAACAACATTAAATCTCCACCTCTGCACCTCACTTTCAGTTTACAAAATCTCTGCTGCAAAACAGGTATGAAGTGTCACAATCCTCTAATACGATTCCAGGAGTTACTGAAGTACCTCACAGCTGCACAGACACCGCAGGTCTTAAGAGCTCAGGAAAGGCTGAAACTGATCCGCCCTTGCAATCGAGTTACAAATTAAAGCAAGTATTAGTAAATGTCAATACTCTAAAGGAATGCCTGAAATTTGTTTACCCCACCCCTTCCAAGACAAATAATTCCTATGTTCTATTTTCCTTAAAGTTTATTGATAAACTTTCTTGGCATAAACATTAACTTACAAAATACAAATATAATCACTTTGAACAATCTTTTGTATGTGCCACCACCTTTCGCAGCCATCTTTCTAACACTACTCCAATTGACTTTTACAGACCTGAAGTGAAATATTCCAGGTAAAAACACTTCTAGCTGTCACATTAATGATTTTATGGAATGTTTATCAATACTGCAATGTACAGCTTTTTTTTTTTTTAAAAAAAGAGCTTATAAATCATGGTGTTTTGATTAAAAAGATCACTACACCAAGTAAACAAGCTTCTAGTCTACACCTTGTAAACAAGCTTCAGTCTAGGTTATTGCAACAGTAGGCAGAAAAATACATTTTAGAGAATTTCAAGGGCTTGATAATCTCCCAGATGTTTTACCACATAAAGAAACCAAAACAATATTACTGTTTGCACATATGCCTTGTGCTACAAATTTCACTGACGCTTTTAGTTCCACTATTTCCTTTTTTCCGTGAATTACATTTTACCAGTAAATTAGACACAGCCAAGTGTTTAATCTCACCCACCGTTATCCCCACACAGTTATTTAACACATCCATATTGCGGTACAGAGCAAGGTTTGAGTTAACAAGTTAACGCTTACCTGTAATGGGTAAGTTAACATGACAACCCAACACGGTGGCTCAGGATTAGAAACTTTACTCTGAGCAACCGGCCCTTTGAGACCTAGGCTCACCGTGTGTGACAGAGACCGGCCAGCAGCCCCTACAAGGAACAACCCCTAAACTGAACCGTTCCGCAGCCTTTACCTTCACCCCCACCTGCCTGTTCTAACAGCCGCTCCTCAGCCGCAGTCAGAGCCAGAGGCTCGGAGCTGCCTAACCGCACACAGACAGCTCAGCGCTGCTCGCTGGCTCACGCCTGGAGCCCAAGGGCTCCCCGCCGGGCCTGCCCCGGGGAGGGCAGAGCGCACGGCCGGCACGGGCCAAGGGCCCCCAACCCCACCCCGAGCTACGCGGGCCGCGCCTCTCACCGTGCTTCATCTGGACGATGCTGGAGGCCGCCACCGTGTCGGCGGCCACCAGGACGTAGTCGGGGCCCTGGATGCCGATGAGGTACTCCATGGCCGGCCGCGCTCCGCCGTCCCCTCAGGCCGCGTCGTGACACAGCGAAGCGCCGCCGCCGCCGCCTCCCCTCACGCTCGCGCGCAAGCGCCGGCGCGGAGCGATGACGCCACCACCGGCGCTCGCGAGAGCCGCCCTCCCACCCGCCCGGGGTGGCGATCACGTGGCGCGGAGCAGCGGCAGCGCGCGCTGCCCGGGGCGGCCTGAGGCGGTGGGGCCGGGTGGGGGCTGCGGCCCCGTTTTATAACCGCGCTCCTGCAGTCCGGGGCTGGCCCCAACGGCCCGGGGGCGGCACCCGGAAGGGGCACGGGGATGGCTGCTCCCCACGGACCGATCCCCGCGGCACAAGGCTCCGTGGGGAACAGAGCTCGGGGGGCGGGGGGGAGGCTGAGCGGCCGCTGTGCTCCCACGGGGCTCTGTCCGGGGCCGGTACGCTCCGTGGGGCCGGGGTGCGCCCACGCTCGGGGGGGGGTTCAGGCAGACCCGGGTTTGCTGTCGGGCACGTGTCCTGCGGCTTCGATTTGGGACAAAACCCCGGGAGTCCGGGGCCTCGGCGCCATTCCCAGCCCGGACACGCGGTTTGGTGTTCGCACCGTCCCAGGGAGAGTCTGGGAAAGTGGAGCGGTGGTGGTCGCGTGTCCCCCTCTCGCCCCACGCTCCGTGGAATAAAACCGAGGTGGAGAGCGGGGGAGCCGCCCGCGTCGGCAGTCCGAGAGGAAGGACAACCGCTGCGAACCCTGCTCGTACGGCAGCCGTTCCTTGGGCACAGATTCTTTCGGAAATACATGGCTGGCGCTTCTGCAGCCTCTGATCTGTGTAGTCAAAGGGAACCGAGCTGTGAAGAGACAGCGAAATCCTTCCAGGAGCGATGGAGTGGTTTATTTGCTGCCCGGCCCTCTGTGTCGGAAATGGCTGGCGGTGCCAGCTGTGCGCGGAGCCGAGTCCCGAGTCGCTGTGCGGTGACAGCCGCCAGCTACGAGGGCATGCCCAGCCCGTCGGGTGCGGGGTCCCTCCTGCCGCCCCGACCACTGCCCCGAGCAGAATCGCGGCCGAAGGGGTGAGCCCTACCCTGGCTCACCTACCGAGCCAATCAAGGATTTTTTTTTTGTCCCCGCCAGCCACCGAGGGAAAACTCCGGAGCCGCAGGTGCGCCTGTGGATTTTTCTATCAGTTGTTGGCTTCAGAGCTCCTCCGTGAGCTCGGGTAGAGCGCTTGGATGGTTTCTGTTTCATCACCTGGCTACTTCCAGGTTCTGGCAGCTGCCGATCGGCAAATGCTGTGCTCTGCTATCCCCTTCTTTCCCCCCCACTCTCAATCTACTTAAATTCCTCGGGGCAAAAGAAATGTCCTGGCTTCGGTGGCTGTGCAGCACCCGGAAGCTTCCAGGTGTGGCTGTAATGTAGGTAATTAATAACGAGAGAAGCAAAACAGATACTCTAATTGCCTGGACGTTGTCTAACTGCAGGCGCCATCCTGACGAGCGCAGTAACTCCAACTGGCACTCGGTTTATTGATCAGACGCTGCCCCTGCCTGAGCCCCTTCTAATACGTTCTCTAAGTGCAGCTCTACAAAGACCCAGCCCGCGCTAATGAAAGGGGCCACCGAAGCGTTAACCCCCACCCCGGCGGCTGCCGAAAAGGAGGCAGCCCCAGGAAATAAAACTCTGGGTGCTACAACACGTGGCAAACGCCCAACTGCACCCACACCAAGAAAGTGACTCCGTAATTATGAGAACTGGGCATAACCTTTGTGTGCTTTAAAAAATACTGAACATGCCAAAAAGCAACAGCAAACTGTCTTCAGGAAACAGTATAAATGAGTGTAAGCAGCAAATTCACCATTTTGACTGTTTTCCAATTGCCTGTAGCTACACTTGTTAAATTGAGTGCTGCGTGCATAAATCAAAACAGGATGTTTTCTTTTACCTGACAATGGCCAAGCTCTGTGCCAGCGCCTAAGCATTTTCTGCGTGGATCCAACCTGAAGTTTTAAACCCATTTTTCCCTATAGATCTCCGTACGTATTGCACACGTACATACAGCCAGCCAGTTACGTAGCGGTTATTTTTTGAGACCTTTTTAAGAGAAGGTTAACGAAAAATCAACAACTACCATCCTTGTTGATTTTTTATTGGGCCCTAGGGTACAATTAAATGTTAAGGTTGTTACTGAATTTTCCTGACAGATTGAATTTCCCTGTTTAGGAAGCACGCGTGCATCCAGCACACACCTACCTCTCTTCCTGGGGTGAAGGCGCTTCTGACATTATCGCATGGGTATAAGAAGGGCAGCAAACCCTCTCTGCCTAGCAGGAACCGGGGAGTATTTTCCACCATTAAAGGGAAATTGTCCAGGCTGCAGGATGTCTTAAAATCGAATGTGCCTTCACCTATTTTATTTTCCAGACAAATGTTGCATTTCTGTGTATTTAGACGTGCGTGCTACATAACCTTGGTGGGGTTATTCCAAGAACAAAAGCTGTGAATAGCACAGGGGTGCCGAGCAGCCCACGTGAAACTCTTACGTGCACTGAGGTACCTGATTTACAATAGACAGTTTCCAAGATCCTGCACCCAGTATGTCCTAAGAGATATCCAAAGGCTCTGTGGTCCTCGGAGTATCTTTTCTCACTCGGTCCGGATAAGTTACGGAGCCGAAGCATCCCAGTACAAAGCCGGAGAACAGGGAGCGAGAGGCTGTGACAGACGGGAGCTCGCCCTCCCATCCTCCCATCCCAGCTTCTACCAAGTAAAGCACGTTTGAGCTGGAGAGGTGATATCTTCTTAAAAAGAGAGGTTGGTCCTTACAGGAGTCCTGAAAAAAAAAAAAAAGATCACCCACAAAAGGAGGAAGCAGCTTGAATTTATTAGGTACCTTGCCTAACTCCCTGGACTGCTCTACATCGGCAAATCGGCGTAAAGATACAGCGGAACAAAGGGACCTCAGCGAGGGCGGACTGGTCGGGAAAGGGACAAGGGGAGGGCTGAGAAGTAGATCGAAAAGCTGTCAGGGATAAATAGCTGCCATGTTTTCTATACAAAGGCAATAATAAAATAATAAAAGTTAGTAAAAAGAGTCCTCAGTACAGCCCAGAGTCAGCGCCGCACTGAATTTAAATGCGCTGAGCCCTGCCGCAGCCACTGGGGCTGTTTGTGCTGACCCCAGCTGTGGGCCTGGCCTGGCCAGTAACTGCTCATCTCCAGTGATGGGCTGACCGGTTCTTCCTAAGTTGAGATTACATTTGCAGAGGAACACATCGCAGTCTCTTTACTAGGTGCTGAGTGCTCCGGCAGAGAGCCCAGAGCTGAGCAGAAAATGCAGACAAGTCATTACATCAACAGCTGGAAAACAAGTGCCCGTGAAGACATAAGCTGGCTTTGCAAATCTTTCAGCATTTCTTTTTCTTCCCCTTCACGCACCGTCCGTGAGATATTGCAGGTGGTGTTTTTACCTTTGCACCAGCAGCTCACTTTTACCCGCTCAGCCTGCACGCTGCTGTGCCAGCCAGCCGCCCGCCTACCCTGCGCGCAATCGCTCTCCGACGGCGCGTGGGTCTCGTGTTAACGCTTAGCAGGCTTACCGTGTGCTCCTGACATTTGTAAACAGCGCTGCGCTTTGCGGAGGCTCCCCACAGGGCCCATCCCAGGTCTGCGTGCACCCAGGGGCGCAGGGACTGTGTGAATTCACACGCGGCACCGATACGGCTCTGCCATAGACAGCAGATCTGCTGTGCCGAGAAGTCGTGATACGCTTGCGGTCACTTGGCCAGGAACAAGCACTCTGCTTGCTGAACTCCTAGGCCGCCGGCTAATTGCTTGGCGACTGGCATCCGTCCCCCTTCCACCTGTATAACAGCAGAACATTTTTTAGAGGGGACACGGTGCCCTAAATGTGGCGGAGGAGGAGGAAAACTCTGCAGGTTCTCTCTCTCCCAATCTGGTGATCCCAAGTTCCGGTTCCCCTTCCAGCAGAGCGATGCTGAGCCCTCCTGGGCTGGTGCTGAACCGAAGCGGAGCAGTGCTGGCCCGAAACACCTGGGCTCAGCTTTCTGCTCTGGCCCCTGCTCACGAGGCAGCCCAGCAGGCGCGGGGCTGCGGTACGACGCACGGCTGCGGTACGGGAGGTATTTTTCATTCCAGGGATTGTTTGACGGGTGTTTGCACTGGCTTTTGCCCTTTGCTGTCATCCGTCTCAATGTGGCGTCAGTAAAGACGGTGTTACAGTTACTGGACTGCCTAGGCAAGGTTTCCTGCTAGGAGCTCGCTGCTTTCCAGGGAAGAAAAGGATCCTCGCGTTCCTGCTATTTCAGGTGCAGGAAACGAAGGCGCAGAGAGGAGAAGTGATTTAGTGGAGATCACAGGGCAGGTTAGCGAACTGGATAGGAATAGAAACGTCTCGATTCACTGAGCTCCTCTCTAGCTGCTGAAGCGTGCCGTTTGGATTGCACAACCCCGGAATGAACTCTGCGGGGCTTACACGGAGCTTTGCTCTTAATCTCTCTGTCTGGGCTCCACAGAGCTCCTCGAACTGACTTTCTACGGGCCGAACCCCGGTATGTTTAAACAGATTCTCCTTAGGGATGGGCAGGGCCAAGCCTTGCATTGTTTCTCCCGTGCCCAGGCTGGTGGCAGCCCCCCCGTGCCCGTCTGTTTTTGCCTCCATCCTCCCTACCAAGATGCCTCTGGGTCACCGGAGAACAGCGCTTGCTCAAGTTTCAGCTAGCAAAAGTTGCAGAGTCTTTCTTCCGCACGTTTGTTTTGACAGATCTGTGTTAAACACTACCTGGATGGAGGGGTTTTGTCAGTGGTATTTAAATCATGAGCCCGGCTCTCCTGGGATGCGGAGCGGACTGTTAGCATCTCCCCGCAGTGCTGCTTTCGGGCGTACAGCAGCTGCGCAGAGGGATGGCTCTGAACACGGGAGGAAGGCTCCCGTCACCTCTCCTGCGGTTTCCTGCAGGTCAGTGTGGGGACACTGTGTCCTCCTCGCCCACCGCCAGCAAAACTCCTTCCTACGAGTCCTTATCCTTGCCAGACTTGTCAGGAAATGTCCGTGTCTGGCAGTGTCGATCCTGCGAGCCCTGCGTCCTGCAGCAGCCCCCGCGGGCTGCTCTGCCTCCCTGCTCCCGGGTCCCTATTTACCCTCCACCCGCGATGGCAAGAACGGGGCATCCGTTGGAGTGTGCAGGTGAAAATGGATTGTAACCTGCCGTCTGCCGTGTCAACAGAGCTGATTAGCGCTTGTGTGTGTCTCTGGCAGGATTGATCTTGCAGGTGAGAACATTTCAGAGACCAGCTGGGGCCCCGCTTCTCAGCGGGATGCTCCTTCCCGAGCAGCTCTGCAGCGGTTATCATTGTCTTCTCTTGCGATGGGCAAGAGGATATTCACCGCAAGCAATCGGGATGGCCAGGGACAGGGAGCGTTATTTCCCAGTTTTCCCATTTCTGGAGCCTCCCCGGCAGCACAGAGCATCACGGCTGCTTCCCACTGCGTGAACTTTTGGTTCCCTCTCCCAGTTTGATTTGCTGCTCAAACCGTCTGGGTGAGGCGGGGAAGCAACGGGCGCTGCAGGCTAATATTGCGAAAGCTCAGGGACGCAAACCCAGGCTGGTGATCGCGATACGACGCCTGGCTTTGGGTGGTGTGTGACCCATAACCGTACAGCTCTGCGCGGTCCAGCGGGATGATCCGTTTCTTAACCGTTGCTGATTGTAAAGTTAAACCATAAGAAGAAAAGCTGCTTCAAGGCATTGGATAGGGGTTTTTCCCCCCCTTAGGAGGCACAAATCAAGAAATCAAAATGTTTCGCAGCACAGAGATTTCCCCGTTGTTTTGGGAGATTTATAGACAGCAGCATGTAGTCAAAGCTCCCCGCAGCTCCTCTAGCTCCGTCCTTCTGTTTGAATTCCTCCTGGTCACTGAATTATTACTTTTCTTACTATTTCCTGTGCTTTAAAAGTGGGGAAAGCGCAATGAAATTATCGTCATGCTCATTTGGTTAATTACCCATTTAGTTACTTATTCAGTTCATTAAAGAGACGCTGGCCACTGTCAGTTTGGAGGAAATTCAGAGAGGCAGGCAGTTAGGAGACAGGATACAGGACGAAATAGGCCATTACTCCAGCCCAGTGAATGGCAATTTATATCCCTTCTTTTCTGCTACGTCACTTCTGTGCACAGTTTGTTCTGGATTTTAAAAAAAACCCAACAAAACAGCAACCAACAAATGAAGAAAGCTTTCTGCTGGAGATCACCGTTGGATGCTAGAATCCATTTAGGTTTAATCCAAAGCTCTGCAGAAGACCAAACCACCTATTTTAGGACTCCTTTTTTCGGTTGAGAAAAATGTGCTGCTCCACAGGTCATAAGATGCCTGTAATTATGACCCTGAATAGATAGAAATGTTGCTTCTTGAGACAAATTCTATCTGACAGTTTTTACAGTACGTTCGTTCAGAGCAAAATGCCCTGTCCCCTGTCACCCGGATTGAAATTATTAAGAAAGACAGACATTTCACTGACAACTCTAGCCTCAGGGGGGAAAATATTCCTTCTGTTCCCCTCTGAAGGTCAGAGCTCACATAATGCAAAACACTTAGAACACGCGCGTACACATGCTCACGCACATGCGGAAGAAAACTTTCTCTTCAGCGGAGCTCTGGATGGGTTTTATGGCGAACAGGGACCCGCTTCGCGCGTGTCTCTCAGAATTTTGGCCAAAAAAGATGAGCTTTACGTTTCTTCAGTTTTAAGTTCTTATTGTCTTGCAAGCAATCTCTTTCTCTTCTGCGTGTAAAATGCATCAGCAGACGGTGGTGTGTGTGCACGTGTTCGTACTTCCCAGACACGTACCCAGACGTGACACATCAGTCGCTGGCAATTCCTCTGACAGTCTGGAATCTGCGGGAAAGTCACACTTCCCCGGCACCCGTTTATTCTTTCAAAATATTTCCCGGCTTCTTTTCCTTACTGATAAAAGCCCATTTGCAACTTGCACGTCCCACTTCTCACTCAAACCGCGTTGCCAGCGGTCATTTGGCCCAGTTTGTCACGCGGAAGTGTCCCCGCGCCGGGGATGCGCAGGTCCTCTCCATGGCAGCACTGACTCCCGTCTGTCTGCGAGCCTTTTCGTGCTGGCGGAAGGGCAAAGCCTGGCCCTTCAGTGCATCTACAGCCCCGGCTCGACGTGTTAATGCAGAGGTACGCTGCCGCGTGTGAGCTGTCGTTCACCATGTCTTGCCTGGGGATCACTGGGCTCACTTAATCTAGGGCTGAAAATTGGACTTGAGCCGAGGTGACTGGAGGTGGGAAACCAGACTGCAGCTCGTTAACCTCTTCCCGTTGCACAAGGTAAAGCAGCGGCTCCGTCTTCCCCGTCTTTCCAGCAATTTGGCGTGCACCGGGCTCACTCCAGGTCCCTGCTGTCCCCATACGTGGCCCGGGCTCATTTGCACCAAGCACTGACCCGGCTTTTTCAGCCTGTCTTAGAAACGTTTGCTAAACCAGGGTGTTAACGGGCAGCTGGTTTGCAGCTCCCCTCCCAACAGCCCAAGACGGAGCCCTGCTGAGATGCTGGCCCACGCCTGTCTCCAGAAGCCGCAAGGTTAATGTCACCGTCTGCCCGGGGACCCAAGGGGACCCCAACTGCACAGACCGGCCTGTTTCTTTGGCTGGCCAGGTAAGTGATGGGCGTCCAGTCGCACACTGGCGTCAGTGGCAGAGCTGGAAACAGAGCTGAGAACACTTTGTTCCATGTTTACTCCCAGAAAAAGGGTGGAAAACCCAGGTCCTGCTCTGTACTGCCCACTCCGACCATCCCGTCCCCCTGTGCTCTTGCTGGGTGGGAATGCAGCCCAGCCTGGATCTCATCTCCCCATCCTTGCTCTGTCCATCACCTCCAGAAGCCTTGCAGGACCTCTCCGGGACACCAGCGCCAGCCAGTCCCCTCTCCCAGGAGGTTTCCGTGACACCGCTGTGGTTATCCACCAAGCAGTGAGGAGATGCAGGGGTGCAAGGAGGACACACTCGGGGTGCCGGTAGCGCCGGGAGGCTGAGCTCTCCCCAAAGATGCTGTGCAGGAGCTGCGGAAGGGACCAAGAGGTGCTTGAAGGTCTTCCCGTGTGAAGGCAGGGCTGCGGGCAGGCTGGCGAGGGGCTGAGCGGGAAGGCGAAGGGTTGAGCAGGCGGCTGGGAGCACCCCGAGAGCGGAGGAGGGAAGGGGAGCGCTCCGGCGGCCGCTCTCCTGCCCCGGCAAACCAGCCCGTCTCGCTGACTGCTCTTCCCACGGGGACACCGGCTTCTGCACAGCATCGTCCCTCAGAGCCGCGAGAACCTTAAAACTTTTCTTTCTTCTTTCTCTCACTCCCTCGTTTTCTAAGTTTAATTCTGAACAGCCGGCTGCGTTCAGCCTGACTGGTTTGTTATGGCTTATAATTTGTGTTAGGATTAATTAACTAATTACCGACAAATGTCCGTTGGCAAGATTCTGCTTCTGCTTGTCAACTTGAAGTATTTAATTATTTTAATCATTTACTTTCATCTTCAGAATTTATGCTCTTCCAAGAGCGTTTCTAGGCATCTTTTAATTATTATTCTGATTTTTTTTTTCAGAGGGGTGGTGAGCTGCGGGGAGCGAGGTGGGGGATGGTATAATTTCTCATTAACTATTTCAGTGAGGTAACTTCCTCGAAAACTCATCCTTGGGTTTCCAACCCTGGTGCAGAGAAGGGACAGTCTGAACTGAAGGTTGTGTGGGGATGCACAGGGAGGGCTGGGCTTTCGTCTCCCGGCTCCAGTCCTCCCTTTCCCAAAAGGATTCCATGGATCCCGACTCGGTGATCCCGCTGTACCTGTTCCCTGGTCTAGGGGCTCAAGCGGGCGTTGATTTACACGATGCTTCCCTCACCAGGAATAACCCCCTGGCTCCTGACACCCCGTTAGGCACAGAAGAGTCTCTGCAGGATCAAAGCCCAGGTGGACTCTCAGCCGTTGTGCCAGCAAGTAAATAAAACCAAACATCCTGGGAAAAGATCCATTTCTACAGATTTTTCACCTTTAAAAGATCTTGAATTGTTGAAAACCCACAAGCCGAATTCTGCTTTGAGCATCCCGCAGGTTCGAACGGGGAAGGCGGGAGCGCATCAGGACAGGTTTGGGCTCTGGGCATGCATGGGAATCCTGGCCCTGCTGCCCGTGCCGGGATGGGAGGGCAGCGGGGACGGGGACAGTGGAAAATTCGGCCGGGGACATCTTGCTTTTACGGGAAATTCCGTGGGGCTGCCACCCCCGCCTGAGAGCACTCTGAATGAAGAGTCGCTTTGCTCAGTAAAACAACGGACCCCCTCAAGATACAAAAACCATACTGCGTAAATTCAACGTATGCATTTAATTCTTCCCTTCCAAGCACACTGGCTCTTGCCGTTCCTTCCCAATATTTGATCTCACGGTAGGGCGGCGTGCCACAACAATGGGATGGTACGTGTTTTCGGTTTGCACGCTTGGCATCCAGTCGCACAGGCAAAGTGCCACCATCCCAGACACAGAGTGCGCCTTGGGAAGCTTCCCCCGACAGCCGTCGCACTGCGCAGAGCTGCGACTGAATCCCAGCAGCGAGAACCCAAATCTGCACAGGTCCGCGTGCCGCACCCCGGAATCAACCCACGGGCGCGCCGGCACCGGCACACGTCCGCCGGGCAGCCGGGTCTCCGGCAGAACGAGCTGGTTCGGAGAGCACTGGGAGATAAGATGGGAACTCGGCACGTCCCCGTGCCCAGGAGAACAGCCTCACGCTCCGAGCTAAGCGGCCAAGGGATCGCGTCTCTCTGTTTCTTTCACACGTCAGAGCTGCAGCGCTTCGGTAGGATTAAAACACGAGAAAAGAAAGCGTGATAAGCTGATAAAAGACAGTGAAACTCCGAGTCTTTCGCTGATGCTTTCCAGCAGACTTCCAGGCTTTTTTTTTTTTTTTTTTTTTTTTCCTCTTGCCAAATGCTTTATGCTGCCAACAAACCAAATTCTGAGGTGCTTGCAAAAGTCTGTCTTTGCTGGCCAGCTGCCCCGATGGGCAGAGCCCCACGTCTTCGAGTGGGGCACACGTACCCTGCTGGCTTCAGGAGCAGTCTCTCTAGTAAAGACTAATGAAGGATTCAGCCCCAAGAATAATTCTTTCCTGAAACAAATGAATCCCTTGGACCAGAGCGCTGATGAGAGTGTGCTATTTAAAAGGTTTCTTGAGGGTACGTAATTATATTTTTCATAATTAGGGGCAAGGCAGCAGTATTATTACTACTTATCATATCACTCTAAATTTAATCCAGACTGATCTATGGGAAGGCACTGGGAATGCAGAAGATGGACCTTTCCTAAGCAAGATGAGCCCGTACCATTGCCAGTTGACCGGGCGGCGAGGGGCCCAGTTTCCCCTTAGGAGTCGTCTGCCGAAGCCGGTGGGTTTAAACAAGGAATGGACGGAGGAGACCGGGGAGGCTGAGCACGGTCCTGGACTCCGGAGTCTGAGGTTCGGTGCTGATCATTTGGTCCTTTAAACAGACGCACGTTGCAGGACATGTCAGCCTTCAAGGTGACATCCCAGCCCCCTGCCCCGAGACACGACGGCCCCTGGGACGTGAGCTGCGAGGTGGGCGAAGGCTCCCTCGGAGCCCGGGGAAGCAGCATTGCCCTGGTGAGCGCTCGTGGAGACGTCTAAATGAGATGAGAAAGATTGTCTTAACTAACTTCAGAATCCTGTTAATTAGAAGCCTCTCTGCATTAAAAATTGCACGACCAAAGCAGGTCGTGGCTACGCATGAAGGAGGAGGTAGAGGCGGGTCAGGGATGGATCACGCCCGGGTTTGGGGCAGAGGATGTCCCTCAGCACCGGCGGCCGCCTCAGGTCGCACCCCTGCGAGGGACGGTAGCGGGTTTGAGAACGAAGAAAGGGACATCCCGAATTGCCGAATGTTGCTGAGCAGAGACAGGAATTTATGTGACGCAACGTCTCGTTCACTCGCTGGCACCGCTAAATGTCACAGCAGTCAAAATACAGCTGGACCAGTAGAGCTGCTCTGGAAGCCAAGCTGAGGGCCCCCACAGTGGGACATGGCATGGCAGGAGGGCAGGAGGACTTTTTGGAGAGGCAAAGAGCTCCTGTGGGACCTTGAGAGGCAGAAGACCTGACCAAAGTCCCAGGAGAGCTGGGCTGGAAGGGCCGGGAGAACCTGCAGATGGGGAAACTGAGGCACGGGGGACAGAGGAAGGCACTGCAGAGCTGTGAACAGCCTCTGCATCCCCCAGCTCCGGGGCCATGCTGTAGGCACCCCACGACTCTGAAACCAGCCCTGCGGAGGCTGCGGGGGCTTGCAGGGCTCCGGAGGATCCTCCGCTCGCTCCCGGCAGACGGGGAACGGCTCTGGGGTCACCGGGGTGCGGGAGCCGGGCTGGGTACGTACGGGTCCTTGTGGGAAGGAGAGCCCCGTCCTGCTGAAGGCTGACAGAATGAACTTCAGTTTATGCCCCTGGCAGTTTTTTACAGCTCAGCTATTCCATTTAGGGTCTGGGAGCCAGTGGAAGGAAGCGCGGATCGCTTCACTGACCAGCCAGAACATCTAGCCAGTACATTAACTGCCCTGCTGCCCTGATCTGATGTGGTGTTACAGACAATAGCTACTGGCTATTTAGGCAATGTATAAATTAACATATTCTGCACAAACTAGGAGCATATTTAAATTAAAGGAGGGTGCCCTTTATTTGTCAATCATTCAACATCCACATTTTTACATTCCTTTAAAAAGACAACCTCAGCCTTCTTAACGCTACCTCAAACCGTTCATCTTCACGAGGGGAAAATGCTGTTTGATTGCTCAAGTGTTTCTTTGACCCCTTCCCCTGCCTCTCTCCTTTAATTAAAACAATCCCAATCTGCTCTCCTGGAATTTCTTTCCCAGTTCAGCTCAGTAACTTGTGACCTTCGACTCAGAGCACCTTCATTTCTGAGCAGGCTGGAGTCTGCCTGGCACGCAGGGGTCAGAGATGCAGAGATAAAGGAGTCACCTCGCGAACGAGCCACCAGAATACGGGCGAGCAGCAGCGTTCGGGGCGGCCGCAGTCGCGCGTTGCGCAGGGGACGTTGCCAGGGCTGTTGCGGCGACAAACTTGATCCGCTGCTGTCCCGATATTGATGCCTGACGCCGCAGTAAAGCCAGAAACGGGCGCTGGCGATGTGTCGAACTGATGGATTGGACAAAATGGTGCTCGAAGGGGGAAAAAAATGACCTGAGTGATGTTTTGCAAACCTGCAGCAGCCTGAGGTCACTCACCTCTCAAGTGCCATTTCCAATAATCGTAAGAACTACGTGATGCTGGCGCGAGAGCCAGAGAGGAGTTTCCCATTTTGCATTCCCAAGAATCTCGGGGTTTCTTGGAGCTCTACGGCTCTTGCGATAGCTCAGCAGGTTATCAAAGGGCTTTTCTCTTGACAGCAACTGGCAACAGTAAAGCACCTTTCCCTGCTAGATGGTCTTGAGCAGTCAGCAGTGAGATGTCTGACGGCTTTCAGCAGGACAACGCTATTGGAATACTTGAATTCCATCTCAGTTATTTTTCTGCCTACAGAAAACACAAATTAAAGACAAAAATGCAGAAGAACCCAAGTCCCAAAACCTTCCCAACTGCCACATCCCAGCTTTTGCCCGGCTCCCACGGCACCATGCTGATAGAAGATAAAATACATTGCGAAGAAATGCCCGTTTGGCAAAGTGTGCCGGGTCTCTGCCCGTCAGCCAGATGCCGACACCTCGCTCTTCCCCAGCGAACCAGGGCCGGAGTGTTTATTTAAGACCAAAATCAGCATGGATCGGGGGCACTGGGGTTTGCAGCGGGGGACGGTAATGGACACACGCTCGAATGAGCTTACAGCCATTTCACTAAATGCCCCGAGGCTGGAATTCCTTTTTATTGTTATTATTTAGAAAATAAACATTTTGTTTGTTAAGAAACTGTATTTAAGGTGCTGAAATGGAGCTTTCTTTAGCACTGAGGGGCCTTTCCCGTAACCCCCTGCAGCCGGGCGGCTTTGGGGGGGCATTTGGAGGACCCGGCTTGGTGCTGAGCCCGGCGCGTGGGGCAGCCCCAGCCTGTTCCGGGGGGAAGAGGAGGGAGGAGAGCAGCTCTGGCTTCGTGGGGTGCCCAGGCAGCAGCGAGACGCACGGTCCGACGGCATCGCAGTGCCGCGTGGGACCCGGCTGTTAATACCGTGCCTGAGAGGTGTGAACGCTGCAGTGTACGGGAGGCTCCAAATTCGTAACGACACGCCGAGGGAAAACCACGCCGACTGCCCTCAAAATGGAGCTGCCTCCTCCCCGCTGCCCTCCCCTCCTCCTCCCACCTGCCTTTCATTTTTCCTCATGCATGGAAGGTATTAATTACCCGGGTTGCTTTAATGGCTCGCAGGAAGTGCCCTGCAGCAATCCCGGTGCGGAGCGAGCTTTGCCCGGTGCAGTCCGCAGCGTGCGCGGCCCCCGGGCTGCAGCCGAGGAAGAAGAGCGTGGCATGAAGCTGCCGGGGCACGAGGTGTTTCCAGTGACCCTGTGGAAGGGACCCCATTTTTCGGAGCCCTCTGAGCAGCTCTCTTTTATCTTGGTGTCCAGCTAAAGCAGGTCCCGTGCCCTGGGGGTGGCTGCGTGGGGTTCGTTAACCTCCGGGACAGGCAAACCGCGACCTCTCACCTCCCCGTAATAAGCACGGCCGCTCGCTCCTGCTCACTAACTTCTTATTTGCTGCCGCTGAGCTGCGCCTAACCTTGCTGAGCTGCGCCTAACCTTGTTAACCTGCCGGGGAGAGCCCTGGGGGAGCAGGGCCGGGTAACTCGCCCCTCGCTGTGGGGGAGCAGAGGGGAGACGCGTCCCGCCTGCATCCCCCGGGAAGGACCCTGTCCTGCAGCTGGATGCAGCGCTGGGATCAGCGAGTGCTGCTGCAGCAAGGGGGGGGCCGGGACTCCCCCTTTCTGCTCCCGGCTGTCAGAGGAGGACTTTGGGCGCCAGGCTTGTTTCTGGCGCAGGGGACCAGCACCTCTCCTCCCTCGGGGGTCTCCAGGGCCCTCCTTCCACCGCGCTTGTGCCAGCAGTTTTGATAAAGGATTTGGAAAACAAGCAGGTAGAGCAGCAGGGCACGGGGGATTTTTATCCCCAGCAACATCTGCCTCAGCATTGAAACCTGGGATGCAAGTCCTGAGCTTACATTTGGGCTCTCCTGTGCTCCCAGCCACCGCTTTCTTTGCACCAGCCTAAAACCAAAGGCAACGTGCTCATCAGATTGATCTGCAAGCAGATCTATACGGGGTAGCTCCAGCCTGTCTGAGCAACGTGCGTGCGGCAAGAGCCGGGTCTGAGCCTCAGCCCTGCGACCCCTAAAACCCGCTGGCCCCGGACAGCAGCACAGGGTGCTGAGATCCGCTGGGAAGGAAGGTGACAACCCCCCCTCTCCTGGGAACGGCCGTGACTTCACCGACCATTTCACGGCCAAGGACGAGTCCCTGGGTTAGAGCCCTGGCTCTGCCCTGCCCTTCCCCGTGCTGCCGGCTCCATCCCTGCTTTAGGCGCCGGGAAAACCGGGCGCCATCCCCTGCAAAGCCGATTGCCTGGTGCCCACCGGCGTGGGACCTGCCGAGGCAGCCGGGCCGGCGAGCGCGGGAATGGAGCAGCGACGCACGGGAGCAGAAGGGCATTAATCACCTCGCCGTGATTAGGGGCTCACTGAGCACAGGCTGCCTCAGGGCCTTTCTGCTCCCGTACCTCCGAGTGCCCCAGTTTGCCGTGCTCTCAGACAGGCGCAGTCCGGGCGTGCGCACGAGCCCCTGGTCCGGGGAGCGCTGGCTGCTTTCCATCCCCTCCACTGGCTCCGGCTCCTTCCCACCCCCTGCCGATTGCTACGGGAGGATGTGTCGCCGCTGTGGAAATGGCCATTTCTTAATTGCTTTTAGTGCTTTGCTGCACGGGAGACCAGTAAAGGCAGAGTCTGCCTCCCACGTTGCCCCAGCTCCCGGCTGTAAGTCACCTTCCTGCGGCTGAAACTTTAGCCCAACGCAGGGGACCGGAGCGTTTGGTCTGTCCCTCGTGGAGGATCGAGGCGGTGGCAAGGGCAGGGTGGCCGAGGGCTGCCCGGAGGCTGAACCTCCAAGAAGGGCCAGCAGAGGATGGGGACGGAGCTGCCGGGAGAGACGGGCAGGAGGCAGGGACGAGGGGGCACGATGCACTGCCCGGGGGAGGGCACCCACCTCGGAAAGTCAAGCGTCGGAAGACGCAGAGATGCTTTTTCTTCCGTCTTGAAATACACAAATTTATTCACTTGGAGCCACCCTTTTATTGCATGGAGATGGACGCGTACGCACACGTTATTTTAGCTTCGCGGCTCTGCCATCCGTACATAAAACAGCCCAGGGAGCCGAAGTTGATTCATCTGTTTGCCACAGAAGATGGATCAGTTAGCAAATTATTTTATTGACCCGCAGCTCTGCTCAAGGTCATTTGTTTCGGTGGACAAGGCAGCACGCCTGGCATGGCAAGCAGGGCTGAGGAGGGAACCTCCATATGTGATAGGCATATCCAAGCCCCTGGGAAACTGGCCTCGTTGCGAAACCGTCAGCGTCACGCCGGACCCCTCACAGCCCGGCTGCGCTCGCTGGATAAGCTCAGCGTTTGGGCTTTAATGCTGCAGCTTTCTCAGCTGTCTCGTGGCTGCTGCTGGGAAAGAAAATCCCTCCTTCTTCACCAAAATGTGGTTTGAAATCTTTTTGCTTTGTTCCGAAAGGACAATGAAAATAATTTCTGATGAGGAAGGGAGGAAATAGAATTAAGTAGCTCAGTCCTCATCCAAACTTAACCCAGGTCCGTAGCCTGTAGGGATGAGGGACGTGCGCAGAAAACGACACTGCAGAAAAGCTGGGCCCTTCCCCGAGCTGTTAATCTGCACCTAAAATCGAGCACGGAGAAAAATGCAGACTTTCTTATAGCCTGGGAGTGCCCGCAGGGTTCCTCTGCAGGCAGCAGGCTTTGTGAGCATCCCTGCTGCCCCCCGCCTTCATGAGGTCCCACCAATGTGCAGAGACCCCCGGCCGCCCCGGCGCGGGTCCCCCTTGGGTCACACGCGCCGCACGTCTACCGGAGCCGTCCACTGCTCTGGAGCATCACTGCTTTCTGCCGTCCTCGCTGAGCCTCCCGTTGAGCTGGGACCTTGCTAACCTTCATCGACTTCGCCGAAACATTTATGAATCGATCGCTGCAGGGTTACCACAGGCTTCTGCTTGTGTTCGGGGGAGAGGAGGTGTCCAGGGGGTATCCTCGCATGAACTCCCACCGTACCTCCGTCTACACGCGTTCGGCTCTGCGTCTGCTGCTCTCGCTGCTGGAGCGGCTTTTAACCAAAGATATATGGGGCCCATTAACATGGTTTTGCTTGTTTGCAGAGCCTGATCTTAGGAAGAGCTGGCTGATTTCAGCTCATAGTGAAAAATCTCAAGCCTAGACACAACAGGGTGCAGAAGCAGAGACCGGATTGCTGGTGCCAGCTCGGCACACGCAGTCACATCGAGCTCAGGACGAATGCGCGTGAGGTTGAATCTGCAACGGGCACAGACCAGATTAATTACAGCAAAGCCATCGATGTTTCCTTTTGCCTGACTTAACGCTGAGCCCTTCCTTCGGTAGGTCTCGTCCCACCTGCAGTCTGCTCGGACGCAGGGGAAGGGAGCTGGGGGGAACGGCCGGGCCGCGGGAACTCGCCACGTCCGTGCAGCTGCAAGAAAATGGTTCTGATGAGAAGGACACGAGCGGTACCTCTGCCCCTCACCTCTGCCTCAAGAAATGGATCTAAAATAAAAGCTGGGCTTTCTCCATCTGTAGCCCCACCCCGGTCCTCACACTTTTTTTCAACTTTACAAATGTGCCAGATTAAAAAAAAAAAAAGAAGAAAAAACAAAAAGGGAAAGTAGCACATCCCTTTGTGCAAGGCTTTCTTAAAATCCCTGTTAAGTTCCTGTACATGGTGACAGTTTTACAATTTACATGACAGCTGGCTTGCTTGGAGGAGATCTCTGTTAATTAAAATAACACAAAGGGAAAGAAGTGAAATCGTGTCAGCGGATAATTAATTCGGAGCAGGGCACCAGGCTGCGCGCCGATCCCGCTAACAAAACTCTGCAGGAATTCACAGCTTTACAGGGCCCAGCCCCGCTGAGCCTCCCGGAGCCACGCTCGCTGCTCGACCCCCGTCCTCCGCACCGCGCTGCTCCCCTTCCCGGCAGGACGCACGTCTCTGCGTCGGACCCGCCGCCCCGCGTGCCCTGGGTGCAAGGCGCCGCATCCCGGGGAGAGCTGGGATTCGGACACGTGCTTTCCCGAGGTGACCAGGTCTGGCCCCAGCCCTCCCGCCCTCCTCCTCGCCGGGGCTCTGCCTCTCCAAAAGGGATGTTTTCTGCTCCTGCCCCTTCGCACTGAGCCCACGCACATCCCTCGTTCCACGTGCAAAGGCTGTGGAAGAGCATCTCACCCCCCCCGCCAGCTCCGCTGCTCCATACCGGCGCTTTCCAGGGCTGTGAGCAGCCGGCGGGGACCCCGGCCGACGGCCAGCGCAGCCGAGGCCAAATCACTCCTGGCGGCAGCCGGGCGGGTTATCTCCCCGCTCCAGCCCCGCTCAGCCGCTGAGGCCATCAGAAGCCGATCCAGCGGCAGCCGCAGCCGCGCTGCTGGAGATGAGCTCCGTCCCTCTTGGCCGAGCGGCAAATCTGTTTCGGTGCCTCTCCGGCGGGATGGGATTTATGCGAGAGGCGAGGAGCGGGTGCACGAGGGGAAGGAGGATGGGCAGAGGGGGCTCCAGCAAGCCCTGGGCAGATTTGGGGAGCCCAGGGAGGGGTCAGGGGAGCAGGGAAAGGTGCTCCTGCAGGGAGTAACAGGGTTTAGCGGGACCGAGGGAAGCGGAGCGAGGCCCTTGGCTGCCGGCTGCGACCCCGGGGCTCTGGCTGGGTGCAGGCTGTGCCGTCGCTGCGCTCTGCTCCTGCCCTCGCCACCCCGGTGCCAGTGGTGGCACATCACGGTGGCACATCGCGGTGGCACATCGCGGTGCCCCGATGCTCTCCGTCCCCGGGCAGGGACGGTGGCTGCACCCAGCGCCCTCCACCAAACCAGCCACTCAGCAGCTCGCAGTTAAAGTTATGCTTAGTTAACTATTCTGCGGCTCGCGCTCGCTGCTTTAGTGTGCTGATCAGGCAGGCTTGGAGATGGGGAAAGAGGAAAAAAAACCACAGAAAGGAAAGAGAAAGAGCAGCCCAGGGCTCCAAAGCAGCTGAGGTGTCAAAGACAGAGATTTAATGAATGTGCCTGCGGTTCACCTGAACAGATGAGCACAAGCTAGAAGGAGAGAAGGAAGAAAATGGAAAAAAGAAAGGATCATTTTTCAGATTGGCAGCTCCCCTCCCAGACATCTTTTAACAAGAGAGGGAAAAAAAGGCTTTAAAGGGCCAGCCAGCTGCTTCCCTCTGCCGCAGCGGGGACCTGGGCACCCTGACACCCGTTGCGGGGGTCGGGCTGGATTGGTGCTGTGGCTCCCAGGCCCCCGGCTGCCCTTAGGGACCGGCTGCTGCTCGTGGGCTGCAGGACCAGGGTGCTGCAGGGCCCGTGGCAGAGGAAGGGCTGGAGAGGCGTCCTGCAGAAACGGTGGCGAGAGGAGGCAAACCTGTCGGCTCATCCATCACCGTGCGCCAGAGCCTGTTTGAAGGCAAGCAATAAGTGTCTGCCTGCAGAATAAATCTGTGCACTGAACGTGTTAATAAACAGAGGGGCTTTCCAATAGCCAGCCCAGGTCGGCGGCTCCCCACGCTGTCCGGAGCCGCCCCGGCACACCGCAGGTACCAGCCCGGGCAGAGCCCCCCGGGACATCCCCGTCCCCCACCGCCCCGCACTGGGGCTGGGCTCCCTCTGCTCCATCACTTGGTCCTGCCTTGGGAACTTGCACGGGGGAGCCCGGGACAGCTTCAGCTCTGGAGTTTCTTTGTGGTTTACCGAAAGAGAGACTTTCTTCCCCGGCGGCTCTGAGCAGCTCCTTTTCCATTCTGCCTTTAACCATTTCCCATGCATGAACGTACTCTAATCAGTGCCATGTCCGAGCAGTTGGCCATAAGTTTTATCCAATGTTTCTTTTTCAAATGTCTAGAGGGAACTATTTTAATAAAATTGTATTTAATGCAACATATATTACAACATGTAACGTGTCCCAAGCCAGCAGCTTCCCTCGGCTCCCTCATCCAGCGAGGGAAAAAGAAAGAAACCAGAGAAGAACATCCCTTAGAAAAGGGCCCAGCTGGCACAGGAGGGGGGGCTGGGGGCAAGGACCCACCGTCACCCGGCAGCGCCCCGAGCAGTGTCCCCCCTCCGAGGGCAGAGGAGGAACCGGGGGCTCTTCCCAAAGCCCAAGCAGAGTCAGGCTGAGCTGGTTGAAGCTGATTCACAGGCAGCTCTGGCTTGTTCTCACCCAGCACAGAGGAGGGAGCGAGGCTGGCGCCGGGCAGGACACAGGCAGCGTTTCGGGTGCTGGAGGTGGGCAGACACCTCCAGAGCCATAACCGGCCCGAGCAGAAACGCCGTACTGTGCCGTGCCGTGCCGTGCCGTGCCCGCCGGTGGCTGCGCCGGGAATGCCGCCTGCCCTGGGCACCGTGGGCAGCCGCAGGGTCGCTGCGGTGGAGGCGGCTGAGAGCTGCCCTGCTCGGCGCTGGGCTTGGTGCCCTGGGTCCCTGCCGGGGCTCTTCTACGGGACCTGATAAAATCTGGCTGTTCCGTACGTGAGCAAGCAGGGGGCACACAGAGAATTCAGCGTGACTGCACTACAAACTGCCCGGCTGGCTCTGAGGACTGAGCACCCCACCTCGGCTTCCAAACTAAACGCCAGGAGATTTAGGGTGTATTTTTCCCTGTCTCTCCCGCAGTTGCACGCACAGGCGCTGTCAGAAGCAGCTGGTTTAAAGGTGGCCGGTGCAGACCCTGCTCACCCTCGTTCACCCTTTGCACGAGGACCAGCACCACGTTTCTTCTCATTTGCACATCGCTCCCAAGCTCCGTGGGCCTGTGGGAATGGGGGCAGGAGTACTCCAAAATAATAAAAAAAAAAGCAACCCCAGCATCGCCCTGGTGTTCCTGTGCCTCCTGGCTGGGTGCTGGGACCTCGGGGTCCCCCTGAGCCCATCCTCTGCGCGGCCGGTGCTCGCTCCCGTGCTGTGCCAAGCGCTGTACACAGCTGCCACAATTTGGGTTATCTGGGTTTCTCTGTAGCTGCAGGACAACGTTTTTGAAGGCAAGACTTTGATCTTAGTTCCTAAGAGTTTCTCTTTCCCTTCCTTTTCATGTGCGTTTTCCCTGGGTTTGGTCTCATTACTCAGGTGAAGGCCAATGTTCCCCAAGGCGGCTGTGCCGGAGCCGCGGTCCCCGTCTCGCCGCCCGCCGCAGCCTCGGCCGCTGCGACCCGGGGGTGCAGGGACGAAGCATCATTTTGTCTGGGAGCAAGTTTGTCCTTGGGCCTCTCCGGGGCAGAGGCTGCCAATTACGCTCAATACGCCGAGCTCTGTCAGATTGGGTTCTTGTCAGGGAAAAGACTGCTGGGGTCCTTCTTCCCCGCTTTTTTTGTCTGTGCTTGCTTTTTTCTTGACGTTTTTAATGATTTTGCAAAGGAGCCCTAAGGACGGAGATGAGGGCGCTGCCCCCGGGGACCATCACCCAAAGACTGGGGGGGGCTGTGGGGGGGCTGCCAGCCTCTCAGGATGTGCTGTTGGCTCAGCCCCAGAGTATCAAAGTCAGCCCGGATAAATAAATAAGTAAATCTCGTCCCCTGAACATTAGCATTTCTTCTTAAAACAGGCCCAGCCTTCTCATAGCCATAATCCTCCCCAACGCCAATCTCTGATTAAAACTCCGGTGTTGAGTGAGTCGTAATCCTTGCCACCTCAGGGCCATTTTATTATTATTTTTTTTTAATACATTAAAACCTGTTTTCTCTAAATGAAATAAAATAGGGGCAGAGATAACAAAACTCATTGCTTTTTCATATATATATATATATATATAAAGGAAAGAAACATTTTGCATTAAAAAAAAAGTTAATAAATGGCCGAGCCCCAACAGATGGGGGTGTGTGCGGAATTTGCATTTTTCAGATTAACATGCACGAGCGAAGATAGAAAACGCACTTGCCCCGGGGAAATAATTTGAGAAATCTTTGCATATTTTATTTAAAAGCATGCCGCGTTAGGCAGGGTAATAATGCAGAGCGATGGTGATTAGGTTAGGCCTGGAGGGATCGCAGCCTGGGACCCTCCCTCCTCTCTCGCTCCGTCTCATCCTCCCTCCGAGCCCCCCCAAACCCTTGGCGTTACACCCCAAACACCCAGCCTGACAGCCAGCCCTGCTGGGGGGGCTGATATCCTTTAGCCCCACGGATTTGGGGCAGCTCCCGCCACACGGTCCGCGCAGCTCCGAGCGCTGGTGGCGAGGCACGGGATGCTCCAGCCCCGCGTGTGTCAGTAACGTGAGGAAATCCTCCCTCTGCGCTCAGCAATCTCGCAGGTGAGGCACCTCCCCGGGGCTCTGCAAATCCCCCGGGATTTACGGCATCCCGCAGGGGCGGTTGGGGTCCCAGCACCCCGATCTTGGGAAATCCCGGCCACGAAGTTCAGGTTTGGCAGCACCGAGGTCCCACTTCTGCAAAAGCTCGGCTGGCGCGAAAACATTTGTACCATCATCTCCCGTCTGAAGTCAGGCAGTAAATCAGGGCTCATCCCTTAAAGAGCGTCTCAGCCTGGGAATGCTGTACGTGCAATATGCTTTAAAAATGCATGGCCTTCGTTACGGGGATTCGGGCAGCTTGGAAGAAATTGGGTGATCTCTCATAAACTGCTTCCGCTGGAGCACTAAGAGCCTGCTCATCGCTTTTATAGATCTCCAGACCCCTGGATCTGAAAGCACTTGACAAAGGTGGTTTTTTTCTCCCATCCCAGGGCGAGGCAAGGGGAAGGTGAAGCGAGCTGCACATAGCGAGCCCAGAGCCGGGTGCCAGCAGCCCTTGAAGCCCCCAGGAGCCACCCCCCCCCAAGGCCGCAGCGATGGGCAGCCTTTGCCCGGCTCCAGGGTTTCACCGCGAGCCCTGCGGCACCCATGGCACAGCCCCGCGGGTACCACGGCATCCGCTCGCAAGGACCACGCTGCTCCGGTCCTTGGGGTTTCAAACCATCCTTTGGGTTCCTCCCCGCTAATTAATACCTCATTCTGGCAAAAGCCTGGGGCAGATGGAGGTGCCCCTCCAGGAGCCCACCCTTCCGCGGAGCAGGAGCTGAGCCTTGGAGGGTGACTGCTCCTACAGCTCCCATTAACACCAGTGGTGTGAGGTTGGGTTAAAACCTGCGGTACAGAAGTCTGAAGATGAAGGTCCCCGCAGCTGTGCAGTTTAACAGGGTGATAATTGGGCAGCGGGAGGGGAAGGAGAATAAATAGGATGCACAGCAGGGGCAGGGGCTTTTGCACTGAGCTGGAGGCTTCTTCTTTGGAGTGTGCAGGGGGGGAGACTTAGCAGCTGCCCCTGCAGTTCAGGGGTGCCTGCAAGGTGCCCCGCTCCTCTGTGCCCTGCCCTTGCTGGATGGGGAGCAGGTTAATGGTGTAGATCCTGTGGGGCACCTTTTCACAGGGTCTTGTCCCATTTCTGCTGATAGAAAGGTAAATGGAGAAGCCCAGAGTCCTGCTCAGAGGCAAGCGAAGCTTTGCTTTCCTGTCCAGCTGACGCGTGCCAAGCCTGCAGCCTCCTCTCAGGTCAGGGATGCTGGGCGGGGGTGGATACAGCCAGAAGCTGAGCAGACCCCAGCAGCAAAGGTAGCACTAGGAGGAACTCTGCAGTCCTACCTAAAAGGGATAAAAGCACCAAAGCCAGGGCTATGCTGCTGCTTTAGCCTTGAAAAATCTTAATTTATTTAATGTGGGCCTCTTCATTCTGGCATTTAAAGCCTAAGGTCTCATTTGTCAGTTTTTCCCAGGTGGTGAGATCTTGCAGTCATTTAAGAAATTCTTCAGCTGGGGGCTGAAGGGGGCTGCAGCCATGTGCAACGCAAGAAAATAGCTTGGGGCAGCCAAACCAGCCTGCCTGAGAGCTGGAGCGCTGCCTTTCCCTGCTCAGCCACGTCTGGGGGGGTCCCCAGGTGCTGAGCAAGCCCCAGTGCTCCTCAAGCCATCCCTGTCCCCTCGCTGCCCACCAGCAGCTTCTGCAGCCTCCAGACCTGGCTTGAAACATGGCAAAACCCCTTTTCCCTGGCAAAACCAGGCCCTTGGAAAGCTCCTGCCACTTCCCAGCTTTGAAATCTGACCCAGAGCCTGGCTCTCTCCCTGTCTGCTCCCATTATTAATAAACTTTGAAGGGCTCCCTTCTGTCCTTAATGAGATTAGTGTTATTTTCATGCATTGCTGCAGGGCAAAGGACTGAAAAAGTGGCTGATCTGTAAACTAAAGGGTGCTAATCTATAGAGGGTGGGTGTCGTCGTCCCCCCCCCCCCCCCCCCCCCCCGTTCTCATGGCCTCGGGGGCTGGGTGAGAGTAATCAATTAAAAAAAGGGGATTAGAGGTGCCGTGGTCACCTATTTTATTGAGGTCACCCTGACACCCTCCCGAAAGCAGGCGGCCGTGGGCATGCTGCGCAGGGTCCAGCCCGGTCATTGAGGCTCTTAGAGGAAAAAAGAAAGCCTTAATCACCAGCCCCTGTTTACACTCTGGACCCAAAGGAGCAGTAGGGGAAAATCTGTTGTTAATATATTAATGGGCACAATTTGCTTAGCGGGTCTGTCTGGGCTTTGTAAATGAATGCTAATTTAAAGCACAACCTCACTGTCGTCTTTTTTTTCCAACTTTATTCAAGCTCTTTCATTTTGCCGTGAACTTGGGAAGAAAAAAATACACAACTTGGCCAAATACAGTGTTGCTCTTGCTTCGGTTTCATAGAGTTTGTTTTAAACGTGGATTATGTTAGAGAAGGAGAGGGTGGCCTGGCTCAGACTGAGTGTGTTGAAACACAGCTCCAGTGTCCATAATTGTGCATAGAAGAGATTTTTCACTCTGAGCTTTTTCCTCACCAGAAATACCTTGGGCGGCTTTGTGCAGGGCTTAGTCGCTGCCCACACTCTCCTCTACCTGCCGGTTAAAAACGAGCCACGCTGCACTGACACCGGCAACCACAGCGTGCTCCCGGGATCTCTGTCCTTCCCTTTGGATCAGGAATCTGTGTCTGAAAAAGGCCCCAAGCTCTCACCTGCCCCCGGCCGGTCTTTGGGAAGAGGAGGGAGCAGTCTGCGTGCTGTGGGACTCTGACAGTAATTAAATGCCTCTTCGCAGCGAGCAGGAGCCTCGGAGCATCCCGGGCTGGAGCTGCAGCCGGGGACCACGGCACACCCGAGCCCCGGGCAGCGGGATGCAGCACATCCTCACCCCTCCTCTAACGTCCTTCCCCCGGGATGTCCCGGCCGCCCCTGGGATGCCCAGGGCATCCGTTGAGCACGGCCCCAGCAGCGCTTTCCCTCGCAGACGAGCCGTGCCCTGACTGCAGCCGGTTTGCGGCAGGCGCGGGGTGTGGGGCTTGGGCAGCGGTGCCGGGCAGGGGTGCCACAGTCGTCACCCACAGACATGGCTTGGTGGCGTTGTGCTAACGCTCATCCGCCCTGAGCGCCGGCGAGGAGCCGGTGGGACGTGTCGCTGCCACCATAACACGTCCCCCGACACCCCGCGGGGTCCGAGCACCCCCCCTGCTTCCCAGCGAGGACCCTCGGATGCTTCTCTCCTGGCTTCCATGTGCGAAAAGGATGTCAGTTTGGTTTTATCCTGAGCCCCGTTACTGTCTCGGTGATAGTTATGGGGTGCTAAAGGGATTAGCGGCCCCAGCCGTCTGCTGCGCATGCCGGGTGGGCACGGCGCCTTGCTCCGGCAGATAACGCGGGAGCAGCAATGCTGAAGCGAAGACTGCGAAAATAATTACCTTAATTTCAAAACCAACTTTAGACAGAGGAGAAGCCTGACGCTACAGGGAGAGATGGCTCCTTTCCTGGGCGCTGGGGTGAACGTCGGGTCCAGAGAAAGGAGCTTTTCTTAAAACGAGGTGGGCAGCACACAGCAGGGTCTTGGGGTGCGTGGGGGAAAGGCGTGTGAGCGTCCCGAGTCACCGGTCCCGGCGGTCACAGGGCTGGTGGTCTCGGGGGGCTGTGGCTCACCCCGTCCCTGCCATAGCCTTGCGTTGGGGAGGGCGGCACCAGCTCCCGGCGCAGCACCGAGTCGGGAGCTCGGAGGCAACAGCCATAAGGGAAAACCAGCCGGTCTGGTGGCTCACGGCACGGCCTTGGGAGGCCTCAAGTTGGGCAACTTAATAGCCGCCGCTGGCTATTAACACTTTATAGGGTTCTGTGTAAAACCAGGAGGAATTAAAGGTTTCTTTGGGGAAAGCAATTAGAGGCTGGTTGGGTGTCAGCGGGGGCTGTGACCCACTGTGACCAGCGACAGACACGTATTAAACTGTGTCGGATACGTCCGTCGTAGCCAAAGGGCACCCACGGAGCTGAAAGGACTCTGGGGCACGACGACTCGGCCCCGTGGCCACGCTGTCTGCTGGTCCCTGCTCACTTCTGTCACCCCTTGGTGCAACTCCGTGCAATTTCTTTTCAGATCATTCCTGTCTTTATGCTTTCGCTTCCTCACGTGCGGCATCGATGACCTCACCATGGATGCCCGCCGATGGGCAGTGACGAACAGAAGCCGCCGCCTAGGGTGGTCCAGGGGAAGCCCTGGGTGCAAGGTCTCGGCTGCAGGACGTGGCCGGGGTCGGATCCTGCTCTGTGGTTCCCCGGGCTGTTCTAATTATTCCCTGGGGCCGGAGAGGCTGCTGGGGACATGGTGGCTCTTGCTCCACCCTCAGCATCTCTGCTGAGCCCAACTGCATCAGTGGTTTTGCATCCTCAGTTGGGTCCCAACATCCCACCTCCGGCCTCCACGAGGTCCACACCAGCCCGAGAATCGGCACTGCACCCCCCCGGGAAAGAGGGGCAGCAGTTCCCCCCCCCCGCTTTGCCTCGCTGCTTCCACCCCACCTCCTGCATCGAGCCCCGGGGAGGGGACGGCCGCCCCGGAGGGCTCTTGCTGCAGAAAGCCCCTTCTGGGGAGCCAGGGGGGAGAGGGACAGCCCTCCGCACCCCCTCCAGCCCTGCCACTAAACCCCCCCCTTGGCAGCGGGTTTAATCCTCGCAGCCACAGGGTCCGGGCTGCATTGCCATGGGCGCTGGATTAGGGCCCGGCCCGCGGCACTCCTTTGTCCTCCCTATTGTGGAGCATTTTGCTCGCCTCTGCTTTAAACCTTGTAACCATTTTGCTGCCTTTTAAAACCGCCTTGAATAGGGGGTGGGATGGAGAGGGGTGGGGAGGAGAGGACCGAGGCTTTGAGGTTGAAGAGAAGCATTCAGGCTGCAGCTGCCCCGTCTCAGCACATTCCCCGTGACCCCCACGGGCACCGCGGCGGCCACCGAGCATCATTGGCAACTCGGCCGCTCTGGGACAATCCACCTGCTTGCTCAGGACAAGCACTTTCATGCCTATTGGGATTAGAGATTTTAAGTGTCGTTCCAAATTGTGCGGATAAACAGTCTTGTGAAAACTTGTTATCGTGGCGAAAAGGCCCCCGCCACCACCCTTAGTCCCTGGCCTTTTGTTTGGGCAATTTTTATTGCCGGATTGGATTTGATGAGGTTTAAGGTTTATTCTTAGGACTCCATTGAAGAGCTGATCCTTTGTCTCCCGCCGCGGAGCGTGAAGAATATGAAACGTAGGCAAAAATAAATCTGCTTTTCACACGCATTAGCCCCCAGTACATGCAGGGACCACCAAACGCAGCTGAGAGCAGCGGCACCCCCCGTCCCTCCACCCCGGCCCCCCGCCCGCCCAGGGTCTGCTCCGGGCTCACCGGGCTCCGCACCCTCTCCCCAAATCCCCCCGGGACAGACCCTGCACCCGGGTGGCCATGGACAATCTCCTCCCAGTGCAGTCGGAGCTGCAGGAGCCAGGCGAGGGCTGGTTCGGCGATACGGATTCAGGAGGTGCCGGGTCTGAAAAGAACCTAAAACACGGCGGGGTGAGAGCAGAGCTTCCCTCCCTGCCCACCCCCTCCAAAATATCCACCCCCACTGGCAGGTCAGTCCCTTAATCGCTTCATTTATCACCAGTCACTTCGGGAGAGATTAATCAGCAGGGTAATTCCTGAGGAAAGGTTGCTCCAGGGGCTGCCTTTCATTTGAGAGAAGCTCCCCGCGAGTTTCACCTTTATTGCGGGGAACCTGCTCCGACACGCTCCGCGCCGGCACGGCCGCCCAAGCACCGAGGACGAGCCCGCGCCCCGGGCTCCATCCCCACCTCGTCCCCACAGCCGAGCATGGGGCAAGGCTCGTGCCCGCGCTTCGGGCTGGTGACTCCCGAGCAGCCTCCGGGGCAGGTTCTGGCAGCACCGGGAGCCGGCGGCAGGCGCCTGGCACGAGCTGAGAGGCTGAGTTTCTGGAGAGCCCGGAGCCAGAGGCAGAAAATCATGCAAAACTTGGTGGATTGAGCTGGTTCCAAGCAAAAATAAACCCAGGGCATGGAAAACCTGCTCAGAGCTGAACCAAAGCAGGGCTGGCCTGGAGGAGCACGGCCGGCTTTGAGCGACGCTGCTCCCGGCGGCTCCCGCCACAGTCCCAGGAGGTCTCCAGACCTGACCTCTCCAGCCACCAGGTCCTGTGGCCAGGAGCTGCCACAGCCTCGTCCTCCGCACGCGAGCTGCTGAGGGGGTGCACAACGCCGACCGGCAGTGCAGGCAGGGATGCAGCCCAGTGGTGCAGGCAGGGATGCAGCCCGGCAGTGCAGGCAGGGATGCAGCCTGGCGGTGCAGGCAGGGATGCAGCCCTGCTCGACATGCACCACCTCACCACGGTCTGGACAAACAGACCTTCAGGGTCCCCAGCTCCCCCATGAGAGCCTCAGGCGTGACAGCCCATCTTTATTTCTCACTGCATCTCTTCAGCCAAGCTTCATCCCTGAATGCTCGACCCTTGAATAAGAGTGAAAACCAAGTAATAAAGTTAGAAGGACAGAGGAAAAATTGAGTAGTGAAGAGGACAGGGAGGAAAAAGCTCTGCTCTGATAAGGCTTGAAAAGAGGTGGCACACGAGCACGATAGGATATGAGGTGTCATCTCCAAGTATGTAGGATGCAAGATGTCCTCGGTGGATACCTGCTGTCTGGACAGTTGTACCACCACGATGTACCATGTCCGTGGGAGGGACAGAAGAGGAGGAGACGGACGAAGCTCTGCCCTCGGGAGGCAGGACACAGCCACTGGAGTTAGCTTGGCTGGGACGTCCAAGCCAACGCCGCAGACTCAGGACAGTGTCACAGCGGGCAGCCCTGGGCAGGGTTGGCATCGCGCTGCTGGGAGGGGGCGAGCATGTCCCCATCCGCTGCATTGCTTCCCACTTTGCATCTAGCACGACGATTCCCTAGATACCCAGTGATGTTCCAGCTCCTCCTGTTTGGATAAAATATCTGTAATTACACGCATGCCTAATTTGAATTATTTCCACAGTGCAATCCTAGCGCTTTGGACCCTACCAAGCAACTTGGCAAGAGACTCCCTTGTCAACAGGGAGAAGTTAGGCGGTGGCACTTCTGCTCCTGCGTGGGTGACCAGCATGGCCATCGGGTGACCACCACGGGGTGCTAACAGCTCATTCCAGCACCCAGAGAGGGTCTGCCCTGGGGTCCGGCAGGTTCCCGAATGTACTTTAGATGTCTGATCCCATAAAGGGGAGTAGGGAGGGGGATTTCTACATCTGCTCTTAGACCTGCTGTGGTCATCCCCACTTTGAACCTGGGAAGGTGCGAGAAGTTAATTGACGTGCCTACGGCCTCGTTCGTAGCTGCAGAGATGACGGATGCTTTCCCAAAAGCAACGCTGCCGTCAGAAATTGTGGGGCTGGTGGAGAAGGTACTGAGTGAGTTTCTTTGGCCCATGCTGGGTAAGACGTCAAATTTGATTCTCGTCACGGTCCCTTCTGGCCCTGCAGTCGATGGGCTCAGAAGTGGGGTTGGCTGGGGAACAAGAACTGTTTCGTCAAGCGTTCAAGGTTTTAAAACTTGGTTTTCTTCCAGCACACAACCAAAGTGAGTCCTTTTGAAAGTTTTCCATGGCGAGCCGCCCCCGACACGAGCGTGTCCCAAAGAGCTGGGGGCTGCGGGCAGCAGAAGCCTCCCTACCGCGGGCAGGGCATTTGGGGGGGGCAGGCTGCTTCCCAGCAGGTCAGCATGTCGCAGCGATGAGCGCGTCCAGCCCCCAGACCCCCCGTTCCCCTCCCGCTGCCTGCCCCGTGCACCCCAGCCCGCTGCTGCGGCGGGTCCCTGCCTGCCCGCTGCCTGCGCTGTCAGGCAGCATTGTCTCCGCATGGCGGGTTTCTTTCTGTGCGGGAGAGCTGTGCATCCCCTCTTAGCTGCGCTCAGCAGCCTTTCGCTGTCACATTGCGTTATTTGCTCGACGAGAGGTGACTGATGAGCCTTCCCCCCCCGCCTTCCCCTGCCTGCAAAATTCCCGGTAGCTGCCTGGCATCGCCGGGGCGCGGGAGGGGGACGGTGGGCGAGGGGACCCCAGACCTCAGCACCCATCGCTGCCCCCCTGCCCGCCAGCGTCTGCAGAGGCGGCCTGGGTGGCTCAGGGCTTGGGGAGGGATAGGATTTGGGGATTGGGAAGTGACATCTCGGCTGGGTTTCAAAGGCACGTCCTGATCCCCTCCTGGGGACATGGGGTGGGCATCTCCCCACCCGGGCCGCTGGTTTTGGGGGCGAGGGTCCGGGCAGGGCTGAGCCTCTCATCTGGGGCACGGCAGCCCCCCCCCGCCCATTTCCCCCAACTCTTAATTCGTTCTCCATTATTTTTGTCTCCCCCTCCTCCCCCTCTCCGTCTCAGCTGCCTGATGAATGAAGGATGGGTTTTTAAGCCTTTTTTACCCCCAAGGCCCGCAGCGCTGGCTTGGCTGCTATCGCTGGGATAAATGCAGGCTTTTCGGCCTGGAGCAGCATCCGGCAGAGCCGCGCCGCCCCCCTCCCCGCACCGGGTTATCAATCCCCGCTCAGCATCGCCAGCGCCGGGCTGGGTCCTCTCCACTGGGAGCCCTTTTCCTCCCCTCTGGCCACAAGAAAGACCAGTGTGGCTTAATTCTGCACAGTATCAACACCAAACAGACTCAGCCCAATGCTACTGGCTTCTCTTAATTCGTCTTTCTATTCCTCGTTTTTCATGAATTTTTAAAAAGTTTCCATGTCTCTCCACGCCTCCGTCTTATCCGCCGGGTTTCGGTGGGTTTGCCGGTGCCCCCGTGCCTGCCTGGGCTCTGCGTCCCCCTCCTCACCCTCCCGGAGAAAACAAAGGAGATGGAAAGTCAACTTGGAAAGTTTTTGGATGGCTTGAGAAATAAAATGTCCCGCAGCTCAGCGGATGAAAGGGCCCGTGCGGTTATCAGACCCACGCCGCTCGGTCCTGGCACGGCTCGGTGGCACGGTGCTATCCCTTGCACCGGCAGCAGCCGCTCCTCCCGCCAGCATCACTCAGACATGAAAATACAGATGGTGCCACGTGCAGCGCAGAGACGGAGCCGTAGGGTGGCAGGAGACTTTGGGAAGGCAGAACAAAATTATCTGAGCCCTTAACAGACTTTAAAAAAAAACCCAAACCCCAAATGCGTTTCTTTGTTGTTTTGCTCTAGGTGAAAATGCAGCCTCCATCCATGACTGGGAACTGGAAGCTGCTTCTCCCTCCCGGCCCTGTCCAGAGAGCAGAGAAATTAAGGCAGGATAGAGAAAAATGGAGATTCCAAGATGGAAAACACAGATAGAGCCTGTGAACGCAGCCAAGCCGGGATTGTTCAGAGCTGGCGTTTGGGTTTGAATCTAAACACAGGTAAGCTGGGAGCCTCCCTCCACACCCCCCCCAACCTCAGCCTTGCTCCACTTCCAGCAGCACGCAGCGTCCCCAGGCCTGCGGGGAGCTCAGTGGCCGCTGCACCCATCCCCGGGGGGGCTCCTGCTCCCGGCAGGGCTGAGCCTGGCTCCGCAGCCCCGGGGGTTCGTGTCTGCAGAGGGTGGCAGCGGCGATGCCGCAGTCCCACACGTGTCACAACTGAGCTGGAGCCCGTCCTCAGCAGCTCCCGGCCCCGTCCTGGTGTGCAGCAGCCCCTGGGGGGGGGTCGTCTCCCCCGTCCTGGCCAAAAGGAGCCAGCAGACCTTTGCAGCGAGCCCTGTTTGGGGCTGGAAAGGTGTTTCTTGGCCATCCAAGCAGAACCTTTGTTTTTAAGCCCTCAATCAAATGCTCATGGACAGCCAGCCTGCGTGGCACTCGGATTATTATCCCCTTGGAGGAATAAAAGTGCAGCATGGAGGCTTCTGGGATTCAAACCGATGGTTCCAGGGCTCCAGATATTTCAGTGCTGATGCTTAAAACCAGGAAGGCATTCCCTCCAGCAAGACAGCCACTACATCATACGGGGAACGCGCTATGAAATAATGATGTACAACTGGCCTTGAGGCGCTCTTTGCAGCTTGATTGGCCTCAATGGCAGAAGAATAACTGAGAGTTTATTGCTTCTCTTCTAGTGATCTTTACTCTCAGCTGTTTTCTCGGGGAGGCCTGGGTCCCCGTACCTCATCCGGAGAGCCACGGGTGGCTGGTGAGGCGCTGGGTGCAGCCCGTTCCCGGGACGGGGCTCTGCAGGGTGGATCCCTGCGGGAAAATCCTCCCGACCTCTGCCCAGGGCAGGTGATGTGACCTGGACACATCTTGGACCCCCTTTCCCCCCCTCTCCTGCGGGTGCGGCGAGCTCCTGGAGCAGCACCCAGCACCCTTGGCCTCAGCACCCACCCACACCGAACCCACACCCAGCTGCTCGCCCCTTCACATCGCATCCCCTTCACCAGCACCCAAACCACCCGGCGTGCCCACGCCTCGGTGCTGCAGCTGGGCAAAGCCCTGCGACTGCGGCGATGCCCGAGAGCCGATTTCTGCCCCCTGAAATCCCTGCTGCCTGGGTGGGAAAAGGGGGCAAAGAGCATTTGCATGCAGAAAGTTGTCAGCGATCCCCAGCTCCTGGTGCCATTTGCAGAGGGCAAAGGTTAGATGGTTGCAGGTGATTTTTTTTTCCCTTTTCTTTTGAGGAGCCGTGCTGCAAATAGCCTGATTTCTAAGATTTCTCTATCATTAAAATGTAAATGAAAACAGACACGAAAACAATCTGAATTTCCAGCCGAGTTGCTCTTGCTTAATATTCTACCCCGAAGGGGGATGTGCGGAAGCAACAACATTTCAAAGGGAATCATTAAAGAAGGCAGGCTCAAACTGTGTTTTCATCAGATACCGTGGCAGAGCCGAGCACTCGGGGTCTTGCCCATCTCGCCGCTGCTGGAAAGGACGAGTGGGAAACAGCTTTGGAAAAAAGAAACGGCCAAGCCAGGGCGAGGAGGACCCGCACGCCGAGCCGGGGCTGTGCCGGAGCGTGCGGCCGCCTGCCCGGCCAGGCAGGGTCGTGTCCCGGCACGGTTCAGCTCCGGCTGCAGGCAGGCAGGCAGCGCGTGGGGCCGCGGGTGCTCCGGGCGCACGTGTGCGGGTGCGCAGCTGCAGTGTGATGTGTGCGAGCCTGTGCGATCGAGCTGGGACGATGCCCGGGTTTTAATGCATCCTGAGATTTTAGAAATGCCCTGGAAGGGCAAGCGGGGTTTTGCCATGCGTCCCGACACGTTAGCGGTGCGGGCAGGGGGAAGACCCCGACGCTTCCCAAACCTGCCTGCAGGTCCCTTCTGCCCCGAGCTCTCAGCATGGGCGCTGCTTTGTTCTGTTTCGAGCAGGAGGCCGAGGTGGCTGTCTTTATACCATCGACGTAATGCATTTAAAATTAAGTACAAAACATCAGGGAGTGAGAATAGCCTGAAAAATAGCGTGAATCTTGCCCCAGCCACGCATCAGAGCACCTGGGGCAGGGAAAGGGCTGAGCCGTTTGGATCCCGAACACGGTACTTGCTGCCCCAATAAGCTGAAATGTCAGCAGCGCTCTGCCTTGGCTGGCACGGAACGGCTCGGAGTGCTCTTGGGTTTATATTTAGCTTTCGCAGAGGTCACCGGCAAGCGGATGCTGCTGGAAGAGGAGGGATGCACCGAGGCGCGGGGCCACGCACGAGCCCTCAGGCCCTGCAGCGGCTCTCAGGCGCGGGAAAAGGAAGCCTGGCTGGGCAAGGAGCAGCGCTCTGCTAAGAGGCAGGAGCAGCAAAGGCATCCCGCGCTCAGAGCTCTCTCCAGGCCTGGCTGGGTATCCCTTGGGCGATGTTCACCAGGCAGGGGCAGGGCAGGTCCCCTCCGACCCCTGCCCGGGACCTGGACCCCCTCCCTTTCCCCGATTCCCCCCCATCCGTGCTTCCCAGCCGTCTGGAGGGGGCTGCAGGGTCCGAGCCGCTCCGTGCTAGATAAGGGGCCGCACAGAAAAGGCTCTCAGCCACCCGGCTCGGATGCCGCAGGCGGGACGGCTCAGCCCTGCCCAGGGCGCAGCGAGGACGGAGCCCCTCTGCTCCCCGCCGCCCTCCCGGACCTCCCAGGCAGCAGCGGCAGGTGCTCCCGGCACGGCAGCACATATGGATCCTATAAGGGCTGAGATCATCTCTCCAGGCACCCTCGCTCCTCTGTGCACCGGGCAGCGGTGGGGAGGGACAGTGGCAGTGGGACCCCAGGGCTGCCCGGGGGGTGCGGAGCCCCTCGCCGTGCTGGGTGCTGCCTGGGTGCAGTGTTTGGGGCAAGGGGAGCAGCCCCAGCTGGGCTCACCCTGCCCCCCGAGAGCAAAGGAAAACCCCTTTCCCGCTGTAAACTGAACATGTGAGATCTGGAAGTCTCCGAGACACAATAAACACGGGATCCCGAGATGCTTTAAGTGTGTCCCAGTCTGGATCTCTGGATGTTAATGGCCTGAGATGATTAATTTTCTTTTGTACTTTCATGGCATCAGTTATCACATCATTTTATTTTATTTTTAAAGACTTTTTTTTAAGCCCACAAAATAGTGGAAAGAGTTAGAATGGATTCAAATTACAAGGTAAAATATTTCCCTCCAAAGCTGCATAAAGACTTGATTTTTTTTTTTTTTTAATGCTATTATTTTAACTTTCAAAGAAAGGCAGTGTTTGCCAAATCTTGCTTTGTGCAGTAAAAGCAGTCCAGTGTTACAGGGATTTAATATAATAACAACAATAAACTTCCAGAGGAGACCTTAAAAACAAAGGGCCCTGTCTGCCATGCATGGAAATTCAAGCTCCCATGCCCCGAGGTCCGCAGCTCGTTTTCCCCCGTGCGCCGGGGAGGCGATCACGTGCGAGCCCCAGCCCCGACGTGGCTCCCCGCTTCTGTCCTGACCCAGACCCCGCTGGCCATGCTCACTCTTCCCACCGACCTGGGCAGGTTTTGAAGCCAGAGCATCTCCTCCGAGCTCCCGAGAGCCACGTTAGCCACCTGCGAGCTGAGGATCCAGCCCCTTACTTACCGAGGACTGGAAATCCCTGAGGATGGAGACATCCCTGGCGCGGTCCTCGGGCGCATCCCTGTCCCCAGCCCCGACCGGGTGCCTGCCCGTTGCACCCATCCTGCGCAGGGCCGGATCTGCACCGCAGAGGGAGCTGAGCGCTGGTGCGGAGGGCGGTTGCAGGGTTACGGTCTCCCCAGGTGCGAGTGCCCGGGGGCAGAGCGGGGTCCCGGCTCCCCCCAAGCTGGCCCGGCTCAGCCTTGCAGCTTTTTCTGTCTTTATTGTTTTTTTTTTTTCCCCTGCAGTTGGTTGGGTTTTTAATTAATTCCCAAATCTCATTTGGGCACTGGAGCTGGGGGTGGAAAAAAACTCTGTCTGAAGTTGATTTTGCAAATCAGCACTGGCCATCTCAAAGCAGCTCTCGGGGCATAAGCATCGGGGTCCCAATAACCGAGGAGGAAGCCTCTTGCTTGCGGAGCAGATCCGCCACTTTGATGTGCTCCCGCAGTTATTCTTTCATTTCTTGAGCAAATAATCTGGATTTTCTCAATATTTACCTTGGAAATAATTATTTGTGTAAAGCATTCAACCAAGATAAACAGAGAATCGCTGGGTCTCTCTGCGGGGCTGGGAGGTCTCACGTTCCCCTAAACCTGCTGGAGCGTGCGCTCGGCGGGCAGCAGCCGAGGTGGAAAACGGGCCTTAAAGCCGAGCACGTGCACGTCCTACGGAACCGGTCGAGGGCTGGGGACAAACCTCCTCGTAGCCCCAGCTGCAGGGCACGCGTAAGGATAGAAAAATGCCGCCGCTCTGCCCGCCGTGAATTGCTAACCCAGTCCCCGTGCCTGTGAAAGGGGCTGTTGCATCCCTGAATTCCCACAGATTCAGAGGCTGCAAAGGAGAAGCAGGAAGGGGGGGAAAAAGGTGAAGGAAGGTTCAAAGGCCTGCTACAGCTTCGGGTTTTCATCTCTGGTTAATCTCTGTGAGGCCTGAGGCAAAGTCACCTTTGGGTCAATACTCAGGTGTTTTTATCTGCCATCCCCATCTGCCCGGAGCTGCCTCCCCACCCCTCCCCATCCCTGCCCACCCCTCCCCTCCCCATCCCTCCCCACCCCATCCCTCCCCACCCCTGCCCACCCCTCCCCATCCCTGCCCACCCCTCCCCATCCCTCCCCACCCCATCCCTCCCCATCCCTGCCCACCCCTCCCCTCCCCATCCCTCCCCACCCCATCCCTCCCCACCCCTGCCCACCCCTCCCCATCCCTCCCCATCCCTGCCTGCACCCTTATCCCTGCCTGCACCCCATCCCTCCCCATCCCTCCCCATCCCTGCCCACCCCTCCCCTCCCCATCCCTCCCCATCCCATCCCTCCCCACCCCTGCCCACCCCTCCCCATCCCTCCCCTCCCCTCCCCATCCCTCCCCACCCCTGCCCACCCCTCCCCATCCCACCCCTCCCCTCCCCACCCCACCCCACCCCTCCCCACCCCTCCCGATTAGCGGGGGCCACAGGGCAGGGCGGTCGGTGCCCTGGGAATTCGGGGTGGAGGGTAAATCCTGCACCTGCGCTGCACCCCAGCACCAGCTCCCCGCCACCCACCACCCCACGGCCACGGGGGAGAGACGGGAGGAGTGTCACACTCCGGTTTTTAAAAGCAAAAAGGCTTTTAAGCTGAGCACGAATTAACTGCTGGCGCTGGTACAGCGTGTGGGCGGCCGGTGCGTGTGCAGGGACGCAGGGACGGGAGGAAGGTGCCAGGACTCGCGCCCTCGACCCGCTGCTCATCCTGCGGCGGGCACGGGGTGGCCGCTCCCAATGTGTACCCGCTGCACGCCCGGCAGGCTTGTGAAGGGAAATAAAGGAACAAATCCACCCGGGGCTCAGCTCTTCCACCTCCAAGGCTTTTATTAAGGTGTGCAACACGCCCACGATCACACGTCTGGGATACGACACAGGCAGCAGGCGCAGGACGCGAGCGAGCGGGAGGGCGGCGAGGCAGCGCGAGCCTTGCAGGGATGCTGCCAGGCTCCTCCGGCCCCCAGCGCCAGTGCAGACGCCGGCACAGGTCGCTTTGAGCCGAGCGTACCCTTCACCACCAAAACGTCCTTTTCAGAAGCAGAGTTTCGCAGGTCTCCTCACTTTACCTACGAGCGGCAGCAGCCCGGAGCGGGAGCAGAGCCCGGCTGTGCCCGGTGCGGGACGGGAGGAGGTTCGGTGCAGCCCCTGGCCCCGCAGTCGCTGGTGGGCTCAGCCGTGGTTATTTATTTGCAGCGCGGTAACTTCTAGCGGTCGGTGGAAGCCGGGATCTGCCCAGGCTGCTGTGGGGCTGTGCCAGCCGGCCGGGCACTGCACCCCGCAGGGCACCAGAGCGGGGTCCCAGCAGAGTCGCAGGCGCCTCTCAGCTCCGCTCCTCCGACGGCAGGGAGAGGTTTGGCTGGGGGCACGCAGCCACTCTGAAATCCCTCATCACCCGCCTTTTGCAGGCAAGAAACGAAATTAGTGCCTGGCTTTGCACAGCGACTCCGGGCAGGACGGGGAGCAGGTCCCCTCCCGGCTGAGCCCGCGGCTTGCAGCAAAACCACCCCGCTGCTGCTCCTTCCACATCGGCAACTTAGAATACATGTCATGTTAACACTTAGTAAAATACAGCAAACACACACAGCATCTCCTTTTTAATCTCTATTTAAGACAACTGTTCTTTGTACTCTGTATGCAGTCCTCACTGGATAAAATGTAGATTAGAAAAAAATACTCTCTTTGCTTTCAAATGATAAATTAATATAAACAGCAACAGCACAAGTTTGCAAGCAGCTTCCTGATCATGCAATGTGTTAAAGCATCTCCTGCGACAGACAGATGTGCATATATACACGCCGGCTGTAAGGAAAAATCTAAATTAACTCTTCTCTAATACTGAATCTAAAAAAAGTATATTGGATTTTAGTAAGTTGACACTTAAATTTACTTTTAAGCATTCTGAGGTCACTTTTCAGAATGGGTTGGTTTTTTTTTCCTCTCTCTCTGTCTCTCTGCATGAGTTTAGATCTTATCTGCAAAGCTTTTCTGTGCTTCGTTAGGCGGTGCACCAGAGGAACAGCTCAGGACACCTTGCTCGCACTGACAGCACGAGCGATGTTTAACGGTGGCTGGGTTGTTTCCGTACGGGCGCACACCGGCACGGGTGCGATGCGGGGGATGAAGTGAGCTCGTGCTTGTGCCTGAGCGCGCGCTGAAGTGCTTTGCTGAAGTGCTTTGCCCAGGTACGTTTAAAAGCTTCGCTGCCCCGAGGCTCTCCCTGCCAGGCGGGAGAGCTCACCGCAGGGCCCGTCCCGGCACGCGCGGCTCAGCTGGGCTCGCACAAAGGACCATAATTTCGATCTAAAGGATGAGCCTCGTCACCCCAGGCTCAGCAAACTCCAAGGTCCCGAGGTCTACCCAGCCCGACGCCGCACGGTCCCCAGACCGGTGGGACACGGTGCAGAAGAAAATTAATTCCCATGCAGAGGGAAAATTGAGATGAATGCTTCGGGGACTCTCAGCTACGCTGGAGAGAGATGGGAAGGGCAGGGCGGCACCCAGGTGCCCAGCGAGCGCCCTGCACCGGCGTGCGGCACAGAGACGCGGCCAGCCAGCCCCACGCCAGCCGGGAGGGCGAGAGCTGGGACGGGGCAGCACCGGCGGCACCTCAGGGGCTGGAGGCAGCCGCGCCAGCGGGGCACACCGGGCCATGCTGCATGCAGCGGATGAGCTCCTTGCGGTTATCCAGGATGGTGTCGAAACTCTCCTGCAGCCGGTTCTGCTGGTCCACGACTTTCTGCTGGAGGCCGTGGATCCAGCGCAGCAGGGCCAGGCGCCGGTACATCACCAGCTGGATGTGGTGCTTCTCCTTCTCCCGCTCCTTGAAGCGCTCCTTGTCCTGGAGGTGCTGCACGGCCTCTGCCAGCGCCGGGAAGAGGGTCCCCAGCTCGGGCTCGGCCACCCCCGGCTGGGGTGGGCTCCTGGGGAGGGGGGCAGCGGTGGGAGGGTCCCAGGTGCTCCCGCAGGTGCTGTCGGGGCTGTCGATGCTGAGGGAGCTGCTGGCGTAGCCGTTGTCCTCCGCGGGGGAGCTCAGGGGCTTGCCACATCCCCCGGCCGGCTCCTCGGCGGCAGCGTTTTGGCCCCCCGCCCTGCCGACCTCCGCTCCCTCGGGGGGGCTGCGCACCCCCGGCTCGGGGAGACGCGGCCGCGTGGCGCCCGGGCTCGGGGCGGCGTCCCTAAGCTGGCCCTGGACCATCTGTCTCTGCATTAATAACAGCAGATTATCGGACGGATTTGTCGTGTTTTCGTTCTGGCTGGACCCCTCCTCCGGCGGGGACCCCGGCGCTGGCCGGCTCCAGTTCTCATTGCTGTCGCACACCTCTCCCACAAAGTTGGAGTTGGAGTCCTGCCCGCACCCGGCCCCCGGGTGGGCTGTGCCCAGCGCCAGGCCCCCCCGGCCCTGCCGGAACGGGGCGTTCGCCGGGGCGCCGGGCGGGCAGACAGCAAACATCTCGCTGGTCTCCTGCCTGCAAGAGAGAGGCAGAGCTGTAACGCGCGGTACGCAGGCTGGCACAACCAGAACTCTCATCAGCTACGGCGAGATAAAATATTCTCTTACTTTATTTGCCTCTCTTTAAAGCTACTGAACCCCAGTCATGGGATCATCCTTTCCCGGCGTTTGGCCGCCGCGCTCAGCGTGCCCCCGGCAACATCGACCAGGGGCAACTTCTCGGCTGATGCGGAAGCTGGGGGCAGGCACCTCGCCTCTCCTCCCTGCGAGCTCCAGCCCAAAACCACGCTTCCGCGGCTCCCCTGCGGTGACTGTCGGAGGGCATCGCAGGGCGCAGGCACGCAGCCGGCACGCTCTGCTCCAGCAGCGTTTGTGCTTGTGGTAGATGCAATTACTTCAGTGCTGGTAGAGGTTTGCTTGGAAGGAGCTGCTTTTCCAACAGCAATAAAATTTATTTAAGCAGGTGAAACTGCCTGGGCTCCTCTGTACAAACTCTGCCGTCTCCCCTGGGTTGGGCCGTGGGTCAGGTCTGGTCTCTGTCAGTGCCCAAACCAGTATCCCCACTGGGCTGCTTCCTTCTCTGCAGGACTGGGCACAGATGGGACCAGAAAAGGAAAGGTTAACCCAGCATTTCTTGCCAGGTCATTAGCTGTGAGAGCTGAACTCTGAGCTGTCTCCCAGCAAGGACACGTTCACAGGAATCACATGAAGGAAAACCCATCGGGTGTCCCGGTTTCACCCCTGGAAAGCAGCACAGAGGCAGGGTGGGTCCTGTGGGGCACGGGCTGCAGCAGCAACGAAGAGCCCTGAAGACGCACCGTGGTGTGCGCGGTACAACCCCGGTCCTGCCGCCTCGGCTGCGCGCCCCACAGCTGCGCGCCCCACGGCTGCGCGCCCCACGGCCGCGTGCCCCACGGCTGGTTATGCCCTGCAGCGCGCACGATGCCCGGGGCAGGGGAAGGAGAGCTCAGACCTAGAAATGCTGTTGGCCAGGGCACGGATGGCACCAGAGAGAGGAGGGCAAGGGCCTGCGCCTGGCCGGGGACTCCCGAAGACCTGGCCCCGCAGCCCCCCCACCCCGACACCGGCACGCAGCCATTTGCGCTGGGTGACACCGCCATAAAACTGCTCCGCCCCGCGCAAGCGTGGGGGTTGCGTGGATGTGCCGTGGGAGGATGCGTGCTCACGGCCGCGGGGCTCAGCCCCCGGGGAGGGAGGGCGAGCCGAGGAGCATCCCGGCACTGCCGAGCCCCCCCCCCCCGTCACGCTGGCTGGGGGGCAGCGGGGAGAAGGGCGGTGGGTCCCGCTGCCCGCAACCCCCCCCCGCCCCGCCCGGCCGAGCCGCAGCCGCGCTGCGCCGGGAAACCGCGGGGAGGGGGACCCGGCACCGGGAGGGGAGGGGGGAGGCTGCGACCCCCGAGCCCGGCCCGGCCCCGCCCACCCCGCTCCCACCCGCCCGGCCCCAGCACTCACCGCCGCCCCGGGCTCGGTGCGCTGCCTCCGCCGCCGCGGGTGGGAGCGGAAGCGGCCCCGCGTGGGGAGGTGTCACGGCCGCACTTCCGATGGCGCCCGCGGCCCCCGCTCCTCCCCCCGGACCCCGCTTCCCCCCCCCGGGGCCGGGCCGGGACTGAGCGACCGCTGTGGGGACCGGCGTGCCGCGTCCGCCTGCGCACACCCGTGTGTCCGTGTCTATACGTGCCGTGCGTCTGTATGCATCCATAGCATCCCACGGGAAATTCCTCTCCTGTCTGCCTGGCCTGGCGGGGAACAGGAAAAATTCCCACCCGTGTCAGCCCGGCCAGGGAGAAGGGTTGGAGAGGCTCCGAGGGGACAGGGGGCCGTGGGCTGGAGCCCCCCCATCACCCACAGCCCCAGCGTGGGGTGGGAACGGGGCCGTGCACCGGGCTGGGTGCGTAGGGGTGCATCCTGCCATGGGTTTCGGACACACCGACTCCTTCCCAGCCCTTCCCCGTGGGTCCCGTGAGCATCAGCAGGTCCCTGCGGGGATGAGGGGCACGGTGGGACCCACGCTCTCAATGGGGCCTTTATTCCCCTCGCCCGGAGCCTGGGTGTCCGTCTGCTGGGAAGGGAAAAGGCTCCGCAACATCAAACGGCTCCCACGAGCGCCGGGTGGGCGCCGGGGGTCACATGAAGCACCATGAGCCTTTCGGGAGATAGAGAGGCTTTGTGGGGTCAGCAGGGTGTTGGGGGGCGGGTGGGGAGACGCGCCGCACGCCTGGGGCCAGGAGCCGGGGCGGGGGCAGTGGGGGTGCCACAGACCCCCCCGTTACCCACAGACCTGCCCCGAGTGGGGATGGTCTCATCTCCTGCTGGGTCCACCTGACGTGGCCCTCACCGGCGTCCCATGGTAGCTCTGGGACAGACGTGGCGTGAGCACAGCGCCATCAGCCAAGGGCTCCACAGCCCAGGCCCACCCCGATCAAAGTGAGTCTCACCGGGGGCTCAGCACCTCCTGCCTGCCCCGAGGAGGAGGAAGGAGGGGATGAAGGTGCTTTCAGGGCATCCAAAGATCCTCTCCGAAGCTCTGGACTGTTGGAGGTGGGACATGGGAGAGAAACGCCAAGAGCAGATGTTCCCCCATGATATTGCTGAAGTTCGGAGCAATGGAATAACACTAATAAGCGATAAATAAGTTCTTTTAACTTCCCATCTGCCCGGCAGGCCCCTAGGCAGCCTCTCCCGCTCCAGGCTGCTCCAGCCTCAAAGGCTTCGACATCTCCATGGAGGAGACATCGGTGGGGCGGGACCGAGAGCTGTAACCGGGCACTTGGGCTGGAGCACTCCTCCTAGGAAAGCCCGAGATTAAAGAAACGAAACCTTCCCGTCACACAGGAAAGGCAGAAACTGATTCAGAGGCGTCTGCGAATGGGCAGGAAAGAAAAAACAGTTTGGGCAGACAATGGGCTGAGCCCCGCTCTGCTCTGCCCTGGCTGTTTGCTTGGTAGTGCTGGTTTGTGTTTCGCTCCCATTAGGGGCCTGAACTCAAAGCAAAGCAAAATATTTGTCACAGAGAGCAAGGAGGAAAGTCTGATCCTTTTGGGGACCTTCTCCTCAGGTTTACTGAGCGGAGGCACGGCGGAAACAGGCCGTTTCCATCAAAGGTTTAGGTACCAACAGGCAGAAGGAAGCTGGAAGTTCAGCTGCAGTTTGGCTCGTGGGGCAGGAGCGGGGTTTGCTCCTGTCTCGGTTTTACTCTTCCCCACCCCAGGAATTCCTGCGGGGCCGGTGGGTGCGGACGTGCCCGAGCCTGCTGCAAACCTGCTGCGTGTTGGCTCCGGCTTCACTGGTGCTGGTGGGAACCTCCCCCGTGGTTTGGGGGGTTCCTCTCCCAAATACCGGCCGTGCCGCGAGCCGGGTCGGTGCCGGGTTTGTGGCAGGAGCCGGGAGCAGCGGTTGCAGGGGTCTGTCTCGCTGGGGCTGGTTCTGCACTGGGGCAGCTCGGGTTCAGCCCAGCACCCCCAGCCCCGGGATTATCCGTATCTGATGGAGACCAGAGGGATTTGCTGCTTACGATGAAAACAGCTCCGTTTCCCAGCGAGCCAGCCGTCCCCTCAGCCCCAGCTGCCCCTCGTCCCAAGGATGGTGTCAGCGGGGACGGCTATGGGGAACCCCGGCTCGGGGCGCAGGAGAAAGGGGACACAGCGACATGGGGAGGCTGGGCTGATCCCTTTGGGCAGGGGAAAGAGAAGGTTTGGAGGTGGAGGAGGCTTAGTGATGGATTTCAGAGTCGTCTTCCCCTCCCCTTCCCCCACTTTGTTCCAGAAATAAATTAAAAGCTCTCCCTCCAGGAAATTAAAAATCATTTAAGAAGACTGAGCACAGGACCTGATGCACTGGGGTTTCAGAGCTGGCTGTCCTGGGTGAGATAAGTGCAGTGCACCTCGGGGCTCAGGAGGAGAAGGGTGCTGGGGTGACCCCCCGGAGCTGCTCCAGAAGGCGCTGGCACCAGATTCCTCTACCAAAGCAGGTCCCTGGGAGCCTGGATGCAACACCCTTCCCCTGGGCTCAGGCCCCCTTGCACCCAGGGGACTTCCATGACCTCGCACCAGCAGAGACCCGGCACTGCCGCAGGGAAACGCCAGAGACGGGAGACCGGCACTGGCCGTGGTGGAAATCATCCTTCAAACCCAGGACCCGGCTCCCCGCTCCCCGCACTCGTCCCATGCGCAGGGCAGGCTGCCGCCTGCTTCTCATCTGCCGTGCGTCCCTCTAACCGATGCAACGTGCCACAGGCTTTGAACAAAATTGGTCCCAGAAGAAGCCCTCGCGCTCGGCCCCGTGCCTGCGTGACGTCAGTCCCGCGTCGTGGACGTGGCGGCGGGCGCCCGACCTCTCTGCCGGGAAGGAGGCACCAGGGAGCTGAAAGCCGCCCGGCGTGGGACGGGTCAGGGGTGCAGCGCCCGCAGGGGGACGGCCCCGCGCACGGCTGTATCCAGCCCCAACAGCCGGGACCGGCACGGTGGAGGGAGGGGAAAGGGCAGGGACCCCGCGGCCTTGCCAGGGAGCTGCGGGGTGCAGGGGCAGGCGAATGCCAGCGTTGCTGCTCCCCAGGTTGTGCCTGCAGCCCCTCTGCCCAATGTGCACGTGCAATGCACGCCCACACGCACCCACCGCATCCCACACGCACACGCTGCGCACGCACTGCACGCCCACATGCACTGCGCAGGCACTGCACGCCCACTGCACGCCCACACACATGCACCGCACACGCACTGCACGCCCACACGCACGCACTGCACGCCCACTGCACGCCCACACACATGCACTGCACACGCACTGCACGCCCACACGCACGCACTGCACGCCCACTGCACGCCCACACACATGCACCGCACACGCACTGCATGCCCACACGCACGCACTGCACGCCCACTGCACGCCCACTGTGTGTACCCCAGCCCTTGGGCTGGAAGGGCAGGCAAGCCCTGGTGCCTGGGGAGGCTGCATGCAGGGGGAGGCCTGTGCGCTGGAGGCTGCAGTGCTAGAAGGAAATGAAACATGGGTTTTGGGAGATTTCCACATTCTGCTCCTCCCCGGGCTCCTATCGGTTCCCATCTCCCGCCCTGTCCCGCACGGGGCACCGGCCTGGCTGCGCACACGGGGCCCCTCACGTGGGCGATGGCCGTGGTGGGGCCGTGCTTGGCCGTGCAGCGATGCTGGGATGGGCCCGGCCGGGCGCCTTCGTGGCCGACAGCAACTGGCTACCAGCCCACCCGGGACACAGGTCACCCAGGAGCCACTGTCCCACCAGCGAGCTCAGCCTGGGACCCCGGTGCTGAGATAGGGAATCCGTCCCGAAAGAGTTAAGGGTGAACCATTGCAAAAAAAAAAAAAAAAAAAGAATTACAAAAGAAAAAAGTACCCTGAACCACATGCGACCTAACCTCCCCAGCGGCTCATCTGAGTTTAATAACGGAGGAGGGAAATCTCCCAAAAAGCTCTCAGAGAAATTAAAGTAAACAGCTTGCTGACCTCCAACCCCGCACTGCCCCGCCGCTGACTCGGCCCGGCTGCGGCGGCCACCGGTGCCTTGGCATTCGGTGTAATTGTAAACACATTCGGGTAAATACGAGGGGGGGGCCGTGGGGGGTCCCGGGGGAGCCGGTGGCCAGGCGGGAGCAGCTCTCCCCACAACCGGCAGAAACCGGGGCCGAGCATCGGGTCGGCCGGGCAAAGACGTGGCCAGGGGATGCTGTGGACCAACGGCTCGGGGCTGCGTGGCCATGCCGCATCCCCGGCAGCGAGGGGCTTTGCACGGCCGAGGCTTCAGGACCAACATTGCCGGTGGGGCCAGGAGCCACCGGGACCATCATGCTGCCCCGTGACTTTTGGGGCTGCAACACCTAACGTCAGGAGCGCTGGCGGGTCCTGCCGATGGACGGAGGAGGATGCTGGAAAGGGCTTGTCCTCTTGGCATCACAAAATTTAAAAACAACGCTCTTATTTTCATAGATCCTGGTCGTTTTTGTAGGCTGAGGGAAAGAAAAGCATCCCCAGGCTGTACGAGTGCTGGCGCTCCTCTCCGGGGAGGGGCCGGCAAAGCCACCGGCCTCCGAGGGGGGAAGCAGGAGCTGAGCATCGCTGCCAGCCCGGCCCCATCCCTGGCCCTGCTCCATCCTCATCCCCGTCCCAATCTCCATGCCTGTCCCCATCCCCGTCCCCATCCCCGTCCTGCGGTGCCCTCACACGCCGCATCCCATCGTTTGTGTTTCCCAAGGGGTTTTCTGGGGAAAACGCCGCTCAAAGACAGGGGAAGGGGTCAGAGGGGGCTGGATCTGGGCAAACCCCGCACCCCTGCCCCGCAGCCCCAGCACCAGCTCCCGGGCTGGTCCCCCGCTGCCTGCCATCTACCTGTAAAACAAATTATATTTCAATCAGGCTCAAAGGCAGCGACAGATGCGCTGTATTTGGTGAAAAATGCCAGGAATCCACAGCCAGATTGGATTTCAGAGCAGCCACGAATCCCGCGGAAGCCAGACCATTTCCATGGGACCGGAGGTCAGAGCCCGCTTCCCCCAGCAGCTCCCAGCCCTGAGGATCAGCCCTTGGGATGCGTCAGGATACGGGGGAGAGGAGGAGGAGGAGGAGGAGGAAGGGGCTGCGGGGCCAGGGAGCCCAGCGGAGGTGTGAACCTCCCGCCGGAGGGACCAGCCATCGGTGATGGGGACCCAGCTCTGCCCCTGGGACATGCGGCCCCGTCAGCCGGCAGTGGGAGAGACCCCCCCGGCCAAACCGCCCGTGCCCGGGGAGAAGCTTCCTTCCTCTTTGCTTTCCTGACTCCCACAGCAGGGATTTATCTTGGTTCAGGAGATGGGCTCTGCCAAGAGAGCGAAGCTGGCGTCTCGCAGACGTTTCCTCTGGGGTTTATCTGCTGCTGAGCTACAGAAGGGGAATGTTGATGCCGACTCCACCCCTTCCAGCAGACCAGGACCCAAAAATCACCATTTCCTCTCGGCCTGTGAATCACTAATAAACTCCAGACAGAAAGGTCCGATTAGGAAATTGTTTGGGAAATGGAGAGGAAGGGGGAGGGACCGGCGCTCGCTGCCTCGGCCGGTGGCTCTGGGCGGCTTCGCCCCTCGGTGTCACCTCCCTGCGCCGCGGGACGGGTCCCCACGTCTGCGCTGGCCACGGGCTGCATCCCGAGCCCAGCCCCGGGGCTCTCCGAGTCTGGCTGCAAAGAAAGTTCACCAGCGGATGGATTTGCCTGTCTGCACGGATTTGGGGATGAAAACCACTGTTACATTTAGACGTACAGTCTTTTCTTTGATCGCTGTCCATCGGCTGTGCCAGAGCGGCGGCGCTCAATGAAATCTTTCCATCATTTGCTATCTGCGGCTGGGCACTCGCCAGCCTCCGAGCGTGAGATCCTCGGCTGGAGCCCAAGCCCCGCGCGTCCCTGGGCTGTCTCCTGCCCGAGGCAGACCCGGCCGTCCAACTGCTCGCAGCCCGGGACGCGGGGGTGCTCCGGGCAGGGGGCTCCCGGCTTGCAAATGGTGCAATAAAGGCAGCAATGCCTGCGCGCTCCTGCTCAGCGCGTGTTTGGGAACGGCCGCGCTGCTGCCCTCACCAAAACCTCAACATCTCAAGCAAAACCAGCCCCTGCAGTAAGGCTTGCCGGAGGAAGGGCTGGTGTAATTAATTGGGGAGGGCTGGTGTAACGGGACCTGCGCTGCCAAGGGTCCGTGCCAGCACTCGGGGCAGCACCGTCCTCGTCCCGTGCTGGTCCCTGAGCACCACGTCCTGTGGCGCAGACCTCTCGGCAGCGATGGGACCATCCCCTCCCTCTCCGCAGAGCAAACGGTCGTGGCAGCGCGGCTCCCTGCACCCCCCCAACTGCTGCACACTTGTCCTGAAACAGAACGGCTCCACATTTGGACCTCATAACACAGAAAACTTCAGGATTTTGAAATTTCAGTCTTGGACACAAATCTGATACATTCCATAAATGCTTTAATTTATCCCTTTGTCACAATATTCGATAAAAGGTTTCTTTTCAGCTGCCCTGCTTTGATTAATAACTGTAACAGATTCTAACCTGAAGGAACTGTCTTATATTGCATTTGTGGAAATTAAATGTTTGATTGCGCATAGTCAGGATTTTCTGATGTGGAAACTGCTCCACTGGAGAACTTTGAACACGCTCTAATCAAAAAACACTTTGGTGGGTTTTTTTTTTCCTTTTTCTCAGCTTCCCCCTCACCTATAACAAGTCAAAACATCTGTTAAAATTCAATCAGAGCAAAACCGGCTGAAAAAATTAAAACTGGGGGTGTACAATTAAATGACTGTCCACGTTGCAGCCAGGTGGGACGGCGGCGCGCGGGGTCTGCACGCAGGGTGTGGGTCTGGCCAGCACGGCCCGCGAGGGACCGGGGGAGCTTCCCGCCGCCCCATCCCCTCCTGCCCCAGCACCGGCCGCCGCGCTCATCCCGGTGTTGCTGCGAGCCGCACGGTCCCACCGGCACTTGCCGTGCCGTTACCGGGGACGGTGCTGGCGGCCGGTCGGAGGCAGCGGGGTGCCAGCCCCGGCGGCGTGCCCGGAGTCGCTCGGGGTGTGCCGGTGCTGGGCGGGCTCCCCCCCTGCAGAAAAGGCCTTTGCGGCAGAAGGCGCCTTTTGAACCGAAAAAGAGATTTTCCTTATGCTTGACATCCTCTACTTTTTAATAAAAATAGAAACACTGGAATTCCATGGTTGGGCTCGTTTTCCTTCCTCTTCCTTCCTTTTCCATGGCAGGGTGAGGAGTTTAAATTTCCCTAAACCGTGAGAAAAGGCAGAGGGATGAAAAGCGAGAGGGAAAACCAAAGTCCCGCGGGCATTCGGGAACAGGAGCACTGTTCCGCAGGGACGGCGCGAGCGGGCAGGCAGCAGCCGCTGCTTTTCGGTGCTAATCCTGGCCGTGGCTGGGCTCTGCCGTGCCGCAGGTGCCCCCCGTGCCCGATGGGGAGCGGTGGCACGTTTTTGAGGTCGGAAAGCAGAGTTTTCGGCAATTAGAGCGGCATGCCAAGATAAACCCTCGCTTCCTGGCGGGTCCGTTCCCAGCAGCCTGTTTGGGTCCTGGCGAGACGGACCCCGGCGAGGGGCTCTCCTGGCGGGAACAGCCCGGCAAATTCTCTCTGCATGGGTGAAATTCCCCCCGCTACCGAGGTTATTATCTCCGAACAGGAACCAACAATATCCTTTCATTTAGGCACTAATTTGAACAATGTGCGCCGGCCAGGGGAGGAAGGGCGCTCGCTGCTCTGGAGCCTTTGAAAAATCCAGGCGGGAGCCAAACCAGAGGGAAAACAAAACCCCGGAATGATGCGAATGGCTCGGCGATGCAGGGCCGGGGCCGGTGCCGCAGGCTCTGGCCATGCCACCTGCGCAAAGGGCAAAGCCACGTGCGCTTCCAGGGACACGCTGGGACGAGCCGTGGTGCTGCCAGGCACGGGCACGTCCCGGGGCACCAGGAGCCCGCGTCCCTGCTCGGATCGGGGGAAGATTATCGTTCCGGCCGTCCTGGGGCTGAGACCCCCGTCCGTGGGGGCGGGGGGTGTTTTGCCCACTGGGGAAAATCACCTCCTCTGCTTAACCAGCCTGTTCGGCCTCGTAATTACCATTTCCATAGGGCTGGAGGGTGCAGTAAAACACTTTTAAATTTGTTCTGTCATAAAACTCACACTAGGCACCAGAAGAAGTCGGAGTGTGTAATTGATAACCATAAAAACATTTTAATTTCCGTTTTTCAGCAGCGGACAAGACAAACGCGGCAGGGGAAAGGGAGCACCCGCTGACGGCACACGTGTCCCCCGTGGCTCCCCGCACCACCGCTCCAGCTCCCGGGGGCTGGTGGCAGAGTCCGACGGGCTGCAGCCACCTCGCCCCGCGCGGTTTTCAGCGGGACCAGTGTGGTTTGCAATTGCTCCTCAACAGGGATCTCCGCTGGCACGTGGCCGGCAGCAGCAGCATCCCCGTCCCCGTCCCTGTGCCCGGTGGGATGCAGCATCCCATTCCCACTGGCTGCCCCAGTGCTGGTCCCTCCTGGGCAAACCCCACGGGGGCTTGCAGGGGGAGACGGGGGGATTTCTACTGTATTTACTCTTGAAGTGTAGCCGTTATGAATATTCACACCCGCGTGGGGAGAGCAGGCCGTTCCCCGATGGGGATATCAGTCGGAACATCATCTAATTGATTACGTGGAAATTGCTCCTGGTGGAAAGGGAAGCCCTCGCCTCGCTCTCGGTGAATTAATTTAGCTTGTGCCATTCTTTGCTGTGCTCAATTAATCTTGTTAAAGTGATATAATTTTAGCTCACACTTCACGCACAGGGGTACCGGGGAGGCCCCGGCTCATAACGATGGGAGGTTAGTTAATGACGGGGTAATGGGCGCTCGGTGCCTTCACGTGGGAGCGACGGTGGTGGGAGAGGGGCTCCTGGTCCCCACGTGCAGGATCAGCCCCGGGACCAGCGGGACCCCGGGGTGTTATCCCTGCCGGGGGGCCGGGGCCACCGGGGTGCAGGACGCTGGGTGCCGCGGCTGGGACGCGCGGCGAGTCGGGTGCCTGGGCCGTCCCCGGCTCCGTGCCGAGACAAAGAGCGTCAGTTCCCGCGGCCCCCCGGCAGCTGGCGCGGGGGGACGTAATCCCACAAAAGTCCTGCTCCGGGGGGATCAGCGGGAGAGGTGAGGGGCACACCGCCGAGCCCCCGCCATCGCCGGCGCTGCCCCTTTCTATCCCCACTATTGACTGCCTAAACAGTTCTTTGGTGATTACAATGTAAATATAGCTTTTCATGGAGTAAAGGCCTTTTATGGGATCCACACACACTTAACCACTTAACCCCAGCACAAAAAGAGCAGTGAATTAGCTGTTTAGAGGCTGCTCGTGCAGAAAAGCGGCCCCTGAATAGGATTTGGGGATCTCTGTGTATCAATTGCTATGCTTCAGGGGCCCTCAATGGGGCTTTCGGCGTTCGAGCATGTGCCAAAGGGCTCCTGTGGGTATGGCTGGAGTGTCAGGGGGGAAAAAAAAAGAAGAAGAAGAAAAAAAGCAGCTGCTTCTCTTTAATAAAACAATGATTTATTCATAGCGACTTGGGGAAGGGGTGGGGGACACAGGGAAGTGCCAAAGCGATGCTCGCCCTGCTCTGTGCCCGGCAGAGGCTTGGGGACCGACCCTACCTGGGGAGTGGGAGGCACAGGGACCCCAGAGCAGCCCACGGGGACCCCAGAGCAGCCCATGGGGACCCCAGAGCATCCCGCAGGGACCCCAGAGCAGCCCACGGGGACCCCAGAGCAGCCCAATGGGGACCCCAGAGCAGCCCACGGGGACCCCAGAGCAGCCCGCAGGGCAGAGCTGGGTCCCGCTGCAGCCCCAGCTGCTCATCGGGGGGTCCCTGTGGCTCTGCTCCCTCAGCCCCAGGCACCCTTGGGGGGTGCAGGAGCCAGGGGACACCCCCTCTGCTCTTCCCCTGTCACACAGGCACCTCTGCAAAGCTGGGTGGCAGCCGGTGCCCCCCCGCCCCGGGCGCAGCAGCAGAGCCACGCATGGGCAGGGATGCAGGGGCCCACACGGGGCTCGGCGTGCGGCCCCCCCCATGCCTGGGACCAGGCGTTTTGGGATGGGTGCGGAGGAAGGCAGGCTGCACTTGGCGTCCGGGATTAAATGAGCCTAGACGGCCGTGGCCATCCCAGCCGAAGGACGCTGCAGCCAGGACAGGACCCTCATCCTGGTGGGATGGGCAGCCCGGGCTGGCGGGGGTGGCCGAGCCGGCAGCGGGCGAGTGCCGGGCTGGCGCTCACGCGGTGGGGGCACAGGGCTCGGCCACCCCCAGCTGCACCCACCACTGAGCAAGAGAAGACTTCACGGAGCAGGGGGAGCAAACTCAAAGTAGATCTGACCTGAATGGGGTGAAACGAGGAGAGGTGTCTGCACAAAGCGGGGCTCAGCGTGGGAACGGGGGGGTGGGAGGGATGGAAAGGCGGCAGCACATGGCCGGGTGTGTGGAGGGAGAGCGGCCGGCACCGGCACCAGCCGGGCTCCTTCCCGTCGGGACACGGGTGTCCCCGCCGCAGCAGCACGGTGCGCAGGGCCAGGGCTCGGAGCAGGGAGCAGCGCTCAGCAAAATTCAGGGGGTGCGGGGACCCCAGCACGGCACGCGGCATCACCGCTCGGCGGCAGGAAAGCGACGCCGGAGGGACACCAGGGTCCCGTCCCCTCCTCGCCGCGCCACAGACGGGACCTCACTGAAGTCACGGGGGGCTGACGAGGAGCAGATCAAGTCAGGGTACGGCCCTATTTTTAGGCCCCTGCAGATGGAAGGATGAAAGAGGGGGGAGGCAGGGTAGGAATTGGGAATGAAAGACAAACAAACGCCAAGCAGATGTTGGGAGCGGTGCTCTTCCCCTCGCAGGATGCGTGTGTGGCTCCATGCAACACTGGCCTCGACCCCCGGAGCCCGGGGGGGCCGCGGGGCACAGGGGGACCGGGGCAGAGCAGGACACGACGTCCTCTCCTGCTCGTCCCTCATCGCCGGGGTTCACACCAGCACCCCGGGGCGGTGACACCGCATCAACTCCGCATCCTCGTTAGCGGCCCCAGGCAACTTCCCGGGGGAAAACTAACGAGTACTGGGGGGGGGGGGGGAGGCAGTTTAGTGCCAGGCTCACGGGGTGCCCCAGGGGGGTGGGGACGTGTCCCCCCACCATTTGCCGTCCTCACCGGTGCCCCGCAGCAGGGACACACGGCCGCGGGCTCCAGGAGCTCCACTGACACCGTGACTGCCTGGGGGGAGCTGATCCCTGCTGCCCGATGATCCGGCAGCGCCAACGCAGCTGGCGAGGTTTAGGTGTGGATCTTGCTGTGGAGTTCCTGCACTGTGAATTAAAAACTCCCCGCGGCCCAGGCGGCACAGCTCTTGGGACGAGGATGGTCCATTCCGGACCAGAGCCGGTGCCTGGCTCCCCCGGCTCCCCCGGCAGCCTGCGGGCACCGGCCTGGGCTGTGCCAACCCCGGCATGTCCCTGCTGTGCCCTTCTTCGATGCCTGACGGTTTCTCAAGATTTTGCCAGACCAGAGCCATCACCAGGATCACCACGGGGTTTATTTTGACATCTCCAGTTTCCATTCAAGCTGGAGACACCAGCAACATCGCTCCCAGGCTTTTAGCAGGAGCCACGGACAAGACCCAACCAGTGCACGGACAAATCCCAACTGCTCCAGGCTTCAGCAGGATTTGGGGCCTCGGTGCTGGCTGATGAGTATCAAATCCAGCTCCTCCAGCCCTTCTTGTCCTCCCTGCAGATGTTCGGGGGTCTTTGCCAACCGCATTGACCCCATCTAATCTTTTTCTTCCTTCCTTTTCTTTTCCCTTTCCAGCAGAAGGGGACAGACTGGGGTGACCGCAGCACGTCGGGCTGGGGGCTGTTTGCAGCAGGGCAGTGACACCTCGGGAGCTGTTATCATACTTTGGGGCTCATGTCACCCCGTCTCCAAAGATCACACGTGCTCAGCAAATCCGTAGGCTACCAAAATAAGGCCAGCGCTGCCTGTGAGATCATCCCCCCCGGATGCCTTGCTCAGAGCTTTGTAGTGAGAGCATCGCCCTCACATCGTGCAAAATAGGGAACACATGGCAGGTATTAATTGCCCGTTGCTTTAATTATCATCTTTACATCGGCGGGCTGGATGGGGTTTGCATTGCCTTTGGTCGGAGGGGCTGCAGCTGGCGGAGCTGGGACGCGCATCCCGAGGGAGATGCCGGTTGCGGTTACGACTGCCGTGCCACCGGAGGTGGATGCCAAAATCTTTACGTAGGCTGTTGCAGGGCGGCTCGCCGAGGCACCCCGAGCCCGCCGTATGGCGGGCTCGGGGTGCCTCGGCGAGCCGCCCTGCAGAAACCTCAAAAGGTTGGAGGTTTTCAAAGCTCCCCTTCGGGTTTCGGGTAAAAGAGGAACGTGGAAATACCACCTCTGCGTATCCCGAGCAGCAGGGGAGGTGGCGTTAGCGCCTCGGTGGTTAATTATTCTTCCTGTGCAGAAATGAGTCTCCACGAAGCGCGGGGACACGCGCAAACGCGCGCACATCTCGCCCTCCAAAGGGAACAACGCCTCTCGGATGCTGATCCTCCGTCACCGCGTGCACGAACATCAAATATTGAAAATCAATGGGCCACTGTACGGGAAGCAGCACAGAGGATGTTGCATGAAAACAGCCTTGAGGAACAGAGGAAAAAAAAATATTAGCTAAAAATAAAATTAATCTCTTGCAAAGCTGCAAGATTTGCTTCTCACCCCTCCCCCTCGCGCTGCAATCTTTTATGTTATTTTCTTTAATTACAGCTGGTTTAGATCGCTGCTGCCTGGAGAAGCGTAGCTGGAGTTAGCCATAAATTGGGCTTCTGGATGATACAAGAGAAAATAATAACCCCCAAGGACCGAACATCTGTCCCCACGGAGCGCATGCAATGTTATAACTAAATGACTAATTGTTAATATAGAATGAAACTTTTGTTTTACAGGTTGCCTAATAAACCCAGCCCCGCTGCAAGTCTCGGACAGAGCTCTTTTCCATGTCACGAGCTCGGCCGGACTCTGCACAGCCAGGAGCCCCCGCAGCTCTGCTCTTCCCCAGGGGCAGCGGGGGGGCCGGGGCGCAGGCACTGCAGTGAGGGGGGGCTGCTTCAGGTAATAAAGCAGCAATCGAGGCGTCCCAGCCTTGCACGGCCCCTCGCAGCTGCCCAGCGGCTCCCAGGGCGGGAAGGTCTTCGCCAAATTTCAATCTGCCCATTTGATTTCAGGTCGTTAATTAAGCGTGGGCACCCGAGGCGTGCCAAGGCTGGTTTCTAGCAGGAGGAACTTCATCAGGAGCCCGGTGCTGGCAGAGATGGACGTGGCAGCCCCGAGCTCTGCCCTGGCCAGAGGGACGGGGTGAGGAGGGGACCCTGCACCGAGCCCGGCCAACCACCCCCCCTGCCCCGCCGGCTCTGGTCCCACCTGCACAGGGCAGCACCTTCGCATCGTCAGTCCTGCAGTGAGGTTGGGCTTTTATCCCTGTTATCTTTTGCTTCTTAGCGAGGAAAGCACGTGCCTGTTAGAAAGCAAGAAAGCTCTTGCTTGCTCTCACTATACTCTTACATTGTATTTCTGTATTTCTGGAATTACCTACTCCATTTCAGCTAGACTACAGCAGAAACAGGCAGGAACGGCCGTTCTGTCTTCTCTGTTTTCTTTCTAATAATGGAGAAGCCAAAGGAAAAGAAACAGATGCTGAAAACATCACCTGATCCGCTCCGAAACCAAGCGCCCGCGAAGGACGTTCTCGTGGCCCCGAAACCGCGCCCCATCCATCACTCCTGCAGAAAGGATGCACCAGCTAAGGAGCGGGCCGAGAGCCAGGCAGGGTAAATAATTGTGACACGGCTGCTCTAGAAGACACCCTCCCCGTCGCACTTGTGCGGATGCCTGGGGGTCTTTTTGTCCTTTAACCCTCGTATTGGGTCTGGGACAACTGATTAAAGACCCAGGACAGATGAGGTGCAGAAGCTCACGTGATAAGCGCACACAAAACATACAGCACGCTTCTTTTCATGTGTCCACTCCGACATAATTTTTCACATGTTGGAAATACAGATGATTTTAGCCTGGGTCCATCTGGTTTCCCAAATAACCTGTCTATTTGATAAATAACATAAATTAAATTAGACAAGACAAACAAATAGTTTTTTTTCTCTCCCTCTTTCAGTCTCTTGGCAAAAAGAAAAAAAAAAAGGAAAAGAAAACATAATTCAGTGACTGCCTCGAGCCCCCGAGGAGCTGTGCGGTGGTGAAAGCTATGATTATAAACGTGTCTGCAATGTTAACCTTTAACACGGACCGAAGGCCGTTCCCTCCTCTGCTTCTAAGTTCTTTTTCAACTTTCTTCACTATCATTTAGGTTCCTAAGAGCTCATTCTGTCTGCAAGCTCAGCAGATAACACTGCGTACTTAGCAGCACTCCCTCATAAAGGCTCCTGCGGTGCAGTCTAGGATCAGACCCGATCTGAGAGGCTTTATTCCTCCTGTCCCTCGTGGGGGTAAGGGAAACTGAGGCACGGAGACATGTAGTTATTACAGATGCCTAACTGGTGTCCTACCAAGGCGCAGCCACTTTTGCATCTCATGCAAAGCCAAAACCATCCATCACCAGTCCCGACTGAGCTGTAACTCCTAGGAGTTAGACCAAGATACGATTAGAGGGGAACAGCAGCAAGCAAAGCGGCAGGAGCTCTTCCTTCAGCCCAGGATGGCCCCGCAGAGACCACTTCTGCACGGGCTGGGATGCACCACAGCCCTGCCCCAGGGCTGCACACAGGACCCCCGTTCCTACCCCGTCCCCCCTCCCTGCCTCCACCCTCAGTCCATCCCTCCTTCCCAGCCCCAGACCGCTCTTGGCACGTCCAGCAGCAACAGGGGGGGATTTTTTTTCTCCTCCTTAGCACAGCGGCATCACCTCGGTGCCAGGAGGGGCGAGCCGAATCGATACGTGAAAATGAGAAGGCGAAGCCGAGTTAATGTGCCAGACGGGAGGTGGGGCGGGGGCAGCCCCGAAGGGATGAGGGGGATGAGATGGGGCAGCGGCAGGGTGGGGAGCAGAGGCGAGGGTCAGGCCCAAACCCACCACTCCCACAGATGGGGTCTGGCACCGTCGGCAGCAGCATCACAGCACGCGGTTCAGCCCCGCCAGCCACCGAGATTTCAGCTGCTACAGGACTGGCCCCGGCCCCTCAGAACACGGCATGGAACGCACCCCCCTGCAAGGAATTTCTGGGGCGCAATATAGTGCTTTTACCAGCAGTGTTTCACACAGCCTGAGCTCCTGAAAAGGCTGTTGCGGGGGAACTATTTACTCTCAACAGTCAGAAATCTCCCCCTTCTCTGTATTTCAATTTATAACTCTTCAGGCCCAACAATATTTTTCCACTCTTGGCTCTGGAACAAGCAAAACATGTTTTGAAGGGAAAATTCTAAAGGGAGAGCAAAACAAATGCCATCGTTGTGGCTAGCATACGCTGAGGGGAGGCTAGTAAGACCACTAGGACAAAGCCAACCCTCTAAAGTTGCTATTCAAGCTACTACCTTCTAATCCAAAAATGTAGCAATTACAGGTTTATATAAATTTAATCCTTTGCAATGCTATAGAGCATGAAAACTCTAAGAATTTCCCCGTGAGTCAGAGCATAGTTTAAGCTTTGATGATTCTTTTTCCCCTTTTGCTAGGGGGAAAAGCATTCTCTTGCTGCTCTCTAGTGGCAGGCATTACTGGCAAAATTAAGAGATGATGTTGAATGTTGCAGCTTCAAATGTTTTTGTCCAGTAATCTGTGCTGAATTAGTACAGCTTACCAATCAGTGCAAACACCATAAAGAATTAACTGGCTATTCAGAGATCTTCCTGCAGTTATGTTGCTCTTCAGGAAACATCTGATAAACGACCTTTCCTCTTTCATTCTCTTCCCTAAAGCTCCCATCCCAAATCCAGGTATAGTAACTATTCTAAGTGCCAGAATGAACTGAAATAGGCATGCCTCAAGCCAGAGATAAAGCAAGTTTTGTCTAGGAGCTAACAGAATCAAAACTATTGAATCAGTAAAAAGAAACATATTGTTAGGGCCAAGAATTTTACACAAACCTAAGTGGGAGACTTGAGAATTTACACTCCGATAAACATTGGGGGGGTTATTTTTGTTGTATTCCAATATTATTGCAGCTTTTCCTACTGAAGGGCTTAGTTGTGGCTACAAAAGAAAAGCAGCAATGAGAAAAAAGAAGACAGACACAGAGATCAGAGAAAGACAGACATTTTGGGGAAAACCCCTTATACACACACAACTGAATGAAATCCTGTAAATTAATTCCAACTGCCTCTGAAATTAAAAACATGTTTTATTGTAAAATTGCCCTCCAATTAGTACCATAATTCTTTATAAACATAATATACAGTAAAATATTTTACATGTAGCACACCAGGCATATGCTTATGATGTTACAAAATTTACAGTTCAAGATACTTCTCCGACAGCATCGGCAACCTAAGTATGTGACATCAAGTCCTAGAAGGATGTTTAGTCTCACAGAGCGGGGCACTGCGTTACCATCATCTGGTCTCTGCTTTAACACATTCAACATGTAATCAGAAACGTCAAAAGTGCTGTATATTCTCTCAAGGGTTTTTTCCACACTATTTAGAATAGTTGTGAATGATGGTTTCTTATTATCTAATTTCCTCCTTTTAGAGTTAGCCTTTCATTACTAGCCATTCCAAAATGGATGATTTCTCTTGGATGAGAGCAGCTTTTGTGAAAACAGAATGGATGATTTAAGAGAGTCTTCAGTTGGCAAAACAAAACAAACACCCCCCCAAAAAGCCCCAAATAACCCCCCCGACACACCTCCTTTTCCTCTCCCACATCTGTTACATTCTTCCCTCTCCACACACACACACACATTCATATAAGAATGTGTAAGAATATAAACAGTAATAAAAACTTGGAAAGAAATCCTTATCATACTGCTTCATAAGACTGGGACCTTTTTTAAAAGTATACATTTCAAATATAAATTAGAGCTTCTTAAAACGTCAAGCTAATAAATGCTTAACATTAGAGAAAACAAGATACTGGAGGAAGCCATAGCTACCTTCATTCTGCAAGTGTAAACAACATATGTCCTGCCATAGTTAACACTGCTTTCTTCTTACCCAAAACTGCAGAAATACTTCCTTCACCTGTGCTTTAAGCTAGCTGCAGCATTTTGTGTCACACCTGTCACAAACGGTATTTTCAGATGGAACTGATATCACTGAAACACGTGAGATTCCGTGAGGACAGTGTACAGTAGTGTTAAGTTTCCTTAATGCTTGGGAAAGACCAAGTTAGCATTTCATTCCAAACCAAGCATGGATTTTGTGCTTTCATTTGCCACAGAGCACTGAGAAAAAACAAAGGGGAATAAACAAGACCTTTGCTTGGAAATTACTGGAACTTGTGAATTAAGCAGCAGCACAAGAATGTACAGCAATTTGTTTACCTTCCTGATGATTGCTGGCAGATTTGCAAAACAAACCGCAACTGGCAAAGAGACGAGATACAACCTCCGGCCCTAAACTGAAGTATTCAGCTCTCCAAGTACTGGAATATGCTTCGGCTCTGACTCGTTTCCTCTGTGCTGTCTACCCTGGGCCGTTTGGCCAGAGATGTTATCACTGCAGCAGGACCTCTTTTCTTCACCTACAGGGGAGTAGGATACATTGAAATATTCAAAATCTCCAAAAAGTTTAAATTCTGAATTATCAGAGAATTATTTGGTGTGAGAGCACATACTAGGAAGTCATAGAGAGTATTTAAAACAGCAATGTTCTTAACAGCTTAGTGCCTGGACGTTTAAATAATCTACACAATTGGCAGCACATTCCACACAAATCTTTACCTGAAGTTTTGATTTCTCCTTTGCCTCTGCACTCTTGTCTGGGGAAAGCGTATGAAAGACAAAATTCCTTGAATTTCGAGGTGCGTTTGGATTAAGATCTGACATTGCTGCTAGTTTCTGAAGGACAGCTTTAGGTCTGTTCAAGAGAGACCCATTTTTTATCTGAAGAACAAAGAAATGCTGCGTTAAACCACTCACACGAATAAGACAGCTCTTTCAGTGGGTTATTCTCAATAGAAAAGAATACACCCTACTAAAACGTTACTCACTACCACACAAACCAGAAGCGGCCAGAATCTAGAGTCAAGTGACTTTGCTGTTTGGAAACACCACTTTTCAGAACCTTTACCAACCTGGATGTCACTGGCAGGTCTGAATGCTTCAAATGGGTTCCTGGGTAATAGTGTTGTGTCTTGTACCACTGCTGCAGGGCTCGCTGGCAGAGAAACAGGAAAACATCAGTTTCTGAACTTCATTTGAAAGAATATAATTTTATATCAACCTGAAAAACTTAGAATTGACAACAGACTGTAAATATTGTAGGAAAAAAAATCTGCATAAAATTACACTATGAGCCATACAACTGATAGATGACTCTGGCAATTAGTTCTATCAGTTAGAAGGGAAAATTTGGGTTTGAAACAGCTTTGCACACTTGGAGTCACGTTTTTACCACACCAAGGAAAATTTACATTTATTTTCACTACATCAGATAGTCTTTCCTCAAGTCACAGATATTTGGAGAAACTGCTAGGCTAAATGCCACTTACAGTCTACTCTGCAGCTTAAAGGCAAGCAAATGAAGAATAAAAGACTAAACAAAAATGTAGAGGAATTTATTTCCACTTTACAACATTTTTTTCAAGAAGTAGCATACTATTTTATTAAGTAAATATACACAATTATCATCACCTTGCAGTGGCACGTTTTCAATCCTTTTATACCTTTAGCTTTTCAAGTGCTGGAAGACATGAGCTCCGACCCATGTAAGAAAACAAGACACTGGAGTTTTCCGATCCGTGTCCTGCTTCACTGGAGACCGCAGGTGACAACCAGAAGTTAAACTTTCTTTCTCTTATTTGCTTGTCACTTCAATAACAAGTAAGCTCACCTTTCTTCTGTAGGGACTTAGCAGTTACTTTTTTTGCTAGTTTCATGAATTGGCTGTCTTCACCGATTTCTTCCTCCTCCTCCTGCTCTTTATTTTTTTCCTTCTGTGGCAGAGAGAAGACACATTGTAAAACCGAAAAAGTTCATCTTAGGAATGAATATTTCATTCAATATTTTAAGTAGACCAAGTATTTTCATCATGTAAATTAAGAGTATTTTTATTTACTTTCTACTGTAAAAGGTTATTGCAATTTACTAGAAACTTTATCATCCTTGTTCTATTGATGAACAGCAAACCCGTAGCATCACATTCAGCTGAAAAAGCTGACCTAATACTGAAACTTCTAAAATCTGAAGTTGTGCTCCTAGCGTAAGGCACTTAATTCCAGCTTTGAAGCTGACTTGTTTCAGAACAAAGTTGTTTTGCCTCTCCCTTCTGAATTAGTGCCTCTGTACAATACTTGAAGAGAAAGAGCAGAATTAACAATGAAAAGCAAAAGATACACTTATAAGTGGTATTTTCTCCAGAGTTTAACTTAAGGAACTAACAATTTCACATCTAGCAATAGTATTGAAAAAGACTGAGATGCCTTTCTTGAAGCTAATACCTGCTCGCGAAGCCACTGTTCTCGTTCAAATCGCTCTTTCCTCCATTTCGCTTCTGTCTCATCAAACTGTTCATTTTCATCATCATTATCTGAATCTCTCTGAAACAAGTCAATCTGTGAAGCATAATCTAGACAAAGAAAAAAAAATCAGCTTTCAATTTTGAGAGGCATAAAATATGCAGACTAATTTAAAAAAAAATAAAACCCCCAAACCCACCAACAGAAAAAAACCCCAAAAACCAGAACCGCCCCAACCCAATTTATTTCTGAAACACATTATTTACTTCTGAAGTACTGAGTGCAGTTTCTCACACACACACACACACACACACACACACACACACTCGTTCCAGTCTTTCACCCCATCTCTTAACTATGGATCAGAAAGGCACCTATGTTTTTCCATCTGAATCTCCTCATTCTGCCAGGGCCATCGCTGTGCAGGTCACCATCAATGAGGTACCTCTCCTGGTACAAGCGTAACTGACGCTTGTCATCATCAAGCATTGCCTTCCTAGCAACGTAGGAGAAAGGGAGGAGGTTAGCCCAGGTTATAGCCAAGAGCCATGACTTCACACACAAAGATACACACTAATACTGTCACTGACATGTGTAATTTCTGTATTTGATTTTCTAATTCCACTTCATTAGGGAGTTCCTCATCAATAATCTCTTCTTCGTATTCGTTCAGGTCTTCACTATCATATTCATCCTCGCTTCCCACATCGCTCCCCGACAGCTCTGCCTCATCTTCCATGAAATCCTGCAGTTTTCTGTAAAAGAACATTAAAAGTGTTCAGTTTGGTAGACCAATAATCATCACAAATCTTCTGAAAGCAAGATTTATCTTTTGACGTAAAATTAACACATGTCCTAAATGAGAAATTATGATTCATCTTTAATTTTTGAAAAGACTAAGTAATGTTGGTCAAAAAGCCCCATTGCATTGTTTTTATCACAGCTTTTTGATTTCCAACTATAATGGAAATCCTCTACAGCCCACCAGCAACATAGTTAAACTCATGCAACGTGACAGCACTGAAGCAAAAAAAACCCCCAAAAACCCCACAACCAACAAACCAAACAACCCAACCCAACACCAACCAGAGCCAACGCTATATAAACATTAGCTACTAATGCTGGGGAGGGAATAGACTACGTTTGTAGTGCTCTTGATATTCTATTCTGTCTGGCAATGAAGATATAAAAAAAGATGTACTCACAGTTTTTTCTTCAAGCCCTGTCTAGGTCTCAGCAATTCTTCTTCTTCATCATCACTAATTTCTGCTTCTTCAGGATCACTGTCTCCACTTTTTTCATCCTGTCAAAGAGAAAGTTTTCAGAAATTAAGGAATTTCTGAAAGAAGATTGCTTTATAACAGCAGCTTCTTCTGTTCTTCAGTCAATCAACACAGACTGAATCACCACAAATCTTTCAGAGGATTTGCTATGCTAAGATGCTTTGTCCAGTATGTTATAATATTAAGTGGGCATTTTAAATGATCCAACTATTGCTCTTAGAAATGTTTCAGTCACTTGTTCTGGAAGTTGGGATACTTTGCTTTGATGGTTATAGTAAAAAACTAAGTAGATAAACGGAGTTCTCAATCATAATGCTGTAGCAGTTGCTTCGCTCCATCAGTTCGTACCTCTTCACTATCAAAGGCATTGTCATCTGTCAAAAGCTGAAAATCACCAAGTTCTTCCTGCTCCTCCTCATCTTCCTCTTCCCTATGGGAAAAGTGAACAAAAGAAATGCACATTTTCATCTCACCTCCAATGATGGCTTTGCAATAATTCAAGGCAAGATTTCAACCATCATGACAGCTCAGACTATGAACGCTCAGGTAATTGCCTGAGACCAAAGAGCTACAGTCCCTGAACAACACTTAGCTTTAGATGCCCAACATCCCCATTAGCTTCGACTTTTTAAGACCTCGGGGCTTCACTTGCAGAAACCACGGGACAAGTATTAAATCCTGAGTGTTTCCCTCTAAAATTCCTCTTGGATCCCTGACATTCCCATTTGTTAAGCCTTTTGTTGGGCAGCCACACGTCTTTACAGTTTAACGTAAGTATCCAAGTTACATTTGGTGATGGCTCCTGTAGTTTGGCAACAGCCCAGAGCACAATCCAAGAGTCCTACATTCTAACAGTCTGTTCTCAGTTTGATGACAGCTCTTCAACACTTCTTTCACAATCAGTGAAAAGACAAAGAAGAATTTCCCTTCACAGTAGCTGTGGGAAACATATGTACTGCTGATTTAGAGAGTGATTGCTGAGCAATTTGCAATATTCCTCCCCTTCACCTCCAGAACAGACCACGCTTTTGCTTACAGCATTTTGAATTGATGTCAAAAAAGAAGACATATGAAGAGTGAAACAAGACAAGTACCACTATAAGCTTCTGTAAATTTTAGGAAGAATAATACTAACTTGTCTGTGGAAAAGGAGCCTGAACAAAGTGCTAGAGCTTCCGCCATTGGATCTTCTATGTCGCTATCTTTTTCTGCCTTGGAAGATACTGAAGATGCCCATGTTGGAGAACCTGCTACAAAACAAGTAATAAGATGGCAACTTATTAGACAGATATGTTTCTACTCTTAGGAGGTCAGAGAGCATCCTAGAAGTGACAGTTAGCATGCTCCCACAAAGGCAACACATCGTTAAAACTCTCTGAAGTTCCATGTTCTGCGTTAGCAGCCAGAACTAAAAGGTACCTTCGTGTAAAGCTTATAAATCAAATAAGCAAAGCTGACAACAGAATTCAGGACATACCCTGAGACACAAATTTCCCTGAGCAAAGATTGAGCAATTCCTCCATGTTCTGCTTTTTGTTGCTGCTGGTATTTGGCACATGTTCAGCTTGACTGCTAAACTGTCCAGAACACAAGTCCAATAATTCATCCATATTGGCATCCATTGCATTCTCATCCATACTGGCCAGAGTCAGCTGATGCTTTGAGGACTGGTATTTATTCCTATGTTGTCCGACATTCAAGAACCTGAAAGAAAGTCTGTAGTTAGAAAAATCTTGCTGGTCTGTATGTCCTACTTCCGTTAAGGGGCACAAAATGTCATCCTTTAGACCTATTACTTACCCATCTGCATCAAGCAGCTGGCTCTGAGTGTCATCTTCCAGAGAAAATTGGAACTGTGACTCCTCAGCCCCTGGAAATAAACTCTTAGGCTCAGGAGAGGCATTATACAGGTCCTGGGAATCTTCTATGGGAAGAGAGGGCTCAGACGTCTTTCCTGAGCTCTAGTCAAAGGAACGTAAAAATATACAAGTTATTTGTTTTGCAATCCTACAAGTCAAAAGCAAGAACGGAACAAAACATTTAAGCTATGTTAAAGGATTAACACCATGCAGGTGTTAAGTATGTCCACACTGCTCTGATAAATCATAGGAGTTCGCTGACATCAGATGTTGTGTAGCCCATGTAAGTATGCTTAAAAAAATATTTACGATGTACCCATTTTAGATATCTAAAGCAGATTATAGCCTCTTTTCTTTGCTGTTTTAGAATATAAGTTTTTATAATGTCATTTTTATCCATTTCAATGTGGAGACATTTTAAACTCCTGGGACAGTTTGCTTTTCTGAAATCTTACTCATATAAAAGCATTTGGCTACATGCCTTCTTCTGGTATTACTTTTTTGATAGATATGACAGTCAGGATAAAATATATTTATTCACTACCCACTGTCTTAATATATAATGGGAATAGGACCCAGAACCTCACCTTGGAAGCAGAGCTGATAAAGCTTGTTTTGAAAAAACCTGGGGAAGGTGACCTGAAACCTCCTGCTGCAGACACAAAGTTCCCTCCACGTGACATCTGTTTGTTATAAGGCTGATACGATGGAATCATGGAGCCGATCAACTCAAAGCTGCTATTATGGCTATTCTCTTTTGCTAGTGTTGGTAGAGAAAAGGAATCATCATCCTCTGAAAAAAAAGGAGAAGAGTAAATACAGTGCTTAACTTTGTTTTTGTGATTCGGTAAGACCTCAAGATACTATTCTGCAACACTGACACTTCACTAAAATTCATTATTTTGTGCTCACGTTGGATTTCCTTCTCCAGAGAGGATGCATATTACACTACTGAATGTCATCTTATTGATTTCCGACTGTTTCTATATTTCTTCAATTGCAGTTTGAACTTTATTTTCCTCTAGTTTTTTCAAGCCCTCCCATTTTTTTCATCAGTCTAAACTTTTATAATCATACTGTAATACTATACAGATGATGAAATAACAAAAAAATTGAATACCAACCTCAAATAGAAACTTCTATGTGTGCCACATGAAAAAAATGCTGGCTATTATCATAGTTCTACTTTACCTAACTTGGTAGGTCCTTTGTCTGCAGCTTCTTCCATTTCAAGTTTCTCATCAGGAAGAGAGTATCTGCAATTCATTAAATACAGTGTTATATTTAATGCCAATATATACAAGATGAATTGCTATTGTCTGTCAAACCTAATTGCAAAAAAGGTAACACACAAAAAAATGCATCTAGTACACTTTGATTAAGAAACAGATTATTCCACTAAACAATACTTACACTCATTAAGTTTTTTTAGAAGAAAATATATGTGAATGCACATATAAGTACTGGAACAAGACAGAAAAAATATTTATAAAACCAAAACATCCACGTGTATTGATCAAATTTAAAATTGCTCGGGCACAAATTTTAAAGCTTGGTTTATTTACCCCATTTTGGAGGAGCTGTCCTTAAAAAGCATCAATGTAGACTCTGTTGAAGGTGGTTTGGGAACAGAATCAGAGTGCACAGATTTCTCCAGCTTCTCTCCATCAACTGATTCTTTGTCGGTTTCTTTATCACCATCTTCAACATGTTTCTCTTCCACATCTTCATTATCTTCCTCTGCTTCACCAAGCAGAAATTCCACATTCTAAAAAACATCCCCAAACATAGCAGAGATGTGGTGATCATTGCTTTCATCTGTCAACATCTTTGCATACTGTTCAAGAAAACGTTTTAACATCTGGAGGATGAAGCCAAGCGACATTCACAGCTCATACATGCACCTATTCCACTCTGAGACAACCGACGTAGAGGTGCTTGAACAGTCAAGCTATTCTGATCCTTTTAAAAAGAAAAGGCTGCAACAGACCCTACCTCATCAGGCAGGTGACCTGTTTGTCCCCCGCTCACAATGATCCAAGGATATATAAAGAGAGAAAGTAGCACCAGAATCTTTTATACACTCGTATTTGGTTTTAATACTGTTTAAACAAATAAAGAAAATACTAATAAATTCAGTTTTAGGCAATCCGAATCCTGAACATACTAACTACAGCAATTTTTCAGCTTCTAGGAAGAATTCTTTAGCAACTTCCCTAATATTAACAGTGTACAAAAGTCTATTTTCACCGGGGAGAGGCAGCAGAATTGAGAAGCTGACTAGGTTATGTAAAACTGTTAAATACAGACCTCATGATTGCCTTCTTCCTCTTCCTCAGATTCATCTGTCATCTCTTCCTCCTCTTCCTCCTCCTCTTCCTCCTCCAACATGTCCTCATTATCCAGTTTAAACAATGCCTGCCGCTTTTGGCGTTCCTCAGTCCTGCGGAGTTTCATGGCCTCCTGGAGTTTAGCCTTCAGCGCTTGTAGCTTTTCACCTGGGGAGAAGGGAATAAATTAATATATTAGATGCACTACAGTGAATCCTTAACTTCATTGCTTTCAAGCATCCAATCTAAGGTAAGTACACACATAAAAAGGGAATTAAAAAATTACTTGGTTTAAAATGTTTTTACGAATTGATCTGCCAGCTGTAAGAGTTAGAGCAGTTAGTTTCAATGAGCTCAGTTTAGAGAGACCTCGCAATCTCATGAATTATCAAGATTCCTCATTATCCAGAAACACCACCGGTGCAGCACTCTGAATGAGAATAGGGTCTGTCTCGCCACTGAGTCTTTTGGGAACAAGAGCATCCAATTGCCATGGGCAGATGTGCTATAGCACATGAAATAATTAAGAGCTGCTAAAAATAATGTGTGCCCATAGAACCAGCCAAACAATTTATTTCTTTTAATGGATAGTATGGGAGTCACATTGCACACATATTTATTTTTGCACATACATACAATTACATTAGAAACTGCAGTATAGAAATAAGGAAGCACGAGAGCTCTAATAAATGGTCATAGTTCACAAGAAGTCTGAGACTTGCATTCAGAGGGCTGATGGAAAACAACAGTGCAGATACATGTTTATATTAAATGTTGGTACAGATGGGGAGAAATCCAGAGAACCAGTCACAACAATCTGACTGAGGCTGTGCTATTTGAGAGGTCGATCGGGATTCTTTTCTAAACAGGGCTATCCATTAAAAGGAATGTACATACCAAGATCCCGTCATCTGTATTTCATAGGGCAGCACTGGGAAAGGGGAAATGAGAGAGAAAAAAGATGACAAAGTGTTTTTCAATTCAACCGTTTCTCCTCCCGAACCAACCTGGCTTTGTGTGGACTCCTTCATCCAGGCCCTCCGCAGCTAACACTGCTGGTACAACGTCTGCTTTCAGCTCCTCTTTTCCTTCTGACGTCGTCTCCTTACGAATAATGCTCATGTTTACGGTTCGTTCAACTTTGGATTTTGACGTTCGAAGAGTGTGCTTCAAGAAACGTGCTTTCAAGGCTTCTAATTCTTTAAATACATGTTAATTAAATTTCAAAATGCAAATCAAATTAATTTGATTGCATTTAAAAGCATTGAGTGCTAAAGTTGTATCAAGAGTAGGTCTTGAGAATTTTTTTTCAAAGGAAGTTAGTTAAAATCTCTAAATCTTTTAATATTAAAATATTTGCAAAACCATTCTATTTGACTAATAAACCAATAAACCATTACAGAATATTTTTGCTGTAACTTGTATTGAATTAATATTAAATTACGTTACCACTGACTACGATTTATCCCCAAGACCTGTTTGCTTCCAGTCTAGCCCTGCAGCCGCCAGGCATCTCTAAATTTCTGTTAACACATATATCTAAAACTGGACTGATGGCTGACAAAACCACTGCTTGTTGGCAGAAGTCAGTTTCCTGCGTGCATGGCAGTAGCAGCCAATCCAGACATCATCTTAATATTTTCTAATACATAACAGATTTAATGGAATTATAGAATTGCCTAATCATTTGCAATCTTTCCCCGAAACAAGGTCAACTACTTAATACTGATTAAATTGATGTTCAAATTCCAGTACCTAAAAGACATTCAAAATATTATTGCTACGAAAGTAAGATTTTGCTTGCTATCCAGCCTTGCCTTTTAACAATATCAGTGGTAAACACTCTGGAACACAGGCCAGTTTTGCTTCCATCTAATTACTGCATGCCTAGTTTTGAATCGATTTGAAAAAAGTGCTCCCATGTGTTTTAAGTACCAACATAATTCACTACAGCAAAATGGAAACAAGTCATTCATCATTAAATAGTTATCACTGAGCATTCCTTCAAGGTTTCAAATATTAAGGACTCAAAACTTCCCTTTTAACCATCAGCTGAAAGAAAATGGATACCGACATTGAGCAAAGAATCCCTACCAGTAAGAACACGTCCCAGACTGTTCCATTACCTAAACATTTCTCAGAGATTTTTCCAGTCAGATTAACTCTGCTTATTTGGACAGACAGGACAGGATTCAACAATAAAAGTGATACCTTTATTTGAATCAGATTCGTCGAGGTTTATAAAGGATTCATTGCCAGAGCAGATTCGTGGCTTGATGGACAGGTCTATTCCCAGTTCGCGAAGTTTATCCAGCTTGGACTTCCTCGCTTTCTCAGGTTGTGCCCCCAATCCAGGTCCCACTGGTTGATTGCTTTTTTCACATTGTAAATCCAGTCTTGTTTCATCCCTTTGCTCCAGGGCATCTCCTCCAGCTGCCAGAGGCATTTCATTCTCTTTTTGTTCACTACAATCAGCACTTAGGAAGTCAGAATGCTGCTGTTCTCCTGTATTATTGTTGGTTGTTACAGCACAAACTGTATGAGGACCATCGCCATCCTGCCCGGGCTTTTCGGCACAGTCTTCTGTCAAGTTCTTCCCTACATCAGCAAGAGGCTTGTTCACAGTAGTATCAACATCTCCACCAAGGCTTGTTTCTGGTTCGTTAGTTGCTGACTGATCGCCGTCTATTCGCCCATCTTTGCAATCCGTGCTCAAGTTCTTAGTCTCTGCAGATTCTTCATTTAGGGATAGCTGGTATTTGCTGGACCTAATGAAGGCAGAAAGAAATGTATTACCCACAGTTACTGTGACAGGGAAGAAGTCATCGAAAACAGACTCAGAGAAAGAAGCAATTTTCTAATTATTGTCATTAATATGTAGGAAGAGGTGAAGGACAGAAGCCTGAAAAACTTCATTTTGAGGAGATAAGGAAGCTGAAGTGTAATGTGAAGACTTTGTACTAGGTAGTTACATTACAAAATTCCCGAGAGATTTTTTGACAACAGTAGCATAAGTATTTTACTGCACGTTACTCAAAAGCATAAATAGTCCAAGTAAAATGCTGTGGTCCAGGCTAAACCACATTAAAGTAACCTGCAATGAGCATGTTACTTCACCTGGAGTTACTACTAGGTCCTGATTACTTCAATGATACGAGTGTGTTAAGAGTGCAGCATTGCTTTACGTTAACAGTGACACACTCCTAATTTCCAGGTGTTCATGGAACTAAAGGGGTCTAAGAAAGTTTCTTAATAAAACTTTCCAGTCAAAGCAACAGCTAAAATTAAACCAGAAACAGGATGTGACTGTACGCAGAGCAGGTGTGTACGTCATAACGCCTATAGTGTGCACAAGTCTGGTTATCCTCAAAAGCAAAGCTGGGACAGCCTCAACATTTATGAAAAAAAATATGAGGAAGGTTTAAGTCCTTACTTCAGCAATGCCATTGCATTTCCATGGCATAGTGGTCGAGGTCTACGCTTGAAGAAGTCGTGAATGCTTTTGGTTTCAGGCACGTGGTATGGGAGAGACACAGACGTTTCTACCAGAGAAAGCAGGTGAAAGGAAACTTAAAAAGTCATCCGAGACATTTATTTGGTGTTTCTGAAATACAAAGAAGCTGACACAAGTATTTTGCAACAAAGACACCTGGCTAGGCACAAACAGCAGAGTTTAAACTTGAATACAGCAAACACTACTGTTTGAGAAAGAGTTCCAACAGCAACATGCTTGAAGACCAAATTTGCAACATGTCCATGGATTCATCTGGAAATCAACTGTGATGTGAATATCAGAATGGCAGGACCAGTTTCAATTTTATTACATGCCTATCAAACTCTAAATATTCCACTAACTTTACACAACCAGTTTACAGGCTCAAGTGCTTGCACAATTATTTTTTTTTCATTAGTTACAAAGATATCTTTGAACAGGTCCTTGAATAAAAATGCTCTTGCACCTGTCAACCCTAAATAACTCATGCTAGATTAAAGAAGACTCTAGCCTTTCAGGTAAATTCTTTCAGTATCTCCCCTGAATTTCTTAATATTTTGTATCCCTCTATATACAAGGACTTTAAGTTTTACCTCTGATAAGTCGCTGGGTCTCACTATGTAGTTGTTTAATGGCTTCTTTACTTAACCTTGCTGCTTTCCGCTCCTTAAGGAAAGAAAAGAAAAGAAAGGGTTCTGAAGTCAGAAAAAAAATTATGGGACTATCTATACTTTCTAAATAGTTTATTTTTCCCTTTCAAAGAGAAAGGGGTCAGAATAAAACAGCCAATTAAAAAAATATTAAAAATAGCACATCAACAAGAACATTGCACAGTGTTGAAAAGACAGCATACAAAACATACTTGAGTTACTAAAACAAACAATGGAGAGCTTTTAAAAAAAAAAAAGAATACTTCACCTTCCTTTTTGGTTCTTTTAATACAGGTTCCTCATTCTCATCATTAAATACATGTTTGTAGCCTTCACCCTCAGAAAACCGTTCTTTGTTCTACAGTGCATAAAAAGAGATTCATTTATTTGTCTAGATACACAGGTACTACCAAGGGCAAACAAGTCAAAAGTAAAAAAAAATAGTTGTACAGAATTATCACTGATCAGCAAAACCAGCAAGCAGTCTCATAAACCAACACAAATGCCACATAATACTTATGGTAGATTTCCAAAGCTTCTACTGTAGCATTAGCTTTAGAACTTTGCAGGACAACACCCCTCCATCTTTAAGAACGAGTAGCAGAGGACTGGTCTCTCCTCTTTCACAGCGGCAGAAGCACACCATTGTCAAAAAGAGTTTAATACATACGCAGGTACGGTGTTTCCCACTAATAACCAATAATCTGTATCAGTATCAAATGTTACCTTGTATTTTTTCATTTTGTTTTTCACTGCCGCTCGTATTGATTCTAACGACTCTTCATCCTCTAGGGGGTAATCATTTTCCTCTTCTAAGCCATTATCAAAGAGTTCTTTGTCATCAAGAAGACATCCACTGTCATTAAAAGGATACCTCTCACCACCATCTACCTGCTCGCCATAAGAATAAAGTATTGGTGTAATTCATTTCAGAAGGCTCCCTTCAGTTCTTTGGCATTCATTTAAGATTACTGTCAAAAAGTCTTGATGAAAGAAGTAAGAAAAAGTATATGCCATGTTTATTCTAGCATCTTTCGTGTCCTGTAAGGCAGTCATATTCACTTTATAGCACTGCAAAGTTGATAAGGTAATTCAGGATAAGGTAATTCCCTACATCTATGATAAGTAGGGACTTTCAGTTGTTACTGAAGACCAAAATGGCTCAGAGAGAATAAACAAACACCTGAAATATGCATTTTATAAACAGCAAAAATACACAACCTCCCAAGCAGCCATTTGTTTAGACCAGAATTCCAATTTGAAAGTAGCCCAAAGCTTCCTCCAGAAACTAGCACAGCAACGTAGAGAAAAGCCGAAATACCAACCAAAGCCATTTGCACATGCAACAAACCCCCAACGAACCCAAAGAACTCAGAGAATTTCTGCCTGGCTTCACATGCGCTGACATTAAATCATCAAGCGTTAGGGTTTGTACTTTCTTTGCAGATGAAACTGCAGACTTATCTGGTGTTCCATGGGTTCCTGTGGACACCACATCTGCTGTAGGAATGCGGGTACTAGCAATGCCAAAGCATTGAAACACAATAATCAAATGCAGTAAAAATTTTAACTTAGTTGAGAAAACACCTGTTATTTTCTGCCAAAATACATACCTCTGCTCTAGGCTTCTTTTCTTTTTTCAGCTGTTTAATGGACTCAATTCTTCTCTCCTCCTTTCTTCTTCTTGATTTTCCTACAGCATTTTTTGCTGTCTCTTTTTCGAAATCAGGTTTATGTTTTCTGTACTTTTTCCCAGATTTTAAGGGTCTCTGGTCTTCCAACTCATTCTCAGGCAAGCCAGACTTTCTGCTTTTCTCAAGGTTTTCAATCTGCAATTGGTCACCAGCATCACTGTCATCACTGTCTAGCAGACCTTGGCGAATCCGATGAGGTTTCTTGTTCCTCTGGGCAGTAATGTTCTCTATTTCCTCTTCGTTTTCCTTGTCTCCACCTGGAGCATCGTTCTGCACAAAAGAGCCACCATCCTCTCCATCTTCGCTCTCACTCTCCTGAAGCACCTTCTTGCTTTTTGCCCTTTTACGTACAAAAATCTCTTCTTCTGAATCTTAGAAAATATATTAAAGGAACAGAAATTATGTACACTATGGAGAGGAAAATTCCACAAGTTAATTAACAATTAATCAGTTAAACACAAAGTTACATATCTGTTAAACTTAACAGATGTCAATGTCTAGAGCAAATCAACTTGAACACAAGTTTTCAAAATCCAGTTCTCCCTGCAGTGCAGTATATATCTGACCCAAATTGATGTTACAGGTTTTTAACCTTAAAAAGAAGACAAAGCTGAAAATCCTTCACTGACAGATTAGTGACTTGCTTTGAAATAGTAATAAAACCCCCAGTAAGTATATGGGTTAAGCAAATCATAAAAAGAAATAAACAATACATCCCATTTACTATATCCCTTTCTGTACCTCAAAAAATGCTTTTTAGAGATTTACAGATGTCTGCCCACATTCTGAGCAACACAAAAGGCAGTTTGGATTCCTACATGTCAAGCAATGACAACTTCCTAAAAAGGTATTTACAGAACAAAAAAAAGCACCATTGAAGGCAATGACCACAAGGCAGAATTCACAGAAACATTACAGACCTCTGTCATCAAGAGATGCTATCTCCTTGCTGCGGTGACTTGGAGAGGCCGTTTCACAGCTGCCCTGTCCGCTGTCAGAGTCACTCTCGAGGGTTTTCTGCAAGTCTGCATTCAAATCTTCTAACGGAAACTACAAAGCAGAATAAAATTTTCCTTACTACGATGTGATGTTTATGTAGTAACAACTCTTAGCGTCTAACTTTATTCCAAAACCTTGGTTAACCCCTTACGCACAATTATATATGCATACATTCTATTTTAAGAATTAAATGGTATTTAAATGAAGGGAGATTACACTACATCAACTTTTACTAGGATTTAAATATGTTTAAGGTGAGCTCGCACACACACACACAAAGAGAATCAATGTACTGGCTGATCTCCACTGATTATCATTCAAAACCATTAGAATGAAAAGGGTTATGAGAAAACTTTATTCTCCCACATCTGCATTTCACCTATAGGAGTTAAACAGGGACCAGAGACACCTGTGGGGATTCTTTAGAAAGGCTCCTCCGTGACAAGGGCCCCAAGCAATAGAACCGCCCCCCCCCGGCTGACACCCCCCCGGGGTGCAGGGGCAGCAAGCCAGCACCCCGGCGGTGCCCGCTGCCCTGCCGAGCGCCGCAGAAGAGGCCCACGGCGGGCAGGCGATCGGCCGGAGGGGGGACGGGGGGGGAACGGACGACACACGGCCACCCGCCCCGGGGGGACACACGGCCACGGGCAGAGCATCCCTCCCAGCATGCACCGCGCCCGCCCGGGCCCGGCACCGCCTTCCCGGCACGCACCGCGCCCGCGGCCGGTCCCCACACCCCCCGGCATGCACCGCGCCCACGGGGACAGGCCGAGCAGGGCCTTCCCAGCACGTACCGCGGGCGGCAGGGAAAGCCGCCGGCTGTGCTGGGAAGCGCAGTCGGTGCGAAGCGAGGAACGAGCCCGGTGACGACGCGGTGCCGCCCGAGCTCAAGGGAGCGCCACCGCCACCGCCTCGTTCGCTGCCCCTCCCGGCCCTCCGCCGCGCCACAGCCAGAGGGGCCCCAAAAACGCTGGCAGGCCGAGGACTGCAGCCACCGCCACCAGCCAGCCGGTCGTGCGGAGCAGGAGGACTCACCTCAGCGAGGGCGGCAACAGCCGCCGCCATGGCCCCGGCCCACACAGCCCCAACGCTCCCACCGCACAACCGCGTACGAAACCGCTTCAAGTCTTCGCGCGCTGCCCCAGTCCCGCCCGACCCCGAAGACAGCCAATAGCTGCCCAGGGCTGCCCCAGAAGCCCCGCCCGTCGCCTCTATTGGGTGTTTTTCCGCGTGGCCCCACCCTCTTCGTCTGGCCCAATCATTGCTCGCGCTTCGAGGCCACCCGCACGCCTTATAGCCCCGCCCCGTGGCAGTGCTCTCGCTGTGGTGAGGTGTCCGCTGCCCGCGGTTGGCCGCTTTGCGAGGCTGGTTGAGGGTGACCTGAGGCCGTGTGCCCGCGTCTCGGGGCCTGGTGGGTGTGAGCGAGTGTGTACAAGTGTGTACAAGTGTGTACAAGTGTGTACAAGTGTGTACAAGTGTGTACAGCTCTCCTAGTGCCACACTAGGCTGTGTGGGCTCCTCAGGTCTGCAGACCCAACTGGCCCCCTGAGGTATGGTGGCCCCTCAGCACTCAGGCCCCAAAGGGGCCGCATTGTGAGGGCAGCCTGGTCCTGCTTCCAGAGCCAGTGAGCTAATGGCTGCGTCACCTGTGGAGGCCACAGACCTGCTCTTGTACACCTTGCAGGGACTTGCTAGTGGGAGTGCAAAGGCCTTCCCCTTGTGATTGGGACTGGTGAGTACAGACAAGTCTGAGTAGGGATAATTCTCATAACTCATTTCTCTGTACCTGCTCCTTCTAAAGTGCTGCCACCACATAATGCCACCAAGCCTGCAGTATGTAGGGCCCCAATTCTGCCAGAGGGGAAGGGATGGCAGGTCAGAGCTCAACCCTGATGCTGAAGAGGCTTCTCCAGATCCATAGGAATTCATGGAAAAACACAAGAATGTTTTAAGGGGCAGCAAGATGCATGTCACCTCTTCTTTCCCTCCCCAGAGCTTGGAACTTCTAGAGGTGTTTGCAGCCAACAGCTGGAGGGAGAGCAGTGCACTGGGGTGAGCACCAGGGACCTTGCTCTGAATTAAGAGTCATGGATGTTTGGCACTTCTTCGTGGTTAGGTCTGTTCTGTAGAACATACTGCTACAGTAATGTTTTTTTTTCCAAGTCAAACAGCAGCAATCTGCTGTCACGGAAGGCAAACCCAGAAAAAAAGACAAAGTATGTGTTCTGGAGTTTTTGGTACCAGTCACAGTTTTTGGGGGGATAAGGAGCAGAGGGACTAATCTGCTACGATAGTTCCCATATAGCCAACAAGTCTGAGCATGGAGGAAGTGAGAAAAGCAAATGTCCGTGAAACCCACTGCAAACATCACAACACAATTCTGGTTTCTGTAGCTGCTACAGGAGCTATGGTAATTTATTAATCACTGTTTAGTAATGGGGGGACAGATGCTGGCACCATAAAACCACCATTAATCCATATAATTAAAATACTGCTGCTAACCTACTAGAGTCAAGAGAAAAAACAATCATCAATTTTAGTAAGAAATGAAATTACCTGCTTTTGAAAAGGTACTGACTTCTGTGAATAAATCAATCCTTGGAGTTTTTAGACTATTGTGCAAATGTAAACAAAACATATTCAGCCAGTATTTAAGACCATCTGTCTTTTTTCTGCAGAACACTGTGTTCTTTGCTGAAGAAGCAGTAACTGTGCAGACCTTTGTTTCCCAATGCTGTTCTTTACCTGGTAACTCACAATGCAAAAAGGTGGTGGCATTTCTCTAGAAATTCCTGGAATTTGGGGATCGTTCTAGGTAGTCTGCCAGTGAAAAAAAAAAAAAAAAAAAGCTAGCAAGCATTTTATTGTACTTACTCAAGGCTGTAATCTTCCTGCTGTGTTAGGAACACTTTTGAGAGTTGGTTGGCAAGAGAAAGGTGGCAAAAAGATTAGCTACCTGCCATATTAGGTTATTTCCGATCCCGAGTTCTGTTACTCATAGCTGGCACACAAAGGCAGTCTCACAAATAGGTAACTCTTGGTAAATGTTTACCATTATGGAGATTGAAAAATAAATTCCAACTTTTTTTTAGCACCTGATAAAGTACCACATTAAAACACTGATTTTTTTAAAAGCTAGTTTATGAATATATTTTTTACTACATAACATAGTCCTTCCACAGGTGAGATGTTTAGAAGCAAATCTTTAGAGCTAAGCCTTTCGTAACTATTGTCCGTCATAACCAAATTAGGTCTCGCCGCTGGAAACACGTGGCTGTTTTCAATGTAAGCGTGGGCTAACATACAGAAATAAGGTTCTGACTGCTTTGGCAGTCAGGATGCCTCAATGTGTACGTAATATTTATCGAGTTAATTGCTTTGCTGACTTTTTTGATTTTATAATGCATTAAGTATAGGCTTGAGTTGTCATACTCAGCATCTTATGGGACCAAGCCTTTGTATTGCAGATTTTTTTGAGGCAGAGATTGTATCTTTGTTGTTTTTTTTTTAAGGTACTATTTGCATAGCCCCACATATATGGGTTTTATACATAGATATGCTGAATAATAGCATGGAAATGTTGCTTGACATCGTGGGGTTTTGTTACTGGTCTTGTAAAACTGGTGTTTCCCATAAGTATTCATCAACTGCTGTTAGGCAATTATATGAGAATCTCAGATTGCATTTCATTTTAAAAGAGGTTTTTGATGTTTCAACTTGGAAAATATCAACACTGCAGGTTAAAAAAGGCAAATAAAATGGACTCGGCATTTATTATTTATAAAATGTTTTGACTTCTGACCTTCTTGTGAGTCAGCTGAGAATCGTTGGCTAAACAGAACCCGAGGGGGGTGTGAGGGAGCAGCTCAGTAAGATAGAAAAGCTGCTTAAAAAGGGGAAAAGTTAGTAACCCCCTTATTTAAGGGCACATGGCCTGAAATGTTGGCTTTTAAAAAGACAAATTTGTTGCCTGTGAGCCCCCTCCCTTGCTCGCTGACAAGAGGGGCGAGGGAAGCGGGGCCATGGCGAGCTGCGCCCCAGGGGCCGAAGGCACCAGCCAGTTCCCTTCCGCTGGTGCTTCCCTGGCAGCTCGGGGCGATGCCCCACGATCGCTGTCGGTCTCTACCAGCTGCTGGGCAGCCATGGCTCATGAGCCCCACAAGGCAGTCTGCCGCTCGGCCGGGCCATCTTGTGCCCACAGGACGTCTCAGGGGACACGAGTGTTTCACGTCCAGCAGTTCGCCTTTTACAAATGCTGGGGTTTTTTCAGGTGGTTTAAATCGCATTAGGGCAGTTTGGCTGGTACAGGAAGTTATTCAGGCTGTAATTAATTAACCTGGGCAAGTTCCCCATTTCGGGGTACAGCCGAGGACGGGTGGAAGTCAGGGCGGTGCGGCTGCGGGCCGACCCCGGGGTGGGAGGTGCCCGCGGAGCTGCTGTCACGGAGCGCGCCCGAGTTTTCGGTCGCTGTTCGGTTAATTATTAAACCTGCGAACAGATGTCGGGTTCGGGCAGCGGGGGAAGGAAGGGAGCTCCCCCCGGACGCGGGAACCGGGGCAGGGAACCGGCTCCTTGAGGCGACAGGCGGGGCCACGCGCGCGAGAAGCCGCTGCCGTCACCTGTTGCCGCCGCGGGGCCGCGCCGGCCTTGAAAGGGTGCGGGCGGCGTGCGCGCCCCCGCCGGCAGGGGGCAGCGCGCGTGCGCGAGCCGGCGGCGCCCGGGCAGTGTGGAGGGGCCGCTGCTTCCTCCTCCTCCTCGTCCTCCTCCTCCTCGTCCTCCTCCTCCTCCTCCTCGCCCGGGCGGCGGGGGGCGCGCGCGGAGGGAGGCGGCGCGTGCTGGCGGCGGCGGGGGCGCGCTCGGGCTCGGCGGCGGCGGCGGCGGCGCAGCGGGGGGATTGTTTGCGCCGCCGCTCGGGGAAGCGGAGTGCGGGGACCGCTCCCCGCCGCGCCCCCCCCTCCTCCTCGCGCCCCGCCGCCGCCCCCCCCCGTTCCCGCGTCAGGCCCCCACCCCGGAGCCAATATTCCGGAGATCCAGCGTTACGCGGCGGCGGCGGCGGGGCCGGCGGCGGGGCCCGGGGCGGTCGTCGGGGCCGGGGGGGACCGCAGCGAGGCCGCCTCCGCCGCCGCCATGGAAGCGCTGGGACCCGGTGAGAACCGCGGGGGCGCGGAGGGGGCGGCGCGGAGGGGGCGGCCGGCGGCGCGGGGGCCCGGCCAGCTGCGGCCTGGCGGGTCGCGGTCAGCGCCGGCCCTGTCAGGCGCGGGCCCGGCCCCGCGCTGACCCGGCTCCGGGGGAGGCGGGCCCGTGTCAGCGGGGGGAAGGAGGCCGCGGGCCCAGCCCGGCCCCGGCGGGGGCCGCCCCCGCCATCCTCGGGCGTTCGCGGCTGAGCTGGGCCGGCAGCCGTAGCGGCCTGGGGCCGGGCGGTCCGTGCCGTGCCGCGGGCCGGGCCCGGCGGGCCCCGGGGCCGCTGGTGACCCCGCAGTGGGCCTCCGGCGGCGGGCTGACACGCGAGCGGACTCGGAGGCGTCTTGGCAGCCGCCGGGCGCTTTCCTTTAAAGAGGAACTGCAGCAGGTCGCCAAACTTTCCGAGGAGATTTGCATGCGCCCGTACGGCGCTGCCGAACAGGTTGCTGACTGCGGTGGAAGTTTTCTGCTCGGGCTATCGGGTGACTTCACCCTCCCGAGAGTAAATAGGACGTGGCCTCGAGTGCGGCTTCTCGGCCAAAGTCACGGAACAGAGCTCGTCTGGGCTCGGGCTTGTGAGTGGGATAGCGAGGAGGTGGGGAAAGAGGCGTAGGTCTTCAGGTGGACACAGCAAGGTGCTCCCTGCATGTCAGGCCTGGCAGCTGTACAATAACAAGTTTTATTTTTGACGTTGTGCCGTTATTAAGAGTTTAAGGTGATACTTTCTGAAAATACGGATGTTGGGGTTTATTTTTTTTAACAAACTTTGGTTAAACATTGGTGATATTTTGCATGTGACATTTTCCTACTGGTATGTTATTCCACGGTTCTTCTTCTATCAAATGTCTGCAAGATGTATTTCTTGACAGAAGTGCTCTGTGCATCTTATCCATCAAGTTTCTGTTCAAACTATTGCTATAATCGAAGTAGTGTTGATTTTGGTGCAGTAGGAAATGTTTATTGACACAAAGGTGCAATTCCAGAAGAATCCAGGTTTGAAGATAGCGGAGGGCTGACTTGGAGAGTTTGCTGTACATATATATGGTGTAGTGTGTCCTCTGACTTCCAACCGTAGAAGTAGATCCTCTTTTAGTTTTGTAAAACTGCTTCCTGTCTGAAGTAACTTGGTCGAGGGTTCTTAGTACATAATCAACACAGACCAGAAGAAATTAAAAGAGTAACAGCACATGTAGTCAGGCCAATCAAGTGAAAATCCTGATAAAATCAGTGTTACTTGCAGGGCAGCCTGGCTTCAAGTGGGAAAACAGTTCTTAGCTTATTCTCTGGAATCCTTTGAGAAATAACTTTAGAAAGGAGAAGATGTAAGTTTTATCTCCTTTGATCAAAACCGACTGAGGTCAGCGTTGCCATGCCTGTTTACAGAACTTGTCAATACTGAGGGAGGAAAATGGGTAAATATAGTTGTCATTTAATCTCTTGTGGGAGGTCAGTGCCTGCACTCACTTCAGACTAATTAGCACGGGATTAATGGATCATCTCTCGAGTATCCAAATAAGCACAGCAAACTTTGATTGCCCTTGATGATTCATGTTTGTCAGGACAGCTGTAGTTTTTTACAGTGCTAACTGTACCCCACAACCAGTTTAACTACGGCGTTGCGAGCTCCTCCTGGACGTATTGCAATTAGTCAGGCGGGTGCAGAGCCAGCGATTGTGTTGCGTGGGATGTCTGTGGCCCCGGCAGCCACCCTGCTACTGCAGCTTTGGGGAGCTGACGTGTCGAGTGGGCTACAGCTGCTTACATGCTCTAAGTATTACTTCTGTTTAAAAATATTCTAGGGTTAGTGTCCTTGGATTGGTAATTTTAATTGGTAATATAGTAGCCATTGGATGGCTTACAAAGCCAGCATAGAAGTCTGCTTGGATTTGGTGCTGGGCTTAGTTTAGGATTGCGTTGAAGTTTATTGCTGCACCCTAAAACGTACCCAAACATGACCTTCATCCTCCCACAGCTTATCTACTTCTCTCCTGGTATAAACTGTGAGCCTTTGACTTAAATGGATACTGGCAGGTTGACACAGTCTTATGATACTAAATTTGCCCTAAGTTTTATGATTGCTTTATTATTGCATTCTTGTATTGTAGTACTTTTTTCCCCCCTCTCCTTTGCCACTCTACAACAGAGGGAAGAAACTTTGATCACACTAAACACTGGCAGGTATAGACAAACCCCATGAAAATATAGTAATTTGATTTGCTTTATGTGCAGTGTCAACTGAGGCTGTGATAGATTGTAAAAAAAGTCTGTTTAATCTTGTTAACATGGTATCTCAGAGCTTGACACTTTGAGGAAGTTAACTAAAGACTTAACTATTGACTAGCTTGTGTGCGAGTACTTTTTCAAGCCGCTAATAATTTTCTCATTAGAACTGTTCCTGAAGCTCTTACTTTTGTCCAAATAAATTATCTTCTCCACATCTGTTAGGAGTCTATACCTGTCTTTATGCTTTCTCCCTTATTCTTCTTTTTAGAAGAAGGCCTAAACCTTTTCTCACTCCTCTCTTTGTGTTGAATTTTAAATTGGCTGAAATTGTGCTCGAGGGGAAAAGTGTTTCACTATTAACAAAAGTGATGTGTTCATGATGTAGAGGAAATGGCAAAACTGTTTTAGCTTAGATCCTATACGGAAATATATTTTTAGTTCAGAATAAAAATATCCCTTACCCATTTCCAGATAATATCCATTTTCAGCTAAACATTGGGGATGTATGGCCTAAGTATGGCAAGAGTGACAGTCATTAACGTCTGAACTTTAAGCCTGTAGTGAAAACAATGAAAAAATGTGGCTTGTGTGGCTATTGGCTAGTTCTACAAATGGTGGTAGGCATGTATTTATTTTTACATTATATAAAAATACAGATATGTAAATGGTTGCATTCCATCTCAAGACTCTGTCAAGTTCATAACCACAGTCATGAATAAATGTCACTAAAATTTTGAGAATGAATGATGGCACTAACCTATATATGCTTTAGGTAGCACATTTTTTTTACCTAGAAATTCCAAGCAGCTGGAAGGCTGTGAGCCACTTGGAACACCTCCATCTGCAACCTTAGAAAGCTACTTAAGATTTCTGCCCTGTCAGAAAGGTGTTTCAGCTAAAGTTCACCTGAAAGGATGCTGTACCTCACACGTATCTGTTTGACTTCCGTAGGGCCCCCGACCAGCCTTTTCCAGCCACCCCGTCGCCCAGGCCTGGGAACTGTTGGGAAACCCATCCGCCTCCTAGCCAACCATTTTCAGGTTCAGATCCCTAAGATTGATGTTTATCACTATGACGTAGATATCAAACCAGAAAAACGCCCCCGAAGAGTGAACAGGTATGAGTTGTTTAATAAAAAAAAATTAAAGAGTATATGTGCCTCAATTTAAGAAAACTCTACATCCTAGAAATTCTTCATCTGTTAAAGGCCCGTTTGTATTTGTACTGTGGTTAGCAGTTGCTTAATTTTTCAGTGAACTGTAATATAATATTCTCCTTATTTTTATTAAGAAGTTTTGCAATTGACCTATAATCTAGAAGGCTCTAGGAGATGTACTAAGCCTTGAACTACAGCTGTTTTTGTTTTCCAGTCTACAAGTGAATGTCCCTGATAATGTTCTACAGTCTGTTATAGAAACATGGGCTAGCAGTTGAAGAGCTTGCAGATTGGCGCCAACATTTTATGGTCCACGTGTGGATGCTTTGTCAGTAGCATCAATCCACAGAGCGCCCACGCTCACCCCAAGGCAGATATTTGCCTCTGTGGTTGAACAGCTTTCCAGATTCCCCTGCCCGTACTGACCGTATCTCTGCTGACAGTACGGATACCTGCCTTGTGTATAGACACCCGTATGCTGAAACTTAGATGTCTTAATGTAGTGGTGACTTTTAAAACTCCTGGTGTCTTCTAATGACTTGGCTATACTCTGGTTAGTGCATTGTTGTTTCTCCTGCCTTGCTCATTTAAGAAAATGTGAAAAAGGAATTTTAAACTGTGTAAGACCATTGCTGGATTTTCTGTTCTTCAACCTAACTCGAATAAATCCCTCTGTAGAGAGGTGGTGGATACTATGGTGAGGCACTTCAAGATGCAGATATTTGGTGATCGGCAGCCTGGATATGATGGGAAACGGAACATGTATACTGCACACCCATTACCTATTGGCCGTGATAGAGTAAGTGTTGCTATAAGCAGTTTCAAGTTTCTGTGGCAAAGCTGTTACTGCATCATTTGAAAAGTGTACTTTTATTGACATAAACTCAAAATGGTGTCGCACGTATTAGTACAGTCTTGGGAATGTCAGGCAGTGCCAGTCAGGGATCTCTAGGAACTTACTGGTATTTTCTGAAGTTTATTGTCTTCGGGTTTCTAATTCCCAGCTCTTCAGTTGGAGAATTTGTCAGTGATAATGTGAATTAGTTTGTTGTGCTCTTTCAGCTGCAAGTAGATTTTTTTTTTTTCCCCACTCTAATAGAAACTTCCTTTTTCTCTTTTCTAACCCTTGTTCTATTGCTAAATGATAAAGTAGATGACAAATATGCCGTTCCATAAGAACGTGTGGCACGAGTACTGTCAACAGCTGGATCAGCTGCACTGGCCCTTCGTGTTCTGGGCTGAGCTTGCTGGCACCCTGGCTCAAACAGATTGCAATCTGTATTAACCAGTCCTGATACAAAACTTAACCCCCGTCTGTTCTCCCCAGGGATCTGGTTATTGCTGGTACAGTGCCATAAGGAATACATAAAATGAGTTCACATTCACGCTTTGGGCTGATGGCACATGAGAATAATCATAGACTCATAGAATAGTTTGGGTTGGAACAGACCTTTAAAGGTCACCTAGTCCAACCCCCCGCAGTGATCTCAAGTACTGTGCTAGAACTCTGAGATTAGTGTTTCCCAGTGAGTCGTCTTCTTGCCCAAAAGGTTGGGGTTTTTTGCCTTCCTGTTTGGTTCACAAGACATCTTGCTATTAATTGGTTGACTTAAAGAAAAATGACTCACAGTTCTTCAGAGCTTTGATGTCACCATACTAATTACTACTTAAAATTTACACTTAAAGATACCTCACCGCAGTTTCTCAGATGAATAAATTACAAGCTTTCAAAATCCTAAGGAAACTAATTGTAATATTTTAAAAGAATTACACAAACTAATTGTCAAAAATACAGATTCACAGGATACCTAGGAGAAAAATATAAGGTTGCTTAGTGTTGTGATAGTCTGTAACCCGTAACAAAAGTGTGTGCTTAATTCTGTTCTGCCTATGTCAGGTGGATATGGAGGTGACGCTTCCAGGAGAGGGGAAGGACCAGACATTTAAAGTATCGATTCAGTGGGTGTCAGTCGTCAGCCTTCAGTTGCTGCTGGAAGCTCTGGCAGGGCACTTGAATGAAGTTCCTGAAGATTCTGTGCAGGCGCTTGACGTAATCACACGGCACCTTCCCTCCATGAGGTGGGTCCTTCTGGTGCCTTCCTGACTGGCTTAGTCTTATATCTGTCTTAACATTTATATTAGTTATTACTTGCTGCTGTTCTACTGCTATTACGCTTCCCTGCGGTAGAAGGGATGAGGGATGCAGTTGTGTAATTCAATGCTTGCCTTACAAATTTGCACTAGAATAGGGAAATCTGATCTGAACTCAGGACTTGTATCTGCTGGTCATGTTTCTAACAGGAATTTTCTATAGCCTTTCCAACTGCACTGTCAGTAAAGGCTTTGTACGCTTGCCATAAGTTAACTCTAACAGTTCTAATGTACTGTAGAAATGTGTTTTAAGTATTACAGGCACGAATGTAAAAAGGTGTATCAGAAAGGAATTATCGAAGTATTAATTTTCTTATTTTTGTCAGGTACACTCCTGTGGGTCGCTCCTTCTTCTCCCCCCCCGAAGGTTACTACCACCCTCTGGGTGGTGGGAGAGAGGTCTGGTTCGGTTTCCACCAGTCGGTCAGGCCTGCCATGTGGAACATGATGCTCAACATTGATGGTATGTAGGAAATTCTGTCTCACTAATCTAACGGAGTTCTTTCCGCCTCTAAATTCAACGTCCTCTTTTTTTATCTTAGTGTCAGCAACTGCTTTCTATCGTGCCCAGCCTATCATCGAGTTCATGTGCGAGGTCTTGGACATTCAGAGCATCAGCGAACAAAGCAAGCCTCTTACGGACTCACAGCGTGTCAAGTTTACCAAAGAAATCAGAGGTAAAGGCTTGTTCTAAAGCTGCTGCAACAAAATACTGGAAACCTGCTCGTATTACATTGTAATGAAAATTTGCAAGGCACTTGGGAAGCTGGCCTGCTCTTTTTTGCCCTCATCTTTCTCAAAGGTGACTCCTATGCCTGAATTTATTTAGATGACCCTTGTGTTGGGTTTTCAGGTCTAAAAGTAGAGGTTACCCATTGTGGCCAGATGAAGAGAAAATACCGAGTTTGCAATGTTACTCGGCGACCAGCCAGTCATCAGACGTATGTATACAAGCACTTTCTGACAATTTAAAAAAACCTTGAACCTATTAGGTACGCTAGGTATATTGTTTGTGCAAGAATAGTTGATACCGGAGGTGAAGCCGCTATGTGGCTTGACAAGAATGTTTAGTCTTAGTGGAGTAGAGGAATAGTGTGGGTTTAGACCACTGCTCTATTTCCTTCAACACAGGAAAATGGAAGCTGTATCCTGACTTTTAAATATAGTTATCAAAGGCTATAATTTTTAAGAGCTATGAAGAATTCAGTATAGAGTCTATAAAATCTTTTCATAAAGAAGAGATCCAGTAGCTAAGGAAAAGAAATGATTCCAGCATTTCTAGTCTGGAATAGATTTTTCCACACCATTTTTTCCTTAATAAAAAAAAAAAAATCTTGAAAAGTATAACCAGAACAAATGTCCTTTATAGGTTTCCTCTGCAGCTGGAAAATGGGCAGGCTATGGAGTGTACAGTAGCTCAGTATTTTAAGCAGAAGTACAGTCTGCAGCTAAAATATCCTCACCTTCCCTGTCTCCAAGTAGGACAGGAACAGAAACACACGTACTTACCGCTTGAGGTAAGAATCTCGCTCTCTCTTGCATTGCGGTATCTCCTCCCTTGAATGGTGTCACGCCACCTCTCACTGTTCCTGTGTAGGTGTGTAACATAGTGGCAGGCCAGAGATGTATAAAGAAGCTAACGGACAATCAGACATCGACTATGATAAAAGCAACTGCAAGATCTGCACCAGACCGACAGGAAGAAATCAGCAGACTAGTAAGTATTTTTTCCAGCCAAACAGTCTGCATTTGTCACTTCTTGCGGCTCCTCCAGAAGCATTGTGGCGTATGTAATGATAAGCAGAATGACCAAGAACTGCAGGAATTAGAAAATCTGACTTTTTAAAACAAATCCTTTTAAATAGAAAGCCTATTCATGGCAAAGAGCCACCTGAAGCATTAGGTGTAGTTACGCAAATACTTCTCTTGTCACCAGGTGAAAAGTAACAGTATGGTTGGTGGACCTGACCCGTATCTGAAGGAGTTTGGTATTGTTGTCCATAATGAAATGACGGAGTTGACAGGCAGAGTTTTGCCAGCACCAATGCTGCAATACGGAGGCAGGGTAAGTTCTCTAGGTCTTGTAAAATACCTTGTCCTGAGGTTATTTAAATTCATTAAGTGTTCTGTTTATCTTCTCATAAGGCTTCCTTTGTATCAGTGCTGTTTGGCTGCAGTCAAAACAAAGCAGCTTTTTATTTTTAATTTGCCTTTGGTTTTTACCTAGAACAAGACTGTGGCCACGCCAAACCAAGGTGTGTGGGACATGAGAGGAAAACAATTCTATGCTGGCATTGAGATTAAAGTTTGGGCTGTTGCCTGTTTTGCTCCTCAGAAACAATGCAGGGAAGACTTACTAAAGTAAGTATTTTCCTATTTATTCAGGACACTTATTGCAACATTTATTTTCCTCATAAATGACAGTTCTCCAGTGTCTTAAATAGTTACTACTTGAGAGCAGACTACGACAAAGCTCATAACCTAATTGGCCAGATAGGAAAAGCATTAATTCCCTTACCACTGAGGCTGTATTTTCTGCTGTGGAGGCTGCATTCCACTTGTATTCTGTTGTTTTTACAAATAACTGATGATGGTGGTTCATTCTAAAAACTGAACTATTTTTTTGTCTTAACCTTTACTGCCTCCCAGGCAACATACGCCACGATTTTCCCCCCCTCCTTTAAATTATTCTACAGAATCCTAAAGATAGAGGTTGTGTGAACCACTGAAATGTTCAGCAAAAATCATGGTTGCAGCAATGCTCAGATAAGTTTGGTGGATGAGTAAAATCAATCTACCCGAGCATCAGTATTAGTTTGGGAATCTGCCTCAGAATGTTCAACTCAGCTGTATGTTTGTTTCCCCAAGAATAGAGGCTTATGAAATGTCCTCAAACAGGTTTAGAATCCTCTTAGTGAGTTTCGAGTGACAACTGCTAAAAAATAACTACTGTAGTGTCAAATTGGAAGTGCTGCGAATAGCTGAAATAGCTTAGATCTTGTTGATAAAATTTAATGGTAAAGTGAAACATAGAGAAAAGGCCAGGACAAATCCATTTATATTTAATTTCCAGGAGTTTTACTGACCAGCTGCGTAAGATCTCAAAGGATGCAGGGATGCCGATCCAAGGCCAGCCCTGTTTCTGCAAGTATGCCCAGGGTGCAGACAGTGTGGAGCCCATGTTTAAACACTTAAAACTGACTTATGTTGGTCTGCAGCTGATCGTGGTGATTCTACCCGGAAAGACGCCCGTGTACGGTACGGAGAAGAAGCGTTAATTAGTTGTACAGCAAGTGGGAATCTTACTGCGCACTTCAGCGGTGGGAAGGAGACAGAGCAGGCAGTATGTTCTGTTTAAAAGGGGGGTTTGGAGATGGGTTTGTCAGGCCTGATTGGAGTACCTGTATATTACCAGAGGGCGAACTGAACCTGTGTCAGTGAACTTTTAAGGATCTGAATTACAATAACATTTGGGGGGGGGGGGGGGGGGGGGGAAGAGAAAGCAGATGGAACTACTGACTGTTCAGGTAATTGGAACCACTAACTTATTTTTCTGTTGCAGCTGAAGTAAAGCGGGTTGGTGACACTCTTCTAGGAATGGCCACTCAGTGTGTGCAGGTAAAGAATGTGGTAAAAACCTCACCACAAACGCTGTCCAACCTGTGTCTGAAGATAAATGCAAAGCTTGGAGGAATCAACAATGTGCTTGTACCTCATCAAAGGTGAGATTAAATCTAAAGCTCTCCTTGAAGTCTGGATTGTCAAGCAAAACAGTGTCATCTTGTTTTGATTGCTAAAATGATACCTTTCAAAATATTATGTGCTTTAGAAGTACCCACAATCTGAAGTGGACAGAGAAGGATGCTTCAGCATTCAGAATCTGCCTGTGCTGAGGAACATCTCTAGTGTTAGAGCCATCCAGCAGTGTGTGTGAAAACAAGCTCACAAAGGGGTTTTTTTGCCGTGTCGCTTTTTCCTGCCTTTGGGTTCGCTCAGTCTACCTTCTCCTCTTGCCACCTCCTTAAGCATACTGTATTTCCTTCCAAATTGAAAGAAAAGGAGTGGGAGGAAGAGTGACTTGTGATAAATGCTTGTAACTTTGGTCTTTCCTTTTCACTTTCTGTTCCCTCTGGACTGTAAGAGCTTGAGGCAGAGGACTTCATCCTTAACGATTCTGACGGTTTTAGTTCTGTTAAATGGTTTGGATAGACCTTCCTCGGTTGTAATTTTTTTTTTTTCCTTCCTCACCCCCCTTCTTTCTATTATTATTGTTATTATTTATTATTAAATAAACTTTAATCACATTAAACAGGCCCTCGGTGTTCCAGCAGCCAGTGATCTTTTTGGGAGCAGATGTCACTCACCCTCCTGCCGGGGATGGGAAGAAGCCATCCATAGCTGCTGTGGTGGGCAGCATGGATGGCCATCCCAGCCGTTACTGTGCCACCGTGCGCGTGCAGACCTCCCGCCAGGAGACCTCCCAGGAGCTGCTCTACAGTCAGGAGGTGATACAGGACCTGACTAACATGGTGCGAGAACTATTGATCCAGTTCTACAAATCCACTCGTTTCAAGCCCACGAGGATCATTTACTACAGAGGGGGAGTATCAGAAGGACAGATGAAGCAGGTATTGTCCGGTGATTTCTTGTTGCTTGTGAAAAGGGATTTGCCCTTGAAAATAAATATATTTACATGGATTGCATTTGTTAAGGGGACAATTAATAGTTTCATTAAGTTTTCCTGGGCAAGCACAATGTACTGTCTGATCCTGTCTTGTCATGTTCCTTATGAAGTGGTGTTTCTATGTGGAAAAAAAATAAATTAATAATAGATATACTGAATTCAGCACCTAATAGTTAAATCTTCTACTTCTAGGTAGCTTGGCCAGAACTGATAGCAATCCGGAAGGCCTGTATTAGTTTGGAAGAAGATTATAGACCAGGAATAACCTACATTGTTGTGCAGAAAAGGCATCACACCAGGCTATTCTGTGCTGACAAAACCGAAAGGGCAAGTAATGTTGACTACATAAGAAGGAGGTGATGGCAACAGGAAAGTAAGATTGTTTGGTTAAGTGGGGTGGAATCCATCTCGCCCACTAAAACTGAATTAACCTGTACAAGCAGCAGCAGTTCTGTGCAGTAACACGCTTTCTCGACCAAAATAGCTGGTTCCTCCCCTTTTTTGTAGCTCTAGATCAAGCGGTCAGATGGAACAGCTTGTTCCCAGCCCCTTTTGGAGTAGGCGTACTCTATATCGCTGTATTTGTGTATCTGGAGCTGTAGCCTGGCTTTTTATAGCCTGGGATTGCTGACTATAAACTGAACTAGTTGTTCAGTTTGTTGTCTGTTCTGTCTCCAGATGCATCTGTGAGATTTGCCTGTGGCACAAATCCGTAAGCCAACTAAGGAACCTTCTTTAGGAAAGTTCTTGATCTCAGGTTTGCTTAAAAAATACGGATCCCTGGGATGTGAGTGCAGACAAGGGTATGAAATACATTTATTTCAGAAAGCCTGCATTTTCAGATCCTGAATTACTTGTGTAGGCTTTATCCCACTCTGCAATTTTAATGGTACTGGCAAGTATTTTATTTTTCTCTGATGACACACCAATTGGATTTGGTGAAGTTTCTAAAAATGAACTCACAGAGAACGTTTTCATTCCTCCTGTGTAAATGACCTTAATATTTTTCCACCTTTTTTGAGCAGTAAATTCTCAAACAGCTTTAAGTAGAGCCTACCTTAGGAGATATTTTTGGGTCACTTCCAAAAAAAGCCATGGGCTAATAATAAACTTTCCTCAATAGGTGGGTAAGAGCGGCAACGTACCAGCAGGCACTACTGTGGACAGCACGATCACACATCCTTCTGAATTTGACTTTTACCTCTGTAGCCATGCAGGAATTCAGGTAACATTTCACCTCTGCTGTGCTCAGGCTATGGGACTAAATCCTTACAGTTGTCCCGATGAGTAACGTTGCTTCTGTTTGTAGCGTGGCAGGCTTACGGTCGCATCAGTCCAGTGCCCGTTTGGCGCTTACCCCTCAGTGCGCTGATGGCAGGTACAGCCTGCAGGTACTGCCTCTGGTTTTGTCCGTGCTCTCCAGCTGACTGCTCATCTGTTCTCTGCAGGGAACCAGCCGGCCCTCCCACTACCAGGTCTTGTGGGACGACAACTGTTTTACCGCAGATGAACTACAGCTGTTGACGTATCAGCTGTGTCACACATATGTCCGGTGTACGCGATCGGTCTCTATTCCAGCTCCTGCCTACTATGCCAGGCTGGTAGCTTTTAGGGCCAGGTACCATCTTGTGGACAAGGATCACGACAGGTAAGGAACTGTGCCTCGTCGTGGCGGTAGCCAGGTGATGGACCTGAATTATACCCTGCTTGGCCCGATTGTTCACGGTTCTCTGTACGTGTCTGCGTTTTTGCAGTGCTGAAGGCAGCCACGTGTCGGGACAGAGCAACGGCCGCGATCCTCAGGCTCTGGCAAAGGCAGTGCAGATCCACCATGATACTCAGCATACGATGTATTTTGCTTGAGAGCATCTGGGAAGATGAGGCAAAACAAACAACCCGTGCAGTCCTGAAATGTTTTGAATGCCTACTGCTATAGCTAGGGCCCAGTTTATTTCAGACTGCCCACTACCAGCAGCTCTGAACAGTCGCACTGAATCTGTACTTCACAGCAATGTCTGATGCACCAACACAATTGAGCCATTTGTTTCATTATTTTACGTAATAGAAATTCATAGACTTGTCTTTTCTGATGCATTGGACTGAATTTTTACCTCAAAGCGCAAAAGGCCGATTATCCTGAAATTTTTCAAGGACTTGGCATGAAAGGTTTCTATTGAATATTTTGCTAGCTATCGTTTTTAAGTTATCTTCTCATCCCACTAGTTTATCATGACGACTGATTCCCTGTCTCTGTGCACTGCTTAGTGAGTGTGCATATTATGGCAAGTTGTTTTACTCCAGTTAAATGTAATTGTTCTATTGTGTGGGGCCATAGATTTTTTAATGGAGATTTTAGACTTCACTACTGTAAATGCCTTTTAACAAACATAACTTTCACAGGTATTGCAGTTTTTTGTCAGTTTTACTAATTATCTTTTTAATCTCTGCAGACTTCGGCTGCAAAGCAATTGCACTATACTGCGAGTTCAAATAGGTGGTTCTTGTTCTGTGAATGTGTAATATAACCAGATAGTGATGCCTGTCAGTAGATTTTAATTGTAATGGTTACAAATAATACTGCCATGGTATCGTAACAAGTGCTGAACCATCATTTCCCCCCTCTAAAAATGCTAAAAACAAAAAACAAAAAAAATTAGCTTTTAGGTATTTTGCAAACTTTTACAAAAGTGCCCACTTTATGCTGCTGTGTGGTTTGATAAATCTAAGTGATTTTAAAACTTTTTTCTCATAGGAGGTTTAACTTTGGCAATAAATATTTGTTTTTTAAGCCCCCCTAACAGTGTAATTTTCTAGCTGAGGATTGTGCATGAGTTTAACCAACATTCTCGTGTCGTTTTCTGAACACACAATTTGGCAGTTTCTGAAACTAATTAGAAAAGACACACTTCCATGCTTTTTTTAAGGATTATTTTTAACTGTTTTATATTCACTGTTGGTGTCCTGTCTACAACATTTTTTATAAGCTTGGAAACTGGGTGTTACGTGTAGGAAAGGCTTGCCAATCTGTACAGTTAAATGTATTGTGTGACAGGCAACCTAAGGACTTGTACCAGCATTTTAAACTCTTTTTCCCTGGGAATCTAGGTTGCACACACACCTGCATTCAACAGCATGTTTAACCAATGTAAGTCTCATATACTGATTCTGTCCCAGCCTAGAAATTAGGGTTTTTTAATCTGCTTGGCTTTTTTTTGGCTGCAATGTGTAATAAAGAACAGGGGCTTGGTTTCACTCTTGGAATCCACGAACATAGTACGTTACAACTCGATTCCTCTCAGTGTTAACCTGAGTTAGCGCAGATTAAAAGCTTATTCCTAAACTGAGTAGAGCCAACACCGCTACTTTGATAACAGAAGTTTGAGAAGTCCAACGATTGCACTGTGGTCTCTGATACTCGTGTGGGGTTTGCTGCTAAGTTGTCTGCTGTTCCAAAGCTTAGGAACCAGCCCCCTCAAAAGTTCAGCAATATGAAATGCTGTTTCCTTCAGTCTTTAAGCTTGTAAATAAATTAAAGTTTACATTTCTAAATGCTGGGTTTTTTTTTTTTTCCAGTTGTACCAGAGTACACTGACCTTAGTCTTCAAACAGTTTTATAACCTTCTTTCAAGTAGTATGTCTCCTTAAATTAAGTTTAAACTTTTTTTTTATGTTCTGTTGAAAATGGGACTGAAGCGAACTCTGCTCCTGGCACGTACTGTGGACAGGTCTAGATTGAAAAAAAAAAAAAGAGATTCTTTTTAGTTTTTTTAAATTTTTTTTAAGGAATACCTCACTTGTGTAATAAAATCAGGACATGTGGGTGGGAGACTGACCGCTGCTTCAGCTAGATGGCTGCTTTTCTCAGTACTCGTTCAGGGAGAATACAAAAAAAACCCCTTCTTAGAATGAACTCTGACTGACCCAACACACATGGAGAACTTCGGCACCTTGAAAAGAAACTGAGCACCCTCCTTAGGTTATAGGATCAAAGATCGCTGTTTTGAGTTTGTGCACTAGGCAAGAATGTGACTGGCTTAATCAAGGGTGCATAAGAAATACTTAATTTTCTCACCAGTCAGTTAGTTGTCCAGTGCCAAGCACTCCTAGTTCAGATTGAGTGAAGTGAGAGCCTCTCCTTTGCTAGCCTGAGACCGGACTATTTCACCTCGGACTATGCGGGTTGTTAGACCGGGACTAGCCCTGGGACGCAGGGCGAGAACCTTAATCTCGCGTTAAGATGTCACTAGAGGAACGCCGCGAAGGGTGCGGTGCTGTCGCTTTGGGGCAGAGCGTTTCGGTTCAGGACCGTGTTGTGGTGATAACGGTCAGATCAAAGTCAGATCAAAGGTTCGGCGGTGCTGGTCCTACGCAGGTCTGAGTCCAAGTCTTGAGGTTGGGCTCGAGGATCTGGATTAACCCTTGGGACTGACTGAATCGTTATGCATGTGTCAATCAATGGGAAGATGTGCATTCTGTAGATGTAGTTCTTAGGGTGTTTTTGTTTTGTTTTATTTTTTATAAATAAAGCCTGTTGGCCACTGTTTAGCTATGTGGTGTGAAAGATTTTAAATGTAGCAAAGTTTAAAGAGTTGGGGAAGGGGGCGGTTGACATTTAAAAAAAAAAAAATTAAAAAAAAAAAAGGGGGGGCAGAAAAACCCATTTTCAAACCAGTTCTGCTTGCTTTGTGAACAGCTGAATTCTGAACAAGCTCTGGCAATCACTAGTTAGCCCGTCTCAGACGTTTGAACAGCCTGGCTTATTTATTGTCGCAAGTACCACAGTGTAGTGTAGCGCCTGTAGCTGCATCCGAAGGGTGCAAGAGGTGGCGATGTACAAACGCGCTTCACGCAGTACGTCTCTTGTCCCGGACCCGAGCGTCGGAGTTATTTCACCTCTGTCGACAGCTCTGCTCTTCAGATGGGGAGGGGCGCCTTTGTTCAGATCCAGTGTTTAACGAAACCTACCCCCGAACTACCTTTGTGGATGTGCTGTAGGATTTTTCTTGCTCAATAGCAAGGGAGTAACTCTGCTTTCATTTTAAGAAGGCAGGGTTTGGAGGGCATTGTATCAATACTGTTTCAACTACAAGGTTTTTTCCTTGTGCATTGGAGGAAAGATCTTGTAATATCACTTACAGATTTTCTTATACCTTGCTATTGGCATTTTCATATTTCTATGTCTAGAGGCTGAAACTTCAGTGTAAAATGTTTGCATTTGTTCATTTTGACTTATGATGTAATTTTTGTTTCTATATTGTTAGACTTGTAATGTTTAAAATTGTATTTTATTAAATTTGGACTGGATGTATGTCTATAGCAATACGAGGTACTCTTTCTAAACTGTTATGGGCGGGTTAGCAGACCCATGTTGCGATAAGATGCTGGTCGTGTACAACTTGCAATGTATTTTATTTTTTTTTTAGCCTGCAGGGATATTTTGTGTTCATGTGTCCAAAAATAATAATAATAAAAAAAAATATTGGCATTCTTGTGCCAAATGTTCTGGTTTTCCTTGTTGATGTCTAATAAATGCAATGTACAGAGTGAGCAACCGATACTGCTGCCTGTAAAGAAATGTCTTAAATAATTTAACTTTTAATTAAAACTTGTACACAATGTGTAACCTGTGGAACTCATTGCCACAACATAGTTATTTCTGATGTGCCAGGACTTAGGGAGCGGCTGAAGTTCGCCTGGTGACATTTCTAGCGATGCTAACGGGAGGGTGTGAAGCGCCTGTTTGCAGACCCTGCGCTGACCCGGGGAGATGTTCAGCGCGGGCGCCGTTTTTAGCTTTCTCGGAGATTATATAGCGATGACTGGAGAGAATACGGCATCAACGGGCTCTGTATCTGCCTTGAGGAGTGATTCTACATTAGAGTCACAAATTAATACGTGAAAGAGCTGCTTGTTCATTCATCATCTCTGTTTCAGGCGAGGGTCTGTGGTTTCCTCAGACAATGGCACTTCACTAAAATACTGCGGACGAGGCCGAACTTGAACTCGGGATGCGATTGCTGACAGTAACCCGCGTCCTCAGCAAACCCTGCTTCCAGGTTCTTATTTATTCTTTTTGCAGTAGCGATCCTCCAAAGGATGACTGTATCCCGGTATCTTCCCAAAAGGATGCAAGGATCGCTCGGATCAGCCGGGGCTGCGTGGCACCCGCCGTCCCTGCGCTCTGCAGCCCCAGAACCCCGACTGCCCCCCGATTTCTGCTCCCACGGGAGCTCCTCGTGCTCGATGGCGTGACTGCGCCGTGTCGTCAGCAGTGAACGTGCTTCCAGGGTTTTTCTGTGGGTTTCTTTCTTTTTTCCGGTGCCTCCCGGCTCCAGCCTGGGGTTAGTGCCTGACTGCGTTCAGCGGGGGCTGGACGCGACACTCATGGGCTGACTTCATTGTGGTGGTCGTGGCCAGGGCAGCGTCTGCGCTCGTCAGCGCGCCTTGGTGAGGGCGAGTCCAGCAGATTTGGTGAAAACCGGGAGATTTCGGCCCAGTTTTGCTGGGTTTGGTGGAGCAGGGCCACGGCCGGCCCGGGACACCTTAGGGCTGACATGAAAGCTGCCAACACGAGGCCTGGTTCCCCCGCCGCTTCCTCCTCGGCCTGGCAGCACAAACCGAGTCAAAAAAAGGAGGAAAACCCCCCAAAAATCGGCTCTGGCGGGGGCGCGGAGGGCAGGCCCGAGCGTGGGCGGTGGATGCTGCACCGCTCGGGGAGGCGCCGGCTGGGGGTCCCCCGCGGGCCCGCCCGGTGCCCGCTCCCCGATGCCGTCCCCGTCCCCCCTCCCCATCCCCGGTGCCTCCGGCCGCCGGTACCAGCCCCGGGGCTGCCGCGCCGCCTCGCGCGGGCCCAAGATGGCGTCGGGTGCGTCGGGCGCCGCCTTTGTTGGGCGCGGGGCCGGGCGGCGGCGGCGGCGCGTGCGCGGCGGGGCGCGGCGAGAGGCGGCTGCGGCGGGCGGCGGTGCAGCACCGGCCCCGGCCCTGCCCGGCCCTGCCCGGCCCCGGCCCCTGCCCGCGGCCCCCGGCTCGGAGCGGCGCCCGCGTGGATGGGATGGAAGCGGGACCCTCGGGCGCAGGTAGCGGCGGCGACCCGCGGGAGACCGGGGAGCTGCGCACCGGGGCGGCGGGAGGGGGGGGGGGGGGGACGAGGAGCGTGCAACGGGGGAGCGGGCGGTGGGGGGCTGTGCGACGGGGGGGCGAGGAGCGTGCGATGGGGGCCGTGCGATGAGGGAGGGTGCAACGGGGGATGAGCGTGCAATGGGGGGGCTGCACAATGGGGACCGGGGAGCCCCGCTGTGGGGGCCGAGGGGGGTCTGTAACGGGGAGCTGGGCGGCGGGGGTGAAGTGGGGGGTACGGGGGGGGGGAGGCAGGGCGGCGGCACGGGGACTGCGGTGGGGGGGTGCAATGGGGGGAGCCTGCAGCGGGGGGTGAGGGATGTGCGGCGGGGGGCTGTGCCATGGGAGCAGGGGGGCCCTGCGGGGCGGTATCGGGGTGTGCGGGGGGGGGGGGTGTCTGAGCAGCGGTGGGTGAGGGGCAGACCGGGCGGGGGGTGTCTGTGCAACGGGCGGTGCGGGGAACGCCGCTGCCGGGGTCTGCAGCCCGCCGGGGGGGGCTGGGGGCGTCGGGGGGGGCTGCAGGGCTGCCCCGCTGCAGGGCTGGCGTGTCCCCCGGGTGCTCTGGGGAGAGCAGCGGGGGGGGGGGGGGCAGGAGGCGGCCGAGGGGCCCGTGCGGGACAGAGCACCCGCAGGTTTGGGGCGCAGAGCCCTGTGGTCGGGGGACGCGTCCGGCTGCAGGGCTGGGAGCGTGGGGCCCCCCCCAAAGCGCGGCGCGAGCCCTGCGCAAAGGGCCTCTTCTGCACAGAGGAGCTGCAGCAGCAGCAGCCCCCCAGCTCCCCGTGTCCGTCCCCCCCTCGGTGCGGTGTTTCGGGGAGCGGGGCACAGACGGGCAGCTGGCGTGAGGCCGGCGATGCTGCGCACCGTGACAGCACGAAGCGGCTCCTCTCCCCGCGCCGGGGCATGCGCGGAGCCGGGGCTGTGCATGGCCGGCTGCTGTCGAGGGGCCGGGGGGCCGAGCTCCAGGGTCACCCCCTACCCCGTGTGCCCCCATCCCTGCCTCCCGCGCCTGGTGACGGCAGCAGCTGGCAGTGCTTTCAGTCCCGTCCCTTCGCGCCAGCCGCTCCGCAGGGGTTTGGAGAGCCCTTCCCCGAAACCCGTCCGTTGCGTCGGCAGACGCTCGCTCCCGTGCCCGCCGTGAGCGTCGCAAACTCATGCTGCTCTGAGTCGCGGAAGGGTTTTTGGTGCCGGGAGGAGGACAAGAGGGAGCAATGGGGACTGGGGACCGCTGCCCTTTCACGGCTCTCGTGCCGGCAAGTTTGCCGTCCGCTGTAACGCGGCAGCGTGGTGAGATTTTGATGTAACGCTGCTGCACGTTTACAGTCAAACTTTGGTCCTTCCTTACAGTATTAAATTTTAAGCGTGGCATGGAGATCCCTTCGTGTCCGCGTTACCTTCTGGCTGCCAGCGCTTTGTGTTTGGGGCTGATTTATCGGCCTCTGGAAGCCGTGATTTGATTTGGCGGCTGCGCGGGGGCGTCTGGGCTTTGCCGGCGCCTCGGGGCGATAGCGGCGCTGCCGCCTCGGGGCAACGCAGATAACGCTGCCAGCATGCCCGCACCCTCCTTCCGCTGGCCTTAACTAATTCTGTTAAGGTGCTTTAAAACAATCTCTGGGGTGGGATGGGGCCACGCTCGGCGGGGGGGCGGGTTTGGGCTTTGGTCCCACCGATGGTGCGGGGGTCCCCAGGGATGGTGCGGGGGTCCCCAGGGCGGCAGAGGCTGCGCTCTTGGGAATTTCTCCTTTCTTCCCCAATCTGGCAGGTGGACGTCTGCTCCCGCCCGGGTCACCCTGCATGCAGGGAGAGGTTTACCCCGTGTGGCAGGAGCCGGCGCGGATCCCACCCGGCCTTACGTCCCCCTGCCTGCCAGGGGACCCCGGCACGGGGCCGAGCCTCGCGTACGAAGCCGACGGTGCCGGGCTGCGACCTGTCAGGGTCATAAAGCAGAAAACCTGGCGTGTGCCTGGACGGGCCCAACGTGAAGATGCCGTTTCACAGCGGCGGGGGAATGTGGGGCGTCTTCTGACCCGCGGGCGCTGCTCAGGGAGGCACGCGGGCGCTAGTTTTGAAAACTGAAGTCGGTTTCCTTTCCCCCCAACTTTTAGTTTTCTTTATCCCTCACAAACTTCCTAAAAGCTGTTAATCTTAACCGTTGTCTTCCTGTGCTAAACCCTGCAAAAACCCCAAAGCTGTTCCGTCTGTTGGATCTCTTTATCTTCAGGAAACGTGAAATCGCACGTGCCTGTTTCTGGGACGGGATTATATCAAGAAACAAATCCGGGAGAAGCACCTTGCCTGGAGACACGGCACGTATGATTTATCTCTAAACGCTTTCCTCAGCCCCTCTCTAAACCCCGGGAAGAACAAAACAGGGACGAGTTACTAAGATGGCAGACGTTAAAAGGAAGCCAGATCAGGCAGAAAGGTGCTGCTCTTTCAGCAGGGTGAGCTGTGGCGGAGCCGGGTGCGGGTTTTAACCTCCCCGGGAGCCCCCGGCCGCTGGATCTGCGGGGCTGCCCGTGGTGCGGCACCCGGCTGCGGTGGGATGCGGAGAGGAGCCGGCGTCGCCTTTGTCCTGTCCCCAGCGCCGGGGGCTGCCTTTGTCTGCCGCTCCCGGCGCGGCCCTGGCTGCTGCCTGCAAGGTCTGCGGGAGCGGCGAGAGACCCTGCGTGCGGGCAGGAGGGGCGTCAGCCATGCCCGGTCCAGGTGCCGTGAGCGGGGACCCCGGACGAGCCGCCCGGTGCATTCGGCAGAGGTGGTGGCACTCACGGTGCCGGATGCTTCTCACACCCCATCGGAGGGACCAAAAAAAAAGGGACGCGGAGCGGCTGAGCAGCCAGGGCTGGCTCAGCAAGACCCTCGCGGGTTGAGCCGTGTCTGTGCCGCTGGCATCACCGCGCCGCTCTCCCCGGAGCCCAGGCAGGTGGTTTGCCATCCCTGTGAACAGGCGCAGCGGAGGTGGCCATGCTCGGGCTGCCGTTTGTGACGCTCTGTCGCAGAATCCGCAGGATCGCGTGCGCCGGGGTGCGGGGGCACCGGCCTCAGCTGCGTCGGGGCACATTTTTAACTTGACGCTTTCGAGTTCGTCGCCCGTGATTTCCAGGTGGAAAGCCGAGGTTCGACACGGCCCTACAGAGCCCTTTGCAGCGCTTGGCGCTCTTTATCGAGGATACAAAGAACTAAACCGCTTTCAGGAGTAAATACCATAGTAAAACAGATTAGAGCCCATTTTTGGCACATTTCTTGGACGCAGCCACCGCAACGTGGGGCAGGAGCAGCTCAGACTTTCCCCCGGAAGATGGGCTCTGGTGCACGGGATGAGTTTAATGTTGTGCATCAACGGCTGCGGCCGGAGCCCTCTGCCCCGCGTGGGCAAGGTCTCCTTAAACTCAGTTTGGCGTCGAACCGAAAAGTCCCTGGAGCCGCGTGGACCTGGGGAACTCGGGAAGGAGCAGGCGGCGGGTGCGACGGCTGGGTCGGCAGAGACGAGAAGGTGCTTTTTGAAGCTGGGCATTGCGGAACGGCGTCGGTCGCTGCTCAGAGCCGGCGCTTTTGAAGATGTTGAGCCTGGAGACTGGGAAAGCCGATTGCTCGTCCTGCCAGCGGTCGCCTTTCCTGCTGGAGCCGCTTGCTTTGCCTCCCGGCGGGGGGTGTTTCACTTCCCTGGGGGGTTTCTGGGGCTGGTGTAGGGTGGGAGGTGGCTCAGGGCAGGACTGACCACGCCGCGTGTCCGGCGGCGTTTGGCGTGCCGCGGCCCCGCTTGCTCCTCTCCGATCCCGGCTGTGTTTTGGCGGGGCCGGGTGCGCGGGGAGGGGGCCGTCGCAGACCCGCCGCCGCAGTAAAACTCCCTTTTGTCTGGGCCCGGTTCCCGTGGCCCCTCGGCTGAATGCGGCGCTGGAGAGGATTTAAATGACATGGTAATTTCATGCCGTCCCACCGGCGGCTTTGCCCGGGTGCAGGCAGCTGTTGGGCAGCGGGTCGTGTTCCCCAGCTGTTACAATAAATAATAGAAACAAAGCGTATTCCAGCGCTAATTACTCCAAACGGACTTCCACCTTGGCGGCGCTGCCCTCTCCGCCGTCTCTGCCCGCCGGTGCTTCGCGCACGCACCCGGCGAAGGGGTGGCGGTGGCGGCGATGCTCCCGCCGCCGCCGGCGTGTCCCCGGGGCACGGCTTTTGTGTGTGAAAGTCTGTGATTTCTCCCGGGCCGTTGAATTTATAATGGCAGGCGGATTTCATCCCGCTCACTGGCCGCATTGTGCTGCAGGAACAACACTCGCCCTCCAGCCCCCGGCCCCGGGCGCCCGGATTTACATGACAAAGTGGGAGCCTGTGCAGCTTCGCCATGGAGAGTCGAGGTATGCAGAAGCCCCCCCTGTATGCAGAAGCCCCCCTGTCTCCGGGAGGTTTGGGTCACTTTTTAACGAGGCTGCTTCTGCCGAAGGGGAACCGGCGCGTTTCGGCGCTGGTCCCTTTGCTGCTGCTCCGAGCCGCAGCCGGGGGGCTGTGGGTACGGGGTGCCCAGGGTGCCACGTCGTGCTGCCCGGGGTTCCCTGGCACAGCGTCCCCCGAGCCAGGCGCAGGGTGGCTTTCGGGAGGATTTGCACCGATGCAAATCATGGGGGGACCCTGAGCGCCCCGGGGCAGGGACGTGGCGCGGGAAGGGGTGAGTCCAGCCTGCGTGTTCCCCCAGGGGCTTTGGGGTCTTTCCCACCGGGGCCGAAGCAGCCGGGGCCAGGCGAGAACCCATCTCGCACGCCGGAGGTGCCGGATACCGCGGGTCCCAGCTGAGTGTCACCCCTGGTCCCCCTCCCTGTGCTGGCTGCCCCCATGTCCCTGTCCTTATAAATAGCCGTGCCCGGGTAGGCACTGCTGCGCCAGGCCGTGCACAGGCACGGGGAGATAATGGCTTCATAAAAGGCTTTGGATCTCAAAGTAATTTAGAAAGGAAAAGTCATTATCGCTCCCTCCTTTGCCGGGCAAGCTCTGGGTGGGCGGCACGACCCCTGCGGTGAGCCTGGGGTGCCCCTGCCGCCGCGGTGCTGCTCCCCCAGCCGGGCTGCCCGTTTGCATTATCTTGCGTTTGCAGCATCTCGTGGCTCACATCAAACTCCCGAGCCAACTTTTGCGTTGCTGGAGGCTGGCTCCTTCATCTGTGATTCATGATCCTAATTGCGAGGCTTCACGTTTGCGAAGCATCTGGTGATCCTCCGGCGAGAGGGTTTGTACGGCGAAGCGTTATTTTCGGGCTGACCGGCGCGGTGCCGGGGTTGCGGGATGGGTGCGGGACCGTTCGGTCACCGCTCTGCAGCGCGGCTCCTGCCGGTCCCAAACCTGCTTCAGCTCCTCTCCGGCACCGAGCCGTGGCTGCTGCCCTGCACCCGCGGGGACGCCGTGGGCACGTGGAGATGCTGTCCTGCTCCCGCACAGCTGCCGGCATCGTCTCGGGGGTGAGAAGGTCCAGAAGAGGAGAAGCTGCGGGTGCTGGCCTTGATGTGGTTGAGGGGAAGGCAGCGGAGGGCTGCTGTGCTCCGGCAGGTCTTGCAAGTGGGCTGCGCGGTTTCTCACTCAAAAGGCAGCGCAGGGACCGGAGGCTCCAGCAGCGCTGGCAAATACCTCTTTGATTGCGAACCATGATTTAAAAATGCATCAGCTTGCAGCCAGGGAGCTGGCGATTGCCAAGAAATGTTTGTCATGTGGAGACATGAATTACACCGCGAGTAGCTCATCTGAAAATGAGTTACTTATAACGAGCTGCCCCTGGAGCGCGACGCAGCCGTTTGTCTCGGGGGTGCTGGTGGCCGCCCTGCCCCGGAGCAGCTGCGAGTGCCTGCGGGGGTCCGAGCCCCGCGTCGGTCTCGGAGATCCCCGTCTTGCTCGTCGGACTGCTCCGAGTCCCGCGCTGCCTTTGTCCGCGGAGGCGCTGGGGCCAGGTTGGTCCCAGGCTCGGGGCTCCCAGCAGGTTTTGGAGCTCCTGGGCTCCTGCCGCAGGGCAGCAGCAAGAGCAGAGGTTGGATTCGTGGAAGTTAATGCCGCAATTTGGTCCCTGGATTCTCGCAAGGGTCGTCCCGTCCCCTTGGTGTCCGGCGGCACGGTGACCTTCCATCGGCAGGAAAAGTCTTGCAAAGATGGAGTGAAAAACTGAGCAGCAAACTTCAGATTTGCTCTTCTGTTTTTCTGCTTGTGATGCTTTTAGCCTGGAATTGAAATTTGGATTTATAAAGAAAGTGGATGGGAGCAAGGGGTGCTAAGAGCACCGTGTGTTCAGGAGCCAGAATTGGAGCCGGGACGGTGTTTGGGGGCTGACTTGGCCCGAATATCCCGTACGCTGCGCTCCCCGCACCCGGCCCAGCTGGCCGAGACCTCGCGGGGTTTGAGGAGCAGAAGATCAAACTGGGATGGGTGGAGATGGGCAAGGTGGGAACGGGGCAGCGAGGGCAGGTCTCGCCTCGGAGAGCAGCGGTGTTGAATGCTGCTTTGGCAGTAGTTTAAGATACCTTTGAGTCCGAGGGTGCTGTCGGTTTGGAAATGCAGCTCAGTGCTGTGGCTGGGCACTGGTACCCAACCCTCCATCTCCGGGGCGTCGTTAGTAAGTCCGTATAACGGGCTTTGTGGAAAAACTGGTACTTCCCTCTTTACGGGTTTGGGGCCCATCCTGCTTGAAGTGGGGATTTGGGATTGGGGTTTTTTTTTTTGCCCCCTCCCATAATTCATAGGAGGTTTTAATCAAACTGGTTTTAATTTTTTCTGTTTTTTATCAGCGACTTCCCTGGAGTTAGCATTCCGCATCGATGTGACTCTTTTTTTTTTTTTTTTTTTTTTTTTTTGCTGAACAGTAGTTGAGAATTACCTTGGGCACGGGTTAAGGATAAAAGGAAAGTTCAGGTTCTGGGACTTGAGTTATCGTGCAACCTGGAGTTCAAAACACGATCGTTAAGAACCGGTATAAAACCAAAACGAGCGGTTATCCTGCAAAATCTAGCAGTTAAATAATCATGTCATGCAGATGCAATAACGTCTTTCCTGTTTCCTGTGGCATCCTCCCTCCGGCAGCGAGTCGGAGTTTGCTGGAGGATGGAGGGGAAAACACGGTCCGCAGGTCCCGGCTGGGGGTCGGGGGGTTCCGTCCCCTCGGCGAGGGGCAGACCCGCAGCTCCGTGCGGCGGAGCCGGTGCTGCTCTCCCTTCGGAGGCGGCAGATGCCGTAGCCCACGCCACGCAGGGAGGGAGGCGGTGGGGCCGCTGCCGGCTCCTCGGCCCCTCGCTTCGCCCCCGGCAGAAGTGCTGGGCGTCTCTGCGGGGCCGTATTTTATTTCTCTCCCCAGAGCAGACGCGGTCCCTCGCCTCCTCCCCATTGTGCCGGCGCTGGCTTGTAAATCAGCGGGGCAGGGGCTGGCCTGGCTGCGGGACAAAGGCTGCCTGCGCTGCCTGCGCTGCCTGCGCTGTCGGGGCGTCCTGGCTGAGCTCCCCGCGGCAAGACCACCCCAGCCCTGGCGCGGGGGCAGAAGGCGCCTGCAAACTAATTCGGCGTGCCGATGCCTCCCGGACGCGTCGGGCGCAGGGTGCTGCCGCAGACCCGTGGCTCTGCTGGCTTTTCAAACCCAGCGCTGGAGAGTTTCTTGCCGCTGTTCTGGTCGTTTGCACGTTACGACATTTCTGCGAAACAGAAGTTGCAGTGCAGCTTGGAGGCGGCGTAGCGGGCGCTTTCAAAGCTTTTTTAATGTGGACATTAGGTACAACCTGTTCTTCGGTGTCAGGAGAACTGAGCGTGACCTTCCGTCCCCGCATCTGGTCAGGGCGTTGAGTGATGGGACCGGGGCGTACGCCAGGACGTGGGTGCCCCCGGGATGGACGGCGGAGTCCCCTGTCCTTCCACCTTCTGTACCGCGCGCAGCCCCGCCTGAGTTCCCTTCCCCAAGGCAAAGCAGAGATTATTCATCTGCCGGGGGATGGTTTGCCGTCGGCACAGCAGAGCGGGGGGTTTGGCGTTGCCCTTTGACGGCTCGGCTGGCGCTTGCCGGATCGCGCCCGGGGAAGTCGCCTCCAGCTGTGCTGGTCCAAATTCTGCCACCGCCGCCTCCTGCCAGGAGCGTTTGTAGTGGGAGACCTGCCGGTTCGGGATGTGGTGATGGAGAGCGCTGTGACTGCGTTGTCTCTCCGTCTGGCTGGGCACGGGGTTTCTCCCAGCCCCCCTGACCCGACGTCTCTCCCCGCAGCTGCAGGCGCATACCTGCCACCGTTGCAGCAGGTCTTCCAAGCGCCGCGTCGGCCCGGGATAGGAACCGTTGGGAAGCCCATCAAGCTCTTGGCCAACTACTTTGAAGTGGACATTCCCAAGATCGATGTGTATCATTATGAAGTGGATATCAAACCCGACAAATGTCCACGCAGAGTCAACAGGTAAGGCAAGTATTAGAGGTTTTGGCACTCGTTCCCCGCTTCCAGTTTCCACGTGGAGGCTCCACAAGTGCCTGTCTCACTCCTCACCGGTGGAAGCCGTCAGGGTGGCGTGGTGGCAGGGGTCACGGCACTGCCCAGCGCCCACGGGTGGCCGGACCCCACCAGCCATGTTTGTGCAGCAGCACTGGTCCCTGCCCCTGAGAGCCTCGGAGGTCCTGAACCTCAGCGCAGTTCCCTGCTGCTTCAAAGCAGCTGTGCTATTTTGGCAACAATCCCGTATTTAAAAATAGCAAGCCCAGACCTCGGGCCATCACGTACTTTTCTTTGGTTTTCTTTTTGATGTTCTACTCGCTGCCTGTCCCCTCCTGCCCCGGCAGCCTGGGCAGCTCCACACCCCGAAGGCTGGCAAGCGGATGCTGTGGCTGCTGTTGCCCCTGCTCTCGGCGGCCACGAGTCGCTCCCTCTCACCGTCCCGGCACGCGTGGCGGGTTTGCGGCCAGCTCCGGCGTGCGTGCGTTCCTGCACGCCGCGTAAGCTCGTTCTGCCGAAGCACCGAGCTGCAGGGCAAGGCGCGCGGCTGCTCGTCCGGGAGCCCCCCTTCCCCTGGGGGACCCGGCTCTGCGGCTCGGCAGTGCCCCGAGTCAGGCAGCCGGGGACCGGGCAGGTGTCAGGCTGTAAAGAAACCGGTAAAACGAACCTCTCCCTTCCCCCTGCCCCTCTTTCTTGCCCCGCTCGCCTGCGCAGGGAAGTCGTGGAGTACATGGTGCAGCACTTCAAACCGCAGATCTTCGGCGACCGAAAGCCAGTCTACGATGGGAAGAAGAACATCTACACTGTCACGGCCTTGCCCATTGGAAATGAGCGGGTAAGGGGGGATGGCGAGCCCCGTGCGGGCAGCGTCTCCTGCCTGGGGAGGACCGGCTAACCCGACCTCCTCCCCTTGTGCCTGCGGGGACGCCACGACCGCTTCCCCTTCCCTTCTGCGCCCAGGTTGACTTTGAGGTGACGATCCCGGGGGAAGGCAAGGACAGGATATTTAAGGTCTCCATCAAATGGATGGCCATCGTGAGCTGGCGCATGCTGCACGAGGCCCTGGTCAGCGGGCAGATCCCCGTCCCCCTCGAGTCCGTCCAGGCGCTGGACGTTGCCATGAGGCACTTGGCTTCCATGAGGTACCTGCGCCAAGGGCGGGGGGCGGCGGGGGCTGTGCCGCGAGCGCCGAGGGTGCCAGGGAGGGGACCGGCTGCCCTTGGCAGGCTGTTGTGGCTGGGACTGGCCTTGGAGGCCTTTGGGAGGAGGCAGCCGTGCCTGCCACGCCGCTCGGTGCGATCGCTCTGGATGCTCCTGCAAGAGAAATAAACGGGGGTGATGCAGCCGGAGGGGCTGGGGGTGCGTCACGGTGGCTGCCGGTGGGGCTGGCGCCTGCTGTTTGACACGGTTTGCCCTGGTTCGCAGGTACACTCCGGTCGGCCGCTCCTTCTTCTCCCCCCCCGAAGGTTACTACCACCCCCTGGGAGGTGGCAGAGAGGTCTGGTTCGGTTTCCACCAGTCGGTCAGGCCTGCCATGTGGAAGATGATGCTCAACATTGACGGTGACGTATTTTTCGTGCTGGGGAACTGCAGCGGTGGGGCTGGGCGTGCGTGGGGAGGCTGGATGTGGCTCTCAGGCCAGGTCTGTCTGCTGGGAGAGAGCAGAGAGGCATCGTGGGGTCTGTCCCGCAGTGTCGGCCACCGCCTTCTACAAAGCCCAGCCCGTAATCGAGTTCATGTGCGAGGTGCTGGACATCCGGAACATCGATGAGCAGCCGAAGCCCCTGACGGACTCGCAGAGAGTGCGTTTCACCAAGGAGATCAAAGGTAGAGCCCCCGGGGAGTGCTGGGGACCCGGCCCCAGCCACCGGCCATGGCTGTCTGCCCCCAGCCCCTGCAGCGAGGTGGGGGGTGCGGGGGGTGCAGGGGTTGCACGTTTAAAATGTCTCCCGGGGCACCGTTGCCTCCCTCCTGCGCTTCACGGGACATCTGCAAACACATCTGCTCTGCAAACGGTTAATTGTTTAAGGAAGGTGCTGGCGGTGGCCGGGGAAGCTGGGCAAAGGGGGGGTCGCTCCCGCCGTTACCAGCGCCTCTGCTGTGTCTCCCTGTCTTGCATCAGGTCTGAAAGTCGAGGTTACCCACTGCGGGCAGATGAAGAGGAAATACCGCGTGTGTAACGTTACCAGGCGGCCGGCCAGCCACCAGACGTAAGGCGGGTGGGAAGATGCCCTTGGAAAAATCCGAGCTGTTCTCTTTAGCAGCTGCTGGTGTCGTTAGGGAGAGCTGGACAGGAAACTCCAGCCTGCGATGGCAGAAGGAGATGTGTTTGGTGCTCTGCAGCGGTTTTGGGCGCAGCAGCTCACGCAGCTCCGTGTCACACGCGGTGAAGGCGAGCGGGATGCAGGGGAGGGTGGGAGCGCAGAGGATGCTGTGTCTGGCAGGCAGCGCGTTGCAGCGGGCGGGAGCTAACATGCCAGGAATTGTCCTAGTTTTTACCTCCGAGTTTGGTTTTCTTCTTTCTTAAAATAGACACTGCAAAGCAGAAGCTTTGTCGGGGGATAAAGCAATTCCCTGCCTTGAAATTATTTGCGTGTGCCTGGGAGCAGGCTGGGCCTGGGCACCGCTCGGTGTCGGGGGGCTGCCCTGCTCCCCACAGCCCCCCATGGGGAGGGGGAGCGGAGGACCCTCAGCACCAAGCTGTCGGGTGCCACAGCCCGCGGGCTCATCGCTGGGCTTTGCCCTGGGAATTGCCCCTGGGGAGGCTTGGAGACAAAACGAGGTTTGAGCAGAGGCTGGGGGGAGCCGGGGACCCTCCCAGCCTCCCCGGGCAGGCAGTGCTGGGGCAGGAGGAGCTGGCTCGCGCTCTCTGCTGGGTGCTCACCCAGTGGAGCTGGAGGGGAGGGGGGGGCGGATGTTTTTCACGTTGTCTGCCCCCCAGGAAAAAAAAAAAAGAGAGGTAATTCAAAAAAAAAACCCCACAAACAAGAAATTTTGGCTCGTGCTGTACAAACCCAAGCGCTGGCAGAAAATCTCTGCTCTAAGTTCTTGCCCGACACCGAACCAGCAGCGCCCGCTCAGGCCGGGTGCCGGGCTGCAGAGCCCCTGCCGAAGGGGCTCACCTCCCTCGCCACAGCCACGTTTCCTCCTCGTCCGACCCCGTCTCCGGGGGTATCTCATGGGGGTTCACGTGCCTGTCGCTGCGTGCACCCCACTTCCCCCGTGCTCCAGCATCCTTGGTTCCCAGCCTTTGGGTTTGGCGAGCGCAGGAGGAATGTGACGCCTCGCCAGGGCGTTTGGGCTGGCTCGCCCGTCTAATTTTGGCTCCACAAAGAATATCGGGTCAATTCTTGATTTTCACGGGGCTCTTTATGGAGCCGGGAACAGCTGGTGCTGGGCGAGGCAGGGTATCACGCGCTCCGGCTGTGGACGGCGCAGCACCCCTCAGCCCTGCCACTGGGAAGTTTGATTTTTTTATATTTTTTTTTCCTGTGGTTTTGAAAGGAGATGCACCCCTCCTGCCCCCCGTGCTCTGCCCGCCCCGTACCCACTGCCCCGTACCCAGAGAGGCCGGTTAACCTTTGCCTGGAGCTCAGCTCGGCTCCCAGGGAGGGCACCAGGCACAGGAGTCCTCCGGAGTGCCAGTGCTGTATTTATGTACCTGACAGCGGCATGCGTGGCATGTCCTGCAATAAACATTTGCCCTGATTAGCTGGATTAGTGAGGGAGAGCTTTATTTAGGGACCTCAGTCCCACACTGGGATCAGAGTATTCCTGACGCGATTTCTGAAAATACCACTGTTCTGCTTTTTATTTTCTTTTACGGTAGCTCGGAGCGGGAGCCTGCCAGTTCCCTCTCTTCCCAGCCAGCGTAAGTAGTGCTTGAGGTCTGGAAGTGTCTGTTCTGAGTAGGTGCATCCTTCGTGTCCTGCCTCTGCCAGGTTTCCCCTGCAGCTGGAGAGCGGTCAGACAGTGGAGTGCACGGTGGCTCAGTACTTTAAGCAGAAATACAACCTGCAGCTGAAATACCCCCACCTACCCTGTCTCCAGGTTGGCCAGGAGCAGAAGCACACGTACCTGCCCTTGGAGGTGAGTGTCGGCTCTGCGCCGTTGGGCACCGTGCAAAGCAAAGGCAAGTGGCCCTTGCTGGCAGATGCGTGGCAATGTTCTGCAGCTGATGTGTCGTGGGTACTAATTGCCTCGATGTTGACCTGGCAAGAGCCGCTTCTAGTAAGTGAGGGAGGAGACCACGCTGTAAAAATGCCATTTTCCTGCAGCTGCAGGCTTGGCACCCCCGTTTGGGGCTGGCTGCAGGGCCGAGTGCCGTGCCCGCGGGGCAGCTCAGCCGTGGTTCCCCGTGTCTCTCCTGTCCCTAACGCCTGGCTGCTGTCTCTCCCTTGCCGTGCAGGTGTGCAACATCGTGGCAGGCCAGCGGTGCATTAAGAAGCTCACAGACAATCAAACGTCAACCATGATAAAAGCAACGGCCAGGTCTGCCCCAGACAGGCAGGAGGAAATTAGTCGCCTGGTACGTGGCACGAGTCCCTGGGAGGGACGGTGTTGGGGCTGTGGCTCTGACGGCAGGTTACGGCGTCACGTCCGTGATGAACCTTGTTGTGGTCCTGCTCCTCAGCTGCTCTGCACTGGAGAGCTCCGACCTGCTCAGAAGATGCTGGTGGGGTTAATGGCTTGGGTTTATCCCCCTCTTCCCACTGCATGCCCGGTCAGAGGCGACTGCGTGTGTAGAGGAGCTCAGCTCAAAGTGACCGTGGAAACTCGTGTGCAGCAAATTCAGGTCCTCGCACTGATGGAACCTGACCCAAAGGGAGCTGAAAAATGGGAAACTAAAAATTAGAGAAACGACCCTGGCTCTGGGTGTAGGTGGGGGGCTGCGGTACGGGAGCTCTGTCTGCAGGTCAGCTGGGGCGAGCCAGGGGCACCCAGCTCTGCCAGTGGCCGTTGTTACCCAAACCGATGTCTCTGGGCTTTCAAAGCTGGGGACGTTTAATATTTCTTCCAAGACTCCTGATAACATCCTCTTGCCAGTCTGAACCTTCCCGCTGAAGCCTTAAATCTCAGGAGCAGGCTCTGCTCTCGGTAACATCAGTCAGTACGTTCAAAAATGAGGTCCCCTGTGGGGCAGTTTGGAGGACAGGGCTCGGCCCTTCGTGTTCAACGGCTTGCACTCCCCTTACGGAGAGGACGTGGCTCTGCAGAGAACAGGATTTAGGTGCCCGTGTTTCCTGGGCAGCTGAAGCTGGGTGGGATGCAGCAGGTGGTCTCGCTCCCTCCCACGGCCCTTCCTTCCCTCTGCAGATGAAGAACGCCAGCTACAACCTGGATCCGTACATTCAGGAGTTTGGGATCAAGGTGAAGGACGACATGACCGAGGTGACGGGGAGGGTCCTGCCGGCGCCCATCCTGCAGTACGGAGGCAGGGTAAGCAGGGCTGCACCGGGTCTTGGGCTGCATCGTGCAGAGATGCTTTCACACCAGAAAACGTTCTTTCCGAACAAAACTTGTGCTGCCTTCAGGTTTGTAGGTTAGAGCTGGAATTTTTTGTCAGAGCTCCCCGGGTTTGGGTTTTTTTGGGTTTTGTTCTGAAAGCGTGGCCAAGAGTCATTCCGTGACAAACAAGCGAGCTGAAGGGGACAGGGATGCTCAGGGTAAGGCAGCTCGGGTGAATTTTCCATCGCCTTTGAGGAGCTGAGATTCTGAATTGCCCGTCGCCACGCGCCGCGACAGACCCTGGCAGCACAGGGAGCTGGCTCCGGCGAGGGTGTACGGCTTTGTGATGGGGAGCACAACCACGGCACGTGCAGATGCTCCCAGGGGCTGCCGGCGTGGGGCCGGGCAGGCAGCGGCAGCGCTCTGACCGTCTGTTTGCCTTGCAGAACCGGGCCATTGCAACTCCCAACCAAGGCGTGTGGGACATGCGAGGGAAGCAGTTCTACAACGGCATTGAGATCAAAGTCTGGGCGATTGCTTGCTTTGCCCCGCAGAAGCAGTGTCGAGAGGAGGTGCTGAAGTAAGGAAAGGGGCAGCCCGTGCGGGTGGGATGACGCGGGGAGCGGCGCGGCCACCCCGCTGCTCCCAGCCCGGGGCTGCGCGTCCTTCGTTGTTAACACCGCATCTGAATTGCTCACGGTACAAATTTGATCTGGGTTCGGTCTGGGTGTTCAGTCTTGTTTCTGTTAGTTTATCCAGAGTGCCTGACTGTTTATCCTGGCTGCAAACAGTCCCTGAGCCATCGCAAAATCTGCCAGCTTGGAGTGAGCGCATCGGTGCTCCGGCACCTGCGAGCAGACAGTCAGGCTCTCCTCGATCTGCTCCTTGCATCGCGTAGCTGCAGTATCGTGATTTGATACTGGCAGCCCTAAAGCTGTATTGAGCTCTACCCAGAGAGATGGGGCTCTGAGGGATATTTAATGAAAAGTTTCCCCAATTCTGAAATAATGTAATTCATGTAGGAAGCATCCTAACTCACCGCAGGTTTTTATTACAGGGAAGTCTTAGGCTTTCTGCAAAGCTTTGGTAGGTTAGAGATTCTCTGCTTCGGTACAAAGTGACACAGAGTGGGGACAGTTTATCTGGTGTAGGGAAATGGTCGCCTTGGTTTTGGATTCTGCTGGGGCTCAGGTTACTCCTGACCGAGAGTGGATGCATCGAGGCGAGCGTTTTGTGTGCCTCTTCTGGGGCTTTGGCACGGTTAACGCTGGGGTTGGTTTGGAGCAGTTCAAAGTCTCTACGTCTGCAGTAACAAGGTAGAGGCGGGAGTGACACCGCACTCCTCCTGTGACCCCTCTGGGGCAGAGCTGGGAGCCCCGCGCTCCCTCTGGCTCTCCCTGCAGCAAATTTATCCTTGGCAATCCAAAAATCCAGAGCGTGGCCGAGCACTTTGTCTGGTTTGGTAAGTGAAGGGTTGCATCAGCTTTGCAAATCATCTGGAAATCCAGGAGGTCTGCTGCCCCCCTTCTCCGGGTCTCTAATGGAGAACGGCTCACAGCTCCATCACTTCAGGAAGAGGCAGTACCCGGGTAGGAGGGCACCAAGAGGGGACGGTTCAGCTCTAACACGTGTCGGTCTTGCGTTTCCCATGCTGTGTGCTTGCCGGATGCTGTAAAACGGCAGGCGCGGTGACGCCACGTCCCCGTCTGTCCTGTGCCGCAGCACTCCCGCCGTGGGTCCCTGCGCCTTGCTCGGTGGCCGGGGCACGTGGCAGAGCGGCCGTGCGGAAGGGCTCGGGGCTCACTGCTTCTCCTCCTGGGCACAGGAACTTTACAGACCAGCTGCGCAAGATCTCCAAAGACGCAGGGATGCCGATCCAAGGCCAGCCCTGTTTCTGTAAATACGCCCAGGGTGCAGACAGTGTGGAGCCCATGTTTCGACACCTCAAGAACACCTATTCGGGGCTCCAGCTCATCATTGTCATCCTGCCAGGGAAAACACCGGTGTACGGTGCGTCTGGGGCAGGGGCAGGTGGGGAGAGGAGAGGGGCTTTGCTCTCGAGCAGCAGGGCTGGCTCTGCTCCTCCTGCGGAGGTTTCTCTCCCCGTTCCCGAGGACGCTGCTGGAAGCGGCGCATTGCAGATTGTCTGTCTGTTCACCTGCTTCCTCTGCCTGCAGCCGAGGTGAAGCGCGTTGGGGACACCCTCCTGGGAATGGCCACGCAGTGCGTCCAGGTCAAGAACGTGGTGAAAACCTCCCCGCAGACCCTTTCCAACCTCTGCCTCAAGATCAACGTCAAGCTTGGCGGGATCAACAACATCCTTGTGCCTCACCAGCGGTTCGTGTGGCTGCTGCCTCTCGCGGTTTTGGGGCTCGTTTCCCCGAGTCCCTCGTGGTGCTGCCCGCCTGGCTTTACCTGGGGAAGGGGGGGGCCTGCGGGCAGCTGCCTGAAGTAGCTGTTGGAAATGGGCGTTTGCAGCCTGTCTGCCCTCTAACGAGCTGTTGATGTGCCCAGGGCCAGAGATGTCCTCGGTGCGATCTGCTCGCCTGCATTGTGCTGTGCATCCCCCTGGATGGCCCGAAAGGCTGACTGCTGCTTCTCTTCTCTCCCGCCAGCTCTGCCGTCTTTCAGCAGCCGGTGATCTTCCTCGGGGCCGATGTCACTCACCCGCCGGCAGGAGATGGGAAGAAACCCTCCATAACGGCTGTAAGTTCCCTGTCCAGGGCCCGGCTTGGAGCCCGACAGCGCTGCAGGGATACGGGAGCTGGAACGGGACTCGTGTGTCCATAAAGGGGCTGTGTCATTACTGTCCCTGTGGTGACAGTTCTGAGGGTGGCCCCATGCTCTATCGAGTGTTTTGATCCCGCTCCCGGGGCGGTGGGTCCCCAATCCCCTCCTGCCTCTCTGCAGAGGAGCTGCGGTTTTGGGGAGCGGCCGGGAGAGCTGGCAGCTGCCAGCAGATGGGGCTCGTGATGTGCTGGACCCCGCGAGCGCTGTCGGGCAGGGTGTGCCGGGAGCTCGCCGGAGTCATCCCCGGGCATCCCGGTCTGGCAGTGCCGCCCTAGGAGGGACCTTCCCCCGGCGGGAGAGCTGGGGTTTGGAGATGGGTGAAACTAGGGTGACTGGGCAGCTTCTGAGCCTTTTGGGGAGGAGGGTTTCCCTTCACGCCAAATGAATAACGAGCATCCGTGGAGTGAAGTGCTGCTCGCGTGCCGGTGAGGCTGGGTGGCAGCTCGTGCCCTTCGCGGGGCTCTAAGACGTTGCCTTGTGCTCGTTGCAGTGCAGGAGAGTGTCAGGTTCTCGTAGCGTCTGTTTTAATTAAGCACGTCAGCATTTTCCTATTAAGTTCTTAACTTTCCAGGACTCATAGCTCAGGTTTTTCCTTGGCATGCAAATGTGTCTTTGGAGGAGTGTTTTTTTTCTTAATTAGAAGGGGTTGGGAAATGCTTTTGGCTGTTTGCTGTAGGTGTGGGTGGGACAGAACAGTCTGTTTCCTGGCGGCGGCGCTTCCACTCCAAAAACATTTTTTGTGTTTTTTTGTACAGGACCACTGTGGGGGGTTTTTCCTTAATTTTTATAAAAGCTTTTTTGAAGCTGTAGGGGAGGAGAAGGGTCAAGCCTTCAGATGGCCTCGATCTTGTCCTCAGTCCGTTGTTAATTAGGCAAAAGAAGGGGGTTGGTGGCCGAGGCCAAAGGAAACATTTCTGCTGAGCACATCGGCTCCGCTGGTGCAGCCCAGACCCCAGAGCTCCGTTTGTGAAGCAAAAGTGAAACCGGCGCTGAGGGCAGGGGCAGCAGGCTCGATGGCGCTGAGGATGTGGGCTCTGCAGTGCTTCCCCTCTGCTCGGGGGGACGTGGACCACGCGGTGCAGCGAAGCAGCCGGGCGTTTGCCTCCCAGCACGGGCCAGCACCTGCTTTGACACCCGTGACTTGTGCTGCACCCCCAGCCCCGCATCACGGCCGAGCCTGGCTGCTCTCAGCCTCTTTGCCCTGATGTCTTTGAGGTCTCCCCTCCAGACCGATGGGAACTCCCCGCTTGGCAGCTGCCGGACGGTGACTCAACCCCGCCATGTCCTCGGGAGGCGGCAGCGCCGGCGGAGCAGACTGCGGCCATCTGGGGCAGCTCCGCTGCCTGCGGCTGAGCGAGGGTGGGCGCAGGGACGCGATGCTGGCGGATGCTCTGTGCAAACATTGATCTGGTTCGGTTACCTTTTGGGCAGAGGTCTCTGGGCAGCCCGGGGCGGGCAGGGCTTGGTGCCGCAGCCAGAGGGGTAAGGACCGGCTGAGCAGAGTCTGTGGTGTCGCTGCGGTACGGACCTCGATGCAGCGTTGTGACTGCAGACTGGGGGTTTGTACCTGGCAGTGTCGTTGCCCTGGTGAAACAGCAGAGCAGGGTTTGGGGTCATGCAGTCCTTTGTGGCAGCCAAAATCCTCTGAGTGAGAAAGGCTTACGTAGGCGGAGAGGTTGAGCAGGAGGAGCGAAGCGGGGGCAGAGCAGCAACAGCCCCCACAGACACGTCGCTCAGTGGGTCCAGCCACGTCGTCTCGCTGGAAATTCCCATAAACACCACAAAGGGCACGGCAGAGTGTGAAACGGGACGTGGCCGTGACCAGGGACGTCCTTTTTGGGTGCTAGTTGCCTGCACAGAATTTGCTGTTCCACCTTGCGATCCGTGGGCTCGGGTGCTCTGCCAGCTGTGGATGTCGGAAGCAGGAACGTCCCGTGTCCCCCGCACCCTTCTGTCGTAACGCGTGGGCCTGGCCCGTCTCTGTCGCTGCAGGTTGTGGGCAGCATGGACGCCCACCCCAGTCGGTACTGTGCCACGGTGCGCGTGCAACGTCCTCGCCAGGAAATCATCGAGGACTTGTCCTACATGGTGAGGGAGCTCCTCATCCAGTTCTACAAATCCACGCGCTTCAAACCCACCAGGATCATCTTCTACCGTGACGGTGTTCCCGAGGGGCAGCTCCCGCAGGTGAGGACCCCTCGCATGCCCGTCAGCCAGCGGTGCTGCACCGGCTCCCGCGGGGTTCCTAAGGGTGCGCGGGGACAGCTGGGTGCCAGCGTGTCCCCTCACTCTGCATGTGCTTGTCTCTCCAGATCCTTCACTACGAGCTCCTAGCAATCCGAGACGCCTGCATCAAACTGGAAAAGGATTACCAGCCTGGCATCACCTACATCGTTGTCCAGAAAAGGCATCACACCCGTCTCTTCTGCGCAGACAAGAACGAGAGGGTGAGCCCCGTGGGGGGCCGGAGGCGGCCGATTCCTCCCTGGCCTTCAGGAAGAGCCAGCCCTGACTTTGTGAAGGGAAAGCTCACCGCTGCCAGGCAGAGAGCTCTCTCTTGAATGAAACGTGCTGCTCGGTTGACTCCCTCATCCATGTGGATTAGGCTGCTTCTAGAAACCCAGACAGCTGTTTGCTGCCGTTAGGAGTTACGGGGTGCTGCTGAGCCTGGTGACTCTCTTGAAATAGCCTCTGTCAGCTTGAAAACATCTGTTGTTTTGGTGATCGCTGTAGCCGCTGATGCGACAGGATGAATAACCCCTTGCTTGCTCACAGCTCGTTCGTGTGTGCTGTGCAGTAACATTGATTGCTGTAGCTTTTCCTAGATTTGATCTAAATTTAGTGGTTACATCTAGGCTAACCAGGCTCTGGCTTTACCTGAGCGTGAAGATTTAATCTTGGGAACTGAGGACAGTTTTTGATCAGGGTGCAAAAGGCCCAGTACCTTGTTGCAGAGACTCTAGTGTACGCTCTCTGCAGAGGTCCCTGGAGTTTTGCTTGTTTAATCCTTATTTCTGCAGTAGGATGGGCCAGTGCCCAGCCGTCACCCTGCCTGCTTTCCTTCTGACGCTGATTGCTCTAGCTCTGCGTCGTGCCTGGTGTTGATGCTTGCAGGACATGCCCGCAAGCCTGTTGGGGCAGGGGGCAGAGCAGGATGAGCTGCTTTGTGCCCCCTCAGCGGGAACTTGGGGAGCGGTTCTGCACGGTGCTCTCAAACTGAGATGCTGAGATGGGGACCCTGCGCCGTGGCCCTGGTGCAGGGCAGGTGTGTTACAGACGGTGCTCTGGGCAGCTGGAAATAACCAAACTCTGCAGTGCTTGGATCTCTCTTTCTATTCCCTGTAGATTGGGAAGAGCGGGAACATCCCAGCAGGAACAACAGTGGATACAAATATCACCCACCCCTTTGAGTTCGACTTCTACCTGTGCAGTCATGCAGGCATTCAGGTACCGCGCTGCGGAGCTGGCTGTTGCGATGTTGCTGGTTTTCTTCGGCTGTTGTTGCAGAGTGTGCTGTCGTGCCTCTGACCCGGCCCTGTCACAGCCTCCCTCCGGCACCGGAGACGTGGGCAGCTCGGTCCGCGCTGCCGTTGCGGTGGTTTGGTGAGCAGGTGCCGGGCCGGCACTGCTGCTGCGTTATGTGGCACGTACTTGGTTTCTCTCCTGGAGCCAAGGATCTCTCCTCTGAGATTTTCCGCCTCCAGAGCGGCCAATTCAGCAGCTTGTCAGCTGGTGTCTGAGCGTGCCGGGCTCGCTGGGGCGCCTGGTTCTCAGCAGGGACCTGTTGTCTGGCCGTGGGCGGGAGAGCTGGGGCCAGCCGTCCCTGGAGCAGGCAGATTGCTTCGCAGCTGCCTTTCTTCAGGCAGCCAAGATTAATCAGAAACCATACTGAAAAAATTGCACTTGTTTAATCTACAGCTGCATCCGCAAGGGAGGCTTTTTGGCTTCCTCTCCCCCTGCAAGGACAGTGGGGAGCTGGCCAGGTTTGGCGGGGGGCCGGTGCGATGCGCGATGCAGTGGGCTGTGCAGCGTCAGGAGCCGGGGGCGGCAGCACAGAAGCACCAGCAGTGCCTGGGCGTGGGGCAGCTGCGTTAGCACCGAGGTGGAAACCAGCATTAAGGGCTTTCCTGCCTCGCGGTGCCTGTGCGTGTGTGGGGCTGTCAAATTAGGGGAGCACAGGCATCTCTCCTGCCCAGGCTGCCTGCCGGGTTGTTTTGATCAGGGAGGGGGTGATGAGGATGCGAGGCAGCTGCCTGCATCTGGGTGCAGGCAGCACCTCTCACATTGCCCCCTCTCCTTCCCAGGGTACGAGCCGTCCGTCCCATTACTACGTGCTCTGGGATGACAACCGGTTCACTGCGGATGAGCTGCAGATCCTCACGTACCAGCTGTGCCATACCTACGTGCGCTGCACCCGCTCGGTCTCCATCCCGGCCCCAGCATACTACGCCCGACTGGTGGCGTTCAGAGCACGGTACCATCTCGTGGACAAGGAGCATGATAGGTGAGGGGGCTCTGCAGACCCGGGGACGGGCAGGGGGCACGAGCACCCTGCCTCGGTGTCTGAAGGTGCCGGTGTCCGAGCAGCGCTGCGGCAGACCCTTTCTGCGGGGGCAGACCTGCACGTAGCTGCATCCCCTTCGGTCCCAGCCTAGAGGGAGTGGGGGGTCAAGGAGCGTTAAATCCCCTCCTGAGCTCATCCCGTGCCTGGAGGAGCATCCTGGGGGTGTTTGAGCGTTACCAGCCCCCTCAAGGTGCTGGAATCTCAGCAGTGCCAGGCACGGTCACCGGCACGCGCAGTGTCCCTGTGTGGGATGCCTCCCTGGTGAGATGCCTCCCGGTGCTGCCAGCACTCCCTGATCTCCAAGGGGGTTTTCTCAGTGTTTCTGGGGGGGGAAATATGAAATAATTATGCAGTGATTTCCTTGACTTTCAGTGGCGAGGGCAGCCATATATCTGGACAGAGCAACGGCAGAGACCCCCAGGCCTTGGCGAAGGCTGTGCAGGTTCATCAGGACACTTTACGTACCATGTACTTTGCTTGAAAGCCTAACTTTTGTTACCTCACTCAAGAAAGCTTTCAGATTTGTAGGAGCCATACAAAAAAGGAAGCATTGGGACACCTTGGTTTTTTTCCAATGAGAAATCACTGCAGGGCAGGCAGCGTCGATTTGAGGCAGGAGACCAGCACCACGGGACAGAAAGATCCAACACCTTTGTAGGATTGGAAGAGACTGATGATTATTTTTTTAATTTTTCTGGCTTTGCAAAATTTTGACCTGACCAAACACATGAAGGCATTCAAGGAAGGGATAAAACTCCCAGGAGGCGGAAGCAGGTTTTCATTTTTAAGATGCAATACTATAGACTCCTGACTGTGAAATGGCGGATTTGGTCCTCCGTTGCCCACCAGGCGCTGGTAGGTATTTTTTGTGGGGGTTGGGGGGAGGGAATTTTTAGAGCCTTAAAACAGAAGACTAGATTTATAAAACTAATATTTTAGAATATGAGATGCTTTAATGGGTTAAGGGGAAAAACAACTAGTTTATAGGAGAATTCTAACACTAACAGTTCCCCGGCCCCGAATAATTCCCCCCATATAATGTAAGGCACCCTAGCACTTAGCTCAGAACTGAAAACTGTCTTCCTTGTGTTACAAGCTAGTTAGCTGCTGCCATTTGAAGCAACAGTCACAGACTTTTCCATGGGTGAGTGCCTTACTATGATGCTGCAAAATTTCAATGTTTTTAATCTTGTAAGGAAAACAGTAATCTTGTCTTGATGGTGGTCCATATTTCCATCGGAAGGAGTTAATTTCTATGGTCCTAAGTTGCAGTTTGTGTTAGATCACGACCTCATGGTGGTTAAACTCCATTGAAAGATGTGCACTTTCACATAGGACACGTTTAATGGCTGCTGACCCATTTTTGTTTCCAATGTACTACTTGTTATTTAAAACTGTTTCTGACAAATGGGGGCATCTTCATCCCATGAGGACAGAAATCGCTATTGATTTTTTTCTATTTTTTTTTTCCTGAACTTTTATGATGGACACCGGGATTTTTTTTTTTTACTAAACATTATTTTTATACGATACCGAGTCTGTTGCCAAAATACACAAGTCATTAACATGCTCAGAGTTTACATCACCGCGCTTCCCGAGGCTGTGCGCTCATGCCAGAGATTTCTAAGGTTTCCTGTCCGATGAGTGTTACCAACTGCAGTCCGTGCAGCACCGGGTGCTCCTCAGCGCCCGTCTCCCATGTGCATTCGGCACGTGTCTGCCCGGGTCGGCTGCTCTCTGAAGTACCGCGTAACCCGAGGCCAGCACCTCCAAACTGTCACCCTCTCTGCTGCTAGGTTTTGCTGCTCTTTGTGTCATCGTGTCACTGATCTCATGCACAGGGTTGTTTGGGGTTTTTTTTATTCTGAAAGCACACCTGATTTGTTCCTTAGAATGATGACATCTTTGTTATTGTCATGGGGGAAACTCCTACTGATTTGTGTTTGTAACAGGAAAAAAGCCTTTTTCCCAGCGGTGACATAGTGACTGCTTTTCAGACTCATTTTGCTGCGCAGAATGACCGTTATGCACAGCGGGGCAGTAGTAGCAACTCATCACCAATATCATGTGGGCAGAATTATCTGTTTTGTTTTGGTTTTCTTAATATGAAAGTGTGCACAGTGCTTCCTTCAAGAGAAAAAAATGATGCGCACACTCCTACCAGGCTCTTAAAGGGAAGAGCTCTGCTGTGATTTTCCTGCCAAACGTGAACGCGGTTCCCGGGTAGATGCACCGCGAGCCCTGCCCCTCGGCAGTGCGCGTGGGTAGAAGCACACCTTTTTGTTCTGTACTTTCTGACGTTTAAACTTGCCTTGCCTTCATGAAAACCACATTGGTCGTGTTGGCCCATTGATCTGTCCTAACACCCGGAATTCACTCTACCCGTTTTCTTTTTGGGCAACGTGTTTGTCAAAAATGAAGACATCACTATGCTATGCAAACCAAGTGCTGAGCCCACTGATGTCATATTTTGTGAAGATCTACGTTTAGCACAGTCCTATTTTTCCTCAAGACTACAGTATTTGGTTCATACTCTCCTTTGCACCTTGTGTCAACCTCCACTGCTGTATATCTGCAAGGTGACGGGGAGGAGACCAGGAACTATTCATGGTCAGTAGGGTAGTGAACTCTTAGGAATGCTTTTAGAGAGTAGGGAATGCATCAACACGGAGTGTCAACATGAGAAGCCTACATTCCTATACACAAGTGCCTGCATAGTGACACAAATCCAGCACCTCTCCATCTCACCCTCAGAACTCTGGCTTGTGTTCGTTGAGAGCAAAAGGATCTCGGAGGGGCTGTACCCGCTCACCCTGTGTTAGAAAGCCCCTCGCTAAGAATAAAATGGGGGTTAAGGTCAAGGTTCTCTCTGCAAATCAGTTTGTTCACCAGCATTACAATGGAAAGCACCTGGCTGCTGTTCTGCAGCGAGGGGCAAAGGTATTTTGGTTTCTAGTTTTTATTTTAGTGTTTTAGTTGGGTCTAGAATTCTGAAATGTCTTTTAGTAGCTGTGGCATAGCACGTGCCATTTTTAACCATTTGAAAAGAGATAGTGTGGGCATTTACAGAAACAGCTTGTTGCTCTGTAACAATTTTTTTTAACCTTGAGACTTGAAATGTAAAATGGACCTTTAAGATTTGCACTCATTTGTAAGGTGGCTGTTCATAGAAAACTATGAATGAAGACTTGCTGATGTAGCACCTACTTTTAACAGCGATTTTAACTACACAAAAGCCTCACAGCTTCTGAAACTCTCAGCTGTTGACTTGCAGATCCTGTTCTGCCCTTACTTCAACCTCTGCGTTGGGTTTTCGTGGTTTTGAACAAATAAAAAAGCCAAACTCAGTAGCTGCTGTGCCCTTTAAACCCGATTTCCATTTTGCAGAAGTTTAGAAGGGGTTTGAGTTACCCGCATGTTTTGTATAATGGACTATGCACCGTACCTTCCACGCAGCTCCAGCATTCAGCATTTCTACCCTTCTCTTGTCCGAGATGCAAACGACTAACTGCATGTTGAGGTGCTGTGCATTTTGCTACCCATAGCGGATAGGTGTTAACTCAGATACATACCAGGAGGTGTAGTTAGCCACAGACCCCACACGGACATCCCCAACGGCTCCCGAGTCTCTGCCTCCTCCACGCGCACGTGTTCCTCCTGCAACTGGAACCATCGCCAGGTGCATGCAGTTTTGTGGGAAGAGGAGTAACTTCCATTTACCTGTCAGTGGTTGAATGCTGTTTGTTTCCCTTATCTCATCTCTGAACGACCCGGGGGGGGCAAGGGGACAGAGTAGCCCTTTCCCCAGAGCTCCGGGGCGCTCGGGGTGTTCTGGTATTCGCAAGCGTATGACCCGATGTCTAGCGTCAAAAAGCCCAAGTGTTCAACGTTGCCTCGCGGAAGGTTTTCTTCTTGGAAAATTCGTGTGAAATAAAAAGAATGTGATTCAGGAAGGGAAGCCAGACAGCAGGACAGCAATAAACAAGTGAAATTCATATCTTGCCTGAGTGATTTGCACTTCAATAGTTGTGAAAGAAAATTTACGGGACTCCAGTGCTTTTGTGTTCAATTTCTAGCCCCTTTCGTACCTCCTTTATACAAGCAAGTGTTGAACTGTACATGGGGTGTTTACAAGACACTCTGTTTGGGTTGTTATTTTTCTTGTGGGTTTTTTTTTTTGCTTTAGCTTGAAATCTGTATGGTCCATTTGTTAAATAGACGTGAACAGTTGATGTACAGTACTTACTAAACAAGCAGCAGCACAAAACTTATTTTATTAAGAAAATACGGCTTATATTTTAAAGGTTGAATATCAATTTTTTTTTTTGTATGTGTGGAATTAAGACTGGTAAAGAGTAACAAAACCCTTGGATTAGGCCAGAAGAAGATACTGTAAGATCATAACCACCTCTTTATTAAAGAAAACGGTATGATTAAAGAGCTCCAGAACATTGTATTTATATTTGATTTGATTGCCTTTGTGGATTTTTTTTTTTTTTTTGCCTTGGTCCTGATTTTTGCTTGCAACTTTGACTTTGCAGTCCCAAGTGTCTGTTACCCTGTAACTGTTGGCAGAAGACCTAAATAAAAGCAATGTGAACATGTTGGGGTGACGCTCCTGAGTCAGATCGCATGGGGAAGGTACGTGCGCAGTCCCAGCTGCTCGCTCGAGAAGGGCTGGGGGACAACTGGTGAAACAGCTGACTGGAGCTGACTTGCATCAGGATCCAAACCCCCTCACTTTCCAGATTTCAATTTAACGAGAAGAACACTTGAGCAAACAAATATGTGCTGAAAACTTCTTGGAATAGGGTAGCCAATTCCACTTTTTATTAAAATGTCACCCGTCTGGGAACTGAGTTGATTTGAGCTCCTTGGGTACATCAGGATACACTGCTTCTCCAGCTGCATCCTGTGCTTGGGGGGCTAGAAAGGGCCGTGGCTCCCAGCTGCTTTAAGGACAGATTTCACATTCCTTTCGGCTTGAGGTTAAACTCTGCGTTTTCTGTACCGTGTCATCTTTTACATTTCCCAGCTTTGGAATTCCTTGCGAATGTCGTAGCCCTCTCCAAAGCCAAGAGCTTATGGTTGTGTCTTGGGGCCCAAAACTGGAGGTTGTTTGCCATCCTCCGAATTCTCGTGCTTTACCTCACAAACGTGTATTGACAGACCTTTAGACGATGAATTATTTAGCGGTTGAGCTGTAACTGGGTTTTTGAATAATGCCAAGCAATTTTAAGGAAGCGCGTGCTAATGGCATGCATGTACTCGCTAGCTAAATTACTTAACTGTAGCCTGCAGAAGGTGTTGTCTTGAAGGGAACATCTGTACATACTGCAAACCCTCCTGCTGGTTTTAAGGTTTTATCGCTTTTGTAAAATGAGTCCTACTCTCTAATAGAAATCTTCTTTGGCAGTTTCAAGGGGTCTGTTCCCGTGAGAAGGGTGTAACAGAAAATTGTGCCTCGCGCAGCTGGGTCTGAAGTTCTGGAAAACAGGTCGGACTCTTTGGTTTCAAATGTTAGGTTGGCATTCGAGCCCTGGCCCTTGGTTCCGATTACAGCGACTGCGCTGCAGCGCCAGAAGCACCTGGATGGCTCCGAGGTGCAGGTGCTTCGTGGAGGTGTCCCCCTCCGCCATATCTGCTTGATCTTGGCGATCGTGTTTCCCCTTCCCTCTCAGGATTTCAATTAAAGAAATAATTAGTAGTTTACTGTTAATTTGCCTGGTTTTAGAGCCCTTACTACATAGCTTACCTGATAGCTAAATTTATACTTTGAAGACTACTTTAGCTGGCAGTTCCCAGGATGGTCGTTCTTAATGATTCTGAAATCTGGATTATGAATCTCAAACTCCTCTTCTGCTGGCCCAAGGTTCCAGCTCTTCAGTACAGCCGTTTATCTGGGGAAGTGCCTCTCTCACCACTGGGAAAGGCGACATCGTTTCTTCCTCATGACTAGCAGGTTCAGACCTGCTGGGCCAAGTCACAATATACTGTTCTTACCAAAAAACCCGATCTTTTGGGGGCAGAGGAAATAGAGATGGGGGTGCTGCTGCCTGACCCAGTGCTGAGCATGATGCATCTGAATCAGTTCCCCATGTGCACACAATTCCTTTGCTTGTTTCACCCTCTGCTTATTTGGTGACAATTTGTGCACCAAATCTATAACACACTGGTACTAAACATTGTTAAAAATGCTGCCAAAAACTGAGAAAAGGGCAGATGTACGCTCTCAATTTATGGTGATATAGTGAATCATAGTCTTTATTCTCCTCATCAACCCGAGTTACTTAGAGTCTCACAGCTCCCCTGCAAATTGGAAAAATAAACACAGGCCTGATGTCAATCCTTTGGTTGTTATGGGAATGTCGAAGGATAATGTGCACTTAGCGGGTTTTTTAGTCAGTTGAGCGTACACTTATCAGATGTCTTTATGTCTCCCTCCCCGAGAAGGCTGTTCTCAAGCCACGCGGGAGGAAGGCTCCATGTTCACCCTCATTGTCTGCAGCAGCATTTAATATCGTAGCCTGCCTTAGAGTTGCCTTGCTTTGCGCCTGGCCCTCCTGTGCAGCTCTCTGCTGTTTTGCAGGATCTCCTCCCCTCACCTTAGCACTGCAGTCGTACACCATACATGTTTTACCAGGTTTTTCAGTGCAGAGGAAGAAGCCGGCGTGTTCAGTCAGCATTCCTGGCAGCGCATGCAGAACGTGCCAGCGGCCGTCAGAGCTCCCGTCCAGCGTGTTGCTGCGTCCTACAAACAGGGAAATACTCGCACAGAGCGCTACGTTCTTGAGCGTGACTAAGGCCGAGGCTTTTCTACTGGCAGATTTAGTGAGGGTTAAAAAACCCAGCAACATAATGCATTTGGGGCTAGCAGCCCTAAGAGCCGTTGTATGCCCCAACGGCCACAGCGCGTGTTCGGTAGGCTGGAAGGAGAAAACCCGCGGTGGCGGTTTCTACTTGTAGGTGAAAATCCTCCTCTCTGAGGTAACGGGAAAACCCACCCTGTGCTTTCAGGGGTGGCTCCCGAGGGCGCCCGCGTTCAGCCCCACTGGTGAGGGCAGCACCGGGGCGGGCCCGGCATCCACGCTGCGGGGCTGGGGCACAGCCAGGCCCCGCTCTCCCCGCGCTGACGGGCCGGGCCGGGCCGGGCCGGGCCGGGCCCTGAGGTGGCTCCGGTGGCTCCGGCCGCTCCCGCCGCCTTTCCCGCCCCCCGCTCCGTTGCCGAGCAACTGCGCCGGCTCGCGCCTTCGCCGCGCGGCACCCGGCACTTCCGGCCGCGCCTCCTTCCCGCGCGCGCGCGCACCCGACGTCCGGAAGCGCCGCCCCCGGAAAGGGTGCGCGGCCCGGCGTGCGGGGGTGGGACTTCCGGCGGTTGGGGCGCGCGCGCGCGCGCGCGGCGGAGCAGAGCGGCAGCGCGAGCCGGGGCTGCGGGCGGCCACGCAACTTCCGCCCGGGGGGCTGCGGTCGCCGCGCGCCGCCGCCGCCGCCTGAGGGGACGGGAGCTCCGGGCGGCCGTAGGCGACGCGCCGGGCCGCGGCCTGCGGGGAAGGGGGCGGGCAGCCGCCCAGCGCAGCCCAGCGTAGCCCCGAGCCGGCCGCCGGGCCCGGCGCAGCGGAGAAGCCCGCAGCCCTGAGCGGCTGCGCCCAGCTCCATGAATGGAAATCGGCAGCGCAGGTGAGCGCGGGCGGCGGCGGGGCGGCCTGGCCGTGGCTCGGCCGCGGGCCCTGCGGCGGGGTGGGGGGAACGGGCGCCGGCCCTGCCCCGCGCCCCCGCCCGCCGCCGCTTGGCCGGAGCGGGGAAGGGGGGGGGGGGCTCACCGCGCGTTTCCCCACCCCCCGGTTCCCGCCCCGGCGGAGCGGCGTGTGCCGAAGGGCAGGAGCGTTGCTGAGCTGCGAGCGTGCCGCCGGGAGCGGCGGGGCCGGGCGCGTTCGCCTCGTGGGTGAGTTCTGCCCGCCGGCCGGGCGGGGGGAGCCGCGGAAGCCCTTGTGGTCTAGCTCCGGTAACCGGGGAAAGCCGGGCACCGCGTCCTGCTCTGCTGCCCGTTTTCCGCTGCCGAAGATCGCAGAGAATTAATTTTGTGTGTTGCCTAACTGGAGCTTCCCAGGCAGCGGCTGTAGGCCAGCTTGCATAATCTTGTCGCTGCGACGATGTCTGAGATTCCGCCTTGAAAACTGAAGCTTCACCTGCGGAACAGGCAGTTCCCCCGAAGGGCTCCTTCCCGCACCCTCTGCCAGGCAAACCGGAGATAGTAAGCGCTGCGCAGCTGGTCGCTGGACGCTAGAATTTTAGGGGTAACTGCATGTGCCTTTGGGAGCACTGCTACGCGCAGCCCACCCAAGGTCTTTAGTTTTGCCTTCAGTTGTTTGATCCTTTTATATGGGAAGCACACGCTTAGTATTTATAAACCCTTGCGTTTAAAGTAGATTGTCAGAGTTGGCAAAGGAGTTTGTGCTTCAGTTTATCGAAAGAATTAATCTTCAGGCCTGACAGAAGAGTGGAAGGAGAGTTCAGGATTTGGGCTGCGTTTAATCGGCAGTTCGTGACGTAGCTGCATGGCAAAGGGGATGTCAAAGGCTATGTTGAGTTCCATTTCTGTCACTGCAGGAGATGCCGCAGCTAGTGAAAACGGAGGGTGGCAATGCAAAGCGGGCATTTTCATCTCCTCATGTGTAGGAAAGTATCAAACTTAAATGGAGATTTAAGTTAATGGTGGATTTGGCCAGAAAAAACTTGCCACCTGAGCTATTGTCCTTGCTTAATGAGGTACATGGTGGGGTTGAAACCATTTTGGGAAGTTGCTGGGTTTTAGTAATCTGGTGGAATTCAGATGGTATGCTCATAAACTGTGTGTGTTAAATAAACTTTAATGATTACCTGGTATGATTCTAGGTGTCTCATGACAAGAAATAGATTTGCAAGAGCAGCCCATAAACATTTTAGTTTTTCTTTGGAATGAGTTTACCTGTTGTTAGGCTGTAATATGTTAGATTTCATCAACGTGTGCCATTAGACTGCTCCTCATGGGCTCAGCCCGCTAAGCACTGTGTTTGGCATGATGGATGCTTCTTTCCATGTCTGTGTAACGAGGGAAGCATTAAGCATGATGTTGACGGTCCGTGTTTCACAGAACCTTCTGGCCATCAGACACAATACTGGTACAGGAGGACACAAACCATCAATGGCAGAGCAAATAACGGTTAAAGTTCTGTCATAGAGGAGAGAAGGACAGTGAGATGTGCTTCCTCTTCTGTGTGCGAAGGGAAAACACAGTGCAGAAGAGTGGGGAAGCAGAGATGGGGTGCGAGTATACCTGGAGAGAAGTATGGAAGCACGTGCCAGGATATTTAAGGTGAAGCGGTGCTGTAGGTGGCTTCCTATTTGTGTGATAGGCTTAGCCTTTGAAATCTAGAAAGTCCAAATAAGAAGGACGTGAAGCCAGCTGTTCGTGGTGCAGGTTGTGGTGAAATCCAGTAAGCTGAGGAATAGCAATAAAATGTTATTCACTGTAAAAAGGTGCAGTGAAGTAAAAGCAGCTCTCGGTAACAGATCGAATTTGGTGTCATGCGTCACACTTCTACTAGGACAGCGTTAAATGAACTTCCAAAAGGCAGGTGCGTTAAAACAGTGCTACCAGGGAACTGAAGATGCTCTGAGTCAAACCAGAGTGCTGCGTATGTCTTCGCTTACATTTCATAAATTGTTCCTTCAGAGTTCACAGCTCTTTGTGTTAAAAGTGTCACATTGGATTTTCTTGACTCTAGTGTGGTGGTATGTCTTTAATGAAGCTCTACAGATATCTTTAATCTTCTGTTCACTTTTCTATGCAAACTTTGGGCAGATAAAATTCTGAGAATTTGCTTTTCTCCATCTGTGTTAATGGTCCTCCCAAATCACTCCTCTTAAAAGTTACATTTTTGTGGGTGGGGTAGAGGAGGGAAGGAGAATGAATCATAAGTGCCTTCAAAAGTTACTTTACTCCAGAACATGTGTGATGGGAGTTGCAGTGGAAGTTTTTCTCTGGAGTTGCAGCGGAAGCTGTTTGACTCACAATGTGAACTTTACAAATTGTTTCATCCTCGTGGCTTTACTTCCTTAGTGGTAAAGGTGTCGGCATGTTTCTTGAGCTAATTTCCAGTAGAAATTTAAAGAAACTACAGGAATATACGGCTTATATGCCTTTTGACACATCTGGTATGCGTTTAAACAATACACTAATTGAACCGCAGTCTCCCCTTGTATCTAGTTCTAGCGAGGAGCTGAGAGTCAGCGTGCGACTGATGCTTTGCAATCTTACTGGGTAGTCTGAAAATTCAGCTGATAGTCCCAAGACTTGTATTGAATTTGGAGTGAGAAGGAGCAGCAAGCAGGGTGACTTGCCAAGTGATCAGAGGTATCTTGATAACTGAAGTAATTTTTCTCTCTCGTTAGATGAGACTATAACTGAACTGTCATGCAAAGCATTTACCTCTTAATTAAAGGCTATAGTTGGCTACAACGCAGTTTTGTTCTTAATGTTCTTCAGAGTTTCTCATTTCTTTTTTGCTCTAATGCGTGAAAACAATGACATTTATCATGAATTTATTGCTTTTAATTTTGTTCACGTGCAAAACTTGTGAGGATGTAAAGTAAATTTTAGTATTTAGTAACTGTTAAAACTGTACTTTATTTTGCAAGGGGCTGTCTGGTAGTGTGGTTCTAAATTGAGTAATATGACCATGTGTCTCACATCTTACTGTTCAGCTCTTAGATATTTTTCAGACAGTAAATTGGAAAAAGGGGAACTGCTTGTATCTTAAAGTCGAAACCTAAATAGCAGTAGATGGACACCACGTTTCACTCGCTCCAAAAGAGCAATTCAAGGTTAGTGAGTAAGGGGGAGGAATTATGTAGTTTTTGAAACAGTAAATATGAAACCAGAAAAATAAAAATCAGTGCATTAAGAATTGCGTATTTTCATATAAAGTGGGTTTTTTAGCGTAAATGCAAGCACATGTTGGTAAAGGTTTCTTTTGGTGGCAAAATGTGGTTTATCTACACAAACAGATTGTGCGTTTACCTTCCTGATTTTGGTCTGTGGGAGTACCTGCAAGGGAAAAGTATTGCTGTGTTTGTGTGGGTTGTCATGCTCTCTTCTCCTGGAGTAGTTAGACGTTAACTTCACAAGGTGTTGGTTTTTTTGACCTTAAAGTTCTTCATGATTAGATTTTTTTAGTGGTTCAGAAGGATTTATTCTCTTGTAAATGCTTCCAAAACACTTCACTGTATGCTTTGTAACTTCGTTAGGACAGAACAAGTTTGCACACTGGTATTTACTTGTGCAGTTGGCTATCACTGAGCATGGCATCAAAATGTTGGCTTTTGATGAGTTTTAACATGACCTATTATCTGAAACCTTAAAAAAACCCCTCAGCCTAAATTGAGAGTAGGAATGTTTAGAAAACGTGGATTGCATTACTCATAAATAATGTAATGCCACCCAGCGAGGCTGCTGCTACAGAAATAAGGCAATTCATGATTTCTGGCATAAGTAAGGAGCTCAATTACTGAAACCAACATTTAAATATAATCTTCCCTATCTATTTTTTAAATCTAGAATTCACTTATTTTTCAGTAGTGATAGGATTTTCTATGAGCTCCACAGGCTGGGCCTCTTGAGTCCAAGCAGAGGCCAGGGGCCCTCTGAAAGGGAATCTTCCACCACCACCCCCAACCCACCCCCCGTCTTCTCCCCCCTCCATGGAGAGCTTTCTCCCCTGTGCAGATTCCAGCCCGAGGATGGGAGCTGTTAGACAAATCTGCCTTGTGTTACTGAGCCAGAGTTTAAATAATATTTTACCTGTTAATTCTCTATCATGTTTGTAAGACTATTCAGTCGGAGATTTAGAACTGTTTTATAAACAAGAATAAAACTATTATGTAATTATCTGTTAATATTTTTTGGTTTTATAATGCTGAAGCCCACAGCAGGAAAGAGGATAATTTTTTGCTGGAAGCTCAGTACTGATGTCTCTTTCTGTAAAGAAAGGATCATGTAAAGAAATCTGTGTTTTCTATTAGCATCTTGCTAGAATTCAGTATTTTGCTTCATGTTGTAAAACTGTCTTGCATGCCAAAAGCTTCAATTTTGTTGAAAGTATTTGCAGATTTCTGTGCTCGTGCTCTTTCTGTTCAGGCTTTATTCTGATTAGGGCTCCATTTGGTTGCTAGGTAGATTCAAGCCTGTGTTTTGGATGCACGCCAGATGTGTTCTATACGGCTGGCTGTATTGCCATAGAAATTACAGTCAATTTTTGTTGTGTTTAATCTTTATTGTAACATCCATAATTCCACAGAAGAAAAGATCCTGATTCAGAGCTCATTTAAACCATTAGAGGGACTTCCATATTGGTCTGGAATATGATCTGACTTTAATGGGAATTTTCACATTGTGGATTAGAACACTGACAACTGCAAATTCCCTGTTTTCAAGTGCTGTTGGAGTAAATGGTTCTGTTGGCAGAGGTGCCGCATAATTGCACTTTAAATTAATTTCATTGTCCACATATTTTTAATATTACTCCAAACTTCAGTTCTTTGAAAAGTTAGTATTGGTATGAGGTTTTTCTTCAGAATGTATTTCATAAACAATGCACTTAGTCCATTTTAACAATTAAAAAAATTATTGAAATATTAGTTTCCTCATTAAGCCCTCTAAAAGTGACAATTCCTTTTTCATCTCTTTTTGGGGTTTTGTTGAAATTTTGAATTAAATATCAGCAAAGTATTGTCCACCTCATCACCAAGCTACCTGGTTATGGGACACAAGTAATTTGGCACATGACCCAGCCTGGCGCAGCAGGCACAGGTAACCAGCTTACGTCCTGGTGCACGTTGGGCTGGAACAGTAATGTCCCGTCTACGTCCATGGGAAATACCGTTGTAAATTCCCTGTGAAATGTGACGGGGACTCAAGATACCTACTTCCAAATGTGGCAGTGGTGGCAGGGAGCAAACCCCGGACGTTGTGCGCTGCTGTACGCAGCACGCCGTTGGGCACTGGTTGGTGAAAGGTGGAACTTCCCTGGGTTAGTATTTGGTTTGCAGGTATATTGTCAGGGCTTTTGCTCCTACTTGTTTATTGCGCATCCACTTGTGAGAAAAAAGTCTGTCAACGTTGCTGAAGGATGTTCATAAATAGTGACTTCAGCAAATGCTATGAATGGCAATTTATAAATTGATATACCTTTAGCTCCTGAAGAGATTTTTTTTTTCTAGCTTGTGTTATTACTGATTTAAATGCTTAGTCAAATATTTTCTCTGCAGATTTCTCCTGTATATTTTCTAATGAGTAACCGTACATTCAGAAGGTTCCTTATTTAGTGGCAGATCTTGTATCTTCTTGAAATGTGCTTCCTTGCTGTATAAAAGCCTTCCAAGAATCCGTCTGAAGGGTCAAGCTTAATTCCTATCTGTGTATTTGTTGTTCTGTGTTAGAATGTCGATGTTGGGGACTTTCCTTAACTGGTTTTATGAATTGAGTACTATCCTGGCAGGCTAAACAGACTTGATTTATGTTTTTTCTTGGATTTTTAAGGATGCACTAGGTATATGTATGTATTTGATGCTGCTCTAATGGCAGAGCAGTAATGGTTTCTTAAACACAAAGAAGTTTCTCCTCTAAAATGTCTCTTGTGGGCAACTGAACAGTGCAGAGCTGCTCGTCTGGAGGCACCGAGAGACTGAACGTTCCTCCATCTGCTGCGGAGCCAGGCTGTGCTGCAGTAATGCTTTTTGGAAACATCTTTGTCACGTTAACGACTTTGGTTTTGCAATGGTTAAATAACATGAAGGAATCGGGCTGCTGCTCGTAGTCATTCTGTGCTATTTAGAATAATAGGGCTTTTAATATTTTTGGTTCATGTGTTTATTTCCATTGGTTTGACACAGGACTTAGGCATGAGGCTGAGTGAGTCATTGATACGATACGGGAGCAGTAGCTGATCTCAGAGAGCATCGCTTGTTATTTATGTTTTATTGGGTTTTGAGTCACAGGTTTGAAGCCAGTGGCACAGACTTTCACAACATGCAATCTGGCAATTTAATGTATTTTTGAAAGCAGGGTATTCCGAGTGGGTGCTGGTGTATTTGGACAGTGATAGTAGAACTGACTCATGTCACGTTAACTTGTCCAAGGGAGTGTGTGAATCACACAAAACAATAGCAAAATCAGCTGAATTCTTTAAAAATTATTCCTGAATAGCCTGTAGACCTGTGATTCTTATTCATTTGTTGGTCACTTAATTCCTCTTTGCCAAAATCTGGGTTCTAACTTCTTCCAGGGTGAGCTGTTTCCTGCAGAGCCGTGTGTGGTGCAGCTGAACAAGTGAGGCTAACGAACGCCTTTGTCTAACAACTGGTATTTTCTTGTTTTGTTCACCACTGTTTTCCAAGGAGCAGAGGTTGGAGGCCTGCTTGCATGCTTGGCTTTGGGTAGAGCATGTCTTTTATGACCCGGGATTTTGAAGTGCACCCTGCCTCATATTAGTAACTGAATATAATTTCTCTGTTTCAGGTTTTTGCCCCTGTGCAGTTGATCACTAGGATTCTGTTAATCTAAGCAAAGGGGTAAATAATGGGATAGCATTCCTGTAAAGGAGTTTGTCTCTTCTCCAGCAGTTGAGTGCTCAGTTAAAAAGTTCAACTTTGTCACCATCTCCTCTGGAAGTTGCACTAAGATTTCAGCCGTACTCTATTTCCCTGTTCCGTGCGCTTCAACTTATTCACCTAACCTTCATGGAGATTGCCTTCATGCTGTGTCTTCTGTGCTTACAGATTTTAGCAACTGTTTTTACATAATTTTAACAAATGGGGTGGCGGGAGACAGGGCAGACCTGACTGTAGCAAACTTTTAAATGTTATCTTTATTTCAGCAGTTTTGTTAGCATTTCCTGCAGATGTGAACTAAATATAAACTATGGCATGTATGTCTTTGTAATATTAAAATAAGCTATTGAGTCATTTATGTCACTCAAATGCTTAATAGTAACTTTTTGCATATGCTTATATTCTGAAAATATATCTGGAGTAAATTGTAGAGCTGCTTTTACAGTATTAAAATGAAGAAAAAGTTGAAGAGAACAGATGCTTGGAACAAGTCTTGCATAAGCAGAGTCTGTGAGGGTGTTCTAAATGATGCTTCTTGTTTTATGTTTTTGTTTTATCTTCTGGCTCGAAGCCAATCCCACTCAGAATTTTTGGTACGTTTCTGGGTAGAGCCAGACAAATGTTACAGAGGAACTCGGCTTTGATGTTCACCTATTCTCAGTACACGGTTTCCTTCAAGATAAAGAGATTTTTTTCCAGGAATGGTGGAGATTAATCAAAAGGCAAATAGAAATTTTTACCAGCACTTGACATTTTAACTCTTCTATGAAAATGAGTGGGCTGGAATTGCTATCTGCGTCACTGAGTAGGAGTAGAGGGGAGAACTTTTAACTAACTTAATACAAATGTCATGATTTACAGGGCATTCTATGATGAGTAATTTTTTAAAACTCTGGCTACAAAACATGTTGGGTTTGTTGTTGTTTCTTGACTGGAGAGAGATATTTTAAAGTGGAAATACCAGTAGAAATTCTTGAAAGTGGACTATATTTACTACTTGGTTTGGTTTTATAAGACATGAATAACCCAGATTTTGAGCTGAGGATTCTCATCTAAATGATACATAGTAAATTAAATAGACAACCAGATGAGGATGTAACATATATTACTAGACAGGTGTTTTCAACTGACTTTCAAAATACCTGTATCTTATTGCAGGTTTTGATGGTTTCTCTGAGCAGCTATGGGTATTCTCTAATGTAGAAGTAATCAAGAGTTTTACAGTCCTGGGTCTTAACCTGAGTCTTTCCTCTTCTGGTCAATCGGCTTTATTGGTGCAGTTAGACAGGAGGTAATGGTTTTACTCCTCATCTGTTTTCAGCCAGCAAAGTTCAAGAATGATCTGTCTTCCAAGGCTGAGCTAATAATGGCAACAAAATTAAGAGTTTATCACACATAACATACATCAGTCTAGAACTGCTTCCACATTTTTGTATTCTGTGGCAACTTTGTTTTTACTAGGTGTTCAGAAAAGACTTGTAAAACATCTTGTGTTTTAATGGCAGACAGGCTTTCTGCAATAGTAAAGTGTTACAAGGAGAAGCATGCTTTTTTGTTTGTTTAGGAAGTCTCCTGGTTTAATCACGCTAATCACAGAAGCTGAAAATCAGCAGTAAGAAAACAGTCGAGATGTGGGTGGAGGCTCATGGAGGAAAAAATGGGCAAGTGTTCCTTTGGAACTTAATAGGCTAGCAGGCTGTTTGATGTATGCTGTTTGATACAGCTGATTTGCCCTTCTTCCAGTGTGCTGGCTCTGGTACCTGCCCGGTCATCCTGTGAGCTGGTTCAGGGAATTGCCTAAGACTGAAAAGGGGAGTACATTAGTAAGTCTCAATGGGAGACAAGCATGTGTATCTGCAAATGCAAGGAGCCTTCTGTACTTTTAAACTGCTGAAATATAAGCAAGTAGTACCTCCGCAAGACAGCTTGTCTGTTGTGCTTATCTTCTAATCTGTGGTATTTTTTTTCTTTCGCAGGACCCGTCGGGGCACAGCCCCTACTCATGGTGCCCAGGCGTCCTGGCTATGGCACCATGGGCAAACCCATTAAACTGCTGGCCAACTGCTTCCAAGTTGAAATCCCAAAGATTGATGTCTACCTCTATGAGGTGGATATCAAACCAGATAAGTGTCCTCGGAGGGTGAACAGGTAAGGTGACATTTATCTCGTAAATTAGACTGATAGTGAAATTTTTAAGCAACAGAGGGACCTACTGAAGTAAATATAACCTCTATGTAGCTTAAAATCTGAGCAGTATGCTATGGAGACCTGTGTGCAAGTTCTCACAGACATCTGTGAGACAGGTACAGAGCCTGTTCCAAGTTCTTCACAGTTTGGTTGGGGCCAGGTGCTCTGAAGTGGGCCAGCCATTAGTGGTCACAGTACTTTGTGAGCCCCGTGGCAGCGACCCCTGTTCTTCAGGGCAGCATAAATATGGTATAGCTGTTGGCAGTTACCTTTTTGGGTTGCAATACTGGCTGTTTCATCATTTGAGTTAGCAGGAGTCTGCTCCTATGGGTGTGTTTATCCTCAGTTGATGTTGAGATACATTGCAGCATTGGTTAATCTGAAAGGTTTCCCAACTTAATTCACTTGGGTATTGTGATCAGAAGCTAGTGACTAAAAGCCATTGCTGTAGGTACAGGAGGAGACAGCCTTCAGCTGGAAAACTTCAGTTAGGAGTAGTGGTATGAAAGCACTGCAAACAAACTAGTTTTCCCCTTGTTAATAGGTTTTTCATGCAATCAGCTTAGTATATTGAAATGGTCAGACTTGGCCTGAGCTCCACCTGTGTCCTTTCTCTGTTGTCATAGCATTTTGTATAGCACATTGTATCTCATCTTATTTTCATGTCTGCTGTGTATTAGGGTCAGTTAAATCCCTTCCTAGGCTGCTTCAGTTCTACATTGATGGTTAAATGGAGAGAATATATTAATATGCTGTACCCCTGTTCATTTGGTGATCCAACAGGCTTTCCCTATTGAGTGCTGGATTCTTCAGCCATAACAGATTGATAGTACAGCTTTTTATATATGGTCTTTGTGTGTTTTTTCCTAAACCTCATGCATTTTGGGAGCCAGAGAAGCCTCCTCAGAAGGAGTAGTTAATTGAGAACCTGACATTAGAGCTATAATATTTTTTTGTGTTTTAAAGATTACAACATTTCATATTTCCTGTATTTCTTCTCTGCATTGAGTATTTTTTTTTTAGGAGGAGTTACTTGTTAGTCTCTTGTGAAATCTATTTCATCAGTTAAAGCTGAGGGTAGCTGAAAAGCAATTTTTCCCTCTTTCATCTGCACCTCTGGCTTTTTGCATTTTAACAATAGTATATTGCTAGGGCCTGATTCTACCTGGTGATTTTTTTCCACTGCTAGTTGCATACTGCAGTTATGAAGGTTGTATAAATACTTATGTTAAGTATTAATTAAAAGGAAACTAATAAATTGCTAAAATTGGCATATAATAGTCCTGTGTGAATTAATATTTAATATAATCTTACTGTTACGCTCATAGGGATACAAGGAGAATATAAACTGCTCTAAACTGACTTTGTGTTTTGTATGTCTGATTCTTCTCTAGTGCAATCTTGTCATGAAGATACATGTCATTTCACTTAAAATCTGTTGACTAAAACCACTTTTTTTGTCTGTTGCATGGAAATGGTGGATTAAAATAGACTGAGGGAGACAAAGCTGTGAGAACTCTGGTAGCTCCAGCAACTGCTGGAGTTTGTTGTTTCCATAACAGTGGGAAGAAATACAGATGTTTGGAAATAGTGAATTTGAAATGAGTTGTTTTAAAATAGCAACTAAATTTTATTTAAAAATTAAAAGGAAAAAAAAATCCCTTTCATGGTCCTGTTTGTAGGGTAATTTCAAGCTTGCTTCCAAAACCAAACCCAGCTTGGTTTGGTTGGTTATGCCTTAGATAAATGCTGTGTCTGCTGAAGTTTTCAGTTTATGTGGAGAGGCAAAAGCATGTGATTTGAGTTTGTAAACTAACTCTGTGTGAAATGATCAATATTTTTGCTTACCTAAATAATAACGATTTCATGAAGAGCATGCTTGCAGCTGATCCAACTTTTCATACCTTTTGTGACTCTCAGGTTGAGTATCTAACTGCTACTTTTGATTTTTGTTAGGTTGTGTGAGTGTTGGTTGTTTCCCAGAAGAGCTTTTTATAGACTGGAGTTAATTTTAAGTGCTTTTTGAGGTTTCTCATTCATAAATTTAGTTGTTGTGGCATAGGTGTAGTTCAGATGCGTGTGTAACTTTGTCCATGAGCTGAACAACTTTCTATTCTACTGGTAAAGAGTGTCTTACTTTTCTCCATTTGTGTTACCAACTGGCAGGAGCAGTCCTCAGTTTACCTTGACAAAAAACAGATAAGACTAATTGAACACAGGCAGCAAACCTAACAAGTTGCTTTAGTAGTCAAATATTTTTCAAATGAAAGACTAAATTTGTTTTCAAATTCGACAGCAAATACTGTATGTAAATTATGAATCCTAATATAAGCTGCAGTTTAAAATCTGAAAGCTGAGGGTAAATCTTGCAGGCATGTTGGTATTTGCAAAGTAGGGAACTGGGAAATTGGTTATTTAAAAATACTACTACTTTAACAACTTTCATGTGTATAAAGATGTGGCAGATGTTAGTTAAAAACTGCAAGAGCTTGTACAAATGAGCCCAGTAAAAGAATATAGTATCTGCTGAATAAATGCCTTTGGATAGCGTGCTGTGGATTATGCAGAGAAGAATGGCTTTCATTAGTCTAAATGGAAATGAGTATACTGAAATACCTGCTTTGAAGACTCTTCCTTAGAAATATATTTTTCGTTTTCTCTTGCATGCTGTGACAATTATTTCTAAGAAGTCAGTGCATTTACGTAGACTCAGCTATTCTGAAATAGTTTCTGACTAACATCCTGTCCGTATGCTTGTATTTAGAATAAATAGGGGGTTTAGTTCCTGCGGACTTGCTGGGTTTTTTTAAATTCACCTGCACCTTTACTAGCTTTTAGCTGTAGGGAAGCTTTAAAATCTAGTGTCTTCTGTTTCCTCTTCACTTTCCTTTATAGTGACGTTCTTTACCTCTGTTTCCGCTGCGTTGTAAACTGGAAAGCAGAAGGTAAATAATGCTTTGCTCTGCAGCGTGCCGTGCATGCGGGAGGAATAGCAAAGCTACTGCTGAGAACTCTGGTATGGGAGTTTTGTCTTACAGAGCCTCTTCCTTCCTCCCTCCTACCTCCTACTCTTCATCACTAACTTTTATCCCTCTGCTTTTGTCACAGGGTATGTGACAACCAGCCACCCTTACAGAAAAAGTTTCTTTTGCGCACTTAACCCTGCACACAGTGTTACAAGGGAGCAGTGTACCAGTGTGGAATGGGGTTTTCAGATAAGATGGACTTGTGCGGGAGCACAATTGAGTACTAAGTAGATATTGTGAAATTGCTTAAGTATATTGATGTGCTTTTAGCCAGTGAAGGGCTTTGGATTCTGAGAGTTTAGTAACATAAAGAACTGTGAAATGGAGAATTTCTCTTCCTTTTCCCCAAGTCTCAGCAGAGAGGTGAAAGTACTGCTGCTAATTTTGCTTGAAGAGGAAGTCAGTATTTATCGTCTTCCTGAAGTACTTTAGGTTAATATTGCTGGTCAGGAAATGGTATACTAGTAAGCTTCTACTTGGTACTTTGCATGTGCTTAAGAAAAGTGTTTAATTTCTGTAAAACAAGGGAGGAGTTGTATCAAGATACAGTTGTGCTACTGAAACACAAAGAATACCCAAAGAATTGAAATCCTGAAGGCGTGTTTCAGTTAGAGGTATTGCAAAAGTCTCTTTGGACCAGATAGATCTCCTGCTTGTACCAAGAAGCCTTTTTTTATATAAGATGAAAATTTTATGGTGTTTTCCAAGTGGCCTTTCAGAGCTTCTATCAGGTTACTATTTTCTTTATTGCCATCAACTCATAATAAAGCAAGTTAGGAGAATCTATAATTGTGTGCAAATTTGATCAGGCTTTTACATGATTTTGTTGTAAAAACTCAGATTATTAAGGACTTAAAGTTAAGACTATTTTGTTATGGTACCTCATTTTTATTTACAATGTAGGCAGAATTCAAAACTCTTGTTAATTGAAGAGCAGATGAACGTTACTAGGTAGGCAATACAATTAATTACTGCTTCCATGAACTAGCATAGCTTTCAGTTGTGAGTTTGTACTAGTTTTTCGTAACACTAGCTTGTGGGTTTCTTCCAAGGTAAGCGTGTCCTTGCTTTGTATAATAAAGGTTATACAACGGCCGTGGTCATTTGTGGGACTTCCTGGAATTATTTCAGTAATGATATTTGCCATTTGAGCATTTGCGTTGATTCTGATTTTATTCTTAAGTGTTTATCTGTTATTTTAGTTGAAGTATGTGAAGCACCTTTTTGGAAAATCTGAGTGTTCTATAATTCACCTGAGTAATAGGTTTGTTGAAACTACTTCAGCAAAACACAGGGTGTGTGGGAGCCAGTTCCAGTCTGATACTTCTTTGAAAACATCTTCAATGTAAATATCAACTTTTCTAGGGAGGTGGTGGACTCAATGGTGCAGCATTTTAAAGTGACAATATTTGGGGACCGTAGACCAGTTTATGATGGGAAAAGAAGCCTCTATACAGCCAATCCACTTCCTGTGGCCACTACTGGGGTAAGATAACTGGAAAAAAAATTACATTTGTAACAGCTTCCTAGGAAACGAAACAAACCCAACTTCTAATGTTGGTAAGTTGAGAAAAACTGGAAATATCTTACAGTATCTGTATTGAAATGGAGTCCTAATGTATACTCTGCAAATTCCAATGTATATAAATGTGCATGTAGTAGTTGCATTCAGAACCTCCCCTAGAATTTAGTAGCCTCTTTCTACAGCAACATCTATGAAATACCCAGTTTTACAGACTGTAATACATTATCTTATGATGAAGTACTATTAAAAAATCAAACCACAGTTTCTCTGGAATGAGAGGTTTTCTGATTCAAGATGACAAAAAGTTACATGATCCTCTTCTGCTTGGTGAGGACCCAGTTCTCTTTATTTTGTGCATTTGATAATGTACTTTTATCAAATGTGCTGTGTCCTAAATATCTGAGGTTTTGAGCCTCTGGCCCAGTTACGGGAAGGAGTGAAAACTCAAGGCTACCAGACTTCAGATTAAACAGCTGCCTTTTTTTTTTTTTTTTTTTTTTTTTCTTTTTTCTTTTCTTCCCCCCACCTAGGTGGATTTGGATGTGACATTACCAGGAGAAGGTGGGAAAGATCGTCCCTTCAAAGTGTCAATAAAGTTTGTTTCTCGGGTGAGCTGGCACCTGCTGCATGAAGTTTTGACAGGAAGAACCTTGCCTGAGCCTCTGGAACTAGACAAACCTATCAGCACTAACCCTGTTCATGCTGTCGATGTGGTGCTACGACACCTACCCTCCATGAAGTAGGTTCACTGTCTTCGTGCAGTCTGTCTTTTCCTGAAATATCCCCACTGGGAGCCCTTCATCCCTGTTTCTTCACAACCGAAAAGAAAAAAATGGTCATTCCCCCTATGCAGCACAGCTAGTTAGCTGAACTGGGGATATTGCAGTTAATTATGTAGAAGTGTGTATTTCTGTAGACATTTAAACTCCAGAGCAGGTGATGTATTTGTTTGAAAAGATCAAGAAACAGGAAACACAATAGGCCTTAACTGAAATATGGAGAGATTACAGTATGCTATAGCGCCGCTTTTGTGTTTTCTGCTCAAGTTGAGCCAAGTGTCATGCACTTGATGGCAGTGACTGTCTAAAAGCACAAGTCTTTTTAATTCATTAATATTCCCATCAGAGATGCATTGCTTCTCATGTTTTAAATACACAGTTGAGACTAGATATCTGTCTTAACAAAGTCTGTTGTTGTTTACCTCAGCACCCAGAAACTTTAGAAAAGGCCAAATTGATTTTGCTTCATTTGTTCAATGAAAATTACTTCTAAAGTTTGATTGCTGGCTTTAGATGGTAGGATGGCTTTGCACTGGTGTTTTTCATTGGGTGTAACTGCCTTAAAGAAAGAACTTGGTTTATGGTAGCCAATGTTCCTCAGCTACCCTGGATCCTAAGGAAACATGGAAGATGTTAACCTCTGTACCAATGCCTGTCCATTACAAATGTGAGGAGGCATGGAGGTTTGTCAACAGCTGCTTTCTACCTGAGAGAAACATTAGTTTCTCTAGTGCTTTGTTTCCGCCATAGTTAGTCCTTCTCTCAGTGTACTTTTACTAGGGAACATTTGAATACAAATATGCAAAAATGATATTTGAGGGTCAGTCCAGTAAATATAATGTTGTTGTACAGAATCTGCTGTGATGGAGATTATACGTTCTTGAATTGGAAGAGCAGAAATGATAACTTAACTTAGTTCCTGAGTTGTTGTAAAAACTGAAGGTGGTTGTGCGTTGTAAAACTAGTAAGTCTTTTGTCTCAATTTAAAAACACTGCAATGGGAACGGCAGCATTCAGGATGTATTCTTTAAACCTGGTTTATAAGCTTTATCATAGAGGTTTTTATTTGGAAAGCAATAGCATAATCATGTTCTAATCTTTTTCACTAGGTATACCCCTGTGGGCCGCTCTTTTTTCTCAGCTCCAGAAGGCTATGATCACCCCTTGGGTGGAGGTAGGGAGGTCTGGTTTGGATTCCATCAGTCTGTTCGGCCTGCCATGTGGAAGATGATGCTCAATATTGATGGTAAGTTTGGATTCAGGGTTAAGAATAAAGATAGTAATGAACATACCTCTAAGAATAAAAGTGACCTTGCCATTCAGTCATTTTACTGTCATGTGCTTAAGTTGGTGGTACCCCGTTTCTGTGTGGTAATAACTTGGTGCCATCTGTGCAGAGGAATTTAGTAACCAGAAGCCATCTTCTACACCAATTTTTTAATTCATATTGTAAATAATAAAGAGTTAAAGCAGCTTGGGGTATTTTGCTAGAATTTATATGAGAATAAGAAAACTTCCAAACTTTAATTGCTTTATAGACAAGGGTTTTTCACCTGAAAAATACTTGTGTCTCATTGCTCAGTTTGAAGATTTAGTAGTTGTCTCTTGTAATATCCTTATGAAACACAACAGTAATTGTGAAGTCAGCCTACTACAGAAGTTGTAATGATAATAGTAGAGTGAGATTGTAATAATGTATGTATGCATGCATGCATTGGCTTCCTGCTCAGCCAGTTCAGACCAGACCTATATGGCAAAGGCTACCTAGAAATCCTAGTCTTATTTTCTGGGTTTGTCAGCATGTCAGTGTTTGGACAGAAATTTACCTGCCATATTAAAAAAATATTAACGCCTATATAGGAAGGAAAAGCCTAGCATAGCTGGTTTTCTACTTAATTTCTGTATTGGTACATCCACAGCAATACAGGCAAATTGCTTAAGATGTGTCTGCCTGCAGCTGTCCGCAGTAGGTGTTGTTCAATACTTCCAAGAAAACTCTAAGATATATCACAAGCACTTTTGTGAATAGTGCTAATTGAGGTGGGCTTTCTTATGCAAAATCAGATCTGCTTTGCACCACTTTATTAAGTCCCAGATGAATGCATCTGAGATCGACTGGTGCATGTGTCAGACTCCTTGATTCTGTAAGCACTCCAAGTCTATTTAGTTGTTAAAGCCCTGTTGGAAAATGTCAGTGTTTGAGATGCAGGTGCTGCCTAAAGTTTTCTTTAATTCACATTCTGTTCTCACTGTCTGTTTGAAATGCTTTATAAACCCAAGGTAAATAGTCTTTTTTGCACTAGGCGAAGCACTCTGAAGTCAGGTTGTGCTTAGCATCTGTCTCGGAGCATAATAAAATGTTGCAAATGATGCTGAGCTTTTGCAATGAAAATTTGCAAGTCCATGTGTTCTAGTGCATGATACTCATGTGACTTCAGATGGGTTTGTTCTTGTAAAATTGCTTTTCAAGCAGCAGCTATGGTGTAGCTGTTGTTTGAAAAACAAACATAAAAATCTTACCAGTCTGAGCAATAACCAATACTAGTATCTATGTGCTAGGTACTGAGATAACTGTAATTCAGGTGGGACAAGAGTATTAATTTACACCAATTTATGATGTGCTGCTCTGTTTCTGTGAATCAAGTTTTTCTTATCAGCATTAGAAAGTGTAGTAGTAACTCTTGCAGTAGAAATTTTCTAGTCCTTTCTGTGAATGAGAAACTCAAGAACTTTGTAAGCTACGATTTATGGGGCAATTACGTTTTGTTGTGGTTTGAGGCTGCGAAGATTACATTCAAATACCATCGCTTGACTTTTAGTTGTTTAACTCATACGAGGTTCTCGGCAAAATCTGTTTCTCTCTGTGTCGCCTGTGTTGCTGTGGGAGACAAACCGCACGTTGCCAGTCGCTGGGGGTGTGAGCTATTTGTGTTCATTCAGTAATCGACATCCGGAGGTGTTGGCCGGAGTGCGTCATGTGAAGCTGGCAGCCTGCTAAAGTGACGCATGTCTGAAGAATGTTTCGTTGTATTAGCACAGAGATGTGGTGGATTTGGTACATGAGATCTGGAAAACTAATAAAATGCTTGTCGAATATTTATTTTCTGTTGTTGCCATTTAAAGTTTTAAATGTATGGAGTAGTTTGCTTGTGTTTGAGCTATATCTAGTGCCAACTCACGTTTCTTACTAGAAGGTGTTGTTTCAGATGCTTGTAGCTTTGTCAAGCAGATTGTTTATGGTCTTCCTTCCATGGAATGAGTCAATTGTCCTGTTTAAAAACAGTATGTTGTCACTTAATAGGATTGTGTCGTTAATGTGCAGGGAGGGTGAGAGATTTTCGTAGATCGAGGGTTGCACTCGCCACTACACCAACATAATTTGTGTATAGTCAAAATAGTGCTCAAGTTTCTACCAAATATTGTTTCAGTAATTGAGCAGATTGTATCACTGACAAAATTATATTGCCTGTTGAATAATCTTAACTTTTCGTGTTAAAAAGTCTTCAGTAGAGATACATTAATACTATCTCTGCTTGCAGCTGCGTACAGAGTTGAAGGAGAATGTCTCTCTGGGACATTACAGCTCTCTAGAAATAAATGTTATCTGGGGAAAAACCCTTTCAAAACCCTGAAATGCAAAGTAGTTGCAGGATGACTGTGCTGGAGACTGATGTGTCACTGTGGGCCATACGCTGGCTTTTGTGTATTTGGTTGTTGCAAGGCTTGCTGATCTGTTTTTAAAGATGTGTGCTGCACAACATTTGCTTGAGGGTTACGTGGAATTTTAAAAAGCATTCATTTATATACTACTTCACCACATTCTGACTTGGGGTTTTTTTACATTTAATATTTTGCTCTTTTTAGTTTCTGCCACTGCCTTCTACAAAGCACAACCTGTAATTCAATTTATGTGTGAAGTTCTTGACATTCATAATATTGATGAACAACCAAGACCTCTGACTGATTCTCATCGGGTAAAATTCACCAAAGAGATAAAGGGTGAGTAGAAATGTATCTGTTCTGTCCCAGGTGGCGCAGTCCAGTTAGTTCTAAGAGACTTGTTGTAATGGGAAACCTCCTGGTTAGCATGTGTCAGAAGGGCCCTAGAACTGCCAGGGGGATTGCAGCGTGCCCTCTTTGTAGTTCCAGTCCTGAATGAAACAATGCAGCTCTACAGAAACAAGAGATGAAAAATGAGGTATGTTCCCAGTGGCTTAAAGGGGGCAAGAGGGATTGTGTTGCTTATTGCCCGGGTAGAGGTGAGTGGCCATGGCTTTGCTGGATGGCTAACCTTTTGTAAGCAGGGGTCACTGAGGCCATAGTGGTATTGTGCTGTAGGTCTCCCGCTGTTTAATGCTGAGGCAAAGGGAAAATTGATTTCAAAGCTAACATCATTGATTCTTTGAAAGTATGCTGTTGCAGTGACTTCTAATAACTGATTGCCTTATGGAAAAACAAGTACCACTTGCTAACTTGCAGCTGAGGGCCAAATTCCATTCCAAAGGAATTGCATAAGCTGCTGGTTTGAGTACTTTCACTCTATATATGCTACCTTGCTTTGCATTTCCCCATATCCTTTCATTCCAGTGTAACTTGCAGAGAGAGAAGCCTTGAAAGAGCTCAGCTCTTCAAAGCTCTGCTCTTAAAACACTTGTGTTACTTGATGCAAGATTAGACTATATTGAAATACTGGACAGCAAAAAAACCAAATCTGAGCTATAGTCACAAATTAATATGTTTATGGAATAGTCATTAGTGAAAAAACCTTAAAGGAATTATTTCGTAGTAGTCCTAACATGTCCTCTTTTTACATCTCCCTCTGTCTTCATTCTGGAAGAAGGAGAATGAGAAGCTGTCTCTGCTGCTTCTTGGATGCCTCACAGACTTTGTTACCATAGTCAGACAATGTTGAAAGCCTACCTTTGCTGTCAATATTTAGTTTTACTACTATAGTATCTGGGAACTCCAGCCAAGATGCTGTGATCACGTATAGTGGAACAAACTCGGCGTTGAAGAATTGGCAGTCTGTGAGCAGCTCTGTGGGAGGGTAGTGCCTTCTGTAGTGTCACAGCAGATTAATGACAAAGCACTGAATGGGTTCCAGATATCTCTGTATACACAACCCTCTTCTGCTTGGCCATAGTGCTTCATGGCTTCTTTTTTGTATTTTCTCTTAATGCTGTATTGGGGCAGGGGTAGTTTATTTTTTATTATGCCATCCTCTTAGTAATGCTGATGTTAATGTTGCAATTAGTGTTGTCAGGAATCAATCAAGTACAGTTGATACTTCTTTGGGATGTCTGTGTCCGCAGAGAACTAAACACGGTATCAGCTATCTGGTACTTAGGCACTCGATTTGATGTGGAGTATTCAATCTGTGGGCCACAATGCAGGACAAGTCATCCAATGGCTTTCTCAAAAGCCTTTACTAGTAGTCTGAAGGTTGAATCTTTTGGGTAACAAGGCTTTGTTTTCAACTGCCTTTTCTTCCATGGGGCTAGGGAAAGACATAACAGTGTGCCGATGCTATGCAGCACTTGTGTGATAAGCTCGGTACTTCCAGCGGATGTTGAGTCTGCTCTCTCCGCACAGTACAGACAGTGCACGCACAGTTAATAGAAATAGCCACTGAAAGCCTCTTGAAGCTGCCATTGCTGCTGTCACTGTTATCGTGGATAGCGAGTCAAGTCTGGGGAGCCTCCGGTGTGTAGGCTGGGTGCTGTTAGACAAGATCTTCAGCTGCTCAAAATCTAAACTTGGTCAGTAAAATTAAAGAAAATTACAGGCTGAATGTGGACACAAAGCTAGGGGGAAGAATGAACAGTAAGGTAGAAATCTGGTTTTGCTCTTGTAATTTCAATTACATCGGAACTGCTAGTTTTAAGAGGTATACAGCATTGAGAATAAGAACAAAAGAACATGGTGAAAACAGCTGCCTGTGTCTGAGATTAGTCACATGCCTGTTAAATGAAACTGCTACAAGAAACTCAGATGACATTGAACATTAAATGTTGTGCATTATGATTTGTTTTTAGGATAATACCTGATTAGTCAGAAATCAAATTATAATGAAAGCAAAATGTTTAGTGAATAATAATTTCTTATGTCGTGCTGTTTGATGCTGACCATCAAAGCTGTTAGATTAGAACATGTTCCATTGTATGAAACCTTGCCTCTCCTGTGCAAATTATTATGTAGGTATGGCATCAGGTTTTTTTGGTACTTTTATGCAGGTCTAAAGGTAGAAGTGACTCACTGTGGAACGATGAGAAGGAAATACCGTGTTTGTAATGTAACAAGAAGGCCTGCAAGTCATCAAACGTAAGATGCTTTTTGTCAGAGCATACAATGTGTGATAGCTTAACACTGAATATGTAACAGGACTTCATGTTTTGTTAGTTTTGAGGATGTTGATACTTGCCAACTAAGATTTCTGTACGTGTTATTTAAATGTATGTCTTTTCAGCTTTCCTTTGCAGTTAGAAAATGGCCAGACTGTGGAGAGAACAGTAGCACAGTATTTCAGAGAGAAATACAACCTCCAGCTGAAATACCCTCATCTTCCTTGCCTACAAGTGGGACAAGAACAGAAACACACCTACCTGCCTTTAGAAGTAATGAATTTATTCTGATAAACCAGCTTGTTATTGGTAGGCTGTATCATTTTGCAGAATGTTAAGAAGTAGTGCACTTTGCAATACTAGCATGTTTACATATTTACGTGTTCATTACTTTATTTCATAAAGACTATGTACGTTTTAAAAGTGCTTTTAAGTTTAGAACTATAAGAAAGAAGTATGCAGTTCCTTAAACACATTTGGGGGTGTGTTGTAGTGGTAGCATAGTATTGTGTACGTACGGTATGTTGGGATCTGTTTCTAAGGGCTCCTGTTGTGTATTGATGCTTCTGATTTTCCTTTAAGGTATGTAACATTGTAGCTGGCCAGCGGTGTATCAAGAAGCTGACGGACAATCAGACATCGACTATGATAAAGGCCACAGCGAGATCTGCTCCAGATAGGCAAGAGGAAATAAGCAGATTGGTTAGTTCTGTGATTTTGTTGGGCGTGATACTACTCACTAAATGACACTGGACCAGATCACATTAATGCAAAAACTGCTTACATGACCAACCTAGTCTTTTCACTCCTTCCTTCTAGCCCTGCAACTTGATAGATTTGAACAAGTTTTTTTAATAGGATTCATTTAAAATAGCTTGCAACAATAGCTTGAGTGTAGCTGTATGGGCTCTTGCATTCTAATTTTTACAATTACTTCCAAGTAGGTATTGGAATTACTCGGTACTAACACTTTCAGTGTTTTGCTGTATAGGGCACTCAGGTTTTTTAAACAAATTTGTGAAATGGGCTTGGGTTTTAGCACCCAAACTCATGAAAATAAGCTTTTGTTCTAGATACTTTTCTTTTCCTTGGTTCCTGTTGGTATTTGAACACCATAGTTTTTTTATTATTATTATTGGATGCTTATATTTGTAGCGGTGCTAAATACTTTTAAAATCATGAGCTAGACTCTGAAGGCTTGGGAATTTATTTTTTTTTTTCTGTTAGCAGTTTGAAGATGGTAGCATCACTCCAGCACTACTTAATTTTAATAGGCACAAACTGGAGCAACTTGATTTGTGCAGAATCATACAAGGAATCTATAACAGGGTAGAAGAATGATTCTAGGTCTCCTGAGCCTCAGTCTTGTACTTGAGATGTGTGACTGCTTTCTGTGGTACACACTAAATGTTTTCATCTGATAACTCCGGTATCTTTTCGTACTGAATCCAGACACTCTAAACATCAGCGCTTTTTCTGACTTGAAATACTATAAAACTTGAATATTTTTAGTTGAATGCTCTTGTAAACAGATAGCTCTTACTTGAAACGGTCTGGTTTTTGAGCTGACAAGTTAGCCAGGATTTTTCAATTAAAATAAGGCTATTCTGGAAAATACAGAAGACATGAATGTGCAGTAATAAAATGAATTAATTTGTTTAACCTTGGGTTTTCTTGACTCTAAAGGACAATGCTTTTTGATCTATCCTGTGAGTAAACAAAATATTTTTGAATGAGCGTACTACAAACGAGCACTTGAGTAACTAAGGGAACAAACAAAAATCTCACCCAATATATCTCATGGTATTAATTGTTTTCACTGGGGATAATGTTGAGCAGTTAAATCTGAGCCTTTCTCAATGACAAGGGGAATTGTTGTAGAATGCTTCTGCAGCATTCGTGTTAGTCTTTTGTTTGTGATATGAATTATAATTAGATACTTCTGTAATATGGCAAAACTCTTCTTCTAGGTGAGAAGTGCAAATTATGATGCAGATCCATTTGTTCAAGAGTTCCAATTCAAAGTCCGGGATGAGATGGCCCATGTGACGGGGCGCGTGCTCCCAGCTCCAATGCTGCAGTATGGAGGACGGGTGAGGTTTTTGCTTTTTCTTTTGTTTCTATTTTGAAGAGTGATTTCCTGTGCACATTGACTATTGTAGTCAGTTCAGTTGCATTGTGCAATACAGAGATCAGAATTTGAATGGTAAACTTGGTTTGTTTTTTAATCCTGAAACTGTGAAAATAGCATAGGCTTTTTCTTTTCAGTCACTTGAATATCTGTTGCTTTTGTTTCCACAGAATCGAACTGTGGCAACCCCAAGCCATGGAGTATGGGACATGCGAGGGAAGCAGTTTCACACTGGTGTTGAGATCAAAATGTGGGCTATAGCTTGCTTTGCAACACAGAGACAATGCAGAGAAGAAATACTGAAGTAAGGCATGTCAGAGTTTAGGCTTTGGACTGTTCTGTTAATGAAGCCATCTTAGTGAAAACATGAGCATAGACTTCTAATGAGTGTTTTACCTGATTTTAATCATCTAAGATGTTAGAGAATCCAAGCCATTTTGCTTCCTTGCCGGAAGCTACAGTCAAAATGCTATACCTGGCCACACCGTGGGGTCTTGGTCCTGTGACGTTGCTGCTTTCTATTTAGTTACTTCTGACATCTTGAGTGAAGTACTAAAGGCATCTAAACTTTTTTTTCTCTCTCCATTCTGGCCTGTGATGTTTCAAAGCTGTACAGCCTCCACATAATTAACATTTTTGAAATGCTGCTTTAAAAGCTATTTGGAATCGTCTTCATTTAAGTAACACAGTTCTTCTGTCCCGTTCTGCTTTGGTGGTTGTGTGCTAGTGCTACTGTGAAAATTCAACAACTTCTTGTCTTTAGGGGTTTCACAGACCAGCTGCGCAAGATCTCCAAAGATGCAGGGATGCCGATCCAAGGCCAGCCCTGTTTCTGTAAATACGCCCAGGGTGCAGACAGTGTGGAGCCCATGTTTCGACACCTCAAGAACACCTATTCGGGGCTCCAGCTCATCATTGTCATCCTGCCAGGCAAAACGCCAGTGTACGGTAAGGGAATACCTCTTTTTTTACCTGTTTGGTCAAGTATCATTCTGAGAAATCTGCTGCTCAGCCAGGACCATTCTTTAGACATTAGAAACAAATGTTTTGTCTGAAGCTAACGTGAATTGGAAGCAGATCTGAGCATGCGGATAAGTTGAAAGTTATGTTGCAGAGTACATATATTTAAATAATTGTGACTTAAACAAAGATCAAGTAATAATTTAAAATGTTGTATCCTAACATTTGCTTTTCAGCGGAGGTGAAGCGTGTGGGAGATACACTGTTGGGAATGGCCACACAGTGTGTTCAAGTTAAGAACGTCATTAAAACATCTCCACAGACCCTATCAAATCTGTGCCTGAAGATTAATGTTAAACTAGGAGGAATCAACAACATTCTCGTACCTCATCAACGGTAAGACGCTTTGTGGAGACTGATTTGGGGGTTTTTTTTAACAGATGTTGTTAAGTTTGATACTTAGCACCCAAAATTTAATTGCGGCCTAGTTTTAAGTTGAAATATTCTTCTGATTGTGGCATGTGATATGTGAAGTAGAAATAAATTTCTTCTAGCCTGGGCTCTGAGGAGTAGTTGGCCTGAGTTGGCTCTTAAGCCAAGGTTCTTTACAAATGTTTGATCATTTTGACTATCCCAGCTGAAACCAGGATAATGCTGTTAATAAGAGTAGAAGAATACTGGAGGTATCTTACTTCTCTCACTTTTAGAGGCTGGGTAATTCAGCTCACACTTGTTCTTTGTGTGGCTATTGTCTATGCTCTATTTGTAAGTGTGTTCCAATCACTTTGATGCCTTCAGTGAGAAGGTTTGTGAAGTCCAACCTGTGTGTGCTCCCAGCTTTCTCACACGGATCATTCTGGAGAAGCACAAGTCTTTCGGTCCTGAAGACTAGAAATTCAGATTGATTCTAACCTTTACTAGAGCATACCTATTCTTTGAGTGGAAATATGCATAACACAAGGTAGCAAGCCAGAAAAACTCTTGGAGTGCAAGTCTTAAGAATTCTTTCCTGAGAGCTTGGAATCAAAGTTTAAATGTGAAACAGTGGTGTTTTGAAGGCACTGGGAGACCATCCTGCTGTTAAATCCTGTAAGCCAGAAGAATGCGTGTGCTACTGCACCAGCTGTTTGTGGCATGGCTGATGCAGTACCAAAGTGGGACTTAGCTGAGCTCCAAGCACTGGTGTAATCAACCTGAGAGTGATAGTTTCTGTATGAAGCTGTCTGTACCGTTCTGTGGCTTTTCTCCACTAGAATCATGCTGCAGTTAAATGGCAGTGTATTTTGGAATGGCTGGTTTCAAAGTTCACATCTTGTGCACAAAGATCTCATTGTTTAGGTTTGGCCAGAGTACCTGATAAGAAGGCTTCTCTTTGCAGCGTAGCTGAAATAGAAACAAACCCCCATACTGAGCAATAACCTTGTGCCAACTGTTCATCTGCAAGTGTGACTTAGCACTTTTTTCTTTTTGAAGACCTTCTGTGTTCCAGCAGCCAGTGATCTTTTTGGGAGCTGATGTCACTCACCCTCCTGCTGGAGATGGAAAGAAGCCTTCCATAGCTGCTGTAAGTTATGTTAAATTAGCGTTGTTTTTTCATCTTAGGTAAATGTTAGAACAGTAAACGCAACTCACGGACTATGTCTATGTCAGATATCTTTCAGGGCTTATGTCAGTTCTTTGTACACATTTCCAATATTACTAAAAGTCATGTCTTTAAAAGGAGAACACTGCTTGATACTTTGGACTGTTTTCTTAGCTTTTCAATTTTTAAATCAAGGTAAAATGGTGGCCATGTTAAATAATGTATTTCTGCAAAAATATTCTAAAGGGAATACTGCAGCTTTGTGATGTTAGTGAATAACGCTTTTGTATTTTTAAAGGAGAAAAATGTAATTAAGGGCCTAGTTTGGCAGGAATGTTTTTGATCCTTCTTACCTTTTGTGTTGGTGCAGTCCAGGAGATCAAGGTGGTGGTTGGATGCTTGGTCAGTCCCTTTCTATTTTGTTCTCTTGGTCTTTTACTTGGCATTGATTGCAGTTACAGAAACTGCGTCCTTGTTTAAAGTAACTAAGGCAAACAGAAGTGTTTCTCTGTGTAAAAGGTGAGAAAACTTCAAAGAAAAAAGTCTGTGTGTGAGTTATAAGAATATGCATTAGTGTGCTGTGAACAGAGGGGAAGACTCCAATTCTGCAGATGCATTTCACAGTACTTGGAGGGCAAGTTTTATACCTCTTTGCAGAAGGTGTTAAACCTGTTCCTACTACAAGTTCCAGGTAAAAATGTTACTGTGGTTTCTTGTTTTAACATGAGCATCTTTTACTTGAGAATTGCTGCTCTTGGCTTTTGCACTCTTTTAATTTTGTTTTTGGTATAGATTTGGTCTTGCAGCCTTTACTCACGTAATCTTCCCCTGAAGGTTGTAGGTAGTATGGATGCTCATCCAAGCCGGTACTGTGCCACGGTGAGAGTTCAGCGACCCCGGCAGGAAATCATCCAAGATCTAGCCTCCATGGTGAGAGAGCTTCTCATCCAGTTCTACAAGTCAACACGGTTCAAGCCCACACGTATCATCTTCTATAGGGATGGGGTCTCTGAGGGGCAGTTTCGACAGGTTGGTTCATTTGTGGATTTCTTGAAGGACTGTGTTACTACGTAATAACTCCAATTTTCATGTTTGAATAACTGTACTGTTTGAGTTGCTTATGTTTACACCAAGATACCACAAAATAATTGAGACTTTTAAGGAGAGAATTTCTTAAGGATGTTGGGTAAGAAAAGTTGCAAATTCTTTCCTCTCTGCGAAGGAGAGGTCTTAGAACCTGGGAATCAATATATTTCCAAGTACTTCCTAAGGTTGCTAATTGTATGGCAAAGTTGTACTTAGTGTTAACTGCAAACCATTTATTAGGTGTTGTGTGCAGAATACAATGGAAGTAAAACCTAAACTAATCTGTTCTTGTGCTTGTAGGTTTTGTATTATGAACTGCTAGCCATTAGAGAAGCCTGCATCAGTTTGGAAAAAGATTACCAGCCTGGAATAACCTATATTGTGGTGCAGAAGCGACATCATACACGATTGTTCTGTGCTGACAGAACGGAAAGGGTAATAATCAGTAGCCTTATGTGAAAAGCTTGATGTCAAGTACTTACGCTGCTGGAGAAAATATTAGCATGGGCTTCTCTGTTGATCTGATTGAGTTTGCATTCAGGGAAGATGTTGAATTGATAAGGGCAAAATGTGGCCCCAGATTGAAAAATCGTTGACCTTAAGAATGTTAAAAAATCCCCATCGGGCTTTGTCATGTTGCACGCTGAGACTAGCCTTTGTCAGTGAATTGTAGCTAAGATTCATGTAACTACAGCAGTTGTGGTAGAAGAAAATGCAAAATGATGGAGCCCTTAACTTTTCTGTTCTTCTGAGCGAGTCAATCCAAACTCAAGTGCACAATTCAAAATACAAACGTATGTGCAGCTCTTCCGTCTTTCTGAGATTTAAAGTTCTGAAGTGCTGTGGGTGCAGTGTTCTGTGTTGAGATGGTAGAGCCATGCAGAGTCCTTGTCAAACATCCTAGGCGGCCGTATTGCCACATTCCAAACAGTACTGTGGCAGTTCATTTGCTGAAACCTTGCATGTGTTGAATAGAAATATATTTTTAATTACAGTCGAGATGTATAAACAGTTGTTAGCTGCACTTTTTAACAAAACCTGTTCTCTAGGTTGGACGAAGTGGCAATATTCCAGCTGGAACAACTGTAGATACAGACATTACACATCCATATGAGTTTGATTTTTACCTCTGTAGCCATGCTGGAATACAGGTATGATTGTTTCTTTGTAAGTAAATGTGAATTTAGAACATGTTGGGCTTTCTCCCTTTTGTGACACTTGCGTTTACAAACAGTTATTTAGTAGGGAAATGTCATTTATCTCAGTTTTATCTCAGATATCACATCATTGTGAGAGTAAGTAGTATTTGCTTAAGAGGTGGTCTCTGCTACACCCTTAAAACTTGCATTGATGGTAAGTGATGCTTTTTAAAGTTTGTTTTGAAGAGGTGACTTTATTTTGTACCCTTGTTATTTCTGAAAATAAAACTTGCTACTTTTAGGATTTATAACCACAACGAAATTAACATTGAATCAGGCTTTTAAATATAAACAGTTTGAAAGACCGAAGGCAATGTTTGACTGTTCACAGACTAAATGCAGACTAGTGAATAACAGGCTGTGGAAATTAAATCCGACAATGTGGTGGTATTGCCAGCAATACAGTGGAGAGTCAATAACAAAAATTATATCAGGATATTGCTTAAAAATGAAAAAAAAAAAAAACCCCGCCAAAACCAAAAACCCTCTTTAAATTTTTGTGCGTCTGACCACATTGTCACTCATTTTGTTTAGGTTGGGTGGACAGGTTTTCTTCTCCAGTTTTTATCATTGCAATGTTTTTATTCTGGAGTTCAAAACTGCTGCTGCTTTTCTCCACTTACATGTCTATCTTTATGCTAGGTCCAGGCAAGCTAGTTTTTGGCCCCTTGGAAAAAAAATAGTATCAATATAAGTTGAAGCAGAAATGCCAGATGTAGTTGTAGCTCATTGTTTTTAATATAGCAAGTCACAAAGAAGTCTTAACTAAATTGATACTTTTTATATTTTTTTAATTATTATTTTATTTTCAAAAAAGAGAGACTTCTATCCTGGCTAAAATACAACTATTGATCTAATTCAGTTACACCGGAGTTAACTCTTGCAGTTTATCCCACCCTTTGTGGGAAGGAAGCAGGAGGGAAGAGGAGTGTACACTCCAAAAGAGTATCTTTCAAAGTAATGCATCATTTAATAGAGAGCAACGAGTTCCTAAGAACCGTACTCGGTATTCAGTACTTGGTGGTGGTCTATAAGGAAACGTTAAGTATTGGTGGTGAAAGTCAGCATGTATCTGGGGGGAACCTTGACACACGAGTGACATGCGAAAATCGGATTCAGCGTAATGCCAAAGAGCAAGGCAACTCTTGGGCCTGTAGGAGAGATGGCATCGTGTGTGTTTTGGTGTAGAACTCTGTAGGTAACTTCTGAACTACTGGAACCATTTCTAGTGTTTGTACTTTAAGTTAGGGTGCTGAGGAATTGGAAGGAGCTAAAAGCGGCAGTTATTTCTCTGGGAGATGTGTCTCAGTGAGAAACAGGTTTAATTCAAGGTAGTTAAGAGGTGGTGTAATCATCGTTCAGTCATGTTGGGAGCACATTTTGATCATTGAGGATTATCTAGAAGGCATGTGTTGTTTTTTTTTTTTTCCAAGCAAGAATAATTAGAGTAACATAATCACGTAAGTGTTCATGTAAGACTTCTTATTAATCTTTAACTACATTTAGGGCTGACATAAAACTGAATTGTCTTTGGCTTCTGTTATGTAGGAGTTCAGACTAGGTAGTCTGGCCCTTTCTGAACTTAATCTGACTTGATTGTATGGAAAAAACAGATAAGTGAATTTATCTTCCCTTCTTCTTAGGGTACCAGCCGTCCCTCACACTATCATGTTTTGTGGGATGATAACTGTTTTACTGCAGATGAACTTCAGCTGCTGACTTACCAGCTCTGCCACACATATGTGCGCTGTACACGATCGGTTTCTATACCTGCACCAGCGTATTATGCTCACCTGGTAGCATTCAGAGCACGATACCATCTTGTGGACAAAGAACATGACAGGTAAATGAAAACGTGTGCTTAAGTTTTTGTCCCCATTGGTCTTTGCTCCATTGTCAGGCATGAGCCATCTGACTATAGGTAATTACCACTCATTTTGTAGTTAATTTTTGTTACTTCTGGGACTAGTGTTAAGATAGTCATTCCTGACAGCTGCTGCTCAGTATCAGACAAGAGTGGGTTGGTGGACTCTACTAAATAACACTCAGATTAAAAGAATTTAGTTTTATAAAGTATTCTGGTATTACTTTGACGTGGTCTGAGAGAATCAAGCCATGCATTTAGTTTTTTGCTTTAGAATTAGAGTGGTTGTGCATGAAGAAAATGTTAAGTGCCTTCCGCTCACTAACTCTGCTTTGTACGTCAGAACTGTTCTATAACTTTCCAGCCGTCAACGTATTTGTAACAGGCTTATTTTTAGATGGACAAGCTGAGCAGCTAAGGTAAGGGGATTTCTCAAAAGCCTTGAGGTTGCTGGGTGAACAGACAAGTAGATTTTTCTCAGTATCCAGTTCTATTACTGTTGCCATCTTGCCCTCCTGAACGTTGAAGAGATGAGAAGGCAGCTTTTGATCTGAATTGATGGGATTTACAGCCCTGCTTGTGTCTCTCATGTTCTTGCAGTGCTGAAGGAAGCCATGTTTCAGGACAAAGCAATGGGAGAGATCCACAGGCCCTCGCGAAGGCTGTACAAATTCACCAAGACACCTTACGCACGATGTACTTCGCTTAAGTCAATAAAACGGGAGCATACTCACTGAAAGGAAGAACTGAAAAATTAAGCCACATACAATGTATGTTTCCAGTGGGGTTGGTTTATGGGGTGTGCCTCCGATCATGCTGAAGTTGACACTGTGCAGGGCCGAGAGGCTAACCCTTAAATTGACACAAGGAAGATTGTTTACTTCATCGAGGAACACAGCACTATTATGCAATATGAAACCAGCCAACTGCTTTTTTGGCGCGGTCTCCTGTAGGAAGCACCGCCATCTTTTTTTTTTTTTTAATTTCTCGTAGTTTAACCCTCTTATGCCTTTACCTCAAGTTGCTCGGCAGCACAACTATCTCTGCAAAAAAAAAAAGTAACAATAAAAAAATCAATGGTATAAAAAAAAAAAAAGGCAAACCACCTTTATAGGAACAATCACAATGATTGTTTGGGGGAGGGAAGTGTGCAAAAAAAAAAAGTATTAAGTTTTTTACCCCACTGCATTGAGGAATCTTTCTCTCAATATCGCCATCAAGCATTCGAATGTGAACATATCCAAGTACATTTGAATGTACAGCACTAGCTAGGAAAAAAATGAGGAGGGGAAGATGTTTTGCACACTAATACAATAATTTGAACATAATTTAGCCAACTGCTGCCTTTGTGTCTTTCTTCACAGCTTTGGAGTTCTCAGCTCCAATGGTTCCCTTCTAAAAAGCAAAGAAGCTAGTGGTAGTATGTGCAGGCAGTAGTGATCCAAACTCTTCTTGCTCCCTGGTGAATTTACTAAAGCTGCTGTTTTACCTAGTCCAAAAGTTTCAATTATTTTCTATCTGGCAAGTCAAATATGTTGAAGCTTCAGGTGAGATCAGATGTCCCAAGTTTTATGGGATTGCATCTAGTAAACACCAGAACTGAAACTTTAGAGCTAAGGTCTTTTTGGAAAAAAGAAAAATGCTAGTTTACTTGCTGCCTCTCACACCTTAATGTGATTTCATATGTATGTGTTTTTGAAGTTTAGCTTCCTTTTGTTTCTTTTATATTTATTAGAGTAATAATAATGCTTTAATTTAATTATTACAGAACATATGGTCAACATCAACTTTTATTTTTTAGAAATGTAACCATGTTTATTTTTAAAAAAACTGACAACTTGTTTTGCTATCTTTTAGTGCAATAAGCATTCTAAAGGAAAACTGTGTCCATTGAGCTGTACTAAAGCAGTGTTTGTACCACTAACTGTGGAAGAATGGACACCTCCATGATTTTAAAAGGACAAAGTAAAAGCCTTAATTTTGAAAGGAAAGTTTTATAGTCAGAAGGAATCTTGTATTTTCCTTTTTTAAATCAAAAAATAGCAAAAAATGCTTCTAGAATTCTGCGAGCTTTACTTGTCACTGCAGTATTTTGATTTAACAAAGGAATTGGCTGTATTTTTGGCTTTGAAATGTGGAGGATATTTGAATTAAATGCAAAGGGTTTTTTATTAAGATCTAAGTTTTTACATGCTTAGTTAAATCTATTTGACATCAGTAAAATGTCTGGAATCAATAAACAGTTTTTAGGCTTTTTTCCTCTTTGATAATGACTTTCCTTTTAAAATTAAGTTATTGGTAACTTCATTTCACTCTGCAAATAAAGAGGGCTGGGATAGTTCTAACATGTTAAATCACTGAAATGTGAAACAAATTAATGGGACTCTTTCATTCCACTTTAAAGGTAAAACAATATTTAAGATGTCAGAGACAAGCATTTGTTCAATGAGGGGACTGGGGAGTTTTGCACTTTGTAAACTCGTGAACTGCATTTTTGACTGTTTTTACTTGCACTGGTTCATAGTATATATACTGCAGATCGTTTGTATGGGCATTGCTGTTATCCCAGCCCTTCTGAACTCCACCTGCTCTCCACATGAAAACCAGTGGGTTGGTCTAAGTAGCTTATCTCCTGTCATTCTCATGAAATCCGCTGTTTGCCAATATACTGTATTTTGAGCCTAAAATCTGAGCCCATTTTGCTTCAACAGGCATGATGCTCCCCCGTTATTTTTCTGCCAGAAAACAAAGTACTGTATTTTGTGCATTTGTATATTGTATTGAAATGTACGTAGTGCTGTTCACAACACTGTCTCAAAGAGCTTTACTAAACAGTTAGTGTATATACGTATTTTATCTCCCGATACCAAGGAAGATAATGTAAAAAGACTAACTTTGCAAAGTTAAAATTGCACTGGAAATAGTCGTGACGGTGGGCAGTTGGCGAGCGGCTCGGGGGCCCCCGGAGAGGAGTGGGGGGGTGATCAAGGGAGACTCGGCAGACCCTGACCTGGCTGAGAGTCCCTGGGGTCCGGGGGCAGCAGCGCCCACGGAGCAGGACTGGCCCAGCCGCGCTCTTTGATGTCTCCATGCACTTACCTTCAGCGCCTTCAACTAAACCCGCTGCAGGGAGGTTGGTCTCACTAAATAAGTTGAGCAAGATGGTTTCCGACAGTTTTCTTGGTCTGTGACCTGTCCGTTTCCTCTCAGAAGCACTCTAGCTAGTAGTTCTGTTTATAAAAGGTTCAGGTTAGGCTTTTTACAGAAAATTGTTTTAAAATAGAGAATTTTTTTAAACAAAAACCTATTTTACGAAGAATTCTCGTGGATTTCTGGTGTTTAGATGAAAATTCCTTTTTAAAAAGTCTTTTAACGCTCCTTTCAAAGACACTGTATGCTTCTTGTCCTGCCCACGCTCAGTGACTATGATTTTTGAGAAGCTTTTTTGCTTGCTACTTTCACCAAAAAATAAATCAAAGCAACTTCATTGGGAAAGTGACTCCAATTATATATCGAGCTAGCATTTTACCTGGTTTTCATGTGAAGAGTATTTGGAAGTTTTAATCTCTATTCTTGGTTTTGCAAATATCTACGTAAAGTGCCGATACTTATTTGTATTACGATATCAAGTTACTGGCGTTGTGAGGGCCACACGTTTATGATGCTGTAGCTGCTATATTTATTTAAGTGGAGATGGACAATTACTGCACTAAGGAATGAGGAGAAAAGCAAGGAATCAAGGTTAGTTAGATATCTTGTTTTTTTCAAAAGAGAATTAATGGTGTGAAATATCAAGTGTAACAAAGGGTGCTGTCATTTTAACTGAGATTAAATAGCCAGATATTCTTCCTTTGTTTAAAAACATATATATTTTGATGTTTGCAGTTTGGGGGTGGGGGGTCGGGATAAATGGTACCTCATCTGTGGTGGCAGTTTCCAGTATATTTTCAGAGTATATGGATTTCTTTTATTTTTGTACCTGCTCTCCTTTAAAAAGAAAAAAAAATCTCAAATGTAATGTGCTGTTTGGGGAAACCTTGAGTGGCGTACCAGATCCCCTCTCGTGCTGGGAGCTGTCTGTATATAGTCCAAAGAGGGATGCGGGCAAAGGCTGACAGTTCTACTTTCTCTGCAGACATACCGCCCTCCTGTATACGCCTGTCTGGAGAAACAGTTCCTGTCTCCTAGGTCACTGTACCAGTTTGACTGTACCGAGACCTCACTTGTACCTAATGAGTGCCACTAATTGCTCCCGTGGTGGGAGCACCCAGGGGCCCCGGCACTGGGCTGGGGAAGGAGCATTCTTACGGTACCGGCCACGCGACCCTGCGGCTGCGGCGCTGGTAATGTGCCGAGAGCGGGAGCCGCTCCCGGGGCTGGTGGCAGTGCTTCTCGTAACCCAGCTGCGAGCCTTGCCGAAACCCGCGATCTAGCCACTGGTCGATCCAGATTTGGAGAGGAGTAGAGTGTTTTTGTAGTTGAGGCGTTAAACATGCAACATCTGCTAACAGAATGACTGACTCCACTGTAAGTAGCTTTTTTCCTTTGTAGGGCACTTCAGCTGTGGCCATTTTACTCAGGATCGCTGTATTACTGTTAAATGTGTCATCTGGCTGAACGCGTCCAAAAGTTATTTTTGTAGGGTTCATTCTGGCATTCTTTTGGAAGTTTGTTTGGCCATAGAAATGGTTTTCAGGAGTAAAGTGGGTTTCTGGAAGTTGTCAGTCGAATTATTTCAAGATGCTATCGGTCCTAAAGTATTTTCACTTCTTCATTTTTGTCCTGTAAAATGCTCAACAGAAGATACCAGATAGTCATCTTCTGTACAAATCCCAGCTACAAATACTGGTTTTCTACTAGTCTTGAAGTCCACTCTGGTGAAATTCCAAGTTCAGCCTACACTTAAAAAAGCTTGAGGCCTTTTTTTTTTTTATACTTTCTTCATATCTTGTCCTCTTTTAATATTTTCCCAGTTTTGTGAACTGAGGGTTTAGAACCTTTACTCAAAGCACTTTTATAACCAAGGAATCAAAAGCTCAGATTATGTACATTGAAACTATAAATTCCGTTTTCAGAGATCGTTATTTCTAAATGGCCATCGTAGTCTGTGGTCACGCCAGGCAGATGCTCTGTCCCTTTCAGTGCTGTGGATGTCAAAGGGAAAGATTCCCGTCTTTCTACCCAAAGATGGTACTTTAGATCGATGTGGGCTATTAGGATATCGTTTTTGTTTCGGCACCTGTTTCAATAAAACTTCACTTAGCCAATTCACTTATTGTTTTTTGTAAATCTGAAAAAATAGTGGTTAGAGCTTGAGCTAGTTGGTGCTTTCTGCTAGTAGAAGATTTTGTACTGTCAGTAGTTGAGCTATGAACGAGATGGGTACAGGATCCGACTTTTTACCTCCCTAGCAGAGTCTCAAGAATCCTGATCTCTATAACACTAAAACAAAACCAAATTGTTGTCCCTGAGTAGGCAAAGGTGCATATGGAGGGGAGGGAATTGCAAGGGAGAGGCTTGCGAGGGAAAATACCGAAGCATCAGTGTTACAGAAACAAGGGTGTCGATGGAGAGACTCCATCCCCTTTCCATCCTGCGTGCCCTGGCCTTTTCAGATCCTGTCTGAGGTACCCCCTCGCCTGACACGGGTAGTTAACGTAGGGTCCTTTCAAAACAAATCAGTTCCACTTGGAGTGATTTTTATTTTTTTTAAGCAAGACAGTCCTCAGAAAGTGCCTTTTTAGAAGATGGTGCTGTAGATTTTTATTTTCCAGTTGTACGTGGCTGAAAATTTAAGATAAATTATTGAAAATGCCAAGTGTTTGATGGTATCTTTCAGGTACTTTCAAGCATCAGCTTTGAGTCAGGACCAAGAATAACCAGGAAGGTGTTTTCATGTGGAGGGAGAGGCATTGAGGAGCGATCACCAAATTCAGCTGGTAGGCTGGAACCAGGTTTGATTTAGTCAATGCAATTTACCTCTTCGCATTGAGGGGTGTGTGGGTGGGGGGGTGTAGGAGAAGCAACAGCACGGGGCTTCTGGGGTGATGTAATTAGTGCTGAAAGGGAATCCATAGCTGTTGAGGGGTGCCGTCTCTTAGATGTAGCAAGCTCCCAAAGATGAAGTAGACAAAAGCCGCCTGATGACTTGCGAGAGGGTCAGTCCTGCTGCGAGCAGACCTCACGTGGCTGCATGTTCAAAGGAGCGATGTGCACGTGTCGGTGGGGCTTCTAATTCCCACCTCAGGGTGGGAATGGCTTGTGGGAGGGGGTGCTGCCCCGCTCTGACGGCTGAAGAGGGTGTTGGGTCCACAGCGAGTTTGGTGAGCATTCCTCCGGTCAGGAAAAGCTGTAGAGTAGACTATTAAACACTGCACCTCAGTAACCTTGTAATGCTGCATAAAGTAATAATAATAGCAAAGTTCTGCTTTGATTACACTGTAATGTGCTTGCACATGCCTGCAAAAAACACAAAACTTTCATTTTTGTAATGGTCTTAATAGCAGTTATCAGACTTTTTCTTTTATGATGAACCTTGTCCTTTATTGTGGTGTTTCTGTATATTTATTGGTAATCTGTGTGCAGCTCATAGGTCTGTGTGTCTGGTCTGTGTTTTGCTTTTAACACTTATTTTTAGGTGGGAGAAGTTTCTGAATGTTCTATTTTTCTTCTCTGCTTAACTAGTCATGTTTGAGAGGAGACTGAATAAACAGCCTGAGAGACAGACTACTTCAATTGGTACCTTGTTTCTTTCAAACTAAAATGACTTTGTGTTCATTTGAATTACTGTTCATACAGTATTGGGCATTTAAGATGTAGAATAACTTGATGTCAGGATATTTTTGAATATCAGGAGCTTAAACGCAAAACTCCCACTTTAATTGCAAGTGGTATCTTTGCAGGAATATGTTCGTGTCCGGCCTTTTTCTAGGAGTAAGCAGAGCTTTTCAACATCTCTTTATTTGGACACGATCAACAAAATATTTGAGGTACACGGTCCCAGAGCGGGGCAGTGCCCCTTGTTGGAGCTGCTCACACCTCTTTTTGGAGGGGACGCTGTCGAATCAATGCGCAATACAGCGCTTACGCTACCCACAGAGACTATGAATTAAGTATCTTTTTGCTGTGTAGATTTCTTCTGATTCAAGTTAGAGAAATGAAGTGATGTTCCGTGTAGTTTGTTACCAACTCTTTTGTCTTACTACAGTGCCCAATGCCACGTTGTTGGTATTTAAGCTTGCAATGATGTTAAATTATTTTATATTCCCGGTTTCTTAATGTTGTTAGGCTAGGATTTAGAAAGCATTTTTTCAGTCTAAATTCTGAGCCAAAACTGTGTCTCCTATCCCTTTTAGTAGTAGACGTTTTTATCTTTTAGACTATAAAGGGCCAAAAATCTTGCACCATCAGCTTGTTTGCAGCAATACTCTCCATCTCTTCCCTTGCCTATCAACCAGTTTATTTTCTATCTGCATTTTGCAAATACCGAAGCTGTTGTGATTTAGAAGGAAGTTTCTGCCTCTTCTTTCTATTGAAAGAAACGAAATAGACTTGTGTCTGGTGATGCTGGTTTATTGGGCACAGATCTCTTCCTAGAAGTCTTGCCTTGGTGGTGATGAACTGTAGCACACGTGGGTTTAATTACAGTAGAAATGTTCTGTATGTTTCTGTTGCATTTATTGGAGGGTGCATGATGTTTTAAAGTAGCCAATTTAAATACAAGCTAATAAACCACTGAAGATGTAGACACTCTATTAACAATAAAAAAAACCAAACAACAAACCAAAAAACCCAACAATGCAGTGCACGTGGATAGTTTTAATTCATCCTCCTTCCTGGCAGAGTTTGAGACTGAGGATTTGCTGTGATTGATGCTTCTCATAGTAAATTGTGCTGGGATTAATCCTAAAACTGAACTGACTCAGCTCTATGTTTTATGAAGAGGCGAAGTGGTGGTAGTGACTGTGCTATTAAACCAATAGTAGAAAGCTCTAAAAAATGCAAGGAGGAAACTTGTCTTCATACTGAAAAAGCTGACTATACTGAAAAAATCTCATGCTGCTAGAGCCTTGTGAACCTGTATCTTTGCATCCACAGTTTACCCAAAAAGACCCCACATGACTACTTCAAAAACTAATACATGAGGGGAAAAGTATTTATTTTTTTTAAGAGTGCCTGTTCACCTCCTAAAAGGACCGTGCTGAGAAGCAGGTGGCAGTGCCTGTAACAGCTGTGTAGTTAAATCAAACTGTCTGGGTTTGTATCTAAACCTTGAAGCTACCTTAACTTGGTTCAAAACAGATACAAGTTCCAGTAGATCGGTGCTATTTGAAACAACGGAGCCAAGGGGGGTTGTGAGCAATATCTGACCCCTCCATAAACCACAAATGCTCTGATAGATTTCTGGTTGCAATTTTCACGCAGTTCACGCTGAAGTGTGCCTGGTTACCAAGAGAAACGGCGGCAGGCAGTTGTAGAGTTCATTTTGCTGTAGCACTACAGTTGCTCTGCTTTTCCTCAGCTCTTACCTACCTCCCTGTTCCCTGCCTCCACTGCCTATCTAGAATTAACCGTGTTGAGGACACTGTAGCTGAATCAGCTCTCGATGTGAGGGGCGGTGGTAGAGCGATGGCAATGAATAGAACTGCCCGAAGAGATCAAGGATGGGTAGGAGTTGGGTGGATGTCAGGTAAGCTGTGGTCAACTCGAGCCCTTAGGGAAATTGATGGGAAGGTCAAACAGTAGCTTAGGTGTCCTGAACTGTTCGTGTTGGACTTGAACTCGTTGAGAACAAGCATGTGCCTTTTTCTGATCAAGAAGCAAAGCTGGAAAAACTTGCATTTGCATTGGTAGTACGGTTAGTATTTTTCTTAAACTGTTTATAAAGCTTGAAGTCCTTGATCAGAATGGAGTTGGTTTTGTGTTGAATTACTTAGTGAGCCCTGAATTATTTGTGAATTAGAGCTACCCAGAGAGGAGAAGCCTTTAAAATAAGCGGTTTCTGGAGAGTAATGTTATCAAGTAAGCATATTTCCTGGTAGACTTGCAATTTTTTAAATACAATTTAACCTTGATATGTTTCTCTACCTAATGAGAATCATTAATTCTGCCTTTATTTGAATGTTGCCTGTCCAGTAATGTTTTCATGCTTTACTGTGCTCCTGCAGCTTTCCATACACTCCATTGCTTCTTCCCCTTTCCCATGTTTGGTGGCTGTAAGGACATGAAGAATGTTGTCCAGTGAATGTTGGGGAGCAGTGCAGAGGTCTGATTAAGTGGGAACGTGGAGGTGAGGATTTAAACATCACAGATAATCCGGTAATTAAGAACCAGCAGCTGAGGGTGGTGATGTCTGCAAACAAGATTGTGTGGTCTCTTGGGGATGGAAAGAGCAAAGTGGTACAAGGGGAGAAGAGATCCCCCCCCTCCTCTGATATCCGGGCACTAGTAGAGGGAAGTCTGTCATAGGCTGTGCTGCGCAAAAGTAGGCGCCTGTGTCCTTAGATGCTAGTTTGGGCTTAAAGCTGCTAAAAAAGTGGATTTTCAGACCGAAATGGATTTGTATTTGATGCAGTTTTGAGTTTCCCGGCCAGGAACTCTGGTATTAACGCTGGTTCTGAATGGGTTCCCTCTCTGACCTCAAGTAAATGATTCTGCCTCGTTCTTCACCCTATCTAGAAAATGTTTATGATGATTCACATCGCCTTACGAGAGCTGACAGGTGTTCTGAGGATGAACCATGCTGTGGAAGTGCTAAATTCTTGATATAAACCTGTGCATCTTCTTACAAGTTTGCATCTTTGACTGACACAGTTCTGTTCGGAGTCCGTCTCCGATGTGAGCCTGCGCTCTTCCCTTACACCTCATGGCAGCTCTGCCCGAGGAAGGCCATCGGGATCACTCCCACAACATTTACCTGCTGTTTTCTTTTAAGATAATCTGTTTGTTGCAAAACGGACTGTCAGAGGGCAAGTTTATTTAAATGAAAGTTGGGGTTTTTTTCATTGCTGAGAATTATGTAGGTCTTTCAAACACATTTGGCAGTTGGAAAATTAATACCTACTGTAATACTATCTAGCAGCACCTACTGTAATACTATCTAGCAGCACAGAAAACTGTGACTAATATGTTGAGTTTAGGGCTATGCTAGCCCATAAATCATAGGTCCACAACCCATTTAAGTACAGGTGTGCAAAAATTAGTTATTAAAATAGTTGCTAATAAACTTTCATTACTCTTACACTTGCAAATCTCTTAAATAGATTCAAAACCGGTTTCATTGATAGAAAATCCGTGTCTTGCCGGTTAGTGTTCACTCGGGCATAATAGCAAAGTAATACCCACTGGAGCAATGCTAAATTTAAAGAACCTTTTGAAGTTTTTGAACCTGATGGTGTGCCAGCAAGGTGGAAACTTGAGTAGTGCTCTTTAACTGGCGAGGAAAATTGGACACCAAAAAAACTCAGTGAGAGGAAGACTGCTAGAGCTGAAGTTTGACTTGTGACTTCTGGCAACGTTGCAGTGAAGAATGGCTTCTTTTGGGTACTTGGGTTTGTACATCACTTTCCTCCTGTGGCTATAGTTTTTAGTTTTCTTTGGACTTGATTTCTATTCTTCAGCAAAATGTTCTCATTTCTGCAGTTTTCAGTGTTGAATTTAGCCTTGAGACAATGTTGTTTTCCTGCAGAAAACCCTGCTTCTAGAAAGTTGCATTTTGTGTCTTGTTTTGCAGGCAGTTCCTAAAAGCTAGCCTCAGCACAGCAATAGACTTGGCAGAACGAGTTTTTTGGTCTGAAATGTTGATTTTTACAGGCTCGTTGCCCAGCCCCTTACTGCCATGACCAGTGACACCGGTGTACAGATCAGCGTTTCACAGGTTAGGTGCCGCACTTTGGGCTCACAGGGTACAGATTCTCCTGTCTTATATTGTTTCTTCCCTTGGTGTAAGCAGTTAAGCTTCCCCAGGTAGTCTGTCGGTGGGTTAACAGCGTGGTTGCTGTTTGTGGGGAAAAATGAGGCTGTTTACGTGGCCTGGAGGCGTGTGATCGTAGATAAGAACGTTGTCTATCAGCAGGTATTACTGTAAAGCTTTCACGGTAATTGGTAGTATTCGGTTATGAGCCAATCTGGGTATTAAAGTATCTTCAGGAGAAGGTGGTTCAGGTGGCATAGTGTGTGCCATAAACATTGCGAGTGATCAACCTGTATTTGTTTAGGAGACTGCTGGAAGCAATGTTGTGCATATAAATTTTGCGTATTTACCATATGTTTAAATTGAAAAAAAAAATAAATATTGTGCTGTTTGGGATTCCTTTTCAGAATAAAATTCTAATAAAGCAGTCCGGTGGATTGAGATTCCCTTCTATGTGTATGTCTTGCTCTTTTTCATATGCTGGTAACTGCTCCCCTCGCGTTTTGGTGTTACCGTCACTTAAGCAGGAACTCGAATGTGTTCCCACCAACTGGGGGTTTCCAAAGCAAAAGGGAATTGTTTCAAGAATAAAGTAGAGCTGTGACTTGAGACATTGCACAAATAGATTGTAGACGGATGGCAAACAAACTGGTAAAAGCCTTTATTTTTACTTAACCATCTTGACCATGTGTGCCTATTTGTATTGCGGATGTGGGCTGCAACCATGTGGGGCGGGAGGGAAACCATGTGTCGGTGTGTTTTGAGATGTACTTGCTAAGCAGAAGCGGTGTCCTCTGCCCTTCTCCCTTTCCAGACAAATTGTTCTTGCCAAAATTTTCTACCTGTTGCAAGAGTTGCTTTCTTTCCAGCACAGTAAAATGTCAACTTCTTTCACTGTTCCTTCCCTCTCGTAGGCATCTGTAACCTCTGTACGACTGTGTATAGTACACACAACAGTCATCAGATCTCTGCTGGCTTTAGATACCATCAAGTTGGGTGTATTGTAAACAAACCGTATTCATTTGAAAAATAAATTTTTTTTGAAATGCATATGTGATACTTTTTTTTAATACTTGCATCATTTTAATTTCTTCCCAAAGCCACGTTGCAGGAATGGATGGAGATGGAGGTGTTGGTCCGAGCTGGGGGGCAGCTGGAGGGAGGGGGGTACCAGGCACAGCTGCCAAGCCTTTGCCAGAAAAGAGTTTTTACTTTCAGCCTTTTCTATTTGATTTGATTTAATGCTATTTAATTTTAAAACCCAGGGCTCAGATCGGTGGTTTAAATCCTCCTGCTGTCCGCAGAGCTGGAGCTATGGTGGGAACGCGGTGGTCTCCGAGTTGCTGGCGTGGGCGAGCCCTGCACGGGGGTTACACCGTGTCCGTGGCGGGTTACACGGTGCGGGGGTTGTGGTTCTGCCGTTGTGACACTCGGTCCGGGGACCCCAACCCTCTCCCTGCCGGGAGGATGCCCGTCTGCTTGGGTTTCTTGGGTTTCTTTTAGTCATGATAATAACGATGACAGCTGGTTTGGGCGTTGCTTTGCCTCAGCTCGCAGCGTGCCCCCCGCTCAGCCCCGCAGCACCCGCACCGCGCTGCCGTCCCGGGGCCGCGAACCCCCGACGGGACGGGACGGGACGGGACGGCGGAGCGGCCGCTGGCCCCGCCCCGCTGCCTCGAGCCGCCGCCTGGCAACGGGCCCGCGCGTGCCTGGCAACCGGCCGGCGGCGGGAGCGGCCCTGAGGCCTCGGGGCCTGGCGGTGAGGGGAGCGGGGCCGGGGCTGGGGCTGACGGGGAGGTGACCGGGAGCAGGGTCTGCCCCAAGGAAGCAGGAGCGGGGCCGGGCCCGGGATGAGCCCCAAGGGAGCAGCAAGGCCCTGGCACGGTGGAGCTGGGGCACCCTGCTCAGGGCTGCCTGCGCCCAGCCTGGGTGAGGGCCCCTCTAGTTGGGGACTGAGCCCCTTCCCTGTTCCCCCCTTCCATCCACCTTCCCCTCTGCCCTGCAGCCCTTTGTGCCTTCTCTCCCGCTGGCTCTGCAGCCCCGAGTCCTGCCCGCAGGGCTTCCTTCCCTTTAGGAGCTCCCCTGCTTCTCTTCCCCAGCGGTCTTTGGCGCAGACGGCTGTGCTCAAGGAGCTCTCTCCCAACTGCCTGTGCCCGAGAGGACTGGGGGACTGCCAGAGCCAGGGAGGCTCTCTGCCCCCGAGCTCCACCTGGCTGTGGGGTTTTTGGGACCTGCAGTCTTTCAGGAGCTGCTCTGTTGATCGGTCTCTGCAATTCCTGCCAGTTTTGCAGGGATACGCTGGGTAGCAAGGACAATGGCTGCAAACTATACTGTTCCTGCAAAGCCTCCAAAGTCCCCTGGGACTGCAACCCTGGGCTGAGCCTTCGCAGCTGTAACAGAAGCAGAATGAGTAATATAATCAGCCATTTTGTCCGAGCTCAATAAATACCATGTGGGAGATGGTGCTGTGAGCAGTTCCTTGTCTCTGCAAATAGCAACTGCTCTCCAGAGACAGAGAGGTGGCCAGGGCTCTCCTCCTGGCCCAGCGGCAGAGGGTGGCTCCGCCTGCCCTGGTGCTTGCCAGGTTGTGTGGACACGTGTCTGCATTAGGCAAGATGCCAGGCTAGAGTTTGCTGCTGATTTCCTCGTGAAGAGCTTTCCAGTTTGTGGGTGCATCTCCATTTCTGGTGTACTGCGTGAATAAACATGAAAATCTTCCCCTCGCTTTTAGACACCTGTTTAGCGAGATGGCCACACTGAGTGTGAAACCAGGACAGCGGTTCACCTTGCCGGACTGGCACACCAACTCCCATCTCATCTCAGCTGATGCTGAACGCCAGCGTTCTGCTTCCCACCAAGTGCGGCAGGAAGCCCGAGCTCTCCGCAATGAAACCAACAACCAGGTGGGTCTTCTGGCAGCTTGGCTGCTCCGGGTTTGTCAGAACAGTGGGCTGAGGAGTATGGAGAGCGTCTAGATCTGGGCATATGGATGAGGGGATAGGAGAAGGCTTGACCTCTACAGAACCTGCTAAGTATGTACATTTACTTCCTGTAACCTATGTGCAGTGATGCATGTGTACTGTCATGAAATCCCTGGGCGTGATTCTCGTGTCTGTTGCAACTTGTGGTGTTTTCTCTGCTCTCCGTTTGTGTAGATGACCAGTACACTAAACGGCAATGTGTTGTACTCCTGTGAAGGGTCAGTCAACCCTGAAAACAGGGAAAGGCTTCAGCAAGATTCACAATTGCAATTTAAAAGAAAGTAATGGCGTTTCTCCTCTAATTCCAGACAAAATGGGATGAGCATGACAACCAAACCCGCCTGGCTGAACGTATCAGCAGTGTGAACAGATGGAAGGAGACCCTGGACAAATGCCTTGCAGACATAGATGTGGAAATTGATGCCTTAGCCAAAGTATGTTGGGAAGACAGATGGCTAGAAATCAACTTACACTCTCAACATGGGATGTTAAATAATTGAGGCTCATCTGCAATGGGCAAGCCCATATGGAGTTCAGGGGGGCTTATCAGAGGTGTCCTGAGATGCATACCTGAAGTGACTTCCTGGAAAGCCAGCTGCTGTGTTCTTGGCTGAGCCATGCCATTTTATGGAGCTGAGCATTGCATGCTCATGTTTGGGTGGGTTTTGTTGGGTTTTTTAAAAGCTCTGAAGGGTAATGAGAAATATGTTAACACCATCATTCAAAAATGTTTGATTTTAAATAGAGAATAGCAGTGAGACATCTCTCTGATTCTTTTAGTTCTAAACCCAGAGGCTGCAGCTCCTGGAGTTGTTAGCCCCTGGCGAGGTGCGATTCCCAATGCAAATAGCAGATGTAGAGCCTAGTGTGCTTGGCTCTTGCAATTTTCATCCCAGACTTGCTAAAAGGTTTCAGAACTGCAAAGCCAGGCAGTGCGAGGCCCTCTTAGCAAGGGTATCAGTGGGTTCCCCTTCCTTTCTTCCTCCTGTCCCTGAAGGAGACACCCTACACACCCAGCTGCCCTCTTCCTCCAGGTGAAGGAAGCAGCAGAACGTGCCCTCCAGGCAAAGAACTTGCCTTTGGATGTTTCCATCGACTGCCTGACGCTCCGTGAGAGCCGTCGCGCCATCGACGTGGTGAGGGACCCTGTGGAGGAGGAGCTGCACAAGGAGGTGAAGGTGATAGACAAAGCCAAGAGAGAACTGCAGCAGAGAGTGGATGAAGCCTTCGAACAGCTCTGGTGAGATGAATGACACAGCTTTTGACTTGACTCTGCCCTCCTCGCTTGGCCTCAGCAGTTTAATCTGGGGGACGGCAGATATCTTGTGCCACCTGCCTTGGTTCATGAAGCGGTGCCTTGGAGGTGTTAAAGCTCCCAGGCCCTAATCCCTCGTGGGTCACTGCCCCGCTGCAGGCAGGCAGGCAGGCAGGCAGGCAGCTCAGTTCACCAGTGCGCTGCCGGAGCAGAGCACGGGGGAACCAGGCGGGCAGGAAAGCAGGTGTGTGGCTCTTCCACATTGGGCCCAGTTCACCAGGAGGGCAGGAGCTCATCACTTATTTTAAAAAGGTGGCTGAGGTGGTGATGCAAGCTTTGGAACTTGTGAGCTGCCTCCTCTCTCTGCGTGCTCGCTGCTGACTCCAATCCTGCTTCTGCAGCCTCTTACAGGAAGTTCGCCAACAGCTGAGCCGTGACCACCGACGCAAGATGGAAGCATTGGAAATAGATCGCGTGTGCTTGTCCCTCGGTGTGAACTCTCCCAACATCTCCTTCAAGGTCAACCCAACACGGGTTCCAGACGGGTAAGGAAAGAACCTGCCCTTGTGTGGCCAGATCCTGGCTTTTTCCTTCCATGCTATATCCTGGCTTGATGGGTGCAGCCACAAAGAGAGCAAAGAACAGGAGCTGGCTGCTGGGATTTGTTATGGCTCTTGAATTGTGAAGCCACAGGCTTTTGGGAGTTATCTAAACTGTCACCGCAAAACCAGAGAAGCTAGCTGCCCTGCCTCCCTCGTGCTTGGCTATAGGCAACGCTCAGTAAGTAGTGTGGTATCAGCCTTTGGCACAGCTTATGGGGGAGCTGCTGCACATTTTCACTTGCTTGGCATTTCATAGCATGCTTTGGATGTGTCCCCAGTTTGAGCAGATGTTGGGCTCGGTGCAGGAGCCGTGGGGTAGCGATCTCCAGCTGGTGCAGTGAGGAGATCAGACAGGATGCGACCTCCAGAATTCCTGAATCATTTTGTACTGCACAAAGCCTTCTTGGCCTGCAGCAGGTGGTTCCTTTTGAACTGTCTTGCAAACACTCAACTTATTTTTATAACTGCTGATTTGTTCACAGATCAACTGCGCTTGATGAGTGGGAACAGAATAGCCAACGCAACAAGGAGCATGCTGAGGCAGAAATGAAAGCCTCGACTGAGCTCCGAGAAGCAACAGTGCTTGCCATTGCACAGGTAAATTAGTCCCTTGGCCATGAATCGGTGGTGCGGATGTTCCAGTGTGGGAGAACGGGCTGGCACGTGCTGTGGCCAGGGGAGGGGAGTTTTTGAAAAGATGGCATTGGCCCAATGGGCCCCTCTGAGAGCAGCTGCCCTCTGGGTTAAACGGGGAGCTTGGTTATGCTGCGGAGTTTGCAGCAGTCTCAGACACGTACCTGTCACTGTTCCTGCCTTTTGGCTACAGGGGGTGTGTGACCTGCGCGCGCATAGCAGCTGCCAGAACGCAGCTGGTTTTGCTCGCAGGCTTGTCCCAACCTCACAGGAGGCCGTCGCGAGTGACAGTTGTATTGGTGACTGCTGGGAGGGAGACACGTTCTGGATGTGTGTGACTGGAGCCTGTTCTCTCTTCAGACGAACAACGAGCTGGAGGCTCAGCGTGTAGCTACAGAGTTTGCCTTGCGCAAGAGGATTAGAGACCTGGAAAGAGCCTATGATGAGCTGAAATGGCAGGAGCGGAATGTAAATGTTGCTTCTTTGGTTATCAACCACAACCTTGGGTGGGAATTGAATCCAAAAGGTTGTTTGTTGTGTGGAAAGCTTGGCCTGAGCATGGTTTCCACATGAGAGCTGTTAAGAGGCACATGTACGATCCCTGCCCACATCCTACCTCCTCCTGCCATCACAGTTGCTGCTCTGGCATTTCACAGGAGCGGTGCCAGGTTTTGGCCTTTTTATTTCACCCCTGGTCTCAACCACTGTGGCCACAAAATACCATTAGCACTGCGCCTGCTCCGTGTGAAAAGCAGAGGGGTTCAGTACTCAGAAGCTCACCAGCTCTTGTTTAAAACCCATTCCCAGCCCAGTAAAAGCCCGGGCTGCGCGGGGGCTGTTTCCCAGTCTGTATCCCTGGCTGTCCCTCATGATACATGTCTTTATCCTTAGATGTTGGAGGAAATTGCTGAGATGGAGGAGGACATCCGACGCTTGGAGGAAGATCTTCGAAGGAAAGCGCAAGATCTGAAAGTGGCACACACCCGCCTGGAGACCCGCACGTATCGGCCCGATGTGGAGCTCTGTCGGGATCAGGTACCGGCCTCGCCTGGCACGCTCCCTGCCAGGAGGGACGGGGGGAACTGACAGGAACGGGGCCTCGTGTGGCTCAGAAAAACGTGGGTGCGCTTTGGAAAAAACTACAAGGGGCTGAGCAACAGATCCTACAGTCAGAGCACGGAAATCAGTGTCATAGCTGAGCTAGAAGGGGAACGAGAGGGGAACCGTGGCCTTTGTAAAACAACTCTTCAGCCCTGTTAACTGCTGTGCCCTTCTCCCTCCCCACCGTGCAGGTGCAGTACGGGCTCACGGATGAGGTCCACCAGCTGGAGGGAACGATCTGCGCGCTCAAACTGAAGCTAGCAGAGTCACAGTAAGTCTCCGGCTCTGGGGCCGAGCAGTGGCCCGACGTTGCCCACGTGAGGGACGCAGCTGCGTGCAGGCCTGGCGCTGGCACGTGTCCAGGAGCTGCATTTTGGAGCTCGCATCTGCTCGGATCAGGAGTGGAAATGAGTCTCTGGGCTGGGTGGGGAGCTGGACTGGGCTGCAGGGTGCAGGCAAGGCACAAGAGCTCTGTGTGCTGGGAGGGCGAATGGGGTTCCCACGGTCCCTGCTCGACTCTGACTTCAACCAGGCACAGACGGTTCTAAAACAGGGGAAAAAAAAACGGGTGAAAAGAAAGAAACAGAAGTGCTGCTCTGGGCTGGCATGGGGTCCCATGGAGCACATCTCTGCGCTGCACTCCAGGAGCAGCATGTGGGCTTGCTGCTCACAGCCCCAATGCTGCCGCTGTGCACCAAGAAATCCCCGATACATTCGTTCTTCGTACAGAGGCAAAGGCTGCGTGGGCATTTCTGCTGCCAGAAAGTGGGAAGTTGGGTGTTTCCTGTCCAACTTGGGAAGTGAATGCAGTGCTTGAACCCAGCTCCTCTCACTTCTGCTCCTTCCCAGGGGTGCCTTGGATGCGCTTTACAGACAACTTCACCGCATTCAGACAGACGTTGGCTACAAAGCCGGTTCCCTGGTGCTGGACAACAAGTGCATGGACAGCCGGAGAAAGCTCGTGGTCCCCACCGAGAAACTTGTGCCAGAGGTCGACACTTTCAACCGGACCACAAACCGTCCGCTCTCCCCACTGAGGAACGGGCAGCTGGAGCTGGCTTAGTGCGCCGGGGAGTGTTGTACAACGAGTCGCACCGAGGAGAAAGCTACCAGTGACTCAGTTCCGTAGCAAGGAAAGTGGACATCTGTGTCGTGTTAGGATAATGTAATTCTCCTCCCTCCTCCCAGTTTGTTATATAACTGTCTGTCCCCTTCCATGATGTTTATGGCCTCTTGCACTCCAAGGAGCGTTATAAACAATAAAGAGTCTGTCCCCAAAAGCAGTTGTCATCCGTCAGTGTTGGAAGCATTTTGTGGTGATTGAATCCATCTAGGTGTTGTATTATTATTATTTTTTTCAGTGTTTTTAAGTCCTTTACAGTGCAAGGCAGCGCTCTGAAAAGGGACCGTGTAACGGTGGCCGCGTGCCAGATCCGCTCTGTTGGGTGTACTGCCCCGAATCCGCTCGCTTTAACAATTAAAGTTTGGGTTGGGATTTCCCCTTGCTTGCTAGCCCTGCGGAGCTAACGCTGCTACAAAAGCAAGAGCCGGGAGTCCGTTCTGGCTCTTTTACCCGCAGACTTGTTAAAATTGAATTGCAACGCTTGCGTTCTGCCAGGAGTTTATTGTTTCTATTCCAGGCGCGCTCCTTGCAAACCGGATTATTGCGTGTGCGACGAGCCCGAAAACTTGGCCTGCTCTGCTTTCCCCGAGGTGAGAGATGATGCTCAGTAACTTCTCCGGTAAAAAGCAGCATGGGTTTTGGCTCCTCCTGAAAAATTGAGGGCGGGGAGGGGGGGGGGGAAGTAATAATAAGAAAATAAAGCGGTTTTTTGCCCAGCCGCCGTCGCGCTCCTCCGGGCCGCCAGGGGGCGGTGTCCGCGGCAGAGCCGCGGACACCGCCCCCTGGCGGCCCGGAGGAGCGCGACGGCGGTGGCGGGAGAAGATGGCGGCGGCAGCGGGTTCGGGCTCAGGCCCAGGGCGGGCGGTGGCGCGGCCTCGGCCGGGACCCGCCCGGTTCCGGGGCTGTTTAGCCGGGGCGTTGTTGGGTGACTGCCTGGGCGCCGTTTTCGAAGGCAGGAGCGTTGTAAAGCTACCCGATCTACTGCGTTTTCTCCGAGGCCTGGAACCGGCATCCGGGCCGCCTGATGCCGGGGAACCGGTCGGCAGCGCCCGTAGAGGTGGGAGGAAAAGCCAGGAGCGGGACGGGGGTTGGGTCCGGAGCCAAACACTCCCACGATTGGGTTTTGGGGTGCGGGTGTGTGTGTGTCCCCTCCGTCCTTGCAGCCCCCAGGCCCACTGGGTGTCCCCACTCATGTCCCTCACCTCAGTGGAGGGCGCTTCCCCCGGGACACCCGTGGCTGTCCCCAGCCTGTCTCCTCTGTCCTGTGGGGTTTGTGTCGTGTGTGTGTCCCCCCCCCCCCGCCTTTCCCCGGGATGAGGTTCTGGCTCCCCCAGGGCAGTTCGTGGTGGCTGGTAGGGAGGGATGAGCGGTTTGCTGTGCACAGCCAGCTGCTTGTCCTGGAGCGAAGCTGAGGTGTGTAGTGTGCTGGGAACCGGGCTGTCACAGTGCAGGGGTGTCAGCAAGGAACGGATGTACCAAAAATTGATAAGGAGAGAGTAGAATGGTTATTTAACTCGTAGCAAGTGATGATGGATTCGTATTGGGGCTCTGAGCTGTGCAGCAAGCCCTGTAAGCCCTTACGGTAAGATCTTAAAGACACTTGATTTTGTTGCGGTCTTGTCCAGAAATGCAACTGTGCTTTTTCTTCTCTGCTTGTCAGCGTACGCTGTAAACTCCTTGAAAAAGAGACTTGTCTCGCTTGTCCGTATGTGCCTCTGGATATCATACATTTTCTTCTTGGCTCTTACTAACCTTGCAATGCATACTGTCTCATTCTCACTGTGGATGCATCTCTCTTGTTCTGTATCTTCTTACTCTGATGACCATGGCTAGTGACAAGCTCAGAGTGCTGGGGAACTTCTGATAATGTTTTAACTCCAGCTCTACAGATAATCAGGGCCCGGAGAGAAGTGCTGGCAGTAGAGCAGGACAGGAGGAGAGTTTGTCCCTGGATGATCACATTACATTTTGACCTTCTGTTTTAGAAACACTTTCGTACACGGACGACACGGCCATGAGCAGGTCGGTGGTGCAGTCTCTGCTAGCCAAGCGAGAGTTCGATGAAGTCGACATGGCCAAGAGGTAAGGACTGCAGCCAGCGGCGGAGGCCAGGTGTTGATATTTACTAGTGAAGGTAAAACTTTCTTAAGTGACAGCAATCACTGTAGTTTTCTGTGAAAGGAGATGGGGGCGAAGACAAAGTCGTTGTTAATTTGTGGAGGGAAAAAAAATGAGAACAGCGATGGCTAATCCTGTAATTTATTGTGTGCTTCGCACTGTCCTGCAACACGCAGTAGCATTAGCTGTGGGGTGGATCCAGAGTCTGCTTTGAAGGGAGGCAGGATGGGACATGCTGTATTGCAGCCATGTATGTATATTCACCTTTGTGGAAGATAACGCTTAGAAATTTCAGAAGTGTTTCCTTTTGTGTTTATTTGTTGCTATTTACATTTGTCCTTCCCTTAACTTAGTGAATATTAGTGAGGTCAGTTTCGGTTTGTTTATGATCCATTTCCCTTTTGAATCCACAGCCACCCTGGTAGCATTTGGTTCCACTTAAGGGAGAATATTTATTTGTTTAGAAAACTCTTCCATTGAACTTGAACAAAAGACTTTCCTTGTGGTTGTGACCCACAGAAATGTTTCCAGTTTGCTTCTATTTCAAGGCAAGGTTGAGAGGGAAGCAGGGATTTGTGAAAGATGATGTGTATACACCCTTTCCTTCTTTCACACCAATTTTTGGGAACTGGATTTTTTCCCTACAGGACTGAGTCACTTGAACCCTGACCGTCGCTGAATTACCCATGTGTTCGCTTTATCAAGTGGCTTTATACCAACTCCAATAACAGACCAAATACCCGGCCTGTTTTTTCTCACCTGCGTGACTGCTGCTCTCTTGCCCACACCAGGTTTGCTGAGGAATACAAGAAGGAACCCAACCGCGGTTATGGGATGGCTGTCGTCAATGTCTTCAAGAAGCTCCTGAGCCCCAAGTGCAATGATGTGTTTGAACCAGCCAGAGCCCAGTTTAATGGGAAAGGCTCCTATGGCAACGGCGGTGCCATGAGGGTGGCAGGCATCTCCCTCGTGTATTCTGATGTGCAGGACGTTAAGAAGGTACCGTTCTTGGCTCCTTTGGGCACCTTGGCTCTGGGAGTCCCTGCTGTCAGGTGAGTTTCGACCTGATCTCTCAGGCAGGTTCGCTAACGATGTCTTTTCATTCGCAGTTTGCGAAGCTGAGTGCCGAGTTAACCCATGCCAACTCCCTGGGCTACAATGGGGCCATCCTGCAGGCCCTGGCAGTGCATCTCGCCCTGCAGGGAGAACTCAGCAAGGAGACCTTCCTGGAGCAGCTTATTAGCCACATGGAGGATGTAGAGGCAGACGATAAGTCTCTTACTGAAGCCCGAGCGTAAGTAGCTGTGAGGGGCACTACCTCTGCTGTGTACAGTGTATTCTGGCTCTTCGCATTCTGTCTTCTTCATTGTACTCTTCCCGCCCCCCCCCCAGGCTGGGATTTGAGGATTTACCATTTTCAAGGCGTCTAAAGAAAATAAAGGAATTTTTGGAGCTCAGCAGTGTTCCTAAAGCAGATGTATTGTTTGAATTAGGTAAGTACCTTTATTACTACAAGTGTTAAGAAAGAGCTGGAAGCAGGACTGGCTCGGGAAGCCCGGTTGGTGTGTCCTCCCCCAGATTGCCACTTTGGCCTCTGCTGCCTGTCAGGCACAGAATGTGCTGGAAAGGCTGCCTGTGCTCACCAGTCAGAAATTTTCCCTCTCTGTATTGGTGGGGAAAAAATGTCTTGCTAAGAAAAACTTATAATGAATAATGTTTCTTAATATTCTGAGATCTCTTGTCTTAACGGCCACCACATTGGATGGGAACGGGGAGATGTGCATTGCCAGACTGTACTGGTGTAGCGAGGAGTTGGTCTGTAGGATGCGAGTAGTACTGGGAAACTCGGGGAGCTTTCTCTTCTGGGATGCAAACTTACTTTTGCACTTTGTCATGATAAAATTAGTGATGCTGGTATTGAAAGTAACTAGCGATAGAAGTTGTGGTTAGAAGGGAAAGGGTTCTTCTGTGGGAAGGAAGACCCAAGTGTTCTGCAGCACTGAAGATGATTGGTTTTGTTGACAGGCAATGGCATTGCCGCTTTGCGGTCTGTCCCTACTGCAATTTACTCCTTCTTGCGCTGTATGGAAGCTGACCCAGATATTCCTGATCACTACAGCAACCTGCAGAGGACCATCATCTACTGTATCTCTCTGGGTGGAGACACAGACACCATTGCTACCATGGCAGGAGCCATTGCAGGGGCTTATTATGGGGAGGAGCAGATACCCCCAAGCTGGGAGCAGAGCTGTGAAGCTTTTCAAGAGACACAGAAGCTGGCAAATAGCTTGTATGAACTGTACTGCCAGCGGCTCTGAGCTCTGAGGGGAGCGTGTTGTCTGAAGGCAAAGTGGGTGGTCACCGTTGCTTCTCTGGTCAGAAGTCTGGCGGTGGATCCACACCATCTGCAGATGCCAGCCAGCCTCCCCTGAGAAAGACGCCTGCTGCTGCGAGTGGAGAGCTGGAAGCATGAGCTGGTTTGGAAGAGAGGGGACATACCCTTCAGTTACGGGTCAGCTGGGAAGTGGCTGCGTGTGGCGCGTCTGCTCTAAGTGTACAGGAGCGTGAAGTTCTTCATAACGTGTCTGCTGCTTGCTTTGTCCCGCCATTAGGTCGTTTGTCATTACAGTTACTAGGTGGGTGTCGGAATCCACTGACTTCTTGCTGTTTTCCTCTGCTCCTGTATGCCATGGCCTTTGAGTTGTTGTTACCTGTCCTGCAGTGGCTTTGATAGGCTCCACACCAGTTGACACCCAGCTGACCAGCTACAGGCTGTCAATGGGAGTCAGCAGACACACAGGTCCCTGAGGACGTCCTGCATGGCGGCATGGGTCACCACCTGTGTTGTGGGGCGCAGACGCTGGAGGATAGATCTCCTGGGGAGGTTCCTTTCCTGAAAGGCAGAATGAAAAGTGCCAGAGACTGGAGAAGGGGTTTCTTTGCATTGCTAGTGGCATTGTGAGAAATGCCTCTGGTGCATGCAGACAGAACCCCAGTTGGCTCACTGTTGCTGCTGGAAGAGGGTGTAATGAATTACTGTTCCTTTGGTGTCCTTGGCTCTGTGATCCGCCTGGTGCTGTCCTGATTTGTTGCGTTTTGTGTCCCTTATGTAGCTGGCTTTCACATTGCTGCACCTACTCCAGCCTTTGTTCCTAATCCATGCATCCTGCGTTTTTAATCCTGTCCTATGTATTTCCAGAGCACCAAGTGAGATTGCTGTTTAAATCTGTGGGTGGAGATAGTTGTGAAACCTGGTGTTACACAAGGATTGAATTCCTAGTTCTGCTGCAGTCAGTGACAAAAATTATGTCAGCGGGAAGCAGGAGTTATTTCTCACAGTTTTAAAAAACTCTGTACTTGGTAAGAATCATCTGAAAATAAAGGGAAAGTTAGGTTAATTGGGGGAGAACTTATCAGAGTTTAAAAGAATTTGTGCATTTGAAGCTGGTACTGGTGGCCAAGAATATTCAAGCAAAGCTGTGTCGTTCCAGAGTTTCAAGCTTAAAACCTTTATCCAATGGAGCTGGTCAACAAGGGAGTAACAGCTTGGGTATGGCATGTCTGAAAAGGGTTAAAAGCTTTTTAATAATTGAAAAGAAAGAAAGAGACAAGCAGTCATATGGAAATGTGTCTAAGTTTGAATGTGGCAATGTAATTCTCTGTAATCTCCAGTATTCCTTGTGACACCGGGAAGTGACTGTTGTGCTCAAACGGAGCTCAGCCCCTGTTGGTACCGGCATGTGGTCGTTGTGTGTGTCAGGCTGCATGCACATGCGGAAAATCTGGCTGCGGTGTGGTGTTCCAGTTTTTCCTGTACTCTCCTTCCTTCAAGTGCCAGTTTTCTGTGCAATGCTTTAATGGGTTTTCCTTGTATAAATTAGTATCTTTTCTGAGAACATGCGCAGTTTTGGTCTATTGTATGTCTATTGTGCTGCAGATCTGAGATGTAAAATGTCAGGTTTTTCACGTTATTCTGCCAGAGATGTGAATGTATTCACGGAATTATTTAAAAGAAGATATTTTCCTTTTAAAGCAGCTTTATAATTTTAAATGTTTGGAACTCACGAAGAGCAGAAGAGCTCCTGTTTAAAAAATGTAGCTCATTTTAGGCCAGAATTTAAATGTGTACAAAAACATTTAGGTCTGACTTTCTTGGAAAGAAATAAAATCACTTGGTTATCTTTGTTAATTAGCCACTGCTCCCATCTTTTCATTCAAGTCATGCAGTTGTTCTTCCATACTACATGACAAGAGGAGTTGTAAGAAAATCTCTGGGCCGTTTCTCCCCACCCCATACTGTAAAACTCAACCTGAAACTACTTTGTTAACGGCTCCTTGAAATCTTTCTGTAGAAAGCAGAATGGAAGTTGTTCGGTGCTGGTTAGAGACATCTTGCGTGTAGCTGAGGCTGATGCTTTGTTTGGGGCGAGTTTTAGCACTGGAAATCTGCTGTAAAAACTACTTTCAGGTGGCCACTCGTGCCTTTGACCAGTACAGGGCAGCCGAAGTTGGTAGAAGTGGTTCTTGTTAACAGCAGGGTGAGTTGGAAGTGTCAATCGCGTGCGTCGCAGGGTGGTTTGCTGGAGAGGCCCTTTGCTGGCTGAGGCTTGTAGGCTGTTTGCAGCGAGGAGCAGTGCATGGAAGGGGTTCAGCTGCTGGAGTCCAGCGTGCGATGATCATGCAGCAGTGTTGGGTTCCCCTGCGACTTGCAGCACGAGCATCAGTGGTTCTTCATCGTCAGCTCTTGAAGGAGTCTGCCTGCGTGGCAGCCAGGCTTCCCTGGAAGTGTTCCGCCTGTAACAAGTAACGTCTCCTCTTCCAGATAAGAGATCAGGTGAGAAAGCATATTTTCCTCTCTTTATTCTTTTTACTTTTCGTCTCCGAAAGTAATTCACTTACAGGTGATTCACCATTTCTTCCGTCTGCCGCTGAACTGACTGGTTTTGCTGCTCGGTATGCGGAGGTTGGCTGTAGACGAGGTTGTATAACAGCAAAAAAAGGTGTAATGGAAAAAACACAGAAAGGAAAGGGAACTCCCAACACTTTGACTTAAATTCCTCAAATTAATAATTGCCAGTCTGGAAGGGTCCAAATTTCATCCTTTTTTAAAAATGAACTTCTGGAGACAGGAATCTTCTCCTTAACCACAAGAAAGAGGCAATGCCTTCTTCCGTAAGAACAGGAATTGGCAAGCAAGTCTGCTGCACTGCTAGGAAGAGGGGAGCTGGGCTTGCGAAGGAAACACAGGTCAGGAGGTCGGTATGAACGGTCACCAGTGAGGCTGCGCGAGCCCATGAACACCAGGACAAAGGCACAGCTGCGACCACCTTTTATACAATAAGTTTTATTGATGTTTTGTCAATACAATCAAGTACTGTAGTTTTAGTTCTGAAGAGAAGGCCAGTTTCTGATCACAAAAGAGTGCATTTTAAACCAACTTTTACTATGACAGTGCATGTAATAAGTATTTACAAAACTAAAAACCTCTATATACTAGGTTAGAAATGAAGATACTAGAGGCAAATTTAAAAAAAATAGTAAGAATTTGTATATAAAAATGCACGTTGTAATGCAGTTTTCATAATTAAAAATAGACATACTTCATCCAACCCAACCTTTTTTATTATTGTGATTGAAACCAAAATCCCACGCGCTCACACACACGACAGAAAATAATCCTTTCTACTGGCGAATATCACGTACTCAGTACTCCAGAAAACAAATTCTTCCTGACAGTGTCCGGTTTAATGAACAGCCTCCCTCATTCTGTGCATCGTTTTTTCTAGCCTAACTCTATGTGCGTGTAATATCTTTGCCTTTCAATTACTGTGTAAATGTAACGGGTTATATAGCTGCGGAAGGTTGATTACGGTTTATGCTCTGCACGTGAAGGGAAAGTGAAATTGCAAAACAATATCTACAGCACTGAGCGAGTTCGTGTCTCGGTGTGGTTATAGTGAATATTTTTGTCATCGCCTTTTGCCAGCTAGAACAAGAAATGTTGAATAAAACAGAACAAAAAGAGATAGGATGTAGGTTAGAACACAGTATAAATAAGTCGCTTTGCTGAGTAACAGGGTGAAGCTTCCACCCCAGTGCACAGCTGGGGCACAAGGAGCTCCTGGCTCTGGCGCAGGTAGCGTGCGCAGTGCCGGCGGTGCCGCGCGGTGGGAGCCAGAGCCGGCTGCTGGCCGGGGGCCTTGCGCGGCACCAGCTCGAGTTCGTTGCTGTTCTCCACAGGAACAATGCCTCAATAAAGGAGAGATGGGCCCCATCCTACGACCCTCCTCCCAAGCCTGGGCTTGAAGAAAACATCTGAGCATCTGCTTTTAACTCTAGGGACTGTGTCTGGCTCCTGTTCCTGCTGGGAAATAACCCAGCGTGATCAAAGCCGAATGGCCCTGACAGCCCCTGCCCTCAGGAACTGCAAACGTCCAGTGGGATCAGACACTGGGGCAGCCCTTCAGTTTGACAAGGTTTCGTCTTTACGTGAAACCTGGAGCTTTTTGTGGAGAAGATCCCCGGGAGGAGGACGAGCCCCCAGCCAGGCAGTAGCCGAGGCACTGGCCTTCCAACCGTAAATTTCCTTTTTCTGTTTCTTCATCTCAGGGATAGGTGTGGTTTTAAAAGGAAGCCCTGGATGGCAAGAGGCAGAAACACAGGACAGGCTTAAGGAGAAAAACAAACAAACAAAACAGGAATAGAAAAAGAAAAGTTGTTTAAATATCTTGTACAGTCCATCTGGAGAACAATCCCAAGTCCCGGTTCTTGCTACATGTCTTTGGCCATAGAGCAGGCTTTAGGAAAATTTAAGGGTAACAGTTGCTCAGCTGGTGACCAAATTGATGCTGTTTTCTCAGGGATGTGCCTTTGCAGAGGGACGAGCGGCGTGATGCGTGTGGATTAACTTCAGCAGTGTGCTACTTGCCTAGCGTGAGAGGAATCGCTTTCCTGGGAGTGCAAGTGGCAATGGCTATTCTACCGTGAGAAAATCTGCAAAGCAACAGGGTTCAGTTGCTCCCTTTAGCAAAGGACAGAGCAGCCAAGTGGTCAGTATCCGCGCATACCTTTCCCAGAACCTTGTAGCTCATATTCAGGTCGATAACATTTCAAGCATTAGTGAGACAAAGTGGTAACAACAGACAAATGTGATTTTTTTTTTTTTTAACCTAAGTCACAGATTGGCACCTGGAATGGTGCACTTTTACAGGTACATATTGCACTAGACTTGTAAATAACATTGTTAAGTAGATAATAGCACCGTTGTAAAATGACTGAATGGAAAGTTAGAACGAACACTATTTTTTCTTAGTTAAAAGGTCCCCAGAGAAAGGGGGGATACCAATGCAAAAGTTTACACATCCCGAAATAGTGAGACAGTAAAAGCAAGTTGTCCGTCAGTGACACTTTCAAGAAAGCATAACTAAACCTTCCATCAAACCAGGCTAGAAGCACCGTAAGCCGGGCTTGCAGTGCCATCCTTGTCTTGTCAAAGAATAAGATGCTCACGAGGCCGAGCAAGTCTCTGGGCTGCAAAGAAACAGAGAGGACAGAACTAGTCCTTGGACTTGCCAGTAGGTGAACTAACCCGAGAGAGAGGATCGTTGTTCATCACAGGGGTCCCAGCTTCCCTCAGCGGCTTTGGAATGGGTCATCTGTCGTCCTCCCAGATACCAATGCCTGGATGTTCTTACTCCTAAAGGTGCTGGGGGGGAGGGTTAAAAATAATATTTACTTCTTACAAGAAGGTGCTTATGCAAAGTGTTCCACTTCTTACGATTATAAATCCAACCCCACTGAATCCAGAGTGAATCAGGGAGACCGCCTCAAAGCGCAGTCTGAAAAAAATAGGCATCAGTGAGACTGGAACTTGGGCGTCTGATGGTTTGGGAAGGAAATTTCTCAATCCACCGTGGATCTCTGCTGCTGCGCAGGTTTGTGTTAAGTGCCTAGGACCCCTGTGCTGGTCAGCAAATACACCACCCGTTACAACAGCTGTATTTATGTAACTAGTACTCAAAATGGGAAACAAGGGCACTTGGTTATAGACCAGAAGGGTCTGGTCTTCAGATGACCCTCTCTGGATCACAGAGCAGTTTACTGCAGAGCCGGATCCTTGCCATCCCACACGTGTTCCTGTGTTTGATGTACAGTCACTAGGGTAAAATTTATTCCAAATACGCTTTGCTGAGGAAGTCACTCCCCTCCTTGCCTTCTCCCTCCCCAAAAAGAGAAAGATAGATGTCTCCTTTCCGATTACCCTCTTGACTCGTGGATCAAACAGCATGAAGCAAGGTCCCACGACAACGGCTTGCGCGTTCTTCCCAGTGATTTTTCTTTTTTGTATTAATTTTAAAAAACTTTTTTATCAAAAAAAAAAAAAAAAAGACAGTTTATGGCTAAAGTGGGTGAAAAGGAAACGTGCCCAACAGCCGTTATGTGGGGCAGAGCAGGAACCCAGAGAAAGAGGAATGGATGTATTCCGTGGAGTACAGCCCGTTGGCCTGGTCCGAGGGCATTTGTACCCAGACTTGGTCGTTCTCCTTGAGTTCAAGCACGGCACTGCCCGAGGCCTGGTCCAGGTAGCCCTTTTTGTACTCATCGTAGGTGTAGGTGGCGGGCACGTTGTTCTTATACAGCGCCACCCAAACATTAGTCCCTTTGACGTGCACGTGGTAGGCAAAGTAGTAAATGCCGGATACGGGGCAGGTGAATATCCCGGTGACGGGGTTGTAGCCATTGTGCCCGTTATACAAAGTCCGGTCAAACTTGACCGGCATGCCCGATGCCGGGAAGGGGGAGGTGAGGATGGCGGTGAAGGCTGGCGCGATGCGGGCGGAGAGCTCTCCTCGGCCATACTGTGGCTTCCCCGGCTTGCCGTTCCCCAGCACGGCCCCCTCCACGCCTCCGTCCGGCAGGTGCAGCCCCGCGATGCCTGTCTCGTCGAACACCCCGGGCGCTCCCGGCGGCCCGGGCGGCCCTGGCGGGCCCGGCGGCCCGTTCAGCCCCGGTGTTCCTGGCATTCCTGGGGGGCCAATGGGTCCGGCCATGCCGGGCTCACCGTTCTTCCCCTCACCAGGAACCCCAGGGAGCCCGGGCTCCCCTTTCAGCCCTGGTAACCCCTGAGGCCCCATGGGACCTGCGGGTCCTTGCAAGCCCGGGATGCCGGAGGGGCCCCTCAGCCCCGGCTGCCCTGGGATCCCACCATCCCCTTTCGGCCCGGGGCCGCCCGTTACTCCAGGCACCCCTGGGAGGCCGATGAACCCTGGTTCTCCTTTCGGGCCTGTTGGGCCAGGGGGTCCCTGTGACCCGGGCAGGCCCCTTTCTCCCGGCACTCCTGGCTTCCCTGCGAAACCATTTGGGCCCTGGTCACCGCGCATCCCCGGCATTCCCGGGGGCCCACTCGGACCCACGTCCCCTTTGGAGCCAGGCAGCCCATGCTTGCCCGGCAGGCCCATGGACCCCGGTGGGCCTGGTGGCCCGATGATGCCGGCAGGGCCTGGCTCACCCGGCTCCCCATCGACACCAGGTTCCCCCTTATCGCCGATGGCTCCCGGCACCCCGGGCTGCCCGCGGTCTCCTTTCAGGCCGGGCAAGCCTGGCTTCCCATAGCCTGTTGGGCCTGGCAAACCAGGAAGGCCACGGATCCCAGGCTCTCCCTTTGGTCCCATGGGGCCCTGTATCCCCGGCACCCCCGCGGCACCTGGGACACCGATCCCATCGATGCCGGGGGGGCCCCGGGGCCCCATGGGGCCGGGCTCCCCGTTGACGCCAGGCCCACCCGGAGGCCCCATGTCACCCTTCTCCCCTGGTGCACCCGGCAGCCCATCAAGGCCGGGTTTTCCAACACCAACAGGCCCTGGGGGCCCTGCAGGGCCAGGAGGGCCCCCATTCCCCCGGGGCCCCGGTAGCCCTGGCTTCCCCACACCGTTTTCACCCTTCATCCCTCGCTCTCCACGGGGACCCGGCTCTCCTTTTGGGCCAGGCTCGCCCCGAAACCCGGGCAGGCCGGGGCCACCCTGGGGGCCTGGCTTCCCGTTGACCGAGATGCCAGCTGGCCCCGGCAGCCCCGGGGGGCCGGGCAGTCCTCTTGGCCCTTGCTCTCCTCGTATGCCAGGCTCGCCCTTGGCTCCAGGCATCCCTTTCATACCCGCCTTTCCAGGCAGTCCTGGGATGCCGGGTTTCCCAATGCCTGAGAAGCCGGGGGGCCCAGCAGGCCCGGGCTGGCCGTGCATTCCTGGCTTCCCCGTGCCTGGCTTTCCTGGGTAGCCAGGGGGTCCTGGGGGTCCGCGTGGGCCGGGCTTCCCTGGCGGTCCTGGCTCCCCTTTGAGGTCCATCGGCAGCAGCGGTGGCATGTCTGTGGAGAGAGGAGACATGGAACTTTACTGGTGCTGGCAGTGGGCAGAGGAGCATGCCTGGTGTTAAAGCCAGGGGCTTCGGCGCTGCCCGGGTCTGTACTTGCAAGAGCCCTTCTCTAGAAATGGTTTTATGGAAACGTGGCCATAGTGGCTTCCTGGGCCACCGCATCAGCAGGACTGGCTTGAGGCAAGACCTTGGCCAGAGCTCAGGGTACTAATTCGAGCCTTACTCCATCCATCCCTCCGCAGAGGGTGTCAACAAGCCCAGCAGTTGCTGTTGGCTCTGGCAGTGCTGTTGTGTGATGACCTCCTGTGGGGGTTTTTTAGGAGCTGGATTCAAACCTCCCGCTGCCTTGCTTCCCAGCGGCCTCAAAAGCACCGTGGGATTCAGTTGCTGCTGCCTGGGCTCAGCCGAGAGGATGGCGACAGAGCAAGCCAAGACTGAGGATAATCCCTCCACCCCATCCCTGGAGTCCAGGGCCTCAGGAGACCTTTAATCCTTTTGGATTAAAAAGAAAACTCTTGGACATGTACTCGAGAGACCAAAGAGGTGATTCGTGTACGGGTTAAGACATGCCTGCAGTGCTCACTGGCTCAGCTCCTGTGTCCAGCAAGGCAGAGAAAAAATTACCAAAAAGAAAAAAAGCACTGAGGATGGAGGAAAAGCCAATAGCTGCAAGGGAAACGCAACCTCAGTGACATCCAAATGAGTCAGCCCAGCTGGGAATAGGCCGTAACCACTTGACATTTAAAGAATTTATAGAGGCATTTTGCAAATGGATATAAGAAAGAAACTAATGAGCTGAGAGACTACAAAGCCAAGGAGAGCCAGATTACATGCCCACCACAGCTCGGTACTTAAAGCACAGACATGAGCATAAATAACTCCTTGAGGCCAGCCCGGGCAGGGTGTCACTTCCCGCGTGACACCGGGAACGGGTGCAAAAGAATAAATCTGACAAACTCTTTTTTGGGAAGTTCGAAATGAGGGAATATTTGGCAGTCACACATACGAGGGCCTGTGATGAGAAATGCAAAGGGCAGAGGAGAGGGCCTTGACACCTTAGGCAAATTTTAATCAAATCTGCCCAAAGTTGAACATTCCAGTCAGGAAGAGATCTGCATGGACAAGTTCCTGGGATGGGAATGAATCCCGCCTGGGATGAGAACAGAACACGAGGCTGCGTGCCCTGGCATGGCACTGAGGAGGAGGCAGGGGGTCCCCAGCTCTGCCAGCCCGCCCAGCCCGGGCACTCGGCGAGCGGAGCGGGGCCTCGGGAGCACAGACACCCGCAGCGCTGGGATCTGCCAACACAGAGATTTTCTCAGTCGACGGGAAAAGATTAGGGGAGCTTTGAGACACGTGAAAAGAATAACTGCAGAATAACTGCGGCGGCAGGCCCCGCTCCCGGTGCATCAGGGGCAGCTTTACCTTTCCTAAGCCCAGCAATTAGCTCTGGCCATTTCCGAGCCTGGTGCCTGCTTGTTTTCCTTTTGGTAATGGAAACATTTTCAGAGTTTATCTAGCTACGTATCAAAGCCTGGCCCGCATCCTGGGCTGTAATAGAGGTCACTTGGCTGTGGAAGTTAAGGAAATACTTGTCTGTCATGACATTGCCACTGGATTTCTGCAAATCTCCTGCTCCTCGCCCCGGAAAATGGTGTGGGAAAGGCGGCAAGGGAGATGTGAAGCGTTGCAGTAAAGTAGATTTCTGGGGTTCGAATTCTGGAAAAATTTTTCTCCAGAAAATTATTTCAATGTGTTTTCTCCCCCCCCCCGCTTTTTTTTTTTTCTTCTTGCAATGGTTTGAAAAGAATTAGTTTTCTAGGTCATTTTGCATGGAATCAGAACAAGGATCTACAGCTGAGCCCACGAAGGAAGGAAAAAGCACACACACACTCTCACACAAGGCAGCGAAGAGAAACGCCAGGCGAGAGCTGCCAACTTGCAGGCGGCCAAAAAAGCAGACGGGAAAACCAAACCGGGGACGTTAGCGGAGAGAAACTGGGACATTGCAGCCCCAGTGGTATCCAATTTCAAAAGACCATGTCTTACCACAGATGCATGTCTCAGAGCTCTGCATTTCACAGCAGCAGCATGGGGTTCTGCGTTCCCCTCGAAGCATGAACAAAGCTGCCATGAATGCTAATGCAAAGAGCCAGCTGGGGCAGCGGGAAGGGGAAGGAGCAGGCACGGCCCCTGCGAGCTCTCGCCTGGGCACCACAGAACTTTTCACCTCCTGAGGAACGTGGACACGTCCAGGCAGATCCTGCAGCCCCTCTGGAGCTGCGTTCATCCCAGTAAGGACCCCGCACGCCTGGAGAAGGGACCCTGCAGCATGGACTGGCTGGCAGAGGAACAATCCAGTGAGATGGGAAGTGGTTCCCGGCCACGAGCAGTCAGCAGCGGGTCTGGCCAGCGCGGCCGGATGACACCGCAGGAAGGAGAGATTGGCTGCTCCATGGCAGAGCCCAGCCGAGCTCATTCCAGCGCTGCTGCCAAGCCCTGTCTCGTGAGAGCGAGTTTCACAGGCTCGTACGGACACTGCGTGGGACCAGCGTTACTGCATCTCTCATCCCATCTTCCATTGCAGCGGGTGCCCCGAGCAGTGCTGGAGAGGCTCAACGCTGGACCTGGGCATTGCCTCTGCCTTATCAATGCCCCAAGCTGGGGTGCTGCTGGCTCGGCTCCCCGCGTGCACGGGGAACATGCTGGGTGCCCTAAGCCCTGGCCAGCACCCAGCAGTGGTTTTACCTGGCTGTGAGCTGCACCAACATGGTTTTAACCAAGCCAAAATAAAACCCAACTGTGCAAATAACTGCTTCAATGCTTTTAGTATTTAGCAGCACCTCCTACCCCGAGCTGCCTCTGTTCCTGGGGAGTCGACTTTTGGGTCAGAAAAGGTGTCTGGCACCCTGAGGAAACCAGCCCTGTCTCTCACTAGATGGCACCCGCAGGCCGATGGGAGCCCCCGGGGCCTGGCCTGGCCCCCCCAGGCAGGGGTCCTGGCCCCCCAGGCAGGGGTCCCAGCCCCGGGACCAGGCTTGGGCAGCACGGGGGGGCCCCGCACAGCTCCCCGCCAGCTCGGGGGTAACCCGCAGGGGCACGGCACGGCCCTGCGCCATCGCGGCGAGTCAGCTGAGCTTCCCCAAGCAGGGCAGAAGGCCAGCAGGGATTTTCCTTGCCAAATCAGAGGTTAAGCAGAGATGGGAGCTCGGTGGGATCCTGGAGGCACCGGCTTCCCCAGCCGCTCCTGTGCAGCCCCGTAGCCGGTGGCTCGGGCTGCAGCTGCCCCCCTGCCTGTGTCTCCCTGCCCGTGCTCTCTTCCCAGGGGTTTTAGGAGAATAACATCCAGGGGATTCCCTCGCTCTGCCCTGCCTCAGTGTCTCCTCCAACCCTTGCCTGGTCTAACCTGGCAAAGCACCCAAATGGCACCTTGCAAAGCGCCCGGCACACGCACTCCTCTCTCCGCCAGTTAGCAGGCAGCGCTGCTCAGTGGCAGTGCAAGCCGCTACAATGCATAGGAAGAAGGGGAAAAAAGAAGGAAAAACAGCAGGGAGATACTTGAATCCAGTCCCACCAGCAGCTGAAATGTTCCTGCGCTACGCTGGAAGGTTTTGTCTCTGGCTGGGATTCAGGGAGCAGCTTTACAACAGCTGGGAAGGGGGCAGGGAGGGGGGGCTCATCGCATGCTTCAGCTCCAGGTTTTGCTGTGTGTTTTCTGACATATGTGCTGAGCTGAACTCCTGATAAGCCATTCAGCCCAGCAGTAAATCAGCCACCGGCAGCCGAGCCTTCTCCAGTTTCTCCTCCCAGAGCCAAGACTTCGGCTCCCCGGAGGGTCCGGGTCTGTGTGAACCCACAGGGAGGGCTCCGGCATCTCTTCCCCTGCTGCAGAGCCGCTGCCTGAGGGCCAAGCACTGACCTGGTGGGTCCGGGCACCCGAGCCGGCACTGCCCCATCCCGCAGTGCTGCCAGCAGCGGCTGGCTCTGGGAAGTGGTTGGGGACCACTCTTTGGTACCAGGGAAAGGGCTCAGAGCCTCCATCCCCTCTTCAAGTTGAAGGTACCGTGCCGCTGCCACGACCCTCAGGAGGTGCTGGGTGCTCGCTCGGCAGAGGAACGCCCTGATGAGCCAAAAAGTGCCGGAGAAACTCAGTCGCGCTCAACACTTGCTGTTTGTGAAGCCCCCAAGTTCCTGAGCAGTTCCCCAGGGTGTGAGCAATTAACACACACTAATAACCCCCCTGGTGTGGGGCACTGACGGAACCTCCGGCACCCGCAGCCAGGGCTGGGCATAAAAGGAGCCCTGGGCAGGCACATGGGACTACAGCAAGGGCAGGGCGTGCGGGCAGGGCAGGGCAGGGCGTGCGGGCAGGGCAGCTCAGGGCAGGCAGTTACAAAAGCCTGGGGTGGGCTGGACGCGGTGCAGGAGGCCTGGCTGCTCGGAGCAACGACCTCAGCACCTCTGCACGGCACGTGTCCTGGGTGCGGCGTGATTTAACACGCGTGGAGTTTCTGGTTGCTGCTCTCCGAGGAAGGATGCGTCTCTCTCCTGCTCTCCTCTCGCTAGGCTGGGTCTCTGCTCCGGCCTTGGCCCTCTTGCCTTTCCCAGCTGGTGTAAAAAGTAGACGGGGAAAACGGAATAGGTGGAGGAATGGAAAAAGCCTCGCAGGGATGGCTCAGGTTTAACAGCAGCGAGTGGCGCGGCTCCTGGGGCTGAGCCTCAAATCGACCGGCAAACATGCAGGGAGGAGGAGGAGGAGGAGGAGGAGAGCAAAGGACTCGTGGGTCCCCTTTGTGCACAAGCTCCCAGTCCGAGCACCCAGGGGTGCCCACCCAGCCCGAGCAAAGGGCTTTGCTTCTCTGCTGAGCCTCTCGGTGCCCATCCTTGTCTTTCTGCAGTGAGTTAACGAGACCTGAACGGCCCCTCCGTGCTTGGCCCAAGATGCATCGGACAGCAGCACCCTTGGCCGTGCCAGGCTGCTCCCCGGGGGCACCGACCCCGAGGGGAAGGGGATGGCGAGTGCCCGATGGCTGCGGGACGCTTCGGCCCCTTCCCGCCACGCCATCGGCAGGTCTCCCAGGCACCTGTGGCCCCGTGTCCTCCCACCTCCCCGCAGAGCGCATCCCTTACCCAGGTACTGCCCTTTGCCTTCGCGGAAGGGGGGTCCCAGGGGTCCCTTCACCATGGGCTGCATGTACTTCACTTGGGCGTAGCCCGCCGCGCCGCCTCCTGCCGCCGAGCGAAGGCCGACCACCATCACCACCACCAGCAGCAGTGCCACGGCGTCCGGCAGCATCCTGCTCCCCACTGCTCCTGCGGACAAAGCGACAGTGAGAGCGGGCACCCGCGACCCCCGTTCACACCCTCTGTCCCGCAAGGATCAGCTAGGAACGATCCCGGTGGCAGCAGGGCTCCCCCGAATTTGCCTTTTTCCAGAGCAGTGTTGCCCTGACCACGGTACCCTTCCTGACACGCACCGGCTGAGAGATGCACAATAAATACACGGTTTAGGAGCAATAATTAACGATGGGCACCCGGCAACACCTTTCAGAGGCCGCCCCAGTACCTGTTTGTCTGGAGTTATGCCCCTGTCAGGCTTCCCTTATATATTTTCAACATACCTAGAAGAAGAGGGGAAAAAAAGGCAGGATGAAAACCACAGCCCACGGAGCCCAGCGTTGCTGTCACATCTCTCAAGGTCTCCTCTAACCAAAGCCACGTGTGTTCTGGCTGCGGTCCCACGGGTGGCTCGGGCTGTCGGCGCCGAGCTCTGCCTGCCCTGGGAGCGGCTGGGTGGGTGCTGTGTCTCCCAAACGGGTGCTGCATCTCCCGGTGGGTGCTGGCCCAAACCCACGATGTTGGAGCCCAGGACCCGCTGTGTTTGTGGCTCAGCTGTAGCACTTTTGCAGGCAGCGATGGGAGCTCGCTCGGAGGGTGAGGGACGGGAATCCTCGGCCAGTAAAGCCCAGGGGAAGGCTGCAGCGCTTGGAAGCAGCAGCCTCTGCCTTAAGTGCCTGTTTATTTAAAATAAATACCCTCTATAAATATATCTGCCCTCTAGCAACTTTTTCTGTGCCAGGTCCACGTGCGGAGCTGCAAACCGATTGTTTTGCAAAGACCATTTATTTTCGGAAGTTTCAATAACACGTGATACCAAAGGGCTTTGCTGGTTTTTCTCCTTCTCGCAATAATTGACCCGTGGTAGTTATTAATGAGAATTAAGCTCTTTGCCTCTCCCGCCGGGGAGCAGGGGCAGGGCTGCTGCGCGCCGGGATTTGATCGGAATTTCCTGAATCACTTTTGCTGAAGCAGCAGTGAAGAAAAAAAAAAAAAAAAAAGCTGCAGCCTGGAGAAAAAACAACCCCAAAAATCCCCCAAATTAAAACAAAATTCAAGCAAATTAAATAAAGGGAGCGGGGAGCCCTGGCGTGGGATTGTTCCTGATGCTACAAGTGCTTGGCAGGTTGTCAGAGGTCTCCAGTGCCGAGGCAGCCTGGACCGCTGCTCTCCTGCCCAGGCAATGCCCGCGGAGCCGCGCGGTTCTGCCCCCCACGCCGTGCTGGGGGCTGGAGGGGACGGGGACAGCTCTGCCGCCGGTGGCACGACGGTGCCCGGACCGGTGAGGATGCAGGTGGCCACGGCGGATGCTGGGAGAGCAGCTCTGCTCCACCCATCCTGCCGGAGCCGGGGGTACGGGTGCTGTGCCATACCCACCACGGCACCCAGAGGGAAGGCCACGGCTGGGCTCCTGCCCACAGCCAGGGACACGCGTGACAGCCACCGTCAGCCTCGGCGGCGGCGCAGAGAGGGCCTTGCCGGCGTTATTGTTTTTCTGTCTTCGAGGTCGAGAAGAGGAACGCTTATTTTTATGAAGCATTATTTTACAAGGATTTGTTTAAGGGAAAAAGAATCCCATTTTAAGGGATTGCAGCTGTAAAAATACAGTTTCTGCTAAATAAAAGAGGAGAACAAACCCCTGAATCAGCTATTTATTTGTTTTCCTTACCTGGTATGACCCCTGTGCCTCCGTCTCTAACTCCCCCCCTTCCCAGGTCTCTTCTCTCCCACCTGGGCTCTATCCACCCCTGCTCCTCCCTCCCGCGGGGCTGTTTTCATGGGACACTGCTCGTTGCTCCAAGGAGCCCATGCCACGGGAGCAGCACCCTGGGGTGGCTCAGCCCCTCGCTGCTGGGTGCTGCGGGGCATCCGCAAATGTCCCCCTGTCCTTCCGTGAGCCCTCAGCCCTTGGAGAGACACGGGGCTGGGGGGGGGGAAGCACAGCGAGAGGGAAGGGAGAGGGAGGACAGGAAACCACTCCAGCTGCCGTTTTGCTGCGCGCCGGATGCAAGAGCGAGTCCCCCGCTCCGCGCCGAGGTGGCTGGCTGCAACGCGGCGTCTCCAGACACGGCTTAGCTCCTGCACGTTCTCCCTTGGTCTGGCTGGGGCATCCCTCCTGCCCAGCCCTCCCAAGGGGCTGCGGGGGCAAGGGGGGGTCTGGCCCGAGACCCCCAGGCTCGTGCCTCCATGTCTGAAGGAAAAGGGGTCTGCGGTGCTTTGCTGTCCTCCGCGGCGGTGCCCGGCACTGGGGCAGGAGGCCTCACGCTACCTGGGCTCTCCAGGCGGTGATTTAATAAGAATAAAATGGAAACATCTGGAGTCTCATATGATGGATAAAGTGTGCACAACGTGTCTGTGAAGAGGCTCTTTCATGCCTGAAATCTCCTGCGTTATGAAATGATAATTAATCACAACGAGCAGCCGTGCAACGTACTCATCTCCCAGGGCAGGTTGCAAACGTCGGCTGGTTCGTGGTGCGGATGGAGCCGCTGCACCCGTGATGGCTACGGCCGGGTGTCGCCTGCCTGTCCTCCGGTGGAGCTGGGGCCCGGCAGCCGCTCCGGTACAGCCAGCAGAAATCCCGTGAGGATTTTCCACCCAGAGCAGGGGAGATGCTGCGGGGGCTCCCGAGCGCAGCGCCTCCCGGCCCCGGCACCGCAGGATGGGGCTCACCCTGCTCTGCTGCCTGGGCACCGCAGCCAGCCGGGCCGCTGTCCTTCGGAGGCAGCTCCAGCCCCCCCAGCACGGTGCGGTAGTTCGACCACAACCGCTCTGTGCGGAGCAGCCAAGCCCAGCAGGAGCAGCCGGGCCAGGAGGGTTCATGCAGGGGGAACGCTCGAGGGGTCCGGCGACGCGGTGCTGTTCCCTCCAAGACGGTGGAGCTGGGACGGGGCTCGGCAGCACCACGCTGCTTGGCTCCTGGGGGGGGGGGAGCGGGGGGGCCCGACCCGGCTGCAGCCGGTGCGATGGCGCAGCACCGAGACCCCTGGCATGACTTCAGAGCGCGCCGCCGCCGCGCTAACTGTGCAAGTGTCTGCTCCCCTGGCAGTTGGTGAGCAGACGTGTTAAATACCCCTGGCACACAATGAAAGCTCCGGGAAAAGGAAAAAAAAAAAATAAAAAAAATCTCACACTTAAAGCATGAGAAAGGAGACAAGAAATGTCACCTTGTTCTTGCAGGAGCGCGGGGGCTCGGGCAGCTGGAGCCTGCGCCGCCCCCGTCGCTCCAGAAACAGCCTCTGGCTCGTGCTGGTCGGCCCGGCGAGTTCCCGGCCGGCTCCCGGCACCCAGCTCCGGCCGTTCCCAGTGGAAGGGGCTGCTGCCGCCCCGCACCGGCCCCCGCTCCCCGCAGCGTCCATGTCAACGCTCCCGGGCACAGCCCTGCTGCAGACCCGGCCGCTTCCCTGTGAGCAGCACCGCCGCTCGCTTCCCCCGCGCACACAACCGGGGGCTTGTTCGCTGAGCTGCAGCTGATTTATGGCCCCTGTGATTTAAATATTAATTACGGGCCTGGCAGGCAGGCACCGCGCCTGCTCCCTTCAAGGCTAATTATTTTTTAAGTCAATATATGTGATCCACGGGGGAGCTGCGATTGTGGTTGAAGGTCGGTAAAATGAAGAACTTGTTTAAACGCGGCAGTAAAAGCACGACCAGTGCGGGGTGCGGCGTGCCGCTCGCTGGCCCTCGCCCCGGCTCCGGCCCCGCATCAAACCTGGGGCCATGCCAGCCCCCACGCAGGTTCGCTGGGGCACAGGGATGAGCCAGGATGGGACCTTCAATGTGCTTCAACCGCACCCCCAGGTTTACTGGCGTGGCCCCATCGCTATCACCGGGAGCACGGGGCACGGGCACCACCTCTGCAAACCGCGGCCGAAGCTCGCCCCGGGGTACAGCGAGCAGCAGCGAGCACCTCACACGCTCGCCCAGCTCGGGTGGACACTGCAAAGAGAAAACACCGAGAAAGCAGCCAGCGTGTGTGGGTGGGCTGGAGCAGCACGGGTTTGGACGCCGCCGTGTCCCGTCGAGCCGCTCCATCCTACGGTCATTTACAATAAAAAATAAAGCAGGGAGCTTTTCCAAGCCCAACACGGGGCTGGACTGACTCCAGCGGGAGGTAGATGATTTGGTTTGCACTACACATGCTTTAAAAATAATAATAAAACGAGTCAAAAACGAAAAGTGAGCTATTGAAACGGAGAGCGAGCACGTTGTTTCCGTAGACTGGGCTGCGAAAGCCAAAGGCATCAGGCAGCAGCTCGGCTGAGCAGCGCCGGAGCGCGCGGGGAGAGTCTTGGCCGGAGCCGGTCCTTAAAATGCACGACACCTGATCCGCTCCAAAAGCTGCTGTACGCGCCGCACGGACCCGGAGCCTCGCCCGCCCGTCAGCAAAGGGAACAAGAAAACATTTTCCTTGATGAAAGAAAAACACCCCACCCCATCTGCAGGCAGCCTCCTGCCACCCCTGCAGCGCCTGCGCCTGGCCCCTGCGCAGAGCAGGCTGGGCACGGCACAGCACGGCATGGCACGGCACAGCATGGCACGGCACAGCATGGCACGGCACGGTGCATCGCCCTGTGGCACGGCACAGCACGGCACGGCACGGCACAGCATGGCACGGCACGGTGCATCGCCCTGTGGCACGGCACTGCGGTGCCTTCAGCCCATCTTGCTGCGGGTGGTGGCTGCGTCCATCCGTGTTGCTCCGGTCCAGGCAGGGGTTGCAGCCAAATTAACTCCGAGGCTGGGGGCTGTGCTAATTAACTCCCGCTGCGTTCGCAGCTACTGGGAGGCGGGCAGGGGGCTGAAGGAACGGCCACAGGCCGAGCTGCTCTTGGTAGCCACGGGCCAGCCGGCATGTGTGCAGCTCGGGGCGGCTGTGCCAGGGCGCAGGAGAGGAGCTGGTGCTGGGGGGGTTGCGGCGGCGGCGGCGGCGGCGGCGGCGGCGGGAGGAGCCCGGGGATGGGTGTACAGCACGAGGCGGTGGGACGCCGGGCTCTGCCTGCTCCGCCAGTCGTAAACCAGCAGGTTTGCAGGCAGCTGCTAAAGAGCTTTCTGCAAAACCGACCAGGGTATTTCTCTCTGTCTCGACTCGCCTCCCGACACTCCTGAGCCATCTGCGATGTGCAGAGAGCGGGGAGCACGCGGGAACCGCACCCTGCCCCACCGCACGCGCCGCGTGACGCCATGCATCGGTGTCAGGCCAGCACTTGGCTGTGGTGGGGGCCTGCGCGGTGCACGCCGCCCATGGTGCACGCTGCCTGCGGTGCACGCTGCTCATGGTGCACGCTGCCCGTGGTGCACGCTGCCCATGGTGCACGCTGCCTGCGGTGCACGCTGCTCATGGTGCCTCCTGCCTGCAGCGCACGCTGCCTGCGGTGCACGTTGCCCGGAGCTGAGGAGCCCGGGGTTCGGTGGTGGTGCTGACACCAGGGTTGGTGCCACTGCTTGATCCTGCAGCCGCCGGGTCAGAGATCAGCTAAGGCGGATTAATGACCCTCCACGTGTGTGTGCCGGGAGCGCAGCAAGGCGTGAGCCTGCCACAGGTCACAGCTCAGGGCTTAATCCCTCACCTCCAGCTGTCAAAACTCCTCTGCTGAGCACGGCAGAGCGCCGCGCTGATCGCTGCCGGCACGCACGGCTGCGGCCGGAGCCGAGGGTGCGCACGGGGGCAAAGCCAGCCCTGGGGAATGGCGGGCACCGTGGCGTTTGGAGACCTGGACAGAGACCTCTGGGTCTGCGCTGGCTTGGACGTGGTCTGGGTGGAAAGCCCTGTCCTGAGGCTGCAGAAACACCAGGGTTCTGCCCCAGGCGTGAGGCTCAGCCCCGCTCACCGCATCCTCGGGGAGCCGTGGTCCCCTCGCCGAAACACGGGTGGGATGTCCCCCCCCCGGGCACACACAGAGGTGAGCGACACCCAAGGGACATGTTCTGTCCCTCGCCCCAGCCCTGACGGAGGGTTTCTGCACCCCGAGCTGCCCGGTCCCGTCCTCCTCCCCCCGCCAGCCTCAGCTCCACCGAAATACCAGACTGCGCAGCATTAATAGCAGGGTTGCCTGCCAGGTGCATAGTTTGACCAGTCGGATCACACATGCCAAACCACAGGTATTTTATGAGACGTTTCCTGTTATGAAGACATTTTTGTGGGGATTCATTTTTTTCTTCCCCTCTTCTTCCCCTTTCCTCCTCCCGGCAGGACGGTGGCCCACCCCGGGGGGCAAAAGCAATGCCGTCCCTGATAGCCAAAAGATGGAGCAGAGCGAGAGCTGAGGACTGGAGCTGGGGCGTACGGTGAGGATGGTGGTGCCAGAGGGTCCCGTCCCCTTCGCCGCCCCGGCAGCCGCTGGGTCTGGAGCCCCTCTCCTGGGGTCTCCGTGCAGGCGCAGGGGCTGGGGCCAGGCTGCGCAGGGTCCAAATTGCCGCGTGAGCCCCAGCCCGTGCCGCGACCTGAGCACAGCGTCTCGCACCCGGATCCTGGTGCGGGATGCGGGATGTCCCCGGGGAGGGACGCGGGCTGCGAGCCCCAGCGAGCTGCAGCAGCTTCAGGGCATCGCTCCCCGAGGGACGCCTGCCAGCTCGGTCCGGCGAAGCCGCCCTGGCACGTAATCTCTGGTGGGAGGTGGATGGTGTTTGCCCAGGGGCCGTGGGTCAGACGGCGCTTTGCCCTCGCAGCTCCCATGCACAAAGAGCGTTTTCTAACACGACGGGCATTGTGCAAAGAAATCTGCTCAGCCTGGAGGGACCCGCAGAGAGCGATTCCCATCTCGGGGAATTTGCAGGCAAGTGGCCATCAGCCGCAGACATTTAAACTTCCAGCCTCGTGCTGGGGTCATCGGCTTAATTATAATGAGGCGTGGTCCGGGCCAGAGCCTTCTGGGCAGGGGTGCTCAGAGGGGCCGGAGCAGCTCACTCGGGGGGCTGCTACCCACGCTGCGGGCAGGATGTGCGGGGCAGGGATGCCCCGGAGACCTCCTGGGTCCCCATCCACACTGTCCCCACCGATAGCCAGGGCGATGGCGTGGCACAGAGCAGCCTGGTGCTGCTGAAGCCCATTGCGCTTGCACCAGCACCGTGGGGGAACGCAGTTTCTGTGCCCGAGTGAGCGCAGTGACACTGCGGCTGCTCCGGCCCCTGTCCACACACCCCATGGGAAGGGAACCCCCGTGAAGGGGGATGCGGACGATCAAGGAGCAGCACGAGTCTATGACAGCAGTAGGGGAGCCGCTGCGAGGCCAGGAGCCCTGTGGTGGCTTCAAAGCTCACGTGGGAGGACCTTGCCCTAAGCTGGGCATCTCCTCCCTTCTCTCCGAAGCCCCCACAAGAAGCGCAGCAGCGTTTTCAGCCACTTCCTCAGCACCATACGATCCATCACCAGGGTGAAATTTGTGGCAGGGGATGGAGGGGGCCAGAAAATGCCCAAGGTGCCGAAAGCGAACGGGGGAGAGGCCAGCTCTGAACCCACGGACATTCCTTCCTCAGTGGATTAGGTTTTAAGCAGCGAGCGGCTGCTCTGCAGAACCTGTCCTTGTGACCACGGTTCTCCTGCCCCAGACCCCAGCGCCACCATCCCAGCCCCTCCGATGCACAGCTCTCCTCTCACTCCTGCAAGAATCCCCACGGCAGCTCCAGTTGCAACAAGGAACCTCAACGGCTCCATCCATCGCGGCCTCGTGCCATGGTGAAGCAGGAGGGGACAGCAGCTGCCGGGCTGCTCCCGGTGCCCCTGCGAGAGCTGGTGCCGCTGGTCGGCTGCTCGCTCCCCGGCTCAGCGTTACCGCCGCGGCATCCCCCACGCTGTTGTTTTCCCAGGCTGAGCACCGCCGCTCCTCGCCAGCGCCGCCCTCCGCCGCTCTCCCGGCTGCCCAGATACAACGGCGAATTTGTGAGCTGCCGCGAAAACTTCTTCTCGTGCGTGAAACGCCAAGGACCATAACCCCGGCCTCCATCCCCACCAGCGAGCCTGGTTTCCCCGGAATGGGAAACTGCCTTGCAGTGTTTGTCCTAACGGTCATTTTACTTTAATCTCAGGGCTTGAAATCCTGTCTCCCTGGTTTTGCTGGGTCCTTTGATCTACATTTCCTCTCCTCTTCCAGCTTTTTAGCAGCATCCCCAGTTGAGCCTGCGTGCGCCTGGCTGGTGTCGGCACTCCTGCGCAGCCTCGCTGCGCACATCCCCCGCAAAGCCCCTCTGCCGTAACACACCGGTGAAACCAGCTTCACCCTCGGAGCCGCGTTATCTTGGGGTTTGAGAATTTGGGGGGTGACCCCAGAGCTCAGCACCCAACAGGGCAAGACTCCGGTGGGGGCACCCGCGGCTGCACCAGCCTCATCCACTGCCAACCCTCCCGGTGCGACCGCTCCTGGGCTGCCACCGCTGCCCGTCCCGGCGGGTCGGTCACAGCCCTTGGGGACCGGGTTGGCCACGTGCCTCTGCGCAGCGGCGTGGCCGCTGGTGACAGGGACCTGCCCTGGAGCAGTGCTGGGGACTGCACCCCCCCCCGCCCCGGGGGGTCAAGCCGGGCAGGTGCTGTGCCACCGGTGGGGTCTGGGCACAGGGTGCCCCCGCCACTGTGTCCCCGAGCCGGCCACCGCGCCGCTTCTGGGGTTAGCGGGGGAAAATATTGTTTATGCTTCTCTAATATCTGCCTTCTGTTTTGCATTTGCCATTTCTTCAAAGATAGGGAGCCGCCTCTGCCAAGATTCCTGAGGAGATATCCTCAGCAATGCCGACCACGCTCCCCACCGCACTCAAAGAAAACAAATGTCAGGCCAAGGATTGATATGAAATAGTTTAAAAATGAGAAAAAGCTGCCTTAGAGCTAGGTTTACATTAAAATAAATTTCAGGAGCGGGAGCCTCGGCTGCGTCCCTCCCTGGCGGGTGGTGGCGCGGGGGCGCGGGGGGATAGGGTTACCTGTCGGGGCGCTGCCCGCTCCAAAGCCGCCCTCGCCTTGGCGGCACGCGGCCCAGCACCGGCTGCACCGTGCCGCAGGGGTCACGGGGCGAGATGCTGCTCCCCCGGCACGGCGGGGTGGCACAGGGGTCCCAGTCCCTGCTGCTTCCCACTGGCACCCCGACGGGCAGCGCGGGCACAGCGACCCTCAGCAATTTTACCCCCCCGGGGTGGTCGCTGACCCCCGTGCCACCCCCCACCCCTGCCCGGGTCCTGTCCCGGGGTCTCCCCAGCACAGTGCCCAGGGCGGAGCATCCTGCCAGGACCGGTACCTGTGGGCACGGGAGCGGCAGCGGGGGGGCAGCGGCAGAGCCGGGCGAGCTGCGGGGCAGGGGGGGCTGCACGCCTCCGGCTGGAGGGGCCCTGGCCTGCCTTTGCTGCCCCGGGGGGGACTGACAAGCCCAGCCTTCGCTCAGGGCTGTCGGGGTTAAAGCGTGTGACTGCGCTGTGCTCTCAATTAACTCAGTAAAGAAAATGAGCAGCAGATTCTCTCTGACTGCGGGGGCTCCCGGCAGGACCCTCAGGCTGCCACAGCCTGAACCCTCCCCATCCCGCTGCCCCAAGCACCTGTCCCCATCCTGTCCCCATCCCACCCCCATCCCGTCCCATCCCCATCCCCATCCTCATCCTGTTCCCATCCCCATCCCAGCCCCATCCCATCCCGATCCTGTCCCCATCCCCATCCTGTCCCCATCCCCATCCTGTCCCCATCCCCATCCCAGCCCCATCCCATCCCCATCCTGTCCCCACCCCCATCCTGTCCCCATCCCCATCCCATCCCCATCCTGTCCCCATCCTGTCCCCATCCCCATCCCATCCCCATCCCATCCCCATCCTGTCCCCATCCCCATCCCAGCCCCATCCTGTCCCCATCCCCATCCCATCCCCAGCCTGTCCCCATCCCCATCCCCATCCCCATCCCCATCCCCATCCCCATCCCATCCCCATCCCGTCCCCATCCCCATCCCCATCCCCATCCCCATCCCATCCCCATCCCGTCCCCATCCCCATCCCATCCCCATCCCCATCCCATCCCCATTGCCTGCGGCCCCGGGGCCGTGCACCACAAAGCAGCCTTTCTGGCACGACAGCGGTGGAGCTGCTTACACATATTCACACCCCAGCGAGGGGCTGGAGCGCACGCTTTCAGGCAGTATTTTAGTTTATGTTATTTAATTTAATTTAATTTATGTGAGCTGATGCGAGATCCCAGCAAGCCTGAGGTGTTCAGTGGAAACTCTGACAAGACGCTACCACAAACCACGCTCCCGCCGCCCGGCCGGCGCTGGCCCCGCGCTGCCGGCTTGGATTTCAGCTTTTCCTCTGCGCTCTGTAATGACCGTTTCTGTGGGGCCAGCGCTACGGTGGGTGCAGAACCACTGCAAGGCTGCGCTCCCGGGGCTCTGCACCGCCGCAGGGCTCCGTGTACCGATCCCAGCGCCGCTCCGGCTGCGGGAAGCCCCCGCGCCATCCCCCAGCACGTGTCTTTCCGTCAGGGCAGACACAGGTTGTGTAAAATCAGGCTGATTTTTTCCCAGCATTTTGTTTGGAAAAAATTTGCCTGATGCTGTCACAAGATGTTTCAACATCGCTGAATCAGCTGGTTTGATTTTTCAATTTGAAATTTTTATATTTTTTTTAGTTTCCACATTTCCTTTGTCTCGCAGCCGAAAGCCTCACAGGGAATTCCAGCGGCCCCGCTTTCCTGGGGATTACGCCAAAACCCCCGTTCCCTGCAAGCCCCGTGGCCGAGGCGGCAGCGAGTCCCATGGGGCAGCTCCGCTCCCCTCCTCCCCCGGGGTTCCCGGATCTCGGCCAGCCAGGTGCTGTGTCCTGGGGAGGCGGGGAGCCGCTCGCTGTCCCCATGTGTACCATCTCTATTTGTCACAAACAAAGAGCGTCCACCCTCCAGTAATGCCAATGTGCCACTACCCGAAGCCACAATCTTATTACCAGGCTCCTAATTTCCAGTGCAATCAAGTATCTCATTTAATCTGCTTTAAAGGGTTCCAGATCCCCTCCGCCTGCGCCGGGCTGGACCGCTGCGCCCACAAACCGTGTTCATTTCCCGCTGGTTCTGCTTCGCCTGACGCGGTGCCGTCTGGCAGAGCCGCCCTGCGGAGCAGCTGGACCTGGACCACGCCAGGGCAGCCCAGAGGAAAACGGGATGGATTTCGTGTGCCCCAGACCATCCCAGGGGAAAAAAACCACTTCTGGCTCCAGGTCGGAGAAAGGAGCGGTAGGAGCAGCCAGGATGGCACCAGGAGCGAGCAGGCTGGGAAAGGCACCGGGGAGCCGGTGACCTCCATGGGCTCCAGGGCTGGGCAGCACCAGGGCCAGTCCTGCCTCCCCGCAGGGCGCAGAGCGTTTCCCTGGGGTGTCTCTGGTACCACTAACCCTTTGCCAAGCAAAATCGGGGACCTGGAGTTCAAGCACCAGTGGAAATCAGTGCAGAACATACAGAATATTTTCTTAATGGAGCTGATTTATTTCTGTTAAGAGATGCCAGCCCTTAGACAGACACGCAGCCGGTGGCACTCCGGGCTGTCCCCACGTCCCCATGTCCCTGCAGCCTCCCGGGGGGATGTTTTGCTGGAGGAAGGGATGGAGCCCGCAGTGGTGACAGCACAGGGCCATGCCCTGCAGCCCCGTCCCGGGAGCACTGGAGTGCAAAATCTGGGAACGGCTCGGGGGGGGGACACGGAGGGCTGTGCCGGCCACTGCAGCCGGCCGAGGCGGGTGCTGAGCCGAGACCAGGGGAACGCATTTATTACAAAACCTTTTGTTTAGGCTTCAAGCTGGAAAAACATCCAGCTCCTATTTCCAGGCAGAGTTTTCCTCTGGGCTGTCTCGTGTGGGAACCTCCCTCCATCCCCGCTCAGGACTCGCTGCCCAAAGAGGGGCACATCCTGCCTGGGGCTGCACAGGCAGCGGCAGTGCTGAGCCCAGCAAGGACCCCCTGCCTCTGCACGGGGGCACCCACTTGCTGGGGCACAGGCGCCGGGGAGGCTGCCGTGGCGCTCGGGGAGGGGGGGGGATCGGCACCCATTGCCACGCCTGACGGACCCCAGCGCCGATCCCCGTTGTCCCCCCACGCACAGTCATTGCACAGGACCGGAGCAGGGAAAGGATCCTGGAGGCGCTGGCCGGGCTGGGGGCAGCGCAGGGATAGCGGCAATGCCCCCCCAATCCCTGCCTGGGGAGGGGTGACAGCCCCCCCGGCCAGGCTCACCGCGGGAGGGTCAGCGTGTGCCCTGAATCTCCGCACCCACCCCGGGGACGGGCAGCACCAGTCTCGCTGCTGCAACAGAAATGCCCGGAACAAGCAGAGCTGGCCTGCGACGGCGGGGAAGTCCCGGAGAGACGCGGGGCTCCGGAGGACCCCAGTCCGTCCCCAGCCGCCGGGCCGGGGCTCGGCCAGACCCCAGCACGCCTACGGCACAGCCAGGCTCCTGGGAGCCTTCTGCACAACCCACAGACATTTTCCACCTCATTTCCAGCAAGAACATTAAAACGCTGTTTTCCGCAGGCACGGCACATTGGAATGCCAGGCCTTTGGTGGAATTTAGCGGGGGCTCGGTGGGAGGATGGCTCTGGCCACGGCTGGGTGCCAGGAACCCCCCAGCCGTGCTGGCCCTCGGCACGCTGCGGTTGGCCCCCGTGGGAGGCACCGGGGTCTGCGAGGCCACCGCTGCCTCCATCCCTCTGGCACGCTGCAGGCAGGGCAGGCAGGGCAGGCAGGGCAGGCAGCATTGAGCGGAGGCGGCTGGCGCGAGAAGCCCTGGACGGGGTCCTGCCCCCGCACTTGGCTCCGACACCGTCTCCTGCCCGCTGCCGGGCTCCTTTTGTGGGGATATTACGGCTGCCCCCTCCCACGGCCCCCACCGGGCTCTGCCAGGGCCGGACCAGCGAGCCGGGCTGCCTCTGCCGGCAGCAAACAAGGGCTGCGCAAGGCCAGCATCCCACGGCCTCCCACCATCCCCGCCTGGGCCAGGCCAGCGCTGCGGCCAGAATACAGCGTGTGGCCAAGCAACGCCGGGCGCAGGAGGTGAAGCCGTAAAGCCAGTGCTCTCCTCCCAGCTCTTCTCCATCAACCGGAGCTGGCTGAGGGGCCAGTTCACCGCAGCCATCGTTCCCTCTGTGCAGTGCCCGGCACACAGCGTGTCCCGGGGCTGATCCGCTCCCCTCGCGGGAGCTCGGCATCGGGTCCCTGCCAGCACCGACCCCCCCTTTTCCGTGGCGCCGTGTGCCTGCGCTGCCGGGGAGGTTCCCGCTGGTGCCCACTGCCCGTTCCGTTCCTGGGGCATCCCTCCTCGCCGGGGGACAGCCAGCCCAGGGGACACATCCCATCGGGGGGCCGGCAGGAGCAGGGACACGTCCCGGCTGGCCAGGGCAGCCCGGCGCTGCCAGAGCGGCGGGTGCCCCAGGGCTGTTGGGCAAGGGTGGCCAGGATGGGAGCCGGGGAGTGGGGGGGGGGGGGGGAGTCCCGCTCCCACACCCAGCCCCGGGGCTGCCTCTGCGAACATCCCGGCCACGCGCGCCTTGGCGGGGCAGCGGGGCTATTTCGGGAGCTTTCAGCACCACCCAGAGAGGTGTCCGATGTTTTTATTTATAAACCCACTGGCTCCTGCCCAGCTCCAGCCGGCTCGCATGCAGGAAAAAGCCCAACGGAGCCAAGACAAACAGAGCCAGCAGCATCCCCGCACAGGAGGAGGTAACACTGAGCGGGCCAAGGATGCTCCGGCCGAAGCGCCCGGCCCTGGGCTGCCCAGCGGGATGGACATGCCTTGGCACCGCGGTCCCGGGCCGGGCTTCAACAGCACAAGGCTGCAGCTGCATCTGCGCAGCCGCCCTGGGTGGACCCACGTGCGCTGGGGCTGCTGCGGAGCATGTGGGGGGCTGCCGGCGGGACCCCGTGTGCTGCCCCCAGCACAAGTCCTGCTGCTCAGGGCCGGGGACCCGCGCGTGTGGCACAGAAGTGCCTGTGCCCCGCTCAGGGTGCTGCAGAGCCGCTGTGGGTAACTGCAGAGCTCCAGCTGCTGTGGGACCCCCCGATGCTGTGGCTGCCCCCCACTTCCCACCCCCGCTCCCCAGGCACTGCACTGGGGCAGTCGGCCCCACTCGTGGTCAGTGCTCTCCCCAGGGATGCTGGGGGGGGACACGTACCTTGAACACCGGCTGGGGCTGGGACCAGCGCCCTGGTGCCCAAGGGCAGAGAGGGATGCCAACTCCCGCAGCTCCCGCTGAGCTCAGCTTGAGTGGCCGGAGGTGAGGGCGAGGGTCCGGCCCCGTCCAGGGGGGCAAAGGGGCTGCCCCACAGATGGGCTCCCCCCTGGCACTGGCTCCGGCCCCCGGCAGCGCGGCAACAATTGGGTTATTGTCAGCGTGCTGCCGGGGACACAAGTGTGCCGGGGAATTCAACAAACCCGGCGCTTTCTGCCTGTCCCACTGGCTTTCCCAGCCCAGGCTAATCCTGTAAGATGCCCCGTCAGCACAGCCGCGGCCCCGCAGCCTGCAAGGAGGGACGGTGGCTCCCGGCCCCCCATCTCCCCCGGGCACTGTCTGGGGGCAGAGGCGCTGCGGGGACACGGCCCCCCATCTCCCATCAGGGCCAAGGTGGGCGCAGACAAAGACGCCGTGAGCGCCAGCTCCAACTGCTTCGGGGACTTGGCTAATGGGGTCCATTTGCTGGGTAGTTCTTGGAATAACAAATTGTATCATCCAAAAAAGCAAAACCACAAAAGAGGATCGGCTTGCAGCCCGGCTCACAAAAGCCCCTTGTCTGGAGGCCCCCCGCGCCCCCCAATTTCCCGGAGAAAACTCAATTTAACCAAAATAAACAGCATGCCCAGCCCTGCGCTCTCACACTCTCCCCAGCAAACCACAGCACAGCGTGGCTCAACCCAATACCGTGGCTGGCACACTCAATCGTCCGGCTCGCCACGCTCCCTGGGCATCCCCGCCGGCCCCGGCCGTTCAGCTGTGCCGTGCCGTGCCGCCCAGCGCCAGAGAGCTGCTGCCCTCTCCTTCTCGGGTGCTTCATCTACCCAGCAAAAACGTACTGCTCAAAGCTCGACGGTGCCTGGAGGGCTCTGGGCACGCCGCAGACCCCCTCCCACAGCCGCCAGCTCACCCTGCGCTGCCACAAACCCCATCTCCCGCGCCCTCCAGCTCAGCAGCAAATACGGAGGAGGAAAAGGCAGCCCCGGCCCCGGCAGCGCTGGCAAAGGAGCAGGAAAGAGCGAGCCACGGACTTCTCCGCAGCGGGATGAAAGATGAGGTTTGACACCTGCTAAACCCTCTAATCCTCCTCTTGTTCATCACTATCAGCTCTCCAGCAGGCTTGGAGCCCACCAGCCAGGTGGGAGGCAGAGATTTATAGCAAGCGAGCCTCTCCGGAAGCGCCGGGAGTGCGGCGGGGAGCGATCCCAGCCCAGCAGCAGGACCGGCCAGACAGACCCATCGGCTGCCTCCAGTTTGTAACTCCTGTGGCCACGTCCCACAGGGTGGCTGAGGAAGCACACCCAAGGTCACGAGCGCGCGTTTGCATCCTGAGGACACGTTACGTGAGGCGCCCTGTCCTGGGAAGCTGCAAGAGGGGGAAGTAGCTGAAGGGAGGAGAGTTAAACCCCTTCCCAGTGGGGCTGCCCTCCAGAATAATGAGATTTTGGGCTGTTCCTTCAACAGGGATCGGGCCCCAGGGACCAAACCCCATCCCATGCCAAGGCCCCCCAGCAGCCGGCTGCCATGCCTCCAGCAGCCCAGCGATGCGGAGGACGGAGGTTTCCTTCTCCCACAGCCTTCACGTGCAGGGCAGGAGCACCGGCTGCCAGCCCCCATCCGGCAGCACCGCTCTAGCCCCCGGCCCCAGCGCTCATCAGGTACCCCCAGCCCCAAAACTCACTTGAATTCTTTGCAACCTGTCACCTGAGCAAGTCTGCTTGGGTTTCAAGCCAGCCTTCCTCCCTCGGCCAGCCGCCACCAGCCAGGGGACTCAAAGACGATTTGTGACACCCCGTCCCGCCCGGGCAGGATGCCACAGCCCCACGGTACGCAGGCGCCGGGCTGGGAAACAGCCACGCTGGCATTCGCCTGACCTCTGGGGATAAACACACCCGGACCCCCACGTCCCCTGGGAGCACAGGATGCGAGGGGGCTGCATCCAAGACGGTCGCTCCAGCATCTCCCTTCTTCCCAGCCGGATGCCCGGAGTAAGCCGAGGCCAGCAGAGCTCCGGTCCACGGGCGACCCTGCCGTCACAGCTCATCTGCCGCGGGTAATTTGCTGCCTGCCCGGCAGCGATCTCGCCACATTCCTGCCCTAAGTACCGCGGATTTGCCGTGCTTTATGAAAAATGAAAAGAATGTTTTAAATGAAATTAATTCTTACGAACCCAAGATTTCATAAAAGTGCTGCCTGGGCACGGTTTGGCACGGGCCAGCTCTTGTTCGCTCTATTGGCCTTCCCCTGGGGGGAGGAAAATACCAGGCTTGGTATAAAATAATTACAAAGTCATTGTATAGCTCTGCTTATAACTGCCCGGAGGAGCTCAGGGTCTCGTCCTAGCTCGTAGTTTACATTTGGCAATAACATCACACGTGGTCTTTAAGAAACAGCTACGGGAGAATGTGTAATGGAAAAAAGCATCAGGGGACGTGCCAGGCAGAACCGAACATGCCCCGGCTGGAGGAGCGGTGCCGGACACCCAAGCATCTCGCACCGGGGTCACGCCATGTGAGCTGGCGCTTCCCAGCCGGCACGGCGCGGCACAGCGCGGTGTTTGGCACGGACAGGGTCCATTTGCGGTGCAGACGTTTCTGTGCGGCGGAGGGAAGGAGCGAGCGGAGGTTTGGGAAGCAGGCATGGAGCCACCGGTGCTGAGCGCGGCCCCGCCAGCTTTCATCAGGGAACTGATGCGACACTGCCCAGCTCTCCCTTTCATCTTTTCTTTAAAAAGCCACTAAATTAAAACCACAAAGCCACCCGAGCCCTGAAGCGACTCTCTGCTGTCCCGCCGGCCCCCGCACCGGGGATGCTCAGCAGGACGCGGCACTCGCTCGTGGCTGGAGCAGCTCGCAGCCGCCCTGACCTTGTTCTTTACGTAACGTCAAGCACTATTTTCAGCTGTTCACGCATCACGAGCCAGCAGCCAAGACTCCCAACGTGACCCTCAGCGGTCCGTGGGCACGCAGCGGTCACTGGGCTCCGGGACCCTCATGCCACCATGGCCAGGGGGATGCCCCAGCCCCGGCTGCCCGGGCACGGCCACGCATTGCCCACGCCAGCCTGGTTTGCGGTCAGCTCTCCACACCTGGGCTGCCCACCCCGGGGGGCTGCGGTCTCTGCCTGCCCTGCTGCAGCGGGTGGGTTTATCAGCCCCATCCCTTTAGGGCCCAAGGGATCTGAAATTAAAGGCAAAGAAAAGACAAAAGTATCGCCGCTGTAATCCAAACCCAGGACCTTCGGGGATCTGCCTGTGGGCTGTGAGCGCCAGACTGGCAATATCAGGAAATATGAAGAAATAGCAATAAAAGTAGGCTTGTTTCTCTCCGCTGGCTGGCTGGCTCACAGGACATCGGAGCAGCTGAGAAATACCTTTCTGCGGTCATTGACAATGCATGTTTGAGGCTGAAAATATGCTTCTCTGGCAAAAGCCCACATATTTAACCCCGGTGGGCACCAGCAGCTCACCCCGCAGGTCCGGGAGCAGGGCACCGGGGAGAGCAGCGGGACTTCCCAACCTCCCTGGGCACGCAGGCGCCACGGGAGACGTTGCTCTCGGCTGCTGACATCGAGCTGCCGTACAGTGAGCAGGATGCAAGGGCGATAAGTGGCGAGTGTTGAAATTAAAGCTACGCTGAAAGCAGAGGAACTGTTGCAGCTCCCCTCCGTGCCAAGCCTCCCGTCGCCTTATCGGAGCTTCCCTGAAAAAGATGGCTGTGTTGTCCTGACATTAAATATTCTCTTTGCGGTGATCCGTATCTCCTCCGTTTCACTTGCAGCACCCGAATGCTCCAGCCCTGATGCACACCCTGGATTCACACTCTCGCCCCTTGGAGCCGAGCCTGGAGCAAAGCCAAAAATCTCCAAAGAAAAAATGCAGCCAGAGCTTCCAAGTTTTGTGGTAAAACCACATGATTTTGATGGGAAGCCATAAATCAGTCCCAGGCTCTCTCAGCCTCTGGTAACTTCTTAAAACAAACCTGGGCTGAATTTTAGGACTTGTAATGAAATCTGAAAGCAGGTGAATTGGCCGCGGGCTTCAAGCATCGCTGCGAGCGTGCACAGAGCGGACTCGGCTGCTCTGGACAGCCCCGATCCGTGGCTGAATGGGCTCAGCTCTCCCTTAAAGATGGTGACAACCAAAACAACTTCCACCTTCTGCAGGTGTCAGGTTCATGTCTCTGCCCAAGAGCAGAAGAGCCCCGAGCATTGCTCCATCCCTGCGGCAGCACGGAGACCTGGGGGGCACAGACAACGCCCCTGACAGTGGGAGCAGGAAAGGAACCACCCTTGCATTTCACGGGCAGCACCCGTCTGCCCTGCCCTGCCTGCAACTTGGGCACGGAGGATTTTGCAGCGAAAGGGGTAAATCCTCGCGTGGCTGCGGGAATCGGAGCAGCTACGCAAGGTGGTCTGGCCGCAGGGTCTTGGGTTTCGGTACAAAACAAAAAGAAGGCTCTTATTTGGCTAATGTACCTCCGAAGAAAGGCTGTATCCTTGTTCGCTCCCACTGCTGCATTGTCTGCGGACAAAGACGGGGGATAGATCTCATCTGATACCAGCAATATCATCTCATCCATCTGGACGGGGCTCTTTAAAAGACCCTTCTTTAGAATTTAGATCCCTGGGAACTTGGAAGGCAGCAGTGAAACAAAACCCTCTGCAAGAACAATAAAGAGGCTCTCGGCAACGGCCAGAGAGATCTGCAGGGCAGGCACAGGCAGCGCTGCGAGATCCCAGGGGTCCGGCATTGCTGGGCCGCTCGGGTTTGCAGCAGGTTTGCAGAACTCTGCTGCTTTTGGGGGATTCCTGGGGCCACATCCTGCCCGGGGAAGGCAGAGCTGGTGCTAGGAGCACTGCACTTCAATGCAAGAGTTAGGGACTCGGTTTTTTGGTGCAAAATATCCAAGCTGGGAAAGCCCTTGCCTCCGCCTCTCTGCATCCACAGCAGGTGGACATGGAGATCAATGTCTTCCTCCCTGTCTGCTTCTTGCCAAGCCCTGTCCTGGACAGAGGCGCCTGGAAGAGCCTCTGAGGACAAACATCTCCAGATGGGCCAGCGGGACGGGCTCGGCCCCAGGGAAGGTCACAGAGACGGGACCCGGCTGCTCTGCAGATTTTGGCTGCAGTTTCTGCCTGTGATCTGCAGCTTTGCTCCGTGAACTCGGCTGACACCGGGGCTGGGGGCCGTAGGAGCGCTCTGCGTGAACAGGCAGAATCCCTCGCACGGCCGCCTTCGGCTCCTTTTTTCTCCCATCTCAGTTTTAATGGCACCCATCTCCTGCCTACGGCACCCTGGCCAAGCTCAGGAGCTCTGTGGGAGCCAGCAGCCATCGGGAGCCGTGGGGTCCCCGGTGGGATGCTCCTGCGAGGAAAAGGGGGTACGGGGCAGAAGGTGGCCCTGGGAAAGGGTCCGGCTCCTGCAGCTCCTTGGGAGCAGCTGAGCGATGCCCGCGGGTGAGCCGGGCTCTGCAGAGCATAGCAGAGCATCCCGGCGGCCGCGCCGGCCCCTGCACCCCCCCGGCCCCGCACAGATGTTTCCCCGGTGCGCTGCCATCCCGCCAGCCAGGAGGGCCCTTCCCGGCCGGATTGGATCTCACGGCTTTGAAGTTCGCAGCCGACACGCGGGGTTACGCAGCCAGCCCAGACAGCCCCGGGGAAGAGGCCCCGCGCCCAGGGATGTGACTCAGGAGCGGCTCCGGCGACAAGGGGAAAAGGAAAAGCGGTTTATTATTATGTCTGTGCCGGCGTCCAAGTCGCCACGCAGGGGAAGCAGCGTGCGGCTGAGCCCTGACCTGGAGGGGAGAGCCCGGGGCAGCCAGCGGCGTGAGGCATCGCTCCTCGCTTCGCCTGCTGCCCCCGAGGGCTCCGCTCCCACGGGATTGCGGCAGGACACAGCCAAGTTTCCAGCAGCACCCAGCCCCTCTCCCCAAAACATCCCGGACAGAGAGCAACGGCAGAGGCACAGGGAACCCCTGGGTGCGAAGGAGGGAGTGGGTGTGAGTCAATGCCCCCCTCCACCTTTGTTAAGGCAGTTAATTTGCTTCTCTAATTAGCGGGTGACTGAGCACGTGGGGGAGCGGGGAGGCTCGGAGCCCAGCGCGTGCCCGACGGAATCAACAGGGAAGGGGCTGGGAGAGAGAAACTGGGGGAAGACAAATGCAATTCGGTGTCTTTGTATCCCTCCCCCTCCTGAACTATTAGATTTTATTGTCACAGACATTTTCTTTAGCGCAGGGGAATGGAAACTCTGCTCCTTCCCGGGCTGTGGACAAGCTGAAATAGGAGAGAATGACAGAGGGAGTGTGTGAGGACAGGAAGGGACCGGCCCCGCACGCCCTCTCCACCGGGGTTAATGCCTTTTGCAGGTGCCGTTGCCCAAATCCCCTCGATCCGCCATTCTCCCGGCTCGCGAGGAGCCCGGCTGCCGCACGGGCAGAGGGGAGACACGTGGGGCCTGCGGGGGCGGTTTTGTCACTCGCATCACAGATCCCAAGAGGAGACAGAACGTTGAAACCAGGCGTTTTTATCTGAACCTTCACAGAAAAGGCTGCGCCGCCTGCCAGCAGCCGAGCGCTCGGATGCACCACGCAGTGCCTGTGTCCCGTGATGGATCAGCTCTGAAAACAACACCCTGCTAATCTTCCTCCCCAGCAGCCATAAAACTGTCTTTCCAGTTCCTTCGGAGAGGATTTACAGCGGCTCGAAGCATCCCGGCACGGCTGGCGGAGGCGAGAGCCCCCCATGGGTGCTGGCCCCGCACCTGGGGCGCATCCCGGCAGCGGGGCGATGTCCCCGCACCTCTAAGCTCCCAGTCGTTCCACCTTATTTCCCCCCCAAGCGCTCCCCAGCAGGGACTTGGCAGCCGCCCCCCCCAGAAGGTCAGTGCCCCCAGGGCCGTGCCTGACCCCCGGAGCCTCTCCCCGGGGTCCCAGCCTGGCTGCCCTGGGCAGCACCCCCCAGAAAGGCCCAGGAGGGGAAGGGGTTTCTCGGCACTGAAACGGGGAAAGCCACTGCGGAGCAGCCGATGGAGGGGCACCCGTTTGCGCCGGGCACGTGAAGTCTTTCTGCAGCTCCTGCGAGGCGGGGATGCTCGCACGGCCCATCCCTGCGCTGGGTGGCACGCAGCCCCTGTGACGGGGAGGGGGGGGGCAGATGGGGCAGGGCTCTACCCCGACAGGCGCAGCCTGCCGTTTTGGTCGCAGCCTTGGTGACCCCCCCCCGTGAGTGGTAAAACACGAGGGGCAGCATCTCACCCAGCCGCTGGCTCACTGAGACGCGGCTGCTTCCCAGCCCCGGGGGCTTTCTGGGTGCACGACTCGCAGGGGGCCAAACCCCAGTGGGGACAAGTGCTGGGGGCCACCCCACGACCCCCGGCACAGCCTGCGCCGGGCCCCTCCGGCTGCTGCGAAAGCACCAAGAAATGCTTACAGCACTGGGCAGTGGGAGCGAGAGGGCTGCCCCCGCGCTTCCCCCGTACCGTATCCGAGTGGGAAACCAAAAACCCAACGCAAGGCGAGCTGTGCTGAGCCCCTGCCAAGAGCCACGGACAGAAATATCCTTGATTTCACCAAGGTGTGAATAACTTTTGACACTTCTAGGGCTTATTGCCTTAAAAAAATCCCCCAGCAGTCCCCATTCACACTCCACAGGACTGTGTTTCATATGAATGGAATATATGAATCACTGTAAAGAATTTAAATACTTCCCCGTACAAAGAAAAGCTCCCTCTCCGCCTCTGCTAGTGCAGCCAGGCTCCGCGCAGCCTAAAACAAAGGCATGGCAGTAGACAGGGACAAATCCCGATCACCAAACCGCTGCTTCCGCAGGGCAGCTCGGCAGCCAGGGACACACCGGGTTTCACAGAGCTGGGCACCCTCCACCACCCACTTCAACCAGCAACCGACTCCCCTGGCTACAGCACTCGTGTTTTCCAAAATCCCAACGAGCTCCTGACAGCTCCCAGGTTCACGTCTCCGTGTGCCTTTCACGTTTCGGCTCAGCTCCCAGGTCTAAACCCCAGTTTTCAGATTGGAACAAGCAAATAAAGAAAATCATTTTATTTCCATTCCTCTGCCCAAACACGCCGGGGCAATCCACCGCCCTGCTGCACGCAGCACCAGGCAGCCCCGCAGAGGAGGCTGGAGGGGGGGGTCAGGTCAGCCTGGCTGATGGAAACCGGGCGATTCTTCTGCAAGAAACTCTCCCGTTTTTTTAGCAGTTTGGTTTTTGCTGCTTCTTTTCCCCCTGGACAACAGGGCGAGGAGGAAAAATGTAATTTGAAGCCTGGCGCAGCCTCGCTGGGTTTCCAGCTGCAATGTTTCCCCTGGCATCGCTGCCTCAGCTCTGTGCATGCGGTCGCGTCCGCAGCCCCAGCAGCGCGAGGGAAGCCAAGATGGGGCTCCGGGCACCCGGTTTATGTTCGGTCCCTCAAAGAGCTGAGGCAGAAGCAGAAAACCGAAGCGCGGCTGGGGCCTGCCCCGGGAGCCCCTGTCTCCCCCTGCCCACCATGGCACTGCCCCTGCCCCTGCCCCGGGGGCTCGCAGCCACTGGCCCCACCGCCAGCTCAGTGTCCTAAATTCGTAGGATCCGGCTCTGAAAAGAGCAGCTTTGCTTCCCACTGTCCCTCGCAGACAGATCAAAACTGCATTTTTACAGAAGCAATAAAAATCCCAGGAATTCACCGGCCTTATGATTTATTAAACATGTTCCTTATAGCAAAGCTGCCCATTGATGAGAAAATATCTCTTGGTAGGTTATTGCCTCGCCTGAGGCTACCGTTACAGGGGGGATCTTTCCTGGCTTATTGGGAATGTTCGAAGCCGGGGAACCTGGTAGATCAGGAGCCAATTAACAGCAACGCTCTTAAAAAAACCAAATAAAATAAGCACCTTGTATTTCCCAAAGTGTTTGTGGAAGGAGCAGCAGCAACCTGCCCCAATCCGGCCAGTACCCGGGAACCCCTGGGTGCAGATGTTTGCAGCCGTGGGAGCGGACAACCTCCCAGCGGGGCCAGGGCATCGAGCCGCGTCGACGTGCCAGCAGCGGCCATCCCAAAGGTCACGGCACTTTCCCCAAAACACTTTTGTTCTCACAAACAGATTTTGTAACAGCAGAAAGAAAGGTCTGAACGTTAGGATACGGCTCGGTCCGTCTGGTTCCCGAACACGGCAAAACCTCTGGGCACCATTCACTGGAAAAGGCACGCGATTAAAGTGGGTCAGGGGAAAAAGAAGGGATGACAAAAGGGAAAAAGAAATAAAGAAAAGCATGCAGGCTAGGACCTCGCCTGGAAAGAGGCGTTTGGAAGCGCCCTTGCAATATTCCTCTCTGCATGGGGAAAAGTAATCAGAATTACGGGGACTCGTGACTGAGAAATCCACGAGATTTTCTCCCGCCCGAGCCCGGCGCGACCCGCGGGGACGCCCAGGTGAGCGCGGGGAGCGGCCGGGGGAGCGGGGAGCAGCGGAGCCCTTACCTCGGCGGAGCGCGGCTCAGGCGGGCACGGGCTGGCGCCGGCGGGGAGCGGGCGAGACGGGACGGGCCGGGACGGGCCGGGACGGGCCGGGCACCCCCGCCGCGGGGCGGAGCGGGCGGGCGGGCCGGTGCGGGGCGGAGCGGAGCGCTGCGGGGCGGTGCGGAGCGGAGCCGGGAGGTGCGGAGCGGAGCGGGCAGCGCGGGGCTGGGCTGGGCTGGGCTGGGCTGGCTGCTGCGGTTTCTTCCTTTTCCCTTTTTTTTTTTTTTTTTTTCCTTTTTTCTTATTTTCTTCTCCCCCCACCCCCGGAGCTCGCAGCCCGGCAGCGCTTCTCCGTTCCTCGGTCGCAGGAGGGAGACCGCGCGCAAAATAAATCAATACCAGTGCGGCCCCCCCGGCCCCCTGCCCGCCGGCGGGGTGGGAGCACAGAGCCCTCGGCCCCCTCCTCACCAGCCCACGAGGTGGGCACGGGGCACAAACTCCTCTGCCCTCGCCTGGGGCAGGGATGCCCAGTGTCCTGGGGATGCTGATGCCAGCGATACCAGCCACGGTGGTGAGAAAAGAGCTTCCTTCGTCCGCAGTCACCCAAAACTGGGTGCTGCCTGCCTCCAGCACTGCCTTGGGACGGGGCAGATTGGGCTTCAACCCTCTTTCCCCTTCTTGGCCAGTCTGGCAGGCCAGGGCGGGAGCAGCTTGCTCCCACGCTCCCCCAAACCCACCGCCCATTCCTTTTGTAGGCACAGGGCCAGTCTGAGCAGGAGGTGCTCCCCCGCTTTGCAATGGGGGGGGGGACTTCACCACCCCAAAAATGCTGCTGCCCTGAGCAGAAAAGTAGGGAAATGTGGTGCCAGTGCAGCCAGGTCCTGCTGCCTCCCGGTTCGGCACAGTTTCAAATCATGCACCAGGACAGAGATGCCCCAATCCCGGGGGAGTGCGGTGCCCACGGCCCCCACCTCCAGCCTTTCCCAGCCACCGCGTGCTGCCCGTTCCCGAGGTGGAGGAGTCATGGCATCCCGCTGGCAGCCGCGTGCCAGGCACAGCCGGGACACCGCTGGCACTGCCGCAGCTGCTGGGGTGCACAGGCCCCGGGGGTGCAGTGCCCTGGTGCGCCCCAGGAGGCAGATTAGGGTTGCTCAGGCAACGGGCACAGAGAAAGCCCGTCTGGATCGAGACCGCCGGGGCGCACAAGGGTGTTTGTTTTCTGCATTAAGCGCCTGAGCAAGGGGGGGCATCAGACGACTAATCCCCCCTCAATGCCTTCCCTCGGCGAGCGGCCGCCGCGGGGCCGGACCCTGCTCCCAGGAATGCTGATGTGCTCTGCCCCACGCAGGCGGATGGGGCTGGGGGTCCCCTCTGTGCCCCGAGCAGGCGGGACTGGGGGTCCACCCAGAGCTGGTCCCTACCGCAGGCCACAGCGAGCAGCTTAGAGCAGCCCCGAGGCTGCTCCTGGCCACAGCTGAGCCCGGCTGAACCGCACGCACCATCACCTGCTGCTCGGGGACCGCAGCCCCAGCGGGACGGCTGCTGGCAGAAACTGCTCTGCCACCGTCTTGGCCCCGTGGCTGCCATGCCCGGTAGTGCTGGCTCTCCTGCCCTCGCCCTCATCCCACCTGCAGCCCCCCGGTGCCAGGGAACCCTGGTGCAAGGCAGAGGATGGAGGGGCCTCCACCGGCACAGCGGCTCCCACAAAAATGGACCAGCCTCGTTTAACCAGAACTCTCACTGGCAAAGCATTTCCTCTGCACGCAGACTCATTAGCCAGCACAGACATTCCTCTGTCCCACAGAGCGAACCATCGGCTGCAGCCTCACTCTCTGCCGGCATCTCCTGCCCATCATCGCCCCCATGCCAGCTCGCTCCTCCGCAGCCCCCACGCCTGCCTCTTCGCCCGGACAGATCCTGGGGTGCAGCTGTGCCACCCTGGCGGTGCCGCCCTGGTCCTCCTGCCCCACCTGGCCACGCACCGGCTCCTTCCCTCCACCCATCTGTGCCGGAGCACCAGAGGCAGTCGGTCCACGCTTAGCGGTGTCCCCACCATGCCATCCCAAACGGTGCACGTGGGGCACCGGGGATGAGCGTGCCTGTGAGGGCGTACGCAGCCACGGCTGCTGGCAGCACTGCTGCCCCGGACGTGGCTCATCCCCGGACACGGCTTGTCCTGGGACAGGGCTCAGCCGTGCGCAGCAGCGCCGAGCCGGGCACTGGCTGTGCCGAGCTGCTGCTGAAGGTTCTTGCCGGCGGGAGAGGGAAGCTGGGCTTAGCGCAGGATTTAGTGGCTCTGCTGCCTCTAACCTCTGGCAGCTCTGCGCCCGCCTGCCGTGCCAGGGCTCCATGGTGGCCCCGGCCTCCCAGGGGGGCGAGAGACGATGCCTTGAAAACCGGCATTGAACTGGCCCTAAGCGAGCCGGCGAGGGCCGTGGCACCTCAGCAGCACCGAGGCCTGGGTGCATGGGCACTGCTGCACCCAGGGGCTGCTCGTGGGGTCCCAGGTTTGCTGCCCCCAAAAGCCCCGTCCCAGCCATCCTGCTGCTCCGCACAGAAGGAATGAAAGAGAGGGAGGAGAAATAATTCAATCTAGGGCTGAAAAATGCCTTAACTTAATTTCGGTGGGTCACGGACGTAATCGAATCAGCCCCGTGCATTGCAATATCGTTTCCATGTTTCCACAAGACGGATAATTGTGCTCTGAAAACCAGCCCTTGGTGCTCGACAGGAAAATCTGCCACAGGGGTAGGAGGGGGCCGGGGGCCAGGCTGGCAGCCGGGGGCCAGCAGCGCTTCTGCTGAGCAGAGCCCTGTCGTGCCGGCGGCCATGCCGGTGGCCGTGCGCTGCAGTGTCCCCACGGCAGGAGAGGCTGAGCCCGGCCGGCCACGCGTGTCGGGGCGCAATGCCGTGCTCGCTCCGCTTGCTGGCAGGGCTGTGCCGGGCTGTGCCGAGGGCAGGGCAGTGGGCCCGGGGTGCATCGCCCCGGCTTTGCAGGCGGTGACAAGCAGGTGAGAGGTGCCCCGGGCGGGAAAAGGCCGGGCAGCGAGCAGCGGTGCCGGCACAGCGCAGGGCAAGCCGCTGCTCCGTGTGGAGTGCGGTGCCAGATCCCAGCCTTCGGGAACATTCAGTGATGGATTAAATGCAATCTGACTACCACTGTGGGAGGTTGGAGAGAATTACTTCATACAAATGCACTTCGGAAAGTATTTAGAGTCAAATTTTCAAAAGCCCCTGAACGATTTAAGAGCCAAAATCCCATTTTCCAAAGTCACTTAAACGAGCAAGAAAAGATCAGTAAAGAAAACACGCCGGCCAGCCGGGGCCTGGCGGGGAGTGGCTGCGGCAGCCGCAGGCGCAGCACCCCGGAGCGGCTGCTCCACCGGCGCGTTGCGAGGTGCCGGTTCAGGCAGCGGCAGCGATCAGCCACCACCGCTGATTGCTGGGAGACATGAGGATGCATCGCCCCGAAAGCATCCTCTGCGTTCCTGCCCCGGGGGTTCAGCCCAGGCTGGGGACAGGTCCCAGCGGGTCAGCTGGCGGGGGATGGCCCTGCCAGGGTTGGGGACAGTGCCTGGCTCTGCACCGGCAGCAGTTGTGGGGCCACCGCGGCCACCGCTGCCACCGCCGGCTCCGAGCACGGACCTCACCGGGGCAGGAAGGGTCCCCGGCTGTAACGGGAGAAGGCAGGGCTGCAGCTGGGAACCGCATGGCTCCTTCCCTTACCCCACAACCACTGCAGCCTCCTAAAAGCATCTCTCGTTCCCTGCTCAGCATCCTAATGAACCGCAAGGGCAGCTGGGACCCTCTGAGGCAGCAACCACGGAGACTCGACCCCCCCAAAGAGTAAATCCCAAAGCAATTAGCTTTGCAAGCTTCGGCCGGGCTGGTGGAGGTTCCACATTCCTCGGTGGCTATAAAGCTCTTTACTGGGATTGTTTTTCTGCGTAAGCCCTGCCCGGGGTACACATGGCCGTGGCTCCGGCTCCCAGCGCCTTTGGTGCATGTCATAAAAAAAACACTCTCAGCACGTTGACTTTGCTAGAGCTAAAAAGAAGCGGGTTTATACGCTTCCCCTGATAGAAAGCATAAAGGATCTGAGACAGAATTCTTGCTCCAGGATCCTTTACAATTCCTGGAGGACATTTTTGGAAAGGGAAGGGTTGTATTTACTTTGGCAGCTGACTCCGCTCCTATATACATATGCATGGAAAAACTGCACTCACCTAACATTTCCACGGCTCCCTTTTCTGCAGAGAGCCGGCCCAGGTGGGAGCTGGCGGCCCCAAGACCTCTGTTTGGAAATGGCACATTGAATTGAAAGCCACACAAGGTTAGACCTCTCCCCAAGGTGGCCCCAGAGGCTGCTGGCCCTTCCCAGGCAAATGCTTGCCCAGAGCCAGCGGGCAGATGTGGCCAAGCCCCGGCACAGAGTGGTGGGGGAAATGCTGCTGCGGTTTAGGGGGAGAGGAGGAGGAAGAGGAGGAGGAAGAGGAGGAGGGCTGCTGGGCACCGCTGGTGGAGCGGGAGCAGGAGTGGGAGCAGGAGCAGGAGCAAGCGATGTCCAGCCCATGCTGCCACGAGGGTCACAGGGAGAGGAGAGACGTGGCCCCAGTGCCAGCAGCGGGGTGTCCCCAAGGGCTCGGCCGTGCCCTGACGAGCGCAGCCGGCCGGCACGGGGCTGCGCTTTGCTTGCCGAGGCGTTGGGATGGGAGCAAGGGGTGAAGTGACCCGCGTCGCCATTAAACGCAGCAAATACAAAACAGACCCAGAAATGCTGCCGCAGGGTATTGCTCGAAATAGCTCGGCACGTGCCCAGGGATGCGGCGTTCACACAAACGGCAGCAGCATCTGCTCCTGCGCTGGCTGCTCTTGTCCCTTGCCCACCGTGACAGCAGCTGATGGCAGCAGGGAAACCTGCGGTGCTGGGACGGGGAACTGGGGAGATTCCTGGTGAATAAACCCCCAGGCTGGTTTTTTCCTGAACACATCGATTCTCAGCTTCCTTCTGGGGGAGACGTTGCAGCACTGCACTCCTCACCCCCGGCCGTGGTCCCCGAGGGCAGCTGGGAGCTGTGGCCAGAGCAGCCCTTCCCATGGATGCCCTCGCACATCGGGCTCCGTGTCCGCTGGGGCATGTGGGGAGGTGGTGAAACACAGCTCCCCAGGGAACGGCAGCGTTTGCGAGTGTGAAATCAGCTGGAAAACACGCTCCTCTCCTGGCTTCCCCGGCTTCACCTAACCCAAACCAGCTCCCTGGGACAGCAGCTCAGTGGGAGCGCTGGAGGGGACGCAGCAGCCCCAGAGCTCACCGCAGCTCAGCACGACGGGGCTGGCACAGCCGGAGCCAGGCACCGTCCCTGTGATGCCCCGTGCCCAACGTGCCCCAAATCCCCCCCCTGCTGCCCTGCTCTCCAGGCACTTCTCCCCACTCTGCGCCTCCAGCCTTTCCGTGGCTGCTGTGATTAATTCACTGACAGTGGGGTAGGAATAAATCCACTCGCTGGCATGTTGTAAATTCATCACGTGCTGGGGGCACGCATTCCAGCCCACCATAAACACCCCTGGCTACGAGCTAGTAAATCTGCCTCCAGAGCCGGTGGCTGAACAGAGTCCCCGGGTCCCAGGGGCTGCTCCATCCTGGGGACGGGGTGACCCCGCAGCACCCAGCTGTCCCTGGAGGGGGTGGCTCAGGAGAGGAGCCGTGGGGAGCAGACTCACCCAGCTGCTGTCACCCTCCCGGTTTGCATCCCTCCTCCCCGTGCCATTCCTGCACCAGGGACCGGGGTGGGTGCTGCCATCTGCTCGCTGCTCCCATGGGTGCTGGGAACCCATCCCATGGGATGAGGGCAGGGTCGTGCAGCCCGTCTGGGAGCTGCTCGGGGATCCGGCGACCCGCCTGGAATGCGCAGCAGCACAAGAGAGGTTTGCTGCTCCCGGTGCTATGCTGTGCTGCTGAAACATTTATGCAGTAAACCAGTTGTAAAAGAGGAAAAAAAAAAATAATGTTTTATTATCCACCAAACAGCTGCTGCTTCATTTTATGGGGGTCATTCTCCAAGGAGGTCCGGCCAGCGGAGCAGAGGCACAAAGCCCAGGTCGTGGTGTGCTCCAGGCTCCTGGCAACCCCCAGCTCGGCTCCCCCAGCCCCCACCAGCCCCGCAGCACCAGGCTGGGCACTCGAGGATGGGTGGCCATGGTGGGACGCGGCCCAGGGAAGTGCACTTGTAGCTTTATGATTTTTATCAGTCGTGCTATTGTTGGGTCTGTCAGCAGGTCGCCTTGGGGAGGCGGCGCGGGGGCGCGGGGCTGTGTCCTGTGGCACCCGGAGAGCCGGCTGCAAGGCCAGACAGTGCGTGAGCGGCTCCGGAGGGCAGGGCAGGAGAGCGGGGGCCTGGGCTGGTTCCCATCGCATTCCCCAGGAGAGGAAGCCGGGGCACAGCACAGCCTCCCGTTCCCAGAGGAAGCTGAGTGCTCGGGGAGGTGGCATCGCCAGTGCCCAGAGCCACCGGGCAGGGTCGCAGGATGCAGATGCCAGCCCGGCGTGCCAGGGGCCGGGGCTGCTGCAGCCCCCAGCACTGCACAGAGCCCGTTTCCCCTCGGACAGTTGCTGTAGGGCTGGGGGTCCCTGGGCATCGCCAGGGGACGGGGTCCCCATGGGGAGGGTGAGCATCGACAGGGACAGGCAACTGTGGGGACATGTCAGCCCTTGCCCCTGGTGCTCCCCTTCCTCCTTCTCCATCACTTGTGCCCCCTTTGCCCGTGCCGGTGGGAACCGCGTGGGCAGCCCCCGCCTGGGAGGGGGTGCAGGAGGCTGTGCCGCCTGCCCCGGCGCCGCACCGCGGCCGGCACAAGAGCTCCCGGCAGCTCCAGCCCTCTATGAAATAATTTGTTATTTTAGTTGTAAAACAGTAAGTGGCCCCTTTCCAGGCAAGGCGAGGGAAAAGCCAAACGAGCCCCACTCCCGTTAATGACTGAACCATTCAGTCAGCACAGGCAGGGACTGGCACAGGAGTGGGCACCCGCCTCCTCCTCACCCCCTCACCGCTCCGGCCAGGCTGCTGCGGCCAGCACTTCCATAACGACCAAGGTAATGATTAATTATTGGGGCCGTTACCTCTCTGAGCAGCTTTTTTGTGGGACGAGCGTGCCAGGGCCGTGCGTATGTGTGGAGGGCAGCACCAGCGTGCCCGGGTGCTGGGCTGGGGCTGCCACCTTTGCCGTGCCTGCCGTGCCGAGGGGTTCCATGGGACTCAGCACACGCGGGCATGGTGCTGCTCCAACCAAGCCAGCTGCTTTGGCTGCCTAAGATGGTGCTGAGGCCCTGGCACAGGTTGCCCAGAGAAGCTGTGGCTGCCCCTGGCTCCCTGGCAGTGTTCAAGGCCAGGTTGGATGGGGCTTTGGGCAACCTGGGCTAGGGGAGGGTGTCCCTGCCCATGGCAGGGGGTGGAACTGGATGGGCTGTGAGGTCCCTTCCCACCCAAGCCAGTGTGGGATTCTATGAAACCACGTCCAGCTTGCCTGGAGTGAGAGCAGCCAGACCCAAGCGCAGTGCCACAGTGCTGCAGTGCAGGACTGGCTGCTGCTGGGAGGTCAGACTGGGAATGTGCACCAGCACCACCGCGGGCAACCCCAGGGGTGAGCACCAGCACCCCACTGGGGAGGAAGAGGAGGTTTATCCCTTTTCCATGCCCAGGGATAAAACCTCCCTCCCCTACATTCGGTGCATGAAGACTGGTGTCAGTGCAGGGTGGGCACAGGGCCACGTGCTGGGCGAGGTGGGCAGGGCAGGGTGCAGGCAGGGCAGGGTGCAGGCAGGGCTGGCCCCAGCCAGGCAGCGGACCAACACAGCTGGGGCTGACAGCCCTCCCCAGCTGGGGCTGCCCACACTGCCCTATATAAGGGGCCGAAAGCCCAGCCCAGAGCTGGCTGCATGGTTGGGGCTGCTGGGTTGGGACTACTCCCTCTGGGTAAGGGGGGGGAATTGCTGCTGGTGTCTGTCCTTGGGCTGATGGGGGCTGCTTTGCCTTTTTCTATACAGGGCTTTGGTGATGCTGCCTTCTAGCCCAGCCTGGTGATGGTGGCCTGGGCAGGAGCAGCCCCTGGGCTTCACCAGGCAGTGCTGAGCCTGGGCAGGAGCAGCCCTTGGGGCAGCAGCTAGCTCTGCGATGGCTGAGGAGCCAGCCTGCTGGAAAACCCTCAGGGGTTCATCTCCCTGCAGGGATAAGAGCCCACAGCTTGTGCCTCAGCAGGAGGGATGCACGTGGCTGCCTGCCCTGCTGCAGCCCCAGCTTGGCTGTGCTGGTCGGGTGGGAGGTGGCTGGAGCGCAGCCTGCCAGCGCTGGGGTGGGGAGCAGTGTGCTGGCTGATGGGGCACAGCTGGGACAGGAGTGGTCCTGGGAAGTGTTCAGGTGGAGACCACAGCTGGGCACCAGGCTGCTGAGAGGGACTAGCTGGGGTGCAGGGGTCCAACTGATCCCTCTAAGGCATGGCTCAGGGCAGGAGCTGAGCACCCTCCCTTGCAAGGAGCTGTGCCCATGCAGGAGTCAGCCCAGTGCTGCCTGCCCCCAGATACCCCAGTCCTGGCTGTGCAGCACCCACCACCCAGTTCACAAACCCAGGCGCTGCACAGCGATCTTCCTGAGTGCTGCTTTGAGTGGGGCAGCTCAACAGCTGGTGCAGCTCGACTTTTATCCCAGCCCAAAACCAACATGGACACTTTTCTGCAGATTCTTGGGGCCGGGTGGGGGAACTGTGGTGTGAAGAAGGGTCTTTTCCTTGATGTGCTCTTACAAAAATAAAGTTGAGAGCCTGCTGGCTTGTTTGGGTGTAGTGAGCAGCTCACCCACACCAGCTGGGGCTCAGCTATGTGTGGTTGCCTGTGTGGGATGCACCTGGCTGAGCCTTGCTCAATTAATGTGGGTTTGTAATAACTTTCTGCTGATACAGATGAAGGTTTTTATGAAACCAGCACCCTGACATGTGTCCTTTCCTTTTCTCGGTGCAGACACGAGGACGCAGCTGCTGCAGCCCTGGGGCTGGGCGTACCCCATGGACAGAGGTGGGTGCTGATGGTGGCTCCTGGGTGTGTGTCCTTGAGAGGGGCTGGGGGGGGACTGGAGCAGCTGGAAACTTTGGGCCAGGGTGAGTCAGAACTCCCTGGGATGCAGGGATGGGCGATCGGAGCTGTGAGGGTGCAGGAGTGGGGCCGGGGCCAGGCGCAGCCCGCGCAGGATCCAGCCATGTCGTGAGACACCTGAAGCCCAGATGTCTGAACCTCGGCACTTGCCAGTGCGGATGGAGGTGGCGCTTGGCCAGTAAACCAGCATCGCTTCGCCTCCGCGCTGGGATAACCCCTCCCGCCTGGGCAGGGCTGTGCGGGAGCTGGGACCAGTTCCCTCAGCTGAGCTTCAAAGGGAATGAGAAGCCCCAGGAGGGACGTGCAGCTGGCCAGGAGTGGGGGCATTGATGGGGGACAGGCGTGGGTGTTGACCGCTGCTTGGCATCTTCCCTGGCCCCAGGAATGGGGAGACCTGAAATGCCCCCTCCTGTCACTGAGCCGGAGCCCCAAGGGTGCAGCAGGGTCCAGCTCAGGGATTCGCCCCCCCCCTCCAGCAGAAGCGGTGCTGGCTCCATGTGACAGGTACAGACAAAGGGCCCCGCAGCATTTCCTCGGGGTCGCCCCGTGGGGTCTTGCAGCAATGCCGGGGCAGCCGGGCCATCGCTCTTGCAGTCTGGCAGCACGGTGCCAAGCACTCCCAGGCTGTGCAGGCAGCCCCTCCCTGCTGCCAGGTTTTAGACTCGAGTCCTCAAAAATGCAAAAAATGCAATGGGAATCAAGGTTGGCCCAAAGATTTTTGATCTTTTAGCAATTGCTGCAGTATTGCTGTAAGTACATCCAGATGGCTGCAGACCACACAGAGGCAGCGCGTGCCGCCAGCACGGCCACCTTTGGGCCACCCTGTCCCACCTAGCCTGTGATGCTCAGGGACCTTGGGACACACCACGGGGTGGCACTGGAGGATGTGGCAGGTTGAACTGTGTGTCATTAGGGTTAATGCTGACGGTGGCTGCAGGGTGACCTGTCCCCCAAGGCTGGTGGCTTGTTGTGTGGCTCCGAGGGATGCTGCGGCAGAGCCATCACCCTGGCTCGTACCTGGGGCAAGGATGCAACGTCCGGCAAAGCTTTGCTAAACGTAACGGGGCTGAGCATCATGTAGCCAAAGCTATAGATCAGCTGCTGAGCAGCTGAGACGCAGTTTAGCATCAGACTGCTGGGTCTGTCCCCTTGGCTCCTGGTGTGATCCGCCATGGGCTGCGACAGGCTCCTCGTACGGCGAGTCTCTGCCTGGCTCTGTGAGCGAGTTCGCTATTGCTGAAACTTCAAACAGGAGGGAAAGCAGTTGGTGTAATTTATTACAGGTTAGCTGCTGTGTCTGTAGGGAGCCAGGGTGAGGGGGACCTGGGCTTATTTTGGTGCTTTTCCTGCGTCTCGGAGCTGAGGGGAGGGAGGGATGATGGAGGCGATGGCTGCCCCCCAGCAGTGTGTGCCCAGGAGGCTGTCGGACACCCTGGCCCTGGGGTGCTCAGTTCCTGCACATGGTGCTTTGCTTTCTGCCTGGGGCAGCACAGCGCGTGCTCGGTGCGTGTGTCCTGGCCCCGCTGCAGGCGCTGCTGCCCGTCCTCCCTTCCTTGCTCCCTGAGAACTGATGGGCAAGCGATGCTAATTAGCAGAGAGGCTCATTTTAACCCACCGCTCGCTTTACTTGTGCTCAGGACCACGGTGGGAGCATGGCTGGTGGGAAGGTGTGGGTGCCTGGATCCGGCTGGGGGTGCTGGAGAGGGCAGGGCTGGGGGTCCCTCCCACCCGTGCAGATTCCTCTGGAGCACCCGGGTGCTGCTCATTCTGATTCCTGGTCTTGCCCCTCACAGGAGTGGGACCGTGTTTACCCAAAGCTTGCTCCTCAGGGAACAAACCCGCAGTGGCTTTTGTTAAAAAGCAAGAGCATTTCTAGGGAGATCAGAATTTCCTTTTCGGAAAGCCAGTTCCCATTAAGGAAAACATGTTTTGACCAAAAACTGATGCTCAGTTCTCTGTGGTCTAGCCGGGAGCAGAAGATAGTGCTGGTGGTGTGAGGTGGGTTCCTTGCCTTGCTCTGGTCCTCCCCAGCAGCAGCCATGCTGCCCAGGGTCCTCTGGCGCAGGGGGGTGAGGGGCTGCACCCACCCCCCAGCCAGCATCACCCCAAAGCCAGCCCAGCTGCTGGTGCGGGGCTCACGTGGTACCTGGCGGGGATGCTCCTGGCACCCAGCGTGTTCCTCCTGCTCCTCTCCCATCACCCGGAGGAAGGTCCCGGTCCTGTCCCTGCTCCCCTCCTCACCTCTGCTCTCGGCCGAGCACCCGTGGGCCAGTGGCTGTGCGCTCCCTCCCCTCTGCTGCCCACCAAACCGAGGAAGTTGCAACCACAGAGCTCTTGAAAGCATTTTTTTGGTGGAGACCACCGGTACTGAGAGATTAAAATTGCTGTTGTTTCTTCCATTACTCAGCTTTCCTGAATTATGGGGTGTAATACTCAGGGAGTGGGAATAATTAGGGGAGAACAATGGCAGGCTTGAAGGCTTAAATATGCCTGTGTGGTACTCCCAGCCAGTCCAGCCTGCTGTCACATTTCTCTAGGCCTCCATTTTCCACAGCTCGTGCCAAGCCTTTTTCACTACGGTACCCGCTCCTCAGCTTCCTCATTCCTTGGGCTCTGCTCCCCAGCCCCGCTGCCCCGGTTAACGCTCTGCTCCCCAGCTCCTGGCCAGCCAGCACCCACGGCACGGCTCCCTGCGCCCTGCCCGGCTGGGATGCTGGAGCCCGGGGGATGCGGGAGGATGCTGGAGCCTGGGGTCAGGGGATGCAGGAGTGCAGGGTGGGGGGATGCTGGAGCCCAGGGCAGCCCCTGTTGCCCTTTCCAGCCCCTTCCAGGCTCCTCTGCACCGGGCAGGCAAAGGTCCTGCTGGGTCATGTTGGTGTTCCGTGCTCGAGGAAGCTGCTGGGTTTTTCCCCTCTGGAGGGGATGCCCCTCCGGCTGCTCGGTGGCATCTTGCTCAAGCTCCTTCCCAGCAATGACTCGCTGCTGAGACCTGGGGGAGCAATAACGGCCACGACTGGGGAGCTTGGGTGAGAGGCTGGGATGCCAGTGCCAGCCTCGGGGCAGGATGCTGGCTCCAGCCGGGGCACGGGGTGGCTGTGGGGAGCTCCCTGCCCGCTGTGGGATGGGGATGTGGAGCCACAGCCTGGGGCAGAGCCAGCCCCGTGCCCGGCAACTTCTCTCCAAGTTCTTGGATGTCAGCGCTCGCACTAATTAAAACAAAATCAATATTTTTTTGCTGGAAAAAGAGACATTGTTCTGGCAAGCGCTTTCCCCAAGTAAGCTCCCGTGTCTCAGCTGGCTGCGCGTGATGGGCAGGGAGAAGCCAACGGGATGCTGGGGCCGAGATGAAAGTCTGGGGCTTTGCTGCGTTCAGGGAGGGGATTGGTTTTAAATTTTCAAATCATTTTGCTCTTCTCTCTAACTGCTTGGAAGCCTCGACCCCAGCCCCTTCCCTGCCATCCAGGGCACGGTCCTGCTCGTAGCAAGTTGCTCACCACGGTGGGGATGGGCTCGGGCATGGTCTGTGTCCTGGGGGGGCAGCTGTGCCTCCGCAGGGCTGGTGCGGGGGCTGGCACCCAGTGCTTTAAAAACAGCCCCCAAACCCAGCAGTGCTGGTCTCCGCGGGGCTCAGGGAGGGTCATCTGCAGGCGGTGGGGCTGAGGAAGCTGAGTGCGTGCGTAGGTGATGTGCCGACCCCATGGCAGCAGTTGAGCTTGGAGCCAGGGCTTCAGCAAACCCTGCAAGGGGAGGTGGTGGCCGTGCCGGGCAGTGCCCGCGCCGGGGGGCTGGGTTGGCAGGAGGGAAGCGGGTGCCCAGGGCTGCCCCTTGCAGCCCGTCCTTAGGGGCAGCCAAGGGGACACCCCGGTGCGTCCCCTGAGAGCTGTGCTGCTGCCTGTGCCCGCTCCAGCTGCTGCCCAGATGTGCAGGAGTGGGTGGTGGCTCCCGGGGTCGGCCGGCACCCCAGCAGGCGCTGGCAGAGCCGGGGCTCACCGGTCCTGTGCCGGAGCCAGCGGGTGGCCGGAGGAACCAGCACCAGGCACTGCTGCAGGACAGGACACTGGACAGGTTTGAACCGCTGGAGGAAAGATTTCGTCTAGAAAGTGGCAGCTTTTGGGGGCAGCTGAGCAGGGGCTGGGCTGCCTGCGGCGAGGAGGAAAGCCCCGTCACCGGGTTTGTAAGCCCAGGTCAGCCCAAGCACAGCGGGGATGGGCTGAGAGCAGCTCCTGCCCTGGGATGGGTTCGATGTCCTTCGGAAACCCGGTTTGCTGCAGCTCGGAAACACAGATCATTTCATCAGCTCCCTTCCTTGGAAGCCGCAATTAAAAATATTTTAAAAGAAAACAAACATTTCTCATCAAAATGCCTGTCTGTTCCTGGCCCGCAGCTGAAGGCCGCATCATGGCCAAGGCTGCTCGACCCCAGCAGTTTCCCAAGCCACATCTGGGCAAATCCACCCGAGCTGGACTCGGAGTTTTGGTTGCGTTTGGTAATCGGCCCTTGGAAATTTTGCACCTTTTGCAGGAAATCGGAGGGGCTGGACTGGTGCTCCCCTGCTCTCCCCAAGGTTTTTGATTCTGGGGTGGCGGTGAGCTTATGGCTGCAGTGTTTATTGTGCGAAACGACTGCACAGGCTGTACCCCGTCCCGCAGGCGCTCCTGCACAGTTTTGGATGGAGCCCAGCCCCACAGGGCACCGTGTCCCCGTGTCCTGCACGGCTGGGCAGCGGAGGACAGCTTCCGGAGGGGAACGGTGCTGCTGCCGGCAGGACGATAGCGGCTGTGGTTTTAATTATTGGGGTTTAGTTGCGTGGAGCAGAACGAGAGACCGCGAACAGTGAAACCGTAGGGAGAAAAGCGGAAAGGAGGGTCTTTGGCCGGCTGCCTGATGGGGGGTGGGGGGGCTGGCTGGACCATCCTGCGGCACCGGGGTCCTCATGGGGTCGTGGCACGGGGCAGGAACGGTGGCTCGGCCAATGTCAACCTGCTCCCCTGTGACCGTCGTGCTGTCGCCCAGGGCCACCCCTTCCCATCCCAGCTTGGCACGAGCTGCTGCTGCGTACGGAAACAAAACACCGTGCGGTGACTCGGGAGCATGGACCCGGACTGGGTGTGGGGGGAAGGGGGACACTGAGACTAATCGGGTCCCGTGCAGGGTCCCTGCCCCGAGCACCCCTCATCCCTGCATGTGCTGCCAGTGCCGGTCTGCGCCTGGGAGCGGGGATGTTTCTCACTGCGTTTCCGCTCGCCCAGCACTTTAACAGACGCCTTTGCTGCAGTGTTGACTTTCAAAGGGCTGGATCAGCTCTGCGGCCAGGCAGAGCGTGGGAGGAGGGTGCCTGTCCTGCTTAGGAAACACAAAACAATAAAAGAGGAACAATGGAGCCTCCTTCCCTTCACCCGAAATGCCAAATGCCACCAAAACGTGGCAGAGCTCCGAGCAGCGCTGCTGGGACAGCTCTGGTGTCCCTTGGCCCGAGGGGAGCTGCAGAAACCTCCTTCTTGGCCCTGGCAAGGGATGCTGCGGGAGGGCGGGTGCCAAGGAGCATCGCCAATGGGCTGCCCTGACCCGCTGCTGCTGCCAGCGGGCATTCTCAGCTTTGGAAACCGTGTTTGGGTCGGGCCAGTGGTTTTGCAGCACAGTTGTGCCTTGGGGAAGGGTTTTGCATGCTGCCCAGGCTGCCTGGATTGGCTGAATGTGCTTTGCAGCTGGCACAGGGTCCTGAGAAGTTTTATAAAAGCAGCCACATACCCAAACTTGCCAGACTGTTATCAGGCAGAGAACACGTTCATTTGGTACCCACGTGGTGCCAAGCACGGGGAGATGCTTGGCCGGGTTGGCGAGAGCTGGGAGTCCCGGGATGGGGATGGATCCGTGTCCCAGCTGGACCCCCCATCCCGAGCATCCTCTTGCCTGGCCCTGGTGCTGCCAGTAGCCAACGGTTTTTCAATGCATGGCTGCAGCGGGGATGTGGGGCTGGAGCACCCTTAGGGGCTGGGGCTGAGCATCCTGGGTCCATGGTGCTCGAAGGGGCCATTTGTTGAGCTGATGGTGCCAGCACCGCCGGCACCTTGGCTGCTCGGGGCTGCCGGCACCGTGCCAGCCCTGTCGAGGAGCTGCCGTCCCTGGGGCACAAGCTCTTGTGGGTGAAACATCCTTCGTATGGCCCCAGCGAGCGCCTGGCACCCCAGCCAAGCACATCTGGCTGAAAGCTGTGGGAGCTGCCCTGGCAATGAGGACACCAGTCCGGAAACGCTTCTCTCCCGGAGAGATTCCCCTGTGCCGTCCAGGCTCCTCTCCCGGCGCCATCCCTGCCCCATCGGCCGGTGCCGGGCCATGGGGTCTGCAAAGGGACGGTGCCCAGGGCTGTGCCCACGCCTGGTTTGGGTGGCAGGAGCGGGGCTGGGAGCTCCCCTTCCCACCAGCGAGGGGAGAAGGGACTGCCCAGCTCCAGGCAGCATGAGGGTGGGGTGAGGATGCTGTCAGCACGCGCCGGCACGAGGCAGTGTGGAGCGTGGCTGCGTGCGCGGTCGGGCTCCCCGACAGCTCTGCTGCAGCCGAAATACCCCGCGGTCCCGTACTGTGCGGTCAGAGCAGCGCGGCAGCAAACTGCCCTCGCCGGCTGCCTGCAGCAAAGCAGGCAACAGACCCCGGGGTGAGCTGGGAGCGGGAGCACCTGGGGTGATGAACTGGTTTAAACCCTTGAGCTAGACCCTGGTAAGCAGTTCAGCTCCCACCAGCGTGTACTGTTGCGACACGCTCCAGCTCAGCACTGTCCAAAGTCCCACTCACCCGTGGGAGGAAACAGAGCTCGAGGGAGGCGAGGGCTGGAAAAGCTGCTTCTGCCCTCTGTGGGCACCGCTGCAAATAAAGCTCCCACGACCCGTGGCTCTGGGAGCCCGGGCTGGGGTTGGGCCACGGCAGGTCTGGGTGACGCAGGGTCCGTCTGCTGCCATCGCGGCTGGCCGAGCGCCCGGTGCGGGTGGGCAGGGGCCGGGCACGGCGGGGGGCTCGCCCCGAGCGCTGCCGTACGCCGGGTCCTGCAGCATCGCTCTCCGGCAGTGCTGCCGCCCCGCATCCCACCTCCCCCCCCCCCCAACTTGTTGCTATTGTCATCTCTAATATCACACAGAGATATGAAAGGCTGAAAGTCGCCTCTTTTCCTGCCAGGTTAAATTGTTCACCAGGAATGTCTATTATTCCCACAAGTCAACTTTCCCCTTCGCGGTATGTGTCCAGGGGTCAGGCCTGGCACCACATGAAAGTGAGGGGTATTCAATAACCTAGAGCCGTGGAAAGGCTTCAGTCCAACTCCAACCATGTTCAGGGTTTTATTGATGCAGCATGCCTTTCCCCATTTGTTTCCTATAAACAGCACATGGTAATATTTAGTAGGTTTCAAACAGAGCTTTTTGCATATTCTCCCTTGTCTACAATGAGCTACTCGGTAGTAGACAGTTTTAATTTACTTAATGCAATTTTTGCTTTTTGTTCTTCCAGAGGGTCTGGGCTGGTTTTGACCCAGTCGCCCCAGCAAATTACCGCACAACTCTGTAATCCCCGGGGGGAGCCCAGGACCCACTCCCCACAGGGGGTGAGCACGTTCCCTTGCTCACCGAAGGAGGGAAAGGACCCGACGCGACCTCCTCGTTGCAAAATAACCCCCTTTTAGCTGCACGGCAGCAAGGAGGACACGGGGCCTCCCTTGTTCTGGGGGGCAGCCGCTGCCCCGGGGCTGCCTGGGGAGCCGGGCGTGTGTCGGGGCTATTTGGGGCCGCTCTGGCTGGCAAAGCCTGGCTTTTGTCACCGGCCGGGCAGGCGACACGTGACGCTCGCCAGCTCTGGCCAAACAGAAAAGCCACTTTATTGCAAAAGCTGAAGCTTCCCCGTCCTGGGGCTGCTCGGTGCCCGGGGCTGACTGAGGCTGCAGGGTGCCCCCCTCCCCGAGCAGGGGTGAAGCCCGCTGGGGCTCCCCCACGCCGCAGACGCCTGGGGAGGATTTATACCATTTATACCAGCAAGAGAGGTGCAAATCCCTGCTCCCAGAGAGCCGGCAGTTCCCGTTCCTCACCTCACAGCCCACGGCAGCTGTGGCGCAGCCCCCAGCCCAGCTGGCACGGGGAGGGGGTACAGATGCCTCCCGAGGTGATTTTTTGCCACTATGAATGACCACAAATAGCGCGCGTTAGTGCTCTGGGCAGCAGGCTGCCTTGGGCTGGCGGTAGCGAGTCCCTGCTAATGTACGCCCGGGTATTCACGGGGCAGAAAAAGGCCCGTCCTCAAACAAGCAAACATCGACTGTGGTTTCCCAGCACTGCTCATCAGCCCCGTCCCCGGCCACAGTCCCTCTGTGCGCTGAATATTGGGCAGGTTTCCTTCAGGCAGCAGCTTTCACACGCGCCGGCAGCCAGACATTCTTGGTTTGGTGCTGCCGTCGCCCTGCCAGCGGTGAGCCCACGCTGATCAGCTGCTGCTCTGCACCAGCACCTGCATCACCCAAAAAAAAAAAAAAAAAAAGCAAGAGGAAACCAAAGAGTTGACACCAGGATTCTTTTAATGCAATTGCTTTTAAAATGCAGCCTTAAAATGACTTGTAATGGTCAACGATGAGGAATGACGGATCTTTTTCATCTCTGCAACACAGCCGCGCGGCACCTCTGCCTCCAAAACCCACCAGCCGCCGCTGTTCCTGCACGTCGTTCTCCAGCTGCCTTTACAGTGACTCACTGCCCCGCCACAGGACACGCACCGCACCGGGCATCCGAACCCTCCCACCACGACTGGGAAAACGGGGACGGGGTGAGCCGTCCAGATAACCCAGCGTCCATCCGGACAGCCTAAACAAACAGCAGCGCAAGCGGCAGCTTGCTCTCACCTTACACTCAGGCGTAACCCTGCAAAGGTATTTGAGCCGCCAGCTCCTGTGGAAGCGAGTAAGAGCTACCGACTTCAAGTTCCTAATGATCTCTGGGATCTGTGCCTTCATGCTATGTAAAGTGATTTGAGAACTGAACGTCTGACTGCATTTTCTGGCTGAATGGGATGGCAGAGGAAGCTGATTTTCCAATATCTTGGTTTTTGAGATATAACACTACTTTGTGTATTTATTTTACAGAACAGCAGGTGCTACAGACTGCCGGAGCTTGCCAATTCAAGTAACACGGGAAATTCTGTTGTAGCCTAAACATCTGTGAGAATATACCCAGCACCACCTCCTCACCGCGCAGTGTTTATACACCGTAACAGGAGAACAGGCTCTACTTGATGAAATGCGTTTAATACCTCCCAGTCGTTCGTCTGCTTTTCGTTCCGTGGACTTGCCACGCGGCCCCTGGGCTGTACGTACTGTAGAACGCTGATGGCATTTTACTCACTCTTTCCTTTTCTCCATTTAAAATATTTACTGCTGCCCTGTTGCAATTTAATGGTCCTCCCCTTCCAAGAGGGGAGGCAGGAGGCAGCTGGGGAAGAGACACCGCAGAAAGGCCCAGGCCATGCAGCCCCCCTCAACCTGCCGGCGCTGGTGATGCCGCTGCTCTCTGGCAAAAGGAGCCTCCCCGACCGGATGCCAGCACTCAAATAGTTTGCTCTCCCAAGCCACCCCTTTGTATCAAGCTTGCATTTTACTAGTAACTTCCAAATCAAATGGAGGAAGCCACTTTGCTCTACAGAAATACAATGCACTGATCTCCAAATTAATTTTAAACTCCTCTTTTTAAGGACAGCATTTAACAACAAATCAGTGGGCTCTCGTAGTTTGGTCTCCAGTTCTGGTAATAAAACATGGATTCAGATTTGAACAGACTGGAGCTCTTCTGGAGTTTGAGCAGTAGTTCTTGCACAACCAAAGATCACAATTAGAAACTGAGCGTAGAAAGAGTCCCCAGGGGAATACGAAAAAGACATCACCTTATGAAAAAGCTTCAGAATGAACCTGTGAAATAAACAGCGACCGGACAACTGTCTTCTACAGAAGGTGGAAGTACCAGTAGAAGAATATAATTACATCTTAAACAGTCAGTGAGTCAGTCTGAATGTACAAGGGCACTAGATCTCTACAGATCTGTGATGAAAGCGCTATATCCCTACAGATCTGTGATGAAAGCTAATAGCCAAAACCAGCTGGTCCCCTCCAGTCCCAAAGGGAGACTGGGTTGTGGTTCACTCTTCGCCAGCTGGAAGATTGTCTTCAATCCGCCTGATGAACTTCATTCTTATTTCTGTGACGCTGTCACCCTTCAGCGTGTCCTGGACAAATTTTACATCCACAGCCATCTGAACCTAGGTGATGGAAGAGGAAAAAGAAGAGCTGTTACCACAGCAGCTTCTCCAGGAACCGTCTGATCGTGAAGCACCAGCCTAAGAACTCTGAGGGCACGACGTGCAATGCAGAGCTCTACAGAAACACTCGTTATCTTTCAAGATCACACCCTCCTTGTACATCGAGTCCTACGTGGTGGACAGCGAGCACTTCACCTCGGCAAAAATACCTCCTGCAGGGTAGGACTCCCTGCAGAGACCAGAGCCCAATTAACCCTATCGCTCAGGCTACACGTCCTGCTGCTCCATGTACGTTCCTCAAAAATTTCAGCTAAGCAAGATAATCAAGCCTAAATACAGGCTCCTAAATTTGCAACACAGCTATTCTCTTGTTCCAGCCAATTCCCAACTAGGGCTCAGAGCAGTTACAAAGGGAGGACTTTGAAGCTTCATAAAAATTGAAGGAGATCCTAGTGCTTGTACTTAGGTCATAAGATGAAGGGCAGCACCTCCGGAACTCACAGCTGCCATATGCAACAGCAGCCGAGTGCTCCTGCAGTCCTGCTCTTCTCCTGGGAATGAACTTCAAGTCCAAAGCAGACACAGAAGTCACAAACACAGCCTAGACATTAAAGTATCTGCTGATACTTTGGTTATTCATACATCTGTCTCACTGGAAGGGAGATGCTGGCTCACCATTTCCAGGGCTCCTCGCAGAACTCCACACAACAAGTTGGAATAGATGAGAGATGAGTGGTTGTCGGGGAGCTCAACAAAGTCCACCAAGGGGTTATTTTCCAAGATCAGGGAGAACTCGTCACCTCCAGGACTCCAGTTGGTGATGCTCGGAGTGATGCCCAGGTACATTTTAAATGCTATCTGTTATGGCAAACAGAGTTTGAACAAGAACACGTCCCATGAAGCAACAGCACAGCTTTTATCTCTAAAATTACTAAAGAGTTTTGAAGGCACCATGCCTTTCTCCCAATTCCCACCAGTCAGCAGCAGTCAGGGATCTAATTCTCTTTTTCCTCCCCAAAATCTCAGTCAAACTCTCAGAACAGTCCTGTGAGTAGCAAACACTCTATCCTCACGTACAAAACCTGACAAAGCTGTGCTCTGACAATTACCTTTGCAATAACATCTGCAGTTTCACGGAAATCATGGCATCTTCCGACATTGGACCGGGCCAGAAAGTCTTCTATTAGCCGAACACCTATGTTGTAACCCCTGTGAAGGTACCAAAGAGCAACAGTTACAGTGCGAAGAGCATCTTCTTTAGAAAAACAGCCAACGTGTATAAAAGAAGATAGCGGAGGGGAAAAAATGAAATCTGAGAAATATCAGTATTAAATAAAATTCAGTCTGCCAGGCGCTTATTCTTAGCGCAGCACACAGACGTGCCTCCTGTGAACCCCAGCTCCTGCAAGGCTCCACTGCAGCAGATCCACTTACATTTTGTCAAGCTGCTTGTTGACGTCCTCATCATTCTCGTAGTCCTTGCACAGCTGGGTGACCAGAGCGCCGTACGTCAGCGTGAAGAGCTCCGAGTTCTAAACAGAGGCAAAAGGGATTTAGCACAAGCCAAAGAGAAAACTGACTGAGCACTGCTGCTTCTGTGTCCAGCGCTGCTTCCGTTGGCCCGGAGAGGGGGAACAGAAACCTGCTGTCTCAAAGGAATTTGCTACTTAATAAGGAGAGATCCCAGTTCATATTTTGGCAAGGCAACTTCAGTCTCCTTGGAAAGCGAAATCCTCTTTGACTAGGAATGACTGAGCACTTACTTTCTCTCGCTCTCTCCACACACACAGCCCTTCCCATTGAATCTGACCTGAAGAGGCAAGCCAGGAGGCTGCTCACACTCTGTAGCCATTCTTAGAACTCATCAGCTGCCAATTAGCATCTCTGCTTTATGGAGCACATCCCCAGATAACTGGAATGATACCTCCAGGTCATTCCGTGTGCTACTGACCACCTCCTGGATGGCTAAACGTGCAGTTGCCAGGGACCTGAATTTATTTCAACCACTTCCCTAGAGGTGCAAACTCTACCAAGAAAAAACAAGACTCATCTGGTCCCTAGAAAGTTATCTAGGCACATAATTTGCTTCAGACATTACGATCAGCTCCTCAGACCCAGAAGAGGAACAGCAAGGACAATTTCAGGTCAGTTCAGCAGATCTGTGTTGTGCACAGCCGCTTTCTGTGCCTGGCTAGGATCAAAGTTACTTGGGCTTTCTTTGCACAGTCGTCAGATTTGCAGAAAATGCCAAGGGAAGAGGTCTCCTCTCCCAGCCACCACCACCGATCCTCAACCTGCAACAACTATGTCAAAGTTGTCAAATGTCCCATTTTCTTGGGAGCCATTAAGCCAGACCAGTGATTAACAGGGTCATTAAAGGCTGCAAAACAGAAAGCTACAGTAGGCTTTAGCTTTTCACAGAACCTGAAGGAAGTGTTTTCAGGAACAAATAAACCATCCTAATTTATTTCTGCTTTCAGTTTTAGCATTCAGAAACGTTACAGAGAGTCTAATCTTGGATTAAAAGCCTATCACCTACCATGAGATGCATAGATGCAGAAGGTGAAATGAATGGCAAATACCAATACTACAGAATGAAAGCAGCAGGCAGGCAGAAAGGAAGGGAAAAGAGACAACATCAGAGTTAAGTGACAACACTGATCACACTTCATTCTGAACAAGTTTACACAAAGCCAAGACAAACACAAGGAGGAATCACTCCCAAACGGCAACATTCAACAAATAGAAATTGGGTTTGTTAGAAGACACCGGGAATTCCACCTTGTCATTGTAATTCAACAGCAGTTGGCTACCAAAAGGCTTTAAGCATGTGAAAAGAGCCAGTCAGGCTCCTTGGTACTTTTGTCCAATTTTAGATCTAAAGAACTGATGCATTTGGGGGTTTTTTACTTAAAATTCTACTTTCATCTTGGAAAGATAAAGGTTGCACAAGTTCACACCAAACGACAAGGCAGAAGTCTCCTGTAGCTCAACCAGCAGAGTCAGACATTTGGCAGAGAATTTAACAAACATGCAGAAAAAAAGGTTACGCTATTTTTAAGGAGTTCAGTAATTTTAGTAAAGACAGGGCTTGGCAGCTGGAGGGAGTAGGGGTGAATGGATGGAGGAAATCCAGCTGTTACCAGTCCAAGGTGTTGTCATTTACTGTGTAAAGCCATGAAGCTGTCACCTACTGTTATCAGCCCCCCAAGTGTGCAAAGCCCGTGCTGGTCACAGTTATCGCCTGCAATGCTGCTGTTCAGGTAATTTTAAAGTATTGTAACAAGGCAAACTTCTGAATTCATATTTGTAAACAACCTCTTTCATTTTCAGTCCATCTAATGGAATTAAAGCGCCTAATACTTTTTCTACTATTTGTATTCTTTGCATTTCAGACTAGCGTATAGTCTCAACGCTATATAACGGTTCTGTGGCTACAAAATGTCAGAATCGTACTGAAGTAACACCAATTCCTTAAGTAAAAATCATTGTAGGTAAGGAGTTGAATCCCTAGAAGAGAATCCCTCGTGGTGCGGAGGGGGCAGGAGCGGGCAGCTGCCCGGCCTCCGCTGAGCCAAAACCAGCCCATCACCATGGCCAGAGAGGGAGAAAAAACATTTTCTTTTTATTACTTGCTTCCAAATACTGATGTTGCATCGAAAATGAATTAATTCGATCTGGTTTGACCCAGAATCAGACCTCAGCTCTGTAGTTTTGTTCTCCATCTCTCATGTCTCAGTGCAGCCAGACTGATAACACGGAACGGGTGAGAGAGGAGAAGAGACGCGAGAAAAGCGTCGGCGTCCTGACTGTAACGTCTCCAGAACCCCAAGCGTCCCGTTCCCGTCTGATCTCTCATCCCGACACACGCCGTCGCCGTCCGGCCCCGCAGCACCCGCGGTGCAGGTGACGGGAGCTCCCGCAAGGACCGCTGCGGGTACCGGACGCTTTAGGGCGAGCCCGTTCAAGGGCTGCGGCGGGTCCTGACCTCCCGCTGAGAGCGCCTCGGGCCTCCGGGGCGGGCGGGAAAGGCGGAGGAAGGGGGCAGCCGGTGCCCGGCCTGTAGCCGCCCGCCCGCCGTCCGCCGGGGACGGCCCGGAGAGGGGCGGGCGGAGGGGCAGGTCCCGCCGAGCCCACCCCGCGACCCGAGGCGGGCAGAGCCGGGCCCTGCAGCCCCGGAGGCCCCGACCGCACATCCGGGCCGGGCCTCCGCCTCCTCCGGCACCCCCCGCCCCGGGCCCGCGCCCTACGATCGCCGCCGGCGGGGCGCCCCGCGGCCGACTCGCCCCGGGCCCGCCAGGCCTGGCTCCGCGGGCAGGCGGCGCAGGGGCCCGCCGGGGCCCGCCCGGCCCCTCAGGCGCCGCGGCCCCGCCGTTACCATTTTCTTGCTCTCGGTGCCGCGGCCGGCCTGGCGCGACATCCTGCCCGGCCCGCTGCGTCCCCGGCCCGGCCCGGCAGCCTCCCGCACCGCGCCGCACCGCGGGGCACCACGGGACTCGCAGTCCGCACCGGGCTGTCGATCCCGCCACACCCGCGCCGCCGAACTACACACCCCAGAGTGCAACGCGACCGCCCTGTGAGCATGCGCACTGGCGGGGTGGCACCACCCTTCCCGGCGGGCCCTGCCTCACGTGACGGCGAGGCGCCTACAAATCCCGGCAGGCGCTGGGGTGCGCGCGCCGCTAGGGGGTGCTGTCGTCCGCCGGTGCCGGTGCCGGTGCCGGTGCCGGTGCCGGTGCCGGTGCCGGTGCCGGTGCCGGTGCCGGTGCCGGTGCCGGTGCCGGTGCCGGTGCCGGTGCCGGTGCCGGTGCCGGTGCCGGTGCCTGCAGCGCTGTTCCCTGCGACCCATCCCGGGGGAGGGCGGCCCTCCGCTGCTCGGCCTCCAGCAGGGCCCGCGGGTGCCCGGCAGCTGCTGCGGAGGGGCCCCGGCCCCGGTGATGGCGGTGAGGGGTTGTGCTGGATGAATAACTCCTCTCGGAAAGGGCCGTTGCCAAAGCAAGGCCCGTCTGGGGAAAAGGTTCCCTTCCCCGGTGCTGCCCGTGCCCTGCTGCTGCCCCCCGTGTCTTGGCAGACGCTGGTTCCTGGGGTCAGGGCAGCCGGTGTCCCCCGGAGCGGAGGGAGTTTGGAGCCTGGGGCTGCAGCTCGGAGTGGGAACAGGAGCTGCCCGGTGCAGGGTTTCCATCCCTCGCACACGTGAGAAACAAGCACGGCCGTGCAGAAATGCAGCAGAGGATGGGGTGTCGCAGCCTGGGGCTCTGTGCACCTGCAGTAAATACTGCAACAACTGAGCCCCCCAGACCCTTCCCAGCCAGCACGGCCACCTCAGCACCGGCCTCCACTCCCGGATGGATGCTGCCTGGCCGTTACTTATTTATTTGGGTATGTCTCTATTCTAGACACGTCGCTGAGCAAGGGCCGATTGCTGACCCATGCTCAAGGGTGGCTCCAGCCGGGGCAGTGCGATGGAGGCTGCATGCCAGGTGCGGGGGTGTGCCCTCCCCCCCCCCCCCCGCCGGCTGTTCAGGGGTCCCACAGCTGGGTGACTGCTCGCTGTCACTGCCGAGCAGCAGTGCCGGGAGCGTGGGGGCTGGCCGGGCTCTCGCCGGCTGCAGCCGACCTGCTGGCATTGCCTTACATGGCCACGGCTCCAGGACGGCGCAGCCCCAGCTCGCTTGGCTGCTGGCGGGCTGCGAGCCTCTCGGCCTGATACCAGCTCTTGGCGTGGCCGATCCGGGTGGGGGAACTGCCAGCGTCGCCTCCATCCCTGGCAGGAGCGGGACACAGTGCCAGTGAGATGAGGAGATGTCCGCGCTCCCCTCCTGCTCCAAGTCCATCCCAGCACTGGTGGGCAAACAGCCGTTTCGTGCGCTCTTCCCTCCTTGTGCATCTCCTGGCTGGAGAACTACATCCAGGGGAGGGCGAAGGCGGGGGCAGCGGAGATCCCGTGGCACATGGCGCACACCACCACAGCCATGATGCTGGAGGGGGGCATGAGCCCCCTGAGCCAGGTGGCCACCAAGCTCACCCATGTGGAGACACAGGTCTCCGTGGGTACGGGCTCCCTGGTGCCGAGCCAAACCCCAGCCATCACCATAACGTTTGTCTTGTGGGAGCGGCCGTGTGAAAAAGCCGCAGAGCAAACACCGCCGTGTGCCCGGGGGCTGCCCGAGCTGCACGTGCTGCTCCAGGTCACACAGTGCTGGCCCTCGCTGGCTGGGGAGTCACCTGGCCAGGCCCTGGGAGATGTGCCAGGTCTGGCCGCAGCCCTGCCGGCATGCTCATGCTGGAGCCACCGCCCAGCCCCACGCTGTGTCCCCAGGCTGCACCTCTGGGACTGGGGCAGCTCAGCCGGGAGGACCAGACCCCCCCCCAGGCACTGAGTGCATCCATGGCCACTCCTGTGCATGGGTGCCCACCGGAGGTACCATGTCCTGGTCACCGCATGGGTCCCTGGCAGGGAGGGACCCCTCGCATCGGAGGGCACAGAGGGGACGGTGCTGGCATCGCGCTCCGTGGCTCTCGTTAAAGCACGGCGTGCTAAGGAAGGCCCTTCCCCTCGTTGTCCTGGGTCTGGGACAGGAGCAGCGGTGGAGCAACTGCTGCCCCCAGCCCCGAGCAGGGCCGTGCCCTGCCAGCCCCGCTGCAGCCGGGGTGACCCCGGGAGCCGGTTTGGCGGCGCTGGGCGGCTCTGCCGGATCCAGCCCCCCGACGGGCCCGTGCCGGGAGGTGCTCGGGGAGGCGGGGGGACACGGAAATGCCGCGACCTGCCACCGCGGCGGAGCCAGGGCCTGGCTGCACGTTGCACGGTGCTGGCTGCCGCCGGCCGGCACTCGCCGCCCCGCGAACGCAGACCCCGATGAACGGGCCCCCCCGCCGGGTCTGGTTGCTCGTTCGGGGGGAGGCGGCTGGGCCTTCTCCGGCACCGCCGCTCTCTAATGCCTTCCCGGGCAGGGGCGAGCGCGGCCGGGGCCTGGCAGCGCCCCGGGACTCCCCGTTCCGCCCCACCCCGTTCCGCCCCGTCCGGCGGGCGCAGGGCAGAGCTGCAGCGCGCCCCGCCCCGCTGTGCCCATCGTCCGTGGCCTCGGAGCGCCGGAACGGGCTGATCCTGGGAACCGAGCCGTGCCGAGCCGTGCCATGCCGCGCCGAGTCGCCCCCTCGTCCGGCCGGCGGAGCGCGGTGGCCCCCGGAGCGGCCGTGCCGGGGCTGGCGGGGCTCTGGGCCGCCGCCGTGCTGCTGTGCGCGGCGCTGGGTGCCGGGCCGGGCCGAGCGCAGCCCTTCCCGTTCCAGGACCCGGCCCTGCCCTGGCACCGCCGCCTCGATGACCTGCTGGGCCGGCTGAGCCCCGCCGAGCTGGTGCTGCAGGTGAGGGCGCGGCGGGGGGCGGCGGGGCCGGCCCCGGGACCCCCCCGCTCAGCGCCGCTGGCCCGCAGGTGGCGCGGGGGGGCGCGATGGGGAACGGCCCCGCACCCCCCGTCCCGCGGCTGGGCATCGCGCCCTACAACTGGAACACGGAGTGTCTGCGGGGCGACGCGGAGGCGCCCGGCTGGGCCACGGCTTTTCCCCAGGCGCTGGGGCTCGCCGCCGCCTTCAGGTACCGGCACCGGGAACGGGGCCCCCGGGGATGTGAGACGTGGCCCCGCGAGACGGCCCCCCCCACGCTCTCCCCGCAGCTCCGAGCTCATCTACCGGGTGGCCAACGCCACCGCCACCGAGGTGAGAGCCAAGCACAACGACTTTGCCGCCGCCGGCCGCTACGGTGACCACACGGGGCTGAGCTGCTTCAGCCCCGTCCTGAACATCATGAGGCACCCGCTGTGGGGCAGGAACCAGGTGCCAACGGCGGGGGCGGGGGGGGGGGCTGGCCTCGGGCCACGCAGGACTGCGGCTGACCAGCCGGAGGGTGGCAGCAGCTCCCCTGGATGCGGGGCTGGGGGTCCCGGCCGTGACCCACCTACGCCTCGGCCAGGAGACCTACGGGGAGGACCCGTTCCTGAGCGGGGAGCTGGCCCGCAGCTTCGTGCAGGGGCTGCAGGGCCAGCACCCCCGCTACATCAAGGCCAGCGCCGGCTGCAAGCACTTCAGCGTGCACGGGGGCCCCGAGAACATCCCCGTCTCCAGGCTCAGCTTCGATGCCAAGGTGAGCGCGGCAGGGCTGTGGGACAGCGGGGCAGCCCCCCGGACGCTGACCCCTCTCTGCCACGGCTCTTGCAGGTGCTGGAGCGGGACTGGCGCACCACCTTCCTGCCCCAGTTCCAGGCCTGCGTGCGTGCTGGCTCCTACAGCTTCATGTGCAGCTACAACAGGTACGGAGCACAGTGGAGACCGCACGGGATGGGCTGCTTGTGGGGTGGCCAGTGCCCACCTGGCCAGGCTGCCCCATCCCCTGTCCTTCAGAATCAATGGCATTCCCGCCTGCGCCAACAAGAAGCTGCTGACAGACATTCTGCGCGGCGAGTGGGGGTTCGAGGGCTACGTGGTGAGCGATGAGGGGGCCCTGGAGCTCATCATGCTGGGGCACCACTACACGCGAACTTTCCTGGAGACAGCAGTCGGTGAGCTTGTGGGACGAGCGTGGGGTCCCCGGACGTCATGCAGTCGTGACGGGCGGTTTCCCTTCTCACCGGCACGGCAGCCTCAATGAACGCTGGCTGCAACCTGGAGCTCTCCTACGGCATGAGGAACAACGTCTTCATGCACATCCCGCAGGCTCTGGCCATGGGCAACATCAGCCTGCAGGTGAGCTGGGGGCACGGGCAGGGAGCCAGGGCTGCCCCCGCCAAGCACAGCCGAGGTTTTGGTGTCGGGGTCTTCACAGATGCTGCGTGACCGGGTCCGGCCCCTCTTCTACACGCGGATGCGGCTGGGGGAGTTCGACCCCCCGGCCATGAACCCCTACAGCGCCCTGGACCTGAGCGTCGTGCAGAGCCCTGAGCACCGCAACCTCTCGCTGGAAGCTGCCGTCAAGAGCTTTGTGCTGCTGAAGAATGTGCGGGGGACGCTGCCCCTCCGGGCCCAGGACCTGCCCGGCAAGCGCCTCGCGGTGAGCGCTGCCAACAGAGGCGGGCAGGGGGACATGGTGACCCACGGGCTGCTGGCTCCGTGCCCCAGGCATGCAGGTGTCCCCTCCTTTGGAGAGCCACAGGCTGCGTGGCACAGGGCTGTGGGTGCCCACCCTCACCCCTTTGCCCTCCACAGGTGGTGGGTCCCTTCGCTGACAACCCCCGGGTGCTGTTCGGGGACTACGCCCCGGTGCCAGAGCCGCGGTACATCTACACTCCCCGGTGAGACAGCGCGGTGCCGCCATCCGTCCCCTGGTCCTGGGCACAGCCTGGGGCTGCTGCTGGAGCCGCTCAACCCTTCGCTGGGGGCCGGGGCAAGGGGGGGGACGCCCCCAAGGTGCCCCAACCCTGGGGCACAGCAGCCCCCGCACCCTCTGCTCTTCCCTGGCACAGGAGGGGGCTGGAGACGCTGCCGGCCAACGTCAGCTTCGCGGCAGGCTGCCATGAGCCGCGGTGCCAGCAGTACTCGCGGGCGGAAGTGGTGGGTGCGGCGGGGGCAGCCGATGTGGTGGTGGTCTGCCTGGGGACAGGTAGGTGGGAGCGTGGAGGGCGCTGGGTGGGCACGGCCTGGGGACGGGGAGCACCCTGGAGCCCAGGCAGCTGTAGGAGAGGAAGAGGTCCCCATTGGCCCCCCGAGGTGGTTGGTGCCCCTCTGCCCCATCTGCCCGTGGTGCCCCGGGAGGGGTGTAAGGGGCTGTCCCTTGGCTGTCCCTGTGCAGGGACAGATGTGGAGACAGAGGCGAAGGACCGGAGTGACCTGTCCCTGCCGGGCCACCAGCTGGAGCTGCTGCAGGATGCTGTGCAGGCAGGTAGGGTGCTGGGGCAGCTGCCGGCCAGGGCAGCGCGTGGGTGCCTGGGGGCTGGCTGGGGTCCCGGGGGTCAGGGCCAGCCCAGAGGGGGTGGTGATGGGCTGGGGTGCAGGGAGGGGGACCACAACCCCCCCAGGCATTCCCCATTCACGGGGCACCCTGGAGCAGCACCAGTGCAAGGCTCTTGGTGACAGCCATCTCCCTGCAGCCGCCGGGCACCCCGTCATCCTGCTGCTGTTCAACGCGGGGCCCCTCGACGTGAGTTGGGCGCAGGGACACGAGGGCGTGGGGGCCATCCTGGCATGCTTCTTCCCCGCCCAGGCCACCGGCCTCGCCATTGCCAGGGTCCTTCTGGGCGAGGCAGGGGCCAACCCAGCTGGCAGGCTGCCGGCCACATGGCCCGCCGGCATGCACCAGGTAAGTGACATTAGGACAGCCAGTGGCACCCATAGCCCCTCCCTGTCTCAGTGGCCAGGGCAGCTGCGGGAAGCAGGGCTGATGCTTAACCATGCCCACCCAACCCTGTCCCCTCCACCGGCCCCGCATCCCGCAGGTGCCGCCGATGGAGAACTACACCATGGAGGGGCGGACGTACCGGTACTATGGGCAGGATGCCCCGCTTTACCCCTTCGGGTACGGGCTGTCCTACACCACCTTCCAGTACCGGGACCTGGTGCTGAGCCCCCCAGTGCTGCCTGTCTGTGCCAACCTCTCTGTGTCCATGGTGCTGGAGAACACGGGGCAGCGAGACGGCGAGGAGGTGAGCATGGCTGCTCCGCACTGATGTGGCCACAGGGGGTACGGATGCAGTCGGGGTCCCCCCTGCCAGGGGGGCAGCTGGGGGGTCCTGTTGGTGCTGACTCCCATCCCTCCGGGCAGGTGGTGCAGCTGTACCTGCGGTGGGAGCACTCGTCCGTGCCGGTGCCCCGCTGGCAGCTGGTGGCTTTCCGTCGTGTGGCTGTGCCAGCCGGCCAGGAGACCAAGCTGTACTTCCAGGTGGTGGCCGAGCAGCGTGCTGTCTGGGCACAGGACTGGCGCCTCGAGCCCGGCACCTTCACCCTCTTTGCTGGTGGGCAGCAGCCGGGACAACAGATGCGGGCACCCTCGGAGGTGCTGAGCACGCGGTTCACTGTCACCGGTGCAGCCCGGCCCCTGCGCGGGTGCTAGAGGTGGGGGCAGCCGCAGGGCCGGGCAGCCTGGCAGAGGGAAGGGGTGTACGGCGTGCCGCGGGGAGCGCGGTTGTCTGCCTTGCAATAAAGTGCTGGGTGCTGCTCTGCGGTGGCTGTGTGGGGCCTCCCCCGCCGTCCCCCTGGCACAGGGCTGGGTGCGTCCCTGCAGCAGGATGGCAGTGCCCTTGTCCTGCCCAGGGCTTTCATAGAATCATAGAGTGGTTTGGGTTGGACGGGACCTTAAAGATCATCTGGTTCCAACCCCCTGCTATGGGCAGGGACACCCTCCACTAGACCACGTTGCCCAAAGCCTCATCCAACCTGACCTTAAACACTTCCACCCCCCTCCCCATTCCTGTCCCACCCGGGGCACCGCTGCAGCCCCACACCCTGCCCGTGCCGCACACTGGCTGAGGGGCAGCAGCCACCCAGACCCACGTGTGCCTTGGCCGGCGCACGCCTGTGCCTCCCGCTCTATTTATAGCTGCTGGGGCCGCTCCAGCGCATTCCCCGTGCTGAGGGTGTGGGGGACCGGCAGTGCTGCCTTTGTCCCCAGCCTGGGGAGCTCAGGAGGGCAGGGGCTGGCCCCTCTCCTGCCAGGCAGGATCCGTCCCCAGGAGGGTGGCAGCCGTGCAGCCAGCCGGCAGGGCCAGCACAGCAAGGAACAGGCAGGATGCTGGCAGCGGGGTGGGGGAGCAGAGATGCAGCAGTTGGGAGCAGCCAAACCCTGCACTGGCCAGAGGGACGGATCCAGCCCTGCAGCAGCTCGGGATGGGACGGGGGTCCAGCAGCGATGCTAGCAGGGAGCGCGGGGAGCTGGAGCTGGGCAGGAGATCCTTGAGATGGTGTTGGAGGGCTGGCATCTCCTGCAGCCCCAGAGCCAGAGGGCAGGGCGGGGCTGGCAGGGAGTGCGTGGGGCTGCCCAGGCCTGACACCATGACATCAGGGCACTAATTACAGATGCGGTCCGGGATAATCACAGAGCAGGGGAGGGCTGCGGCAGGGCAGGGCTCAGCCTGTCGCTGGCCCATTTGTCACCTGCACCCACGGGGGATTGTCCTGCGGCAGCAGGGCTTTGTGGCCAGCCCCATGGCAAGATGCTCGGTGGCTGGTGGCTGCCCCAGCACACTGCTAGCGATGGGCTGGTACCGCACCCATCTGCTCCAGGGCAGGATGCAGGGACAGACCCTTGCCCTCGGGTTCCTGCTGGGTCACTGCCCCATAGCTAGTGGGGGTCACCCGGAGCATTTTGGGGGCAGGGGTTCAGATCAGCCCTCGTGACCATGGTATCACAGCCCCGCGTGGGCCCCAAAACCGCCCTGTGCAGAGCAGCAGGGTGGGAGCAGCCTGGAGCGGGAGCAAAGTCCTGGGACCAGAGGAGGGAGGTGTGGGGCAGAGGGGTGGGGAGCAGGTGGGATGGGGTGTCCTATGCGGTACTTTGCCCGGAGATGTCGGCGGGGTTTGTTTGCCGTGCTCATCCCTGTTTGCACCCAGCCTCCCGCAGCGTCAGCTCATGCTGGCAGGGCAGTGGCTGAGCCGTGGCTGTAATCATCCTTTGATTTTGGGTGCTCAGCACCCCGTCAGCTCCCCACAGGCACTGTCAGGGCAATGCACCCCACACCAAGGGGCTGAAGAGCATGGGGAGCTCTGGGGCATGCAACTGGGACCAGGCGGCATGAGCTCATCGAATTTTCCATCAGCATGGGGAGGGCAGCTGTTCCCAGCACTGCAGGAACGGGGGGGGAGAGGGGGCTGGACCCAGGAACCCCGATGCAGCGGGGCTCTGCTTGCAGCGGAGCAATCGATCAGTGCTCTGCTTGTTGTATAAGCCCATCGACTCAGGCTGGCATGGCAGCCGGGAGCCCTCTGCATCGCTGCCCACATCAGGAGCGCTGGCAAAGCACAACCACAGGCCCCATCACCCACGGTTGCCACTTCCTCACGCTGCTCCAGGCTGGCCCCATGGTGGGGAGCAGGACCCCGGGCATGGCTGGACCTGGTGCCAGGCTGTCCTGGAGCCCCAGGATGCTCGTTGACTCTGGGCGATGCTGTGCCGGGCCCTCTGCCCACCTCGCTGGGACCCACAGGGCTGTGACCCCACCAGGCAAAGGGGCTTTGGAAGCCACCCGCCAGCACCCTTGGAGCAGGTCACGGGGTGGCCCTGGCCCCGCTCTGCTGGGTCTCTTGTGTTCCATGGAAATAAGGGGCCATGGGGTGGCAGCCTCTCCGAGGCTTGGCCACACAGGCGTGCAAGCGGGGCTGTTCCCCTTCCCTGTCCTGGGGTGTCCCCTGTGTTTGTGGCTTCACTGGGACATGCTCCTGCGCCACGTGCACTCCTGTCCCCCGCCGTCCCCCCGGGACTGCACGGCTCCCAGAGCCATGGTTCAGCCGTGCAGCATTCCCGGGCAGGGAGTCAGCCAGCGGGTGAGGCTGCTGGGAGTTTCGGGGAAGCCTCTGCTCTGGCTGAGCCAGGCAAGCAGCCGGCGGGTGGTGTGGCCTGGGGCTGCAGGAAGGTGATGGCTCAGCCGCAGTGTGGGGCTCTGGGTTATTTGGGGCAGCTTGGGGCATATGTCCACTCTTGCAGCGGCACAGAGCGGGGCCGCTCTGTCTGCCAAGGAGCCCTCCTGCCTGCTCCCCGTCCCCTGAGTCAGAGGAACACGCTTCCGGAGGAGAGGGTTGGGATTTCGGGAAACCTGTTTGCCTGGTAGGCGAGGGAGGATGGGTGGCAGGGGATCTCCTGCGCTGGTGGTGACATCATCCCAAAAATAGGCATCTCTGATGGGCGCTGCCTGCAGAAAACTGAATCTGTTCATTAACACATCCTTGTGAACCCAGATACAGGCGCTTTGCAGGACGCCTGGACTGGGCCAACCACACAGTGAATGGGGACGTGTCCCTGGCTCCTGCTACCCCTGCAAAGCCCAAAGTGGTGTTTCCCCCCCCTGCCCCAGGCTGCTGCTGCTGCCGGCATGTCCCCTGCCCTTGATGTACTGCTGCAGCAGGCAGGCACCGGCATCGGGGTGCGTTTGCTCCGGGATGCTGCATGGGGCAAGGACTGGGGCTGTTCTCCTGGCCCACCCCTGCTTCTTGCAAGGCCAAGAGGAGTTTCACCCCCGAGTGGGGCTGAGCCGAGGCCTCTGCTCCTGTCCGGGGAGCGGGGAAGGCCTCTCGTTATCTGCCTGTTATCAAGGCAGGGTGGGATGTGTGGCGGTGGGAGTGGGGGGTGGCTGCTGGCGGTGACTAAGGCTCATGTGTGACGGGTGGGTGGTGGGGGGAAGCAGCTGTGACGCCTCGCGAGCAGCCAAGGTGGGTCTCGGGGATGGAAAATCAATGTCTCTTGGGGTACCTGGAAATCGGACAGCTGATCCGAGCAGTGGCTCCAGCCTCAGGGGTGCCTGCTGCAGGGCCAGTGCTTTGCAGATGACCGGAGCATCATAAAATGTGGGGAGTGGGAAGGGTGGGTGCAAGCCCCAAAGTCTGGGAGAGGAAGGGCTGGAGAGGGGCAAGCGCCCAAGCAAGGCTGGGGGATGCTGGGCACGGCAGGGACAGGCAGCAGGGCAGGCCCGAGGCCGAGGGGATGGGTGTGGGGTCCCAGCCCTGGCTGCGGGAGGGCGGCCAAGACCGCGGGGGTGGGAGCCCTGCGGAGAGGCTCGGTGCCGGGCCGGGGCTGCGGGGCCGCGGGGCCGCGTTCGGGGCAGAGGAGAGGCGAGCCCGGGCAGAGCATCCCCTGCCTGCCCGCTCCCCCCAGTCCGGGGCCGCGGGGCCGGGCGGGATGCGCGGTCGGGGCCGGGGCGGGGAGCGCCGTGCGTCCTCCCCCGCCGGGCCGGGGGGAGCGGGGCGGCGCGGCTCGGCACGGCTCGGCACGGCACGGCTCGGCCAGCCCTCTGCGCCTCCCCGCCACGCCATGGAGAGGAGCCGCGCCGGGCGGGAGCCGCAGCCCCAGCCCCAGCCGGCCCAGGGTAAGGCTCCGCGGCGGAGACCGGCTCCGGCAGCGGCGGGCGTCCGGGCCCCTTCCCACACCGCGGGGCCGCGCCGGGGTCGGGGTGCGGGATGCGGCCGTGGGGGAGGCGGGAGCCGGGCCGCGGCGGGGAGCGGGAGCCGGCCCGGGGGGGTGCCGGATCCGGCCGGGGGGATGCCGGCGGGGATGCCGGCGGGGAGCGGGGAGCTGCGCCGGGCCCGGGGGATGCGGCGGGGCCACTCGGGCGGCAGAGCGGGGCGGGGGCCCGGGGGAGGCGGTGGAGGAGCCGGGGCGGCCGAGGGGGGGGTGTCTTCCCGGGAGGGACAAAGCCCGGGCTCGGCCCCTCCATCTTGGGTGGGACAGAGCCGCGCAGCCCCCGGCCAGGCGGGGGGTGCAGGGGGAGCTGCCCTTGGGGAGCCTTCCCGGGGGCGGCCCTGCCATGGCGGAGGGTCCGGGGCGGCGGCGGCGCCGGGCCCTGCCCTGGCTCTTCCCCGCCAGCCGGTGGGCGATGCCGGCCTGACCCCGAGCCCCCCCACCCCACCCCGCCCCGGGTGCCGCTGCTGGGGGTCCCGGCGGGCAGGGCCCTGCTGCCGCATGTGCTGGCCCGGCAGGCCGCTCTGCGGCGCGGCTGGGGGTGCCGCCTGCCAGGGCAGCCCCGCTCCTGCTGTGGGGCGCGGGTGGCCCTGGGGTCCGCGCCCCGGCTGTGCGGGGTGACCGCCCGGCTGCGGCACCGCGGCCGGGGCAAGCAGAGGCGGCGGGTGGCACCGCCCCGGGCAGAGGCCGCTGCCGGCGGGTTGGGGGGTGCAGCCGTTGTGTGTGTTCCCCCCCCCCACCCTCCCCCCCTCCGCCTGCCCGGGGCCGGCGGCGCTCGCCCCCGCCGCGGGGACCCGGGGTCCCAGCCAGGCCGGCCCCGGCGCTGCCCCAGGATGAACTCTGCCGCCGGCCCTCGGCTCGGCAAACTGGGGAGGGCGGCGGCCGGCGGGGCCGAGTCTCGGGTTTGTTTTGGCTCAGCCCTGCAGCGCTCCAGCCAAGCGCTCTCTGGGCCCGCCGGGCCGCTCGCTCTGGGCGCGGGGCTGTGACTAAGCAGGGCCCGGTGGCGGAGCCGCTTCCCACCGATGGAGGAAGAGGAGAGGCAGCTCCCCTCCCCCTCGTCCCCGGTGCCCGCCGTGATTCATCAGCCGCGGCCGCCCGGGCCCTCGCAGGCGGGGAGGGGATCGCCGCCGGCTCCCAGCGATGCCGAAACGCCGCTCGCCCTTTACCGGCGGCTCTCGAGAGAACCGGCCGCGGATCCCCGGCCGCGCTGCCCAACCGGCGCGTCCTGCGCTGCAGACATATTGTCTGTGTCCCGCTCGCCGCCTTCCCGCCCGCCCAGCACGCCGCCCGGCTCGGCCTCTCCTTCCCTCTCGCCGCCCGGGGAGGGGGACGGCTGCTCCCGGCCACGCTGGCCTCTCCTGCGGCCGGCTGGGCCCCCGGCCCCCCCCCCCCGCCCCCGGCGGTTCGGTTCCCCGGTGTGGGGAGGCAGTTGCCGCTCTGCTGCGAGTGGAGGAGGATGGTGGCATCGGGGGAGCGCCAGTGGCTCTGCAGCACGGCCTGCTCCGGGGAGCGTCCCCAACCCTTCCCATTTGGGGGACCCGTGGGGCCAGGCAGCCCAGGCTGCTCCCCATCTCACCGCCCAGCATGGGTTGGACCCTCGGCCCCCCCCCCCCCCCGATGCGCCACGTCCTGGCTGCCAGCGGGGTCGGGGTTGCACTCCAGGGACTGGGACCCGCCACAGTGTGGGGCAGCTGGTGGCACCTGGGGGGCCACAAGCTCGCAGAGGGCAGATGGGGCAGGGTGCAGCCCCGTGGACCTTCCCCGGGTGGGATGCTGCCCTACAGGCGGGCAGAGGGGCAAGGACCAGGGCAGGGAGCAGACAGGGGTTCGTTCTTATCCGGGTGACCCCTGATTTCTCCAGCCCTTCTCCCTCTGGCACGGCGGAGAGGGAGGGTGCAGCGCGAGCTGGTTGCCAGCCAGCGCCTGTGTTTGGGAGCAGGCAGCTCGGGAGCTCTCCCAGCGCAGGGACGCCGGCAGAGCCGCTGCTGCGAAACCGTCAGAGCAACGTGATGCGACGTGCGGAGCGGTGATGTGACAGTCCCGTGGTGCCATGTCCAAAATAGTTAGTGCGGCTCTCACTCGTTGGAGGGCTCCAAGCAGGGACAGGCGGCAGCACAGGCCGGATCCTGGATGGCCCAGGCCCTGGTAGGTGCCCGCATCCGCGTTGTGAGACTCAGGACATGTTTTTTGGAGGTGCTGGGCACCTGCTCCCCAAGAGGACAGATCCCAGCAGGCACGGAGCCCCGTGCCCTGCCTTTGAGCCACGTTTCTGTTTTCCCAGTGTGATGCTAACAGACAGGTTTTCAGGAGCACGGCTGGGCCGGCTGCCCTCGGCATTGGCGGCTCCACACGGGTCGCCCCAAGGACGAGGGCACCTCTTGTCGCTGCTGCCGGCGCTGCCCAGATGGATGGCAGGCAGGTGCTGCCTGCTCCTGCCCTCGGTCTGTTGGGGGCTGTGCTGTGACCACAGCCAAATGGAAAGTTTGCCGTGAGGGTGCCGGGGTGCAGCAGCAGCTCAGGCTCCTTCCTCCGCATGTATTTTAAACCCCGGAAACCCCCCGGCTCTGGCCCCACTCTGGCCACGAGATCCTTTCTCCCAAGTTCCCCTTGTTGTTCTCCGGCTTGGCACGTCACCGCCGGCTGGGTGCTGAGCTGCAGCAGCTCGGTGGCCTCTGCTGGGGACAGGCGCAGTTCCCCCATGGCTGCTTCCACGCCCCCCCATCCCGGTGCCTTGAGGGGTACGGACCCTGGGAAGGGGCTGGTCCTCCATGCTGAGGGGGCTGGGCAGCAGGTGCAGCCCCGTCCCAAACCAGCCCTCCCAGGAGCGGGTGCAAAGGCAGCGTGGCCCCAGCCAGGTGGACAATGCCCTGCCGTGTCCCTTCTTCCTGTCCGGCACCCACTGCCGGCATCCAACTGTGCCATGCTGGCTGCCCTGCTGCCTGCGCCCCTCCTGCCCTGCTCCTGCCTGGCCCTGGAGGCCCATCCCTGAAGTGGGGCTGCAGGCAGCATGCGGGGTGCCGTGGGACGATGCCTGACCTGCCCTGGCGCTACCGGTTGTGTTTTGCTGGCTCTGAGCCGACGGGGAAAGGAGCCAGCCTCAGGCTACAGCACCCGTGCCGCCTGGGGCCAGGGTGTGGGTGGCTGTGGGCAGCAGCACCACGGGGAATGAGGTGTCGTTGCTGTCCGTGGCTGCCAGGGTGGCACTGGCCACCCCTGCGGTGCGGGGCTGCTGGCGCTTGTTCTGCAGTATCACCCTCATCTCCCTGCCCATGCATGTGAGCTGGGGCTGAGGGTGTGCGTCAGCGCCGTGCCCACAGCCAGGACGTGCCGGGGATGTGCTGGGGACGTGCAGGGGACGTGTCAGGGATGTGTCAGGGATGCTTGCTCACTGTCCTTGTCATCCAGGTGTGAGGGGTGCTGCAGCACGGGGAAATCCTGGGAGCTGGGTGGGACAGGGCAGGGCTCAGGTCTGAAGCACATCTGAGATGTGGTGAGATGGGGTGGGATCTGGGCAGCACCAGGGCTCTGAGCACCCTCATGCACCCCATGGCACTCCTGTGGCCTCGGGCAGCCACTGTCCCTGCCGGACACCAGCACCCACAGGGCAATCCCAGACCTGGGACCACAACTGGCCACTGGCTCAGCACTGGGACCTGTTGGCAACGAGGAGAGACCCTGGGGACCCATCCTTCCCCCTCCTCTGGCACGGCCATGGGGCTGCCATTGAGGCTGGGGGAGGCAGCTGGAAGCCAGACGCACTGGGAAGGGCCTGAGGACACACTGGGCATGCGGGTGTCCCCGCGGGCTGTGGGGAGCAGCCCTGCAGAGCTGGCCGTGGCTCTTGGGGCTTGGGTTCCTCTCTGGACCTCGTCCCTGGGCATCACAGGGACTGGTGCAGTGGCCAGGGTGGCCAGGGTCTGCTGGCTGGGTGCTGTGACACCAACTCCTTTGGGTGGCTTTGCAGCGGCCACCAACAGGCCCCAGCTGTGCCCACCAGCCCTGCCCTCCTCTCCTCCCGGGGTAGGGGTCAGCCCTGTCTGATACCCCCAGCCCCGGGCGGGTGCAGCACGTGGAGCAGCCCATTGCAAGCCCCGGCCGTGCTGCAAAGCGGGTACGTGAGGATAGGGCGGACGGGGGGAGCTGAGGTTAAAGCACGGCGGGTGCCCCCCCGCCCTCGTGGGAAGTGCCCCGCGGGGATGCTCAGTGGACGGTTAACGAGGGCTGCTCGCCTTCCGACCGGAGCACCCCGCAGGGCCTCGATGTGCTCTCGCTTCATGGCACCGGGGAATTTGCCTCTGCCTGGCTGAGCATCCCCAGCCATGTGCTGGCTGTGGAGCAGCGCTGCTTGGTGGTGTGGGCGCCTGGTGCCACGTGGACCCATGAGAGGAGCCGGGATGGGCAGGGTGACCCTGGCATTGAGGGGCAGCACCTCACCCCATGGCCGTGGCCCACGGCTGGGCGCAGCGCTGTCCCGGTGCCAGCAGCGGTGCTGGTGCCGCGCAGGCTCGCCTGGGTTGGGGGCTGCGGGGGAGCCATGCCTGTGTGTCTGGGGGGCCGGGGAGCTAATCTTCTGCGGAATGCCTTGGCTGGGGGAGAGAGGGGACGCCTGCACTGCCTGGGCGCAGGCAGCATTGGGTTTCAGGGCAGCTGCTGTGCTGGAGCAGCGACAGGGACAGATGGCGGCAGGGCTGGCCCTGGCCGTGCGCAGGGGTTTTGGCCGTGTCCGGCAGCCCTGCCCTGGCCACGGGCACTGCTGTCCCTCCGGCTGGTGGGGCAGAATGGATCCTGCCCAGGGCTGTTCCCGGAGCTCCATGTGTGGCAGCACAGGGTGGGGGGGCAGGAGGCACCCGCCATCCCCCCGCACCGCTCCCTGCATGTCCAGGGCTCTGGGAGCCATCTGCTCGGGGGGGTCAGCCTGCCCTTGAAGCTTTCACTTGGCTCGCAGCCCCCCAGGCAGAGCCTGCCTCTGCCATCGCAGCACTCCTGGGGGTTCACCCCTCCCAGCCAGGACCCATGTGGTGCCACCGCGGGTATTGTCCTCAGAGCTGGCGCCTGGGGGCTGCCAACCCCCCCTGCCCACAGGTGCCGGTCTGGGGAAGCGCTGGGGGGATGGGCCCTGGCACCTTCCCGGCTGCACATCAGACTCACAGCCACGTCGCGGGTGCAGAGATGGGGATGTGGGATGTGCAGGATCGGGACCAGGGGATGGGCTGACTTCCTGCGGCAGAAAATACCCGGAAGGCTGCGCAGGTCTGTGGGGGGGCCAGGGCTGGCTGTGTCCCCCATGGAGCCTGGGGCGGGTGCACCCTGCTGGCACCAGTCCTGGCCCGATGGGGTGCCGCAGCAGGACACCCAGCCCCTCCCTGGGCAGGCGGGTGCTGCTGTGGGTGCTGCGCCCTGGTGTGGGTGCTGGGGGACCATGGGACCTGGGGTGCACCCATGCCTGCAGCATGAGGGGGGCTGGCGGCACCTTCCCTGGCAGCCTGGGGCTGCCCCCGGGCTTGGCTGGCTCCGGCGTGGGGTGGAGGAGCGGCGCCGGCCCGTGTTTGCAGAGCCCACACTTTGCCCCTTGCCGAAGATTGTGGAGAGCTCTGCAAACACGGCTGAGCCCGGCACATGACATCACCCCGCGGCGAGAGCCGCTCACCAGAGCCAGCGGGTGCTGGTCACTGGTGTCCCCACCATCCCACGCCGGCGGAGCTGGGGACACATGCTGCAGCGGTGCCTGTGGTGCTGGAACCAGATGCCCACGGCGCTGAGGTGGGTCAGGCATCGTTCCCGGGCAGGAGTGACAGTGCTGCCCGCTGCGCGGGGGTCAGGGCCGTGATCCCGCGTGCGCCCAAAACTGGTTAACGGGGGCCGGGAGGGAACACCGCGGGCAGTCCCGGCACATCTGCTTTTGCAGAGGGCACGTGCTGTGGCTTCGCAGGGCAGCTGGCACCGACTCTCCGTCCCCAGCACCAGGGTGTGCAGCGGGCACCTCCGGGGTCCCTGGCCACTGGGCTCTGCTGGGGCTGGCTGGGACAGGGGGGGTGATTCCCCAGGCTGCTCCCCTCAGGGCGCACAGAGCAGGCGCCGTGCCCCCCACCTGCCCCACGGCGGGGCAGTGAGTGGCCGTGCCCCACGCGGGGAGGGGGCTGTTTGCTGGCGGCAGCGGTGGCGGCCTCGTGTGCATTCCTGGGCCATGAGTTCATGGCTGCGTGCGGGTCCGGCCGCGGCACGGCGTGGCGCTGGGGGACATGGGCCGGAGCAGTGACGTCAGGCTGCGGGGCCCGCGCCCATCCTGCCTCCGGCCATGCCGTGAGTGCCGGCGGAAACGGCCCCGCATCCTCTGGGGAGAGTGTGGGGAAGCGCGTGGGTCCCTGTGCCCACGTTCCCCCTCGGCATGGCCAGCGCGGCAGCTGCCGGGGAAGAAGGGTGGCTTTGTGGCGGTGGTGCCTGGCAGAGCTCTGGCCGGTCCCTCTGTGCATTGTGTGCCCAGCGCCTGGCACCCGGCGTGGGGCGGCGTGGGCACCCCCAAGATGAGAGCAGCAGCAGGGCTTGGGTGGGGGTCCCGCTGCCTTCCCCAGGGGGACCTGGGACCCCTGCGGCCAGGGACAGCCTTACTCCTGAGGGCTGGATTTGGGGGGGACAGGGCTGCACCCCTGAGAGCTGTGCGTGGGGAAGACGGGGCTGCCCCAGGCTCCCCCTCTGAGTGACCATCCGTTCTGCTCTGCCTGTGTTGCAGGGAAGCCACCATCCCTGATGGGAGACAGCGTGCCCCCCACCACCTCACCACCCCCCTCGCCTGGGGACGCCCTGCAGGGAGAGCGCACCCCCCCGCAGCAGGACCGACCCGTCCCTCCAGCCGCCATCCCCTCCGGACAGCCTGTCTCGCCTGTCCCTCGGGCCATCACCCCCTCCGAAAAAAACGTCTCGCCCGTCCCTCCAGCCATCACCCCCTCCAGGCAGCCCGTCTGCCCCGGCCCCCCAGACGCAATGTCCCACCCCGAGAGCAGCACCCCGCAGCGTGACCGACCCGTCCCTCCAGCCGCGATGCCGTCAGGACTGCCCGTCTCCCCCATCCCTACAGCCGTGGCCCCCTCAGCGGAGAGCGTTCCCCCATGGTGTGACAGGTCCCCCCCTGGGACCCCCCGGCCCCCTGCGACGGAGCACCCCAAAGAAGAGGCATCTCCCCATGCTGCCTGCCAACCGGTCCCCGTCCCAGCTGCCCCTTGCCCGGCAGAGACGCTGCCCCGTGGGAGCGATCCCCCCGCCCCAGCTGCTGGTGAAGGGGCCCCCTCCGATGCCAAGAGCCCCCCGGGTGGCACGGCTGGGCCCTCGAAGGACGTGCCCCCCCGGAGCGACCGCACCACCCCAGCCACAGCTTCACCGGCTCCTGCCGCCAGCCCCAGGCCCAAGCAAGGTGGGTGCCCAGGGGGACCGGGGATGCTCCAGGGATGCCGGCACTCTGCGGGCGCTGCTCAATGCCTCTGTGCCCAGCTGATGCCGGCACGGTGCAGGGGCTGGGGTCCGGGTGCTGCTCTGACGGTATTTCCCCGCTGCAGATGCCCAGAAAGCCCAGGCGAGGCACAAGCAGGCGAAGGAGCGGCGTGAGGAACGCGCCAAGTATCTGGGTATGGGGTTGGGGGAGCAGGGTGGGACGCGGGGCCGGTGAGCCCCCGGGCGCACGGGAGGGAAAGTGGATGGGGGGAGGCAGGAGCTAAGGAGCTTTGCCGGGTCATGGGCAATCCCATTAGCTGTGATGAGCTGAGCCCGGGCAGGAGCTGCTGTGCCGGTGACTCTGCCCCCCCAGCACGCTGCTGCACCCCCGGCACGCCACTGTCCCCGCTGCTGCCCTTCCCCGGCTGCTCCCCATGGTCCGGGTGCCCCCCGGGTGCCAGGGTGCTCCCTGGTCTGCGTGGGTGCCACCAGCCCAGTGCCCAGCCCTCTCCCATGTGCAGGCAGCAGCAGGCAGCTGCAGGCAACCCCAGAGCAGCTCGGGGTGGCGGGCGAGGAGGGCCCCTGCGCCGTGCACGGGGCCTCCTCGTCCCCGCACTCTTTCCACCCTCATTCCCCCATTGTTCGCCGGCGCGGCTCGGCGGGCTCCCGGCCTCCCTTTTGTCCTCGCCCAAACCCCTCCCTCACCGGCCGGCCGCGATGCCGCCTGCCCTGCGCGCCCAGGGAGCCCAGCCGCGTGCCACAGCCGGAGCCGGTCCTCGGCCCCACGCTGCCAGCACGGGCACGCATCCTGACTGCGGGGTTTGCTGGGGCCGAAGCTGTGCCTTGGGTGCGACCCCGCTGCCCCGGCTCCCTCCTGCAGCCGCCAAGCGGGTGCTGTGGCTGGAGAAGGAGGAGAAGGCCAGGCTGCTGCGGGAGAAGCAGCTGGAGGAGCGCCGCAAGCGCCTGGAGGAGCAGCGGCTGAAGGCGGAGAAGCGCCGTGCTGTCCTGGAGGAGCGGCAGAGGCAGAAGCTGGAGAAGAACAAGGTGGGGATGGGGATCATGGGGGCAGTGGGTGGGGGGGCCGGGGGCTGCATGCTTGGGATGTGCTCCCTGGGGAGACCCGGGGGCTCCAGCAGCCCTTCAGGAGCTGCCTGCCATGCCTGTCCTCCGTGGTGCCCATCCTTCATAGTGCAGAGTCTCTGCGGTGCCTGGCTACTTGGGCACGCATGCTCTGGCCAGGGTGGGCATCACTGCCCCGTCTCGCTCCGAGCATCCCCGTCGCTGCGATAGCCTCCTGCCGGGGGGCTCCGGCCGGTCCTGGCCCCGTTCCCCCAGCTGCTGGCCTCACGCTGTCCTTCTCCCTCGGGCAGGAGCGCTACGAGGCGGCGATCCAGCGGTCGGCCAAGAAGACGTGGGCAGAGATCCGGCAGCAGCGGTGGTCCTGGGCTGGGGCCCTGCACCACGGCTCCCCCGCGCACAAGGACGGTGAGTGCCAGGCGGTGCTGGGCGAGGGCACCTGGGGCCCTGCGGCTCTGCCGGTGGCTGGGCACGGCTCTGCGGTGCTCTGTGCAGGGCGGGTGAGACCCCACGAACTCGGCGCAGCCCCACTCTGCAGTGGGGTCGTGCTGATGTCACCCCGGGCTGTGCCGGGGCCCGATGGGGTCCCTTGGCTTTTACCTGCTCTTGTGGGGCTGGGTGTAAGCTGGACGCCATGCGTCACTGTCACCGTTCTGCGCAGGGACGTGCCTGGGGACAACCCTGGCTGCCTGCGGGGATGCCGGGGCCGTGCTGCCCAGGTCTCCAGCAGCCAGGAGGAGTTGGGCATGGGTTGTGGAGCCGTGCAAGGCCGTTGCTATCTCACTGGGGTCTGTGCTGCGGTGTGTCCCCTTGTCCCCCAGCTGGGAGGGAGCAGTGCTTGGCCCCTCCAGCGCCAACATGGGGGTGACCGTGGCTGTGCTCCTGGGTGTGCGTGGCTGTGCTGTGCCGTGCCCCTGTGGTGGCTGCCGGAGGCTCAGCCATGCCCACTGCCCCACAGCCAGAGCACTGAGCCCGTCTGGCCCCTCTCCCTGGGGGTCCTCCGGGACACCCTGCGGGGTTTGGCACCGGGGCTGGTGTGTGGAGGTCTTCCCTGTCCCTGACTGCTGAGGGGACAGGGCTGCGCCGGCGGGCACTGGCATTGCCTGGTGTGTCTGATGGCAGGCTGATGGCGTAGAGGGGAGCGCTGTGCCCCCGGCGTCTGTCTGCCCCGCTTGTGCCATGGGGCGGCTGTGGCAGCCCTGGCTGTGCCTGGCCGGGCTGTGCGTACAGGCAGCGTGTGCCACACTGGGTGTACCAGCACCACATGTGTACAGGCGTTGTGTGCCCGGCTGTGCCTGGCCAGGCTGCGTGTCCAGGCGCCGTGTTCTGGTTACGCCTGTCTGGGCTGTGCGTCCGGGTGCTGTGCGTCCGGCTGTGGCTCGTGACGCATTCAGGGACAGACCCGCGTGGCCATGGTGCAGTGCCTGGCAGGATTTGGCAAGGGGACACCTCCCCCTGCCACCTCCCGTGGGGTCGTGCTGCCGGAGCTGCCGCCAGCACTCTCACTCACCAATGTCCCGGCTGCCGCCTCCACCAGCAGTGAGCTCCCCCGGCCATTTCCTCTGGAGGAGCCCGGCCAGGGTGGAGGGACCCCAGCGCCCTGTGGAGGTGCTGCCGGCCACCAGCACCCTCCTGGCACTGCCGTAGTGACCCGGCACCGGTGTGAGCGTTGTCCTGTGTCTGTCTGGACCTGCTGCCCTCAACCTGCTCCCCCAGGCTGGCTGCTCACCCGGTGCTGCCGAGGTCCCTGGCCTCCCGGCTCCTGGTTCTCAGGACTGCTTTTGGGGAGACTGGCGTGGTGGGGCCCAGGAGCCACCCTGGATCCACGTGGATGAGATCCCTGCATGATCCCAGCATGACCCCTCCAGGGCTCTGGCACCGTGCCATGCCGGATGCCAGCGCCGTGTGTCATGTCCCTGGACACCAGCATCTCCCGGCCCCACTCTCTGTGCCACGTCCTCCTGCCCCTGTGCCCCGGCACAGCTGTGCATGCTGCATGTGGGGGGCCCGGCCCCAGCCCCGGGACCTTAATGCCCTTGTGTCTTTTCCCTCCTCCAGGTGCGAGCCGGTGCTCGGTGTCCGCTGTAAACCTCCCCAAACACGTCGACTCTATAATCAACAAGCGGCTCTCCAAATCCTCCGCCACCCTCTGGAACTCTCCCAGTAGAAGTAAGAGCCCTTTGCATTTGCCCCAGCGCAGGGGGTGCAGCCTGGCCCCCGCCCAGCGCTGGGGACCCCCAAGGCCAGGGTCGCCCATCCCCAGGCCCTGCCTTGCAGCACGGTGCCCACGGAGAGAGGAGAAGCCGTTTGGTGTTTGTGGGAGGAGGCTGGAGCCGGCTGGAGGCTCCTCCAGGCTGCATGCAGGCTGGGAGGAGGAGGAGAAGGAGCGGCTGGGTGGTGGCAGCCCCGTGGGGCGCCAGGACGGGGACAGGGAGCCCTGGCTCCCTGCCCTGGGGCAGCTCTGGTGGGTGCAGATGCAGCCGCAGAGTGGGGCTGCCTGTCACTGGACCCTCCTCAGGGTTGGGCACGGTGCTGGTGCCCGGCGCCGTGACGCCTGTCCCCATAGGCACCCGGGGCTGGGTGCCACGGAGCGCCGTGGGTGCGGTGCTGCGTCGGGTGCTGCAAGGTCATCCTGGTCCTGGGCGAGCTGCCCGAGGCTGCTGGCCACGCCGGAGGGATGCATCCAGCGCCGGGGCTGCTGTTGTGTTTCGGGGTTGCCTGGTGATGGGTGTGCGCCTTCCCGGCCGGGTATAAATAGCCGGAGCAGCTGACGCGGGCGGCTGCAGGCAGTGGTGATGCAGGCGGCTCCCGTCGTCCCTGTGCTGGGGGCTCAGCCCGGGGAGAGACACCCAGGGGCTGTCGGCACCACCTGGGTGGGAGCAGCGTCTCCCTGGACTGGTGCTGGACCCAGCACCCTGCCCCCCTTGCTGCTCCCATGGCTGTTTTCTCCCTTCCTGGCAGCGTGTGCTGCTCCCGGCCTGACTGGGGGCTCCAGTGGAGAGGGGCAGAGGGGCCCTGTCTCTGTGGGTGCTTCCTGTGCGCCCGTGGGGTGTTCGGTGCTGGTGACGTGCACTGGAGGGCAGCCAGTGGCAGCCCAGTGCTGAGCCAGCAGCGTGGCCAGGGACTGCTGCTCCTCAGGTGCCATGAACCTGGCCTGGCTCCCGCAGCGTGCCCGGTGACTTCGGTACAGCCCTCTTGGGGTGAGGGCACTCTGCGGTGTGCCTGCGGCGGCAGCAGCACGCTGGGGGTTCAGTCACATCGGTACGGGGACATGGGGAGGGTGCACATCAGCGCTGCCCACGAGGAGCAGGCCAGGGTGGAAGGGGCTGCTGCCAGCAGGATTGCACCCTGGCATTGCAGGTGCCACTTGCTGTGGGTGCACCACAACTGGGGTGTCTGCGGGGCACGGGGACAGTGTTGTCATCATGCCACAGTGCCATCCTGTGGGTGCCCCACTGCCCGCCCATGCCTGCACCCGCACAGCCCTTTGTCCTGCGTCGGCCGGCCATGCAGGGCAGCGAGGAGCCCTCCCCAGCGCAGCCGAGCTTCGGGCACTCTGGGGGCCGCACACGTGCCCCGGCCTTGCTGCAAGGCTGCTCCCTCCCGGCGGGCGGCTGTGGGGCTGGTGCCAGGGCTGATGCCTGGGGGCTCGGGGGCGTGCTAAGGGCCCATCTCCCTCCCCAGACCGGAGCTTGCAGCTGAGCCCGTGGGAGAGCAGCATCGTGGACCGGCTGATGACGCCCACCCTGTCCTTCCTCGCGCGCAGCCGGAGCGCCGTGACACTGGCTGGGAATGGCAAGGAGCAGGGTGAGCATCCAGGGGGGTGCAGGGCCACACGGGTCCTGGCACAGGCAGGGGACTGGGACGAGGGAGCCTGAAGCCAGCGGAGAGCTGGTGCCAGTGCTGTCCCGGTGCCGTGCTGGCTCTATCCTGACGGTGTGGTCGCTCCTACCCCCAGTGCCCGTGTGCCCCCGCTCGGCCTCTGCCAGCCCCCTCAGCCCCTGCCACAACCACCGCCTGCAGCACCGCTGCTGGGAGAGGCGGAAGGGGACCACCGGCAGCCCTGACGTGACACCGCGCCGCAGGACCGAGTCCTCGCCCGTGAGTGCCACCTCCCCTGGGGACCCCTTAGTGCCAGGGCAGCTGCAGGGCACAGCGCAGCTCCTGGCCGAGCCAGAGCACCCGGCGCTGACGCTGTCTCTGTGTCTCCCCGGCTGGAGCAGAAGAAGAAAGAGAAGAAGGAGAAGGAGCGGGAGAACGCCAAGGAGCGCAGCGCCCTGTCCCGCGAGCGCAGCCTCAAGAAGCGGCAGTCACTGCCAGCGGCACAGCCCCGGCTCCTGCCCGCAGCAGACGGCAGGTAGGGACCTGCTGCTGTGGGGGCTGCCCGGCCCCCCACCCTGCCACCACGGGGGCTGCCCCAGCCCTGCTAACACCGTCTCTTGCTCCGTTTGCAGCCCCGGCCCCAAGAACCGTCCCTCATCCCCTGCCACCCCCAAAGCCCGTCCAGCGTCCCCCAGCCCAGCCCTTGGCTCTCCCCACAAGCCGCCCCTGCCCCGCAGCACCCACTCCTCTCCCAAGGTGCGGGCCAGGGCCCGGGAGGAGCGGGGGGAGCAGGAGGGCCAGACGAAGGCGCGTGAGAGGAAGGAGGAGGAGCGGGGTCCGCCCCCCCCGGCCCTCCCTGAGCCCCCCAAGGTGTCCGCAGAGCCAACAGCAGGTGGGTACGGGGTGGCTGGGGGGGCAGCAGGGCTGGGGGGAGCGGGAGCTGCACTGACACTGTGTGCACCCTGCAGCCCCCCCAGCCCCTGCAGCCCCCGGCCCCACGCCGGCCACCCCCACAAGCAGACCCCCAGCTGGCACCACGGACCGGGAGGAGGCTGCCCGGCTGCTGGCCGAGAAGCGGCGCCAGGCCCGAGAGCAGCGGGAGCGCGAGGAGCGGGAGCGCCGAGAGCAGGAGGAGCGGGAGAGGTGGGTGCTGCCCCCTCCGGCCCCCGGCCCTGGCCCCCCACCTTGCTGAGGGCCCCCTCCCCGCAGGCGGCTGCAGGAGGAGCGGGCACAGCAGGCAGCGGAGGAGCAGACCCGCAGGGAGGCCCTGGCACGCCAGCGGGAGGAGGAGCGGCGGCTGCAGGAGGAGCGCGAGGCCCAGGAGAGAGCACGGGCCGAACGGGAGGAGACAGAGCGGCTGCAGAGACAGGTCTGGGGTGGTGGAGTGCGGGGGCAAGGGGCTGCAGGGGAGGCGGGGTGGAGGGGACGGGGGACGAAGGCAGGGATGGAGGGGGAAGCCAGGGATGCTCTCCTGTGGTTCCCACCCCAGCGGGATGCAGGGGCGAGGACCAGCCAGTCCCTCGATGCCCAGGGTGACAGGAGGGGACGTGGGGCAGGGCTGTGCTGAGCTGCCTGGGCAGCCTGTCCCCACTGTCCCTGCCCCGTCCCATCCATCCCTGCCGCCCTGCTCTGCCACAGAGGGAAGAGGCTGAGGCGAGGGCACGCGAAGAGGCTGAGCGGCAGCGCCTGGAGCGGGAGAAGCACTTCCAGCGTGAGGAGCAGGAGCGGCTGGAGAGGAAGAAGGTGAGGGCTGGGGACACCCCTGGGCATGTGGCAGGGCAGAGGCTTCCTCTGCCAGGGGTCCTGCCCAGCACCCGGGGCAGGTCCTGCTGGCGAGGGCTGTGCACGAGCCCCTCTCTGCCTCGCAGCGCCTGGAGGAGATCATGAAGAGGACGCGCAAGTCAGACGCAGCGGATGCCAAGGTGGGTGCCTGTCCCCTGTCCTGAGGCACCTGGGGACACGGGGGACTCTGCAGAGCCCTCCTGCCCCTCCACCCCTGCCCCTCACGGCTCTCCTCTCCCTGCAGAAGAAGGAGGACAAGAAGGTGGTGAATGGGAAAGCACCCGAGCAGGAGGATGTCCCAAGTACGTGGTCCCTTCTCACAGCCTGCCACACCTCTGGGGTGCCTGGGGTCCGTGGAGCCATGACCCTGTCCTGCTCCCCCCCCCAAGCCATGTTCCTGCCTGGGGTCATGGCTGAGCGGGGGTTCTGCCAACATCCCCAGGCCGTGAGAAGCGTGCAGGGCCGATGCCGAAGGAGGAGGAACTCCCTGAGACGGAGACACCGAGCGCTGGGACTCTGGGGGGGCCGAAGGGCCTGGTGGGCGAGGGGCTGCAGCCAGGGTGAGTGTGGGGGGAGCCAGGGGGGCTGAGGGGGCAGCAGGGACTTGGCTGACCCCAGCCCTCCCACCCTACAGCTCCCCGGCCAAGGAGGTGGCGTCCCCGGCATCCCTGGTGAACGGCGTACAGCCCGGCAAGCACGAGAACGGCTTCTCAGGCACAGAGGGGTCGCAGGAGCTGCTGGAGCTCTCCCACCACGGCAGCAGCCCCAGCAGCATCATCCCCTTTGGTGACAAGGAGCCCTTCCTCAAGAAGGCTGTGGTCAAGCCCCCCCAGGTGACAGGTGAGAGACAGGGGGGTGCGCAGGGGGCCGGGGCGCTGCCACGGCTGCTGCGTCTCACTGCCGCACCCTCCCTCCTTCCGCAGAGGTGCTGTGAGGGCCAGGCCCTGGCAGACGTCCCCGCGGGGCCACCGCACGCGTCCTGACTCCGGACACCCACGCAGAACCGTAGCTGTTGTCAGAAGAAAAACCTCGCTGCTCCCCTCCACCCGCCACGTGCTCCCGGCCCTGCCGCGGGGTGCCCAGGTGGTGCGGGACCCCGGCGAGGCGGCCGCCGGTCCTCTGCCCACTGCAGGGACGCCTGGTTTCTCTCTTTGTTCTTGTTTTTATTTCGTTTTTTTGTTTTTCTTTTTTAAATATGCACCTTATCAGACTGACACCCCCACCCTAGCAGCCTGCCAGAGCCGCCCCAGACGTGTGGTGTAATAATGTAGTTATTTAACTAGCTGGGTACAATTTATGTGAATACTGTAAATAGAGCTCAGCCAGACACGGGGGACACTCGCCTGGCCGGCCCTGCGTGGGCCGGGAGGATTCGGGCCGGGGGGAGGACTGCAGCCTGGCCCGGGGAGGTCGCTCCTCATCCCACGCACGTCTGCGCGTGCACTGGGTGCCCCCGTAGCCCGCACCCAGGGCCCCGCCGGCACCGCGCTGCTCCCCGTGCCGTTGTGACAGTGTTATGCATCCAGACAACCTTTGTGAACAATAAAAGTGGACAACTGCCCTCGCCTCGCCGTGTCCCCGGGGGGACGGGAACCGCTGGGCCGGGCCGGCAGCTCTCCTGGCCCCCCCCCGGCAGCAGGGGGGCAGATCTACCGTTGTGCCAGGACTGCCCGCGGAGCCCCCCGGCACCGTTTGCTCCCTGCTCCCCGCCGGGATGCCGCAGGCTCGCCCTGCCCGCACCTCAGCGGGGCCCTGCCCGAGAGCTGTGCCCTCCCTGGCCTGGCTCTGAGCCGGGGGGCAGCTGGGCCCTGGGGAGCTGCCACGGGCCCCGTGCGGGTGAGGAAACAGGGAACAGCCGCCGCCGGGCACGGGGAGCCCGGGGCCTCCGGCTGCTGAGGGCCGCGGCCTGCGCCGCCAGGAGCCTTTCAGCGACCGGCTGCTCTACGCTCTCGCTCCCCTCCTGGGCAAGGGAAGCCGGGCGTGGCGGGAGGACGCTCAGCCCACCCCGGGGAGGGAGAGCGGGCGGGTGGGCGGACTACGCCATCGCCATCGCCACCGCCCAGCGAAGGCTCGAGCCGCCCCGCCGCCATTTCCCGGCCGGGGTCCCCGTAGCCCCGCCCCTCCCCACCGGAAGCCTCGCCCTCTCCGTGGCGCCAGGGGCGGGCTGGGGAGGAGGCGGAAATGACGCAAACCCCGCGCCGAGCCCGCTGGGAGCTGTAGTCCGCCTGGCGCCGCCAGCCAATGAGTGCGGCGGGGGGGCGGACTGCGGCTCCCAGCAGCCCCCGCGGGCGGGCAGCGAGCGGGCGCGAAGCGGAAGTGCGTGAGGAGGAGGTGGAGGCGCCTGGCTGCTGAGGAGGCCGCGGGCGGAGCGGGTCCGGTGAGTGCGGGTAGGCCCTGCCCGGCGGGTCCCGGCCCTGCCCCCCGCCACCGGGCTCCTCTCCCCTCCTGCCTCGCGCTGAGGGCCCTCTGCGGCCGTGCTGCCCACCCCGGCCAGGCCTTGTCCCCCCACTGCCGCTCCGGGCCTCAGCGCGGCGCTGCCCCCCCGGTGGCCGCCATGTGCCGGGCGCGGCCCCGCGGCCCCCCCGGGCGGGGCTCGAATGCGGCGCGGGGCGCTCCCGGGGCCGCCCTGGGCCCGGCCGAGCGGGGCCTCGTGGCTGAGTCGGGCCAGGCTTCGCGCCGCCTCCTCGCGTCCCCGTGGCCGGTTGGGGCCGGCCTGGGCCTGTTCCCGGAGGCTGCCCTTGTCCCGCTCTGGCCCGGCCTGTCCCCGGAGACTCATTCCTCTGTTCCGGCCCAGCGCATTCCTGGAGATTCCCGTCCTCCGCCCGGGCCTCTGGGCCCCGTCCCCGGAGACTCCTCTCCCGCTTCGGGCCTTCGGCCTGTCCCCGGAGGTTTCCTCCCTTCGCCGGCGTCACGGGCTGTGTCCGGGGGTTCCCGCATGCTCGCTGCGCCACGGGAGGCGCTGCCTGTATTCCCGAGGGAGGCGGTCGGGAGAGCTGGGCCCGCGGAGCTGAGGGGAGCGGCACCTTGCAGGGGTAGCAGCTTGCCCGGGCCGCAGGCGTGACCCCGTGAGCTGGGGTTCAACCCCCGATGGCGTGTAGCTCTCGCAGGGCTCACGCACTGGCGCTCAGCACCGTGTGCTTCTCAGTGCAGCGGGATAGATTTGTTCGCTCGCATTCCTCACTCTGCATCTTGTTTAAAACTGAAGTTTGGTAGAACCTCAGGTGATGCGGTGGAATGGGCTTTGCAGTGGCACAGAGGCACGTGTGAGCCCTGAATCTTCTTTTTCACCAGGCTGACAAAGGCTTGTTTCCCTCGCTCTTGTTGGTTTGGGGAGATCAATGTGTTTGAGGTTTCCATAAATATATTTCAAAGTCTCCACAAGGTAATTGTCACTGTAATTGCCTTCTGAATGGCTTTCTGAGTGCGTTTGTGTGCCAGAAGGTGACGTGATGCTTTTGGAATAAGCAGTACTCCGTGTAGCAGCCTTGGGAGGCGCAGGTTTGCTTCTGTCTGCTTGGTATGTGAGGACTCCGTAGATGTGGAGTGGGTGGTGGTGGTGTGTGTGCAGCAGCATTTCCGCGGGACTTGTCAGAGGTGGGGTACTCGTTCCTGTTTTTCAAGTGTACGGTGATGTGTCTGATGCTGTGGCATAAGATTTGTTTATTGAAATAAACAGTATGTAAAACTGTTTGGAAAATGTTATAGGTTGTCTTATAGCGGATGGGTGGAAGGAGAAGAGCCTTTCTCTGCAGCTTCTGTGGCAGTGTCAGCACAGAGCACGTGTGTAAGGCTGCAGGGTCACATCAGCAAATGGATGTTTTCAGGATGTCCTTTCCTAAGAGCACAGACAATTAAATCATCCAATTACTCTCCGCAAAGGACTGCTGCGGTGTTCCTTCCTGCTAGTAGCAAAGGCAGATAGTTATGTCAGTGTTTATGGTAAGGCCAATGTGACATTTTAGGTGTGTTTTTAATGTGCCTTTTGTGTTGACGCTGCCCTCAAGTGCTGTGGCTGAAGAGGAGATCTGTTCTTTGGATTTGTATTGCATAACCTGACTTCCATTCCTTTAAAAAGATATGTTTTGAAGCTTAGCCTCTCAGATTCTCCTTAACAGAGTATATTCTAGAGAGAAAAAGTGAGTAGTCACAACAATGCCTTCTACTGGAGCGGTTAATAGTTCGTCTGCGTACTTGCTCTGGCACTTCGCAGGTACCCAGCACAGAGTGAGGAAATGGCTGACTTTGTGAACTGCATTATTAGTTACACAATCTAACAGCAGGTAAGAGGATAAAATAAGGCAGTTACTGTAGAGAGCTGTCTAAAATGCATATTCTTGTGACACAGGATCCTCTGTAGAGTCTAGGGCCTTGTGATTATGTCTACATTTTCTTTGGGTCTTGCTATATATTTTTGGTTTGCATTCTCCCTAATGTGAATTAGTCGTTCCTACTTTAGCAGGAATGGGGGGGGTGGGCATGTATGAGAAGTCAGTTTTAAGAGTTATCTTTGAGGTCCTTAAGAAGCTGACACTGCTGATTAAAAATGTTGCTCTGGAGGCAGCGCTCCAGCAGATAGGCCTTATTGTCCCAGGATGTCTTTTCAAAACTGGTGTTGATTACACGTGAGAGCATGTGATCTGTAAACAGTTCGATCTCAGCACAGGGGGTTTGCAGGGTTCTGGAGTCTGAACGGATGGCTGCAGCGTTGCACTGTTCCCCTTCAGCTGGGGCGCCTGCCTGTGGGAAGGACGAAGGTGCAGGGCAGTGTGCCGCCACCAGCAAGGCTGCAGGAGGCCTTGCTGCCTGCTAATTCGAATGTCTGCATTTTTACATCCTTTTTTATCCAGGGATCAAAATGTTAAACCTTTTACCTGCCAGTTTACTATAAAGAAACAACCTGGCCGTGATAAGGAGGCATCTGTAGCATGGTCCACCTGGTATCTTTGTGAGGCGCTTGCTCTAAATGCATTAGAGTAGTGGCAGATCTGGCTGCCCTGTAACATGTCCATACGGACCGTGTGTTGGCAGTGGCAGCTGCCTGTTGTGATGAAGCCATGCCCATGTTCTTCATGTAGTTCTTTGTCTGCAGAAGTCATGCCTGTGTTTTTGCTGGGTAAGAAAAATAGCCATTTGGGTCAAGCCTGCGCTCTGTGGGTTCACAGGTGCTGCAGAAAAGCTCATGAACACCTTCTAACATGGTTGGTGCTATTGGAAAACAAAAACATTACATGTATAAACCACCAGGATATAAAATAGGTGACAATCCATGCAGGTCGTGCAAGTTTTTTTTTAACCTGCTCCCACTTTCTCTACTGTAAAAGAAATCTTGCTTTGAGCAGCCTAGGAAGTACTGAGCTGGATGAGTTAAGCCTGAGGATGCTTTTCATTGTAAATCTGTGGTGTTCCCTTTGTAGTTGTATCACTACCTCCCTAAAAGAATAGTGCAGTTTCGCCAGAAGCTTGATTATTTTTTTTGTAGCTCACTTGGCTTTGTCTTTTGCAAAATGACAGTTTGCCATGTCAGAACTGTTAATTGTTTAAGCAGCTACGTAGCCCATGAACTTTTTTCCATATCTGGAAAAGTTTGCAACGTACCGTGCTGTGTTCAATGGATGCATGTGCCAGTACAATAACGTGGGGTTTGGGTCGTATGGTTTCCTCTGAATTATGATGGTACAGAGAGTTCCTCTGTGTGGCAGGATTCCTGCTGTATATTCAGTCATGTAGTTTAGGCCATAGGCATTGGAAGAGAGAGGAATAGTGGTTTTAATTGCAAAAGCTGTTCTGGGTGCCTGGGAGCTTGTGGAAGGTAGTCCTGCGAGGCTGCATAAACAGCTAATGGCAGGCATTGGGGTTGTGCTGGCTTACCTTGTGCATAGCGTATCTCTTATTTGTGCTTTGAGCTGACCCCTGCTCCTCTACTGTTAGACTGTTGTTCAGCAAACACATGCTGCTGGGCAAGCCTGGGAGTGTGGCTTAAAACTGCTCTGTGGGTTTCTGTAATGGATCCCAGGATGAGGAGAAGGTGTTAGATTTAGCACAAGAGCTCATCTTGTCTCCGTTGTTGTTGCTGGAGTCATGCCGAAGTGGTGCCTGGGAGCAAGTAGATGCCATTTTGCTTCTGGATGACAGGCTGGGTTTGTAGATCTGGAGTCCCTCTTAACATAAAGGAAAATATCCTTCCCCTCTTCACAGTGAAACAGAGCTTTAGCAGAGGCCAAATGATGGAGGTAGTGACTGCTGTTAGGTTTGAGAAAGTTAAGAGTTCCTGCTTAATTTAGCTTTACCATGTCAGAGCTATGAATAGTAAAATCATGGGATTACATTTCATGCCAGCTGAGAATTGTGTTTGCGCTGTTTCACTCCATGGTAACCGGAAGCTGTCGTGTCCATTTAAAAAATAATAATGGCACACAGAGATGACACCCAGCCTTGCTGCAGCAACGCTGGAGCGCTGGGTCCTTGGGGGTGTAGTTTCCTACTCAAGGAAGAGTTTTCTGTCGGTGCCCTTTTTTCCTTTCACGTATGAAAATACTTCGTATGTTTCTGCAGTTTTACAAGAATGAGGCCTCTTTGCAAAGCGCTGCTCATAGCTACTGCTTTGATACAAGAGCAAATGGGCTGCTCATAATTTCATCTCCAAATTCGTCATACGGCCATTTTTAGCCTGTCATGATTTACAGCGTAAGGTAGCTGTACAAACCCCAAAAAAGCCCCTGCTGTAATGTGAGGGGTGCTGTAGCTTGCACAGCCAGGCAGCGTCTGTCCTCCCCACTGCTCCCTGCATTTCACTTCTACCTTTGGTTGAGTGAGTGAGAGGAAGAAAGGAAAGCTTGGCAAGTGACCCCAGAGGTTTCTCTGCTCTAAGAGCACAAAAGGTGATGGCTTGGGGTGTGTGTGTGGAGTTAAGCTGAAATTCTGTTCTCAAGGGAATTAGGCTCAGTATTAATGATGTTAACTTGTGCCTTAACAGAGGACTGTACACATGATACCTGCTGGGGATTGCGTACCTGATTATTTCAGGCCCTGTGTATCTGTGTGAATTATTACAGTTAATTACTCCTATAGGGCTGTGGATGAGATCGGCTTCCTGAGTTAAGGATCTGCATATGCACTATCTGATTAGATTAAGTAATTTTGGCAGCTTTTTTTTACTGGGAAACGGTGCTGGGAAGAATGGCTAAAATCAGAATCCTTTCCTGTGCTTGTAAAATGTGAGGATTTGCCAGTATCTTGATTGGTTTAAATTCGATTTTCCCTTTTTTACTTAGGTGACAACTCAATCGCTTCTCATAAAGCAGTATTCAGAAACATAATTGATGGGAGACTTATACAAGGTATGTAAACACAGCACCGAAAACTATCTGTTTGAATAAGCTTGTTCCATAGATACAAGATTTCTGTGGACAAGCATTTACCTCTGTTTCGTAGCCTAGGAGAGCCTCTTGTGATGGCTTCTGCTTACAATAACTCCATGATTTTTTTTTTTTAAGATCTTTTAATGTTATACTAAGTCATGGAAATCTTTTTTCCTTGTTTTCCCCTGAGGTAATGAGATTCAGACTAAGGTAGAGATAAATCAAGTGCTGGCTTGAGCGTAAATACGTGAATGGTTTGCTTTTTGCAGCTTATAAATGAAGGTTGCTGGAGCTTCTATTTTCATGGGTTAAATGTATGAAGAATAGTAATCCTTTAGGACAGATTCAGTTTTGGCTGTAACAGTACTCTGTATTTCAGAAGATATTCTGAAGAACCCCAGATTCGATTGTTATTTATATTACTTGCTGTTTCTTTGGAAGGATAACTTCCACATTTTTGTAAGTGCATTGTGGTCACTCCAATGAAGGAAATGCTGGTGTGCAGAGTCTGCTGGTTTCCAAACTGCAGTGACCTGAGAGGGTTGAAAACTTCGCTGGAGGTCACAGTTTATTATTCCATTGCTGCGTGGGGAGTAGCACAATAATGTCAGTTATGCACAAGCTTGAATTCTTTTGGTTAACTGATTTGTGAATAGTTTTCTTATGTAAATTGGATCATTTTTTGCTTCTCTTGGGGGCTTTGAAACTACAGGCACAAGGATTCACAGACCCCCAACAGTTTTGGTAAGGGTTCAGTTCACATCCAAAAACTGCTCAGAATAGTAGGGCTGCACTGTGAGGAAGCCATTAGTTTTGAGAAAGATTTGATTTCTCTGCTTGTCTGTTCCCAGGTTGTGTAGCTTTGGAAGCAAAAAGCTGATAAAATAGTTTTTACCTTTTTTTTTTTTTTTTTTAAATTATAGATGGCTTTCTTCCCAGTTTAACAGAAAATCCAGCTGCCTGACTTCTGTAACAAAACCATCCAGATTTCTAATCAGCTTTTTCTTGGATTTGTTTTCTTTGAGCTCCCTGTCACTAAACTGACTGAATAACAATGTAAGACTTGTTAATCTCAGATATATAAAATAGTTTTTAGCCAAGTAACTAGTTTCAGAATTAAAGTGACTTATTGGTGTTTATAGCTGGTCAAATTACTTGGAAAGGGATTGTTCAGCACTGCAATCTGCAGAATCGGTCTTTTTTGGAAGAACCTGTAAATAGTCTTCCAACCATTCTATAGAACCTACTTCTAATTATCCGAAACCAGGGCTGGAGCTCAATATTAGACTTCCTTAGAGATTAGTTTAATCATGTGAAAACCCAAACATGCTTGAAGGAAAATCTTAATTTTAAAATCATATAGACTAGAGAGAAACTGGAGCCATGGCAGAATAATCTGAAGTTTTTTTCCCCCCAAAGCGTGCTTGGTATGTATTAAAGTAGAACACACTGCTTTGGGTTTTTTGTTGGTTTTGTTTTTAGCAGTGCTGTCCAGGAAAATTTTTGTTGAGGAGGTTGGTAGGTGTAGTTGTAGGCTTTAGTTTAACTTGTGTCATTAATCTCCTGAAAACATACACGGGATACTTGATCTAGAAAGAGGAATTGTTCTGCTTTTTGTTACCCTAATGAAATTTGAACTGGATGATTAGAAATAGCATTTTAATTTGCAGTCCACCAGGCTGGCAGTGGCGGCTATGCAGGTGGCTCTTTTCTTCCCCTTAAGTGTTGTGTTGATATCAAGAGCATACTTAATTTTTGGTGGAAGACCAAACCTTAGCTTGAAAAGAAAGATTCAAGTAGAAAGTGAGGTTATTAGACTTTGATTTCTGAACTAGCAAAGCCAGTGTGCGCTTTCTATACTCTGTGTGTTACTGCTGGCACTTCCAGTATGCTCTGACATGTGGATAGCTGCAGCTTTTTTTCAGTTTAAGTAAGTTCACAGCTGTCATGCTTCTGGACTGCTCTTTTAGTACAGGAGCTTTGGTTCACTTCAGTATATTGATGGTTGTCAAACTTAACTGATTTAGGAATATTATTTTCAACTTTTAATCTAATGTAGGAATTTGCGATAGTCAAACTGCTATGGTCATTATTTTGATTTGCTCTTTGATAAAACATAGATCTGGGAGCTGCAGGGGAAGAGCAGGTGTCGTGTCTTCGTGCTGACCAGGGTTGGGTCAAGGGCAGTGGGTTTTGGGGTGTTCTCTGGCTGTGTCCCTCGGCATGAGCTGCCAGTGCGCTGCGATCTCCACAGCAGCCTCAGCACATGCAGACGCAAAGTGCTGCTTGGACTGCAAGTCTTTCCAGGGAATTAACACACAGCTTGAAAGTACCCTTTTGGGGCACTTGCTGCAGGAAAAAAAATAGCTCTTCTTTACGAGGTACGTGTCTGATTTGACACTGGTGTCAGGCTGCCTTTACTAAGTGTATTGAGCGTGAGTGCAAGAGGAAGTACTAAGGACCAAATTTATTACAGTTCTAAGTGTGTTTTTATGTGAACCTAGTAGCTCAGTTTGGTTTAACCAATTTGTTCAAGTAGCAATTTGGTATTGGGCATGCTGCAACTCTTACTCTGCAGGTAGAGAGTTAAATTGAAACAAGATCAGACTGAATATAATTTTAAAAGATGCTGATAGTTGTTAGCTACTGTCGTGGGGTTTTTGACACAATTTGAATTTCCCGTAGTTTGTCATTGTAACTAACACTTGGCAGTTGTTAACAGCAGTATTCTTACCCAAGTCTCCTGATCTATCTACAGGTGCACTTATCTCCTCTGCTTCTCTGGGAGTCAGATGAATTAAAATGCACAGAAGTGGTGATTTTTACAGGGTTGTGAATTACAAGATCATGTGTATGACTGGATTTTTAATTACTTGATCAGATTTTCTGCCTCTGTTAGGCTTGTATTTAAGTGATTACTATTGTTTTTTATCTACTTCCTTATTTTCAAAGCTTTCAAAAAGAGCACAATGCCAATGCTTCTGTTCGTGTCAGCATTTTCTAATATCTTTCATATCTTTGTAGAGTACTAATTGGGATATAGGGTAAATCAGCAATAAATAATTTTTATCTTCTGGGGTTTTAAAGTTGTAAAGAGGCAGTTTCTTGTCTAGGACAAAGGCTGCCACAGTTCAAATTGACATAAGCCTTGCAGGTATCTTACCCAAATGTTAAAAAGCTTGTTTTGTGGGACATGAAACCGATGTTTTACTATGTACTTCTGTGACTATAAGTTTATTTCTGTAGTGATTGCTGTTGCCTTACTTTACAAAGTACACTGTGTAAGGATTTTGTGTGATTTTTTTTTTTTTTTTTTTTTTAAGAATTAACTAATCTTGTTTGGGTTTTGGAGCTCAGGATTATGAATTGTAGAGCTGGCTGAAGGAGAATTAATTTTTTTGTTCCCTGATAATGAAGGCTGTTGTGAACAAATAAAGTAGCAGTTCAGCTGTTTCTTCTCAAACCAAATGTTTGTGCTAGTGAACACTAAATGGATGACAAGATGCCCAGGCAGGAATGTTTTCACTAATGAGATGCTATCTTGTTTGCTTTGGGTCTTACAGTAAAATAAACTGTAACTGGTTTATTAAATGCTGGCCAGAAAGGAACAAGTAAATTTTTGTTTTCCTACTGCAATTATATAGACCTTTCTACACATGTTTTTACAAAATATTTAACGTTTGCAAGTTAGTGTTTTGTAAACACTATGTAACAAACTGAAGGGAGTTTTGCAGTGCAACGCACACTTCTAAGGTATGTACATGAGCCTTTCACTTGTTTCCAAATGTTCTTAGTGTTTGTGCTCAGTTATAGACAGATACGAAGACAAATAGTTGCTTCTTTTAGTGGGGACATATCTGCTGTGTTTTCCTCTCCAAGCTGGCAAATTGTGGTGCTACGTGGTATAGCAATCCTTGATGGAGTGATTTCAGCTGTAACATTTTGTTAGGTGGCTTTTCTGTACAGGGTTGTGGTGTTTATGCTTTAACATCTGTGAAAGGTCTGAAATAATGATGACTACTGCTTGAAAGACTTCAAAAAAAAAAAAAAAGTCAAGGATGGAAAGAGATGGTCATTGAAGTGTGATACAGGCCAGTTGGAAATAGGAAACAAATTCTTGGAAAAAGACATTGTGAAAACTAGAAATGTTCTTTATTTGACCCATGTCTTGGCATATAGAAATGTTCTTTACAGTGTTCTGGAATACAAAACTCCTGGACTATGATTTCTGCTTCAGCAGAGAGCATTGAGCACGTTGCCTACTTTCCTTTCTATATCTGGAAGAAAGGTTAGCTGTTGTTGCTTGTTGTCTTGGTTAATTTTTTTGTAGTAGGCCTCTAAATATGAAAACAGTATTCTTCTACACAAGATGGTTCAGCCAGCATTTTATCTGGATGACACCTCTGTGCAGTGGGATTGTACCAGAAGTTTATGGTAATGTTGGTGTTTGGGGAATAGGTGAAGAAACAAACGAAACCCAAGTGTTTTATCACAAAGCAAGAAAAAATGGTTATGGTATTATTTTTTTTTTCTGGTAGCCACTGTGAAAGGCTGAATGTCAAAGGTCTTTGTAAGGTAAAGGGCAAGATTTCTCTCTTCACAGACGTTTAGACGGACAGACATGACAACAGTAAAAATAAAATTAAAAAAGTCTGTGGTGTGGTGTTCTTTATTTGGCTTTTTTCAAAGATTGGTAAGTATAATTTAGAAAACACTAAGCCTTGCAATACAACCTTCCCTCTTGGGTGAGAGTAGGACTCAATTGCCGTTTCAGAGAAAGTGTAATCTTCAAGTAGCCTTGAAACCCTTTTTCAATGAAGTAAACAGAAGAAATGAATAGCTTTAAACAAGTTTATTTTATGGTTTAACACAGACTAAATAACATTCCTGCTGCTAAATCAGGGGTTTAATAATATAGAGTAATTTATGAGGTTGTGTTTACTGGTTTCTTTTCTAAAACTTACACCCTTCTTGCAGTGCATGGAAGGATACGGAAATGTAATTGCAGACCTGTCAAAAGAGCTGGCAGTGGACTGGTGGCACCCTTTGAAGGCAGTGATATGCCGATGGATGAATTTGTCAGGAAAACAATTGTTTCTCTTGGCTTGTGGATTCTCTTTAACATGGGAAAATACTTAGCCCTGAATCCAGTAAGACCATGCAAATGAGCTGAGAGAAGTCACTTCAATAGGGCCCTATGGATGTAATGACAGTGATTAGTATGTATATAACAGGAGATGGGATGGGGGGCAGGGGAGGTGGAGGGAGGAAGGAATTAATAAGTAGTCTTAAAATTTTGAAAGCTCAAATAACCATTCTAGAAACTACATTCTTCATAAAAGTACATGAAAGAATTCATAGTGAAGTGGGTGATGAACTTTTGCAATGTATGTGCTCTGTTGAAATACTTACGATGAACGTTTTGGGTACAGCACTGGATAATGGCTTAAGGAAGTCCCTGTAGATCACTGGTGGCAGTAAGTACAACAGTGTACATGCAAAGATGCTTCAATGCATTTTCTTCTCATTTCAGGTTTGTTTCCTGATTTCATAATTGACAAAGCTGAGACGGTGAGACCTGACTGTTGAAGGGTGCAAGGTGTGAACCTGCTCAAGCAGGTAGGCACACAATAGAAAATTCAAAAGTGGTAAAGCTGCCTGTCTTGGGATTCGGAATATACCTTCTTATATCACTTCTACCCTGGGCATACTGCAAGTTAAACTGTATCAGCTGAATTCTTTTTTCATTGTTAATGTTGCTGTGCAAAAAGAACTGTGTCATGTAGAACTTAAACAGATTTTAAGGAAAAAACTCAGATCTTGGAATGTTTTGGCTTGTCTTCCAAATAGCTGGTAAATATAAAGGTAAATTATAACAATTTTGTGAAATAATGTTGGATGTCTTGGAAGAACAAGTGCCTCTTTTTTTTTTTTTCTTTTTTTTTCCTTTTTTTTTTTTTTTTTTAAGGCTATGTTGAGTGCTTTTTGGATTTACACCCTGGTGGTTTTTGGGAGAAAAGGAGTGCTTCCCCCCCGTATTCCTTAATTGGCCAGATTATTAAATGTCATACTGATCTAAATTGTTAAACCCCCATATTCCCCCTCACCAAACATTTGTTCTTTTGCCAAAGTGTTGCAGTGATTTCAATCAGGTGACAAAAATTCTGCTTAACTATTCTGAGTAATTAAATTCTGAAGCTTTGGTAGCTAGTGGAAGTGTACAGCAGTTAAGAGACTCTTGACAGTGACTTTTTTCATTGCTGTGGAGCAGAGTTGAGCTGTTCTTTTGAATTCTGCCAGGAGACTTAAACCAGGTAAAACATTAACTTCCTGACACCATTTCATGACAAAAGTTTGTCTTCTGGGCAAAGTCCATTGTGGTGACTTAGTAGGAGCATTTGCTCTTCCATTGTTTTCACCTCTCTGAGTGGTATTGTGGATTGATGTGAGGATTTAGAAAGGGAGATGGCAAACTTTGCTTCTTGAAATAGCCTCCAGATTTTAGGAAACACTTATTTTGAGAGTGAGAGGCTTCCAGGCTGGTTCTGAATCTCAGAACACTCCTTATTTGTCAGTAGGGCTCATATGAAAAGGGTCACAGAATTGGTCTGAATGAAAAATATTCTTGTAAAACAGAACATTTGTAACCTCTGTCATGATGGATTAAGTTTAGAATGTAGTTGAACAATTGGCAGGATGGGAACTTTCTACGTGGGCCTTGTTGCTAAGGTAGTAATTAGTCAAACTGCACACCAGCAGAAATATCCTCAGTCGGAGACATCGATGTTAGTTTTTGTTCTAATTCTTCAAGAAGTAGAAGTGGATCTCTGCAGAAAACCATCCACAAAGGTTACTGTTAAACATCAAAGAGGGTAGACTCTGGCCTTTGCCTTCAATGGTAAATGACTTGAGTTGCCTACAGTTCACAGTATGGGTCCTATTTGGATAAGATCCTTAGAAACCAGGCTTTTATAGCTTTTTCTTTGTAAATGTTAAAGACACACAACCATTTTGTAAAGACAAAAGTCTTGTAGTTCTTGACCAGAATTTTCTCTACTGCCTTAGTCTTCTTTGTAAGAATCTTCCCTTTCTGAATGGCGCTGTTCGTAGCATGGCAAAAAAAAAAAGTTATCTTAAAGCAGCTCAAGAACTTCCAGAATGAAGTAGCTTGTATAAATATTACTAAAACTACATGCAGAAGTGATCAGCCTGTGTTGCCTGCTTTCCTTGACAAGAAGCAAGTTTGAAGAGTTCCAGCTCTCTGCCTTTGGGGTTCAGGTGGGAAATCTTTGAAGCCAAGAAGGGGATATAAGTAATGTGGCAATGTTCTCCTGTGAGAAATCAAATTCACTTGAGTTACTGATTGCTGTCAAAGACTTTCACAACTTGAGCAAACCCTCTGCCTTTACTTTCCATAAACTATGGAAGGAGGATTCCAAACGGTTTATTCCAGTAAGAGATGTTTGCCAGTTTGCTGTACTGTTCAGTGAAGCATTGGCTGTTGATCATTTTCAAACAAGACTGAACTTTACACCTTTGAGTTGGTGGTACTCACAGCACGTGGCAATCTGCAGATTTTCATGTTTTCTGCTGAAATGTTCATGTTTCTTACCATAAGAATCTAAAAAAAATTATAATGCTTAATAATTTGTACTGGCAATGTACTTCTGGCAGACTAAACAGCTAGCTGTTAGGTTTCTTTCAGTGATTTCAGATGTGGCTTGCAGTAAAGGTATCTAATTTTCAATCTGTATGGTATGAGTGAATTTAGCAAACTAATTTGGAATATGAATTGTTTCTTCAGACTTGGTGTGTGTTATGAGTTATGTTATACAGTGTAGTTTTACAGCAGACAAACAAGCTGTCGAGTGTTTGTTTTCCAGTAGGATAACACCTTACCAGAACTTTTAAACTCAGCACACTCAGGATTAGTGCTGATATTTTTTGGATGTGAGACTACGCTAGTTGGGAAGATCTGCTGGACAGCTTATAACTGGATCTTCAGAAAAGACAAACAAAAAAGAACAATTTTGAAAACTGGCAGTGTTTCCAGGAGCACATCTCCACCAGATGTGTACAGTCACGCTCGTCTCTGCTGGGAGATGAGACCCGGATCAGGCAGCAGGGATCAACTGTGTCCCTTTTAAGGTAGAGGTGGAGCCAGTGTCACAGGAAGGCAGGTGTGTAGCTGTAAGCAGGAAGGAAACGTGACCTCTGGCAGAGCAGATTGCCAATTCTAAGTCTCCATAGCGCTGTGTAAATGATTCTGCTGCAGTCCCCACTCAGGACCAGACACGTTTTACCTTCCGGTGTTTCAAAAAGCAGCATCCCCCTGTGAGCTCTGTGAGGCTGTGTGCGTGTCTGTGCTTTGGGGCACAGCATAGTGGGTCAGTGGAAAAATCTAAATGGTGAGTGGCCTCCGCTGCTTTCGCAGTTTATCTTTGGTTCATTACAGGCATCTCTTTCTTTAAAATCAGAGTAATCCTTAGGATCTTTTATAAGAATAGATTCTTTAGAACAGTTTTTTTGCTTACCAGCTGAACACGTTTTATCGGACTCAGTCATTAATTCTTACAACAACTAAATGTATATCGCAATAAGCTTACAACTGCTGTTATTACACAGGGGAGCTGAAATGACTCCAATAGTTTGTTTAACCTTTTGAGTGCTGATAGAGCATAGCAACTCAGTTTCTATTCTAGTAGGAGTTACCTCATATGTTAGGAATGAATCAACTTCAAAAATATTGACAAAGATTAAAAAAAACCTTCTAAGAGAAGAGAGCTTTTGGCACACATCACACATACCAAACTAATGTTTGGCTAGTAAGTGCAGTGGATCAAAGCAAAATACAAAGACTCTTAAACAGCTTGAAGCAAGTGATACTTGTAAAATCTCTATTTTGGGGCCTTCTCAGGACTTGCTGAGTTACTGGCACTTGGTCCATCAGCTCTAACCATGCGTTTTTTCTTGGAAAATGATTTATTTCAGAAGAGAGACAACAGAGAAGAGCTGTGGTGAAGGCTGTTTTAATTATATGAGTCTATTAAAACATTTCAAGCAGTACAGAGTTCAGTGTAAATGAAGGTAACTTACAGATGATGATAGTATGTTGAAGTGTAGTTTGTTCTTGAACTACAGGTTTGTTGTTTAATAGAGAGCTATCCTGAAATTACAGTTTATGGGATATTTGTAATCTCTTCACAGAATGTAGCTTTTTCCCCAGGTTTATTGTATCAAAGCCCCTCAGGATTTGTTTGGGAGCAGCTCTGATTCTGAGGTGATTTAGTCATCTTCTAGTTGTTCCTATTACCATTTGTTTCTTCTGCTTCTCTTCCATGTTTTGGTTTACTGTGCTAAACTTTCGATTGTTTTGGCTAACAGACTAAGAAATCTTGCTGTTTCAACAGATGTATTTAGTGAATTAAAAGGAAATATTTATAAATGATCCTTTCACACATTCTTTCCCTGAAAAATGACCATGCATAAGAATGAACTTTGCTTCTTCAGTGATAGTGAAGTTTTAATTTTTCATCTCCGGTGCGATTTATTTTTTCCTAACAAAACAGGAAATGTTAAAATATTTTTTTTTCTACATACTTTCTAGTGTGGAATACATTAAAATACTTCAGTTGAATTGATATAGCATCTTTACTACAGTGAAAGGGAAGAATGGGAACATGTAACATGATTTTAAAAATAAAAGCCAGCTTCCCATTTCTGGAAAGTACCAGTTCTCATGATGAACAACAACCCACTTTCCCAGCAGCTGCTCCTGTGACGGGTGTTGTGCTGTTCCTGAAAGTGCCCTGGCAGTAGTTGGAGTGTTTGGTAACCATATATGTAATTTGGCTTTAGAGAGCGACTGAAAGTGAAGACATTGCAAGTCAGTCCACGGAATTAGCTTAAAATGGATACAGCAGCAGATCAGTTGTGTTTATATACCTAAATGTGTCTATCCCTTTTTTTCACCTACTGATTAAAAATAAAGTTGTACTAATATAGTTCCTTTTTTCTTTCTGGCTCTAATTCATTAGTCACTTTTGCAGAAAAGTTTTTTTGATAACTTTTATGCAGTACTTAGTTAATGCAAACTTTGTCTTTACAATCCTTGTCCCAATTCCCAGAGCAATCTTAGTTTTGTCTTTGTGGCTCTAGTGTGTTTTGAGCTTCCGTAAGTAACGTGAGAGATATGCAATATTTTACTAACTTTGAGGGAACAAAATGTAATTTCTTGTAGAAATTCCTAAAGAATTCTGTTAAGTAATAAATACATTGCTTCTGATGTTGTGAATGAAATGTATGTGTTGTTTAAAGAGAGCAGGTTTTCTTCTCAGCTTCGTCAGCTACCTCTGGAATTGCAGAGTTCAAATCTTGATACCAACTGCTAATGTGGAATACTTGACAATGCAAACACTTCACTCAAACTAGCCTTTAGTCCCTTTTCCAGCCCACTGCTGGAACCTCCAGTTTCTAGGAATGGAAATAATGGAGACTGGGAATTTAATCTGAGGAGCAAGAGAGCGGAGTCCCCTTCCTCCTCGCCAAGTCAGGGGCCAAAACATTTTCCATTTAAGCTGAAGAACTATACTGGAACCAACAGGGATTCAAAAGCTGGAGCATGTTTTTCAGCATGATCGAATTTTAAATTGTAAGGAATTTTGTTTATGGCTGGATACAGTGATTAAATAGGTCAACTATTGCTACAGTTGAGAAAGCCCTGTAACGGCTGGACAGAAAAGGCACTGGAACTCTCCCGAGCCGTCTCTGCTGTGCTGGGTTTGCTTCCACAGCCCTTTGTGTGAGGGAGGTCGCAAAAGGAGGGTGTTGGTAGCACGAAGGGGAAAGTTTGTGAAGGTCCCTGTCAGAAGCCACAGAACTGTGTTGTGCATTTGACTTTCTTGGACACTGACAGGACAATCTGACCAGCTGAAAGAAATACAGCATCTTGAATTTTATCAAAATTTGCACCAGCCTTCAAATGTAAACCATATGACACTCAACCCTTTTAAGTTAATAGTCCTGAGTATTTTTCTTTTCCTGGTAAGAGATGATGAAAATAATTTAGAAAATCTTGTGCATTGAGACAAAGTTGATGTTTGCAAGAGAACAGATCAGGTAGGGTGTAACTGAAACAATTATGTGGTCAAACTGTATTCCCTGAAACGTCTTTTAAGGGACTCTTACCTTTACCTGGATACATGCCTGAAAATAGCACAAGTAATTCATAATTATGGCTATTTCAAGTCATTTAATGCTACAACGTAATCTCTTCTGTCTCTGAATATTTGGAAGGACCTCTGAATTATTTTGGCTGCAACACAACTCCTTACTGGATGATATATGCTTGTAACTGATCATAGCAACTGCATAAACTGCACAAGCAGGCAGGACACGTACGTCCCGGGTTTAACCTGAGCGTTCATGGCGAGGCAGATCTGTGCAAATAGGGTTATATTCGTGTGTCTTGGATTATTATTCTTGTTTGTCATTCCTTCTGAAAATTTAGAGAAGACTTGGGGGGTTGGGTTTTTTTGATGGTAAGCCTTTTTATTTCTTCCTTGTTGTTTAAACCAGTGACAACTGACTGTATTGATAGTGATGTGACTGAAATGAAATTATTTGTCTCTTTCAAGGTATTCTTGCTTAAGCTAGCAGCACGGCCTCTGCCTGCTCCTGGCGTTTGCAGTAACTTGCTGCTTTCAACTGTAGCACTCAAATTTGTAATTATTCAGGGTTGAAAGCCTTTTATTCTTTTTGCAGATTTCCTCCTTAGACTGAAATAAGCCTTCTATTCTGAGCCCGACGCTGTTCATCGGTTATTAGGCAGCCACTTCAAACATTCATATTGCCAGTCTTATCAAGCTTCATGTCACTCTGTAGTTTGTCAGGCTGCCAGATGTTGCCTGTTCTCTCAAATCTGGCACATGTCTTCATTTTTCAAATACGTTTATTTCCCTGTTTCCTTCAGGTACAATTTACAGGTGCTTGCAAAGATGTCTAAAACTAACAAATCAAAATCTGGATCCCGTTCTTCCCGTTCGAGGTCTGGATCAAGATCACGCTCACGCTCCTTCTCCAAATCTCGCTCCCGCTCTCGTTCTGTCTCGCGGTCAAGAAAACGGAGACTTAGGTAAGTGTGTGCAGCTCTGAAGCCAAAGGGTGTAACTTTTTCCTCTCTGCCCTGTTCAGATGGTTTGTCACTTAGTTCTTTTCCAGGGAAAGACTTTGATTAGATTCTAGGACAGATAGTGTCCAGTGTTTTAGGCTGTTTCCTGCAAACCTGAGCTGTTTTGAAGTGTTTTCAAAAAGTTAGGAGAATAAATTGTGACACTCGCTCAGCATAGTCAAGATATTTCTTTTGAGCCCTTAACCTGGTCTCTGTAGCATGTAATTTTACTTTTGTGTGCAGCTCTTTTTCCCCCTGATATGAATACTATCAGATACTTCAATGTACTGTTAAATCAAAAGGTGGTTTTGTTAGTTTAGCTCATTTTGTTAGGGATACAGTCCACAGTGAAGCTGTTACAGTCTCTTATACTGGGCCCTTAGAGCAGACCTCTGTACTTTGTTTATCCTCAAAGTTATTAATAGAAGCCTGTGTCAAAATGCATGTGGGTTTTTTCCCCCGTGTTCTTCTGCAGTTCTTAATTGCTGCTGTATGTAATGGGATAGCTTATTGTGCTTTTCCTAATGCTGAGTACATGCAAACTCTGAGATCCAGTTTCCTATATTAAAGGTACTCATGGTTAATGATGGTGTTTGAAATTGCCAAAGCAGGACAAAGCGCAAAAAAATCACAGCTCTTTATCCTGACCTGAGATTATTTTATAAGACTGGAAGTGCTTTTGATCAGACATTTGCCTTACTGCTGTGAGAGTTTAAGTGTGTGTTCCATAGTAAGAGTGGGGAAAGAGAGTTGGGAAGGTCCTTAGCAAAACGTGCTCCTTTGTTTTGTTAAACATATTTGGCTATTTTTAAGCTCTTGATTTAATTGATCCCAGACTTGAGGGGCCTTTGCAGATGTTGCATGTTTTTCCCCTCTTTCTAGAAGTGAATTCAAACAAGTTTTAATGTCAGTTTAAGATACTACTATGAAAGGTAGGGGTAACTTTTGTTGTTGTTTCCCTGCCCCTCCCCTCAACATACAGGGGTCGGTTATCAGAAATGAGAGTTCTGTATGGGTGAAGTAGATAAAGGTAATTTCACTGCAGTTAATTTTGAGAAGTCAGTAATGTGCATAATAGTTGTTCTTATCACCCTGAATTGCTTCTGATCGGGCCAGTTAAAGGCTCATCTCCTCCCTGGATATCAGGGTATCTGTTTTTTCCTTTTCTTTTAGCTAAGCATTTTGTATCTGGCAAAGACAATCCAGTTGGACTGGGTATAATGATGTTCAGCTGCTTTTTACTAATCTTAAATTAATAACATATATTCTGAAAATCATTAGGCTATAAACACATGCAACTGTTAACAATTAAAGAGATTTTTAAAATGCAGAGGCTCTAATAAATGTACAGTTGGACAGAGGAGGACATGACAAAACTAAATTAGAGGCGGAGACTTGAGTCAAATAGAGTTCTTTGCAGAAGGAAGCAGGAATACTGGAAGATACGTGGTCATTTGGGAATATCTGCCTAGCTGCAAAGGAACTTTGTCAGCTGAAAACAAAGGCACCCTGTGCAAACATGATCGTTTCTTCTGTGCTGCTGCTGAATCTACTTGCGCTTTGTAAATAACTCCTTTTTTTAAAAAAGAATCCAAATGGAGGGGATTAGTACAGACAAGCCATCTGGTATGGCATTAGGATATTCTCTGAGGTAGGTCTCGTGTGGTATCTTGGCATAAAAATCCGTTATTGTCTACTTCAGCATACATCACAAGAATGGTTGTGTTGCCACATTGGAGTCTGCCTAATATTTCTTGCTTTATGACTTGATGTTTCGTTTTTACCTATTGTAAAATGGTAGGTGCTTTAGAACTGGAGCAGTGTGTATTAGCTGGCTAGCTACAGGGGCTGGGAAAGTTGGGAGAGTTATTACTTGCAGTTGTTCTTTTGCATAACATTTACTGTATTTTTCTAAAAAGATTTCTTGTAAATAGTCTGCAACTTTTAGAGTGAAATTTTCTGCTGTAAGCCTCTCTAAAATGGTACAAGGGATTTTGGAAGCAGCATGCAACAGGTCCCTTGCTGGTAATTGATCACAAATGCAGCAGTTGTCTGAAAATGGGACTGTATGTGTTCTTAGTGCGTTTGAGGAGGACTCCTTACAACTGGTTCTTGCCATCTGCCTCTGTGCTTTTCCTTCTCATTGTTGTAGGTTTTTTGGTTGTTTGAAGTAAACAAAGAAGCATATGTTAAAATTATCATTAAACTGTTTGCTAGCAATGACTATAGTATGATGCTGTGGTTTAACCCAGCAGGCAGATAAAACAACCACACAGCGGGGCGGGGGAGAGAATTGAAAAGAAAAAAAGTAAAGCTCATGGGTTGAGAAAAGGACAGTTTAACAGGACAGAAAAGGAAAAGAATAATAATAATAAAAATATACAAACCAAGCGATGCACAGCACAGTTGCTCACCACCCAGAACCAATGCTCGGCTAGTTCCTGAACCGAACCGCCCCCCAGCCAGCCCCCCAGTTATATACGGAGCATGACACCATATGGTATGGAATAGCCCTTTGGCCAGCTGGGGTTAGCTGTCCTGGCTGTGCCCCCTCCCAGCTTCTTGGTGCCCCCACCTTTTCCTTGCCAGGGCAGCATGAGAAGCTGAAAAGTCCTTGACTTAGTGTAAGCACTACAACTACCTAGCAACAACTAAAAGCATGTGTGTTATCAACATTATTCTCTATATGTATTATAGCACTATACCAGCTACTAGAAAGAAAATTAACAGGCAGCATTGTATTCCTGTGTTATGGGGGTTTGAGGTGTGAGCAGAGAGAGGGCAGCAGTGAGTTGTGAATTGCCAGTCTGTAAAAGAAGTACATGTCTACGGGAGTATGACCAATGAGTGTTTTAGAGCTGACTGGGTCTCTCTTAATGTAAGAAGGGACTGTGAGAATGGTTTCAATTAATATTATTTACTAAAATTCCATTTGGAAAAATCTCTTTTCTATTCAGACTTACTAGTTTGGATGCTTCCTCTGTTTTACTAATGCAAAGTTGCTGAAATCTCAGACTTTCATCGGAAGTTTGTTTTTCCAGCACCTGTGAAATACTTACTGTACAGCTGGCATTTAATCCTGAGCTACAGTGGGGCTTTTAAACGGTTACACAACTGCAGCTCCAAAAATGTAATGGAAGAGACTATTGGAACAATTAGCCTTTAATGTTTTGCCACTTAAAATCTGTATTGTTACAGGCTTTGTACTTGTCTTGGATTCAGTTCTGTTCTTTATGACTGTTCTTGCATGGCGTGGAGGCGAGCAGAGGGACACTGAACAGTGCCATCTCGTGGCGTCAGGCTGGAGAGCGAGCGCATCCCTCTACTGTCCTGCTTGTTTGGAGCTCCAGCTTCTGAATTGTGGCAAGGGCTGCACCTTTTGAAACTTAAAACCACAGAGCAGTGTGCAGTTTACTCCAGTACTGCTCCTCTCATGTTGAGGTGTAGCAATTTATTTAACTCACCTGGCAAAGAAGTGGGGTTTCATCTTATCAGAATTTCATAAGCGCGTGAGATGACTGAGGGACACTAGAGGAAGATTTTGAATCTGTTCCAATAATGGTAGCATGACATGCATAAAGAAATAACTTCCTTGTGGAGGAGATCTAAGGTGAGATATAACTGTGGCCTTGAACTGTAAAGGGCTGGAAGTTTGACACATCACTTCCTGAAGCTGGGTAGCAGCTGTGTTCATCCTAGGAAAATGAGGAGCAACGTGTACTCATCACGGTCTCTGCAGTGATCCTGAAGTTAAATATTTGTTTGGCAGTATTGCAGATACAAGTTATTTCCACTGCAGTTTGAGGGCAAAGTGTAATACGTCAATTGGATGAGGGTAAACAAAATATATTACTTTGTAAAGGCTTAGAAATTAATTTTTCCAGTTTTCTTTTATAAGACTTCAAATAAAAAGTTGTGACTGAAGAATAAACTTTAGATTATTTGGGTAATTTTTTTCCTTTATCAGTTCTAGGTCTCGTTCAAGATCATATTCTCCATCTCATAACAGAGAAAGGAACCATCCGAGAGTCTATCAGAACCGGGATTTCAGAGGTCATAATAGAGGATACAGGAGACCGTATTATTTTCGCGGCCGAAATCGAGGGTTCTATCCATGGGGCCAGTATAACCGAGGAGGATATGGGAATTACAGGTCAAACTGGCAAAATTATCGCCAAGCGTATAGCCCTCGTAGAGGGAGGTCACGCTCTCGTTCACCCAAGAGAAGATCTCCTTCACCAAGGTCTAGAAGTCATTCTAGAAATTCTGATAAGTCATCTTCTGATCGGTCAAGGAGGTCTTCCTCTTCCCGGTCTTCCTCAAATCATAGCCGAGTTGAGTCTTCCAAGCGTAAATCTGGAAAGGAGAAAAAGTCATCTTCCAAGGATGCCCGGGCATCTCAGGCTGCAGGAGATAATCAAGGTGATGAATCTAAGGAGCAGCCGTTTTCAGGAGCAGTGGCTCAAGACGTCAAGGCATCTGAGGGATCAAAACCATGGCAAGATATGACCACCTATGGTACAAGTTCAGCGTCAAGAGCTTCTGTGTCTGAACTTAGCCCAAGGGAACGGAGTCCGGCGTTAAAAAGCCCTCTCCAGTCGGTTGTGGTGAGGCGTCGTTCTCCTCGGCCAAGTCCATTGCAGAAGTCGAGCCCTCCACTGTCCAACCCATCACAGATGAGCTCTGCTTTACAAGGCAGCAGCACCTCCTTTCAGGCAGGCTCTCATCAGAGTCCGTTTGACCATGGCTCGGCAGGTTTGAGCCCAACAAGGAAGAGCCCTGTGTGCAAAAGTCCAACACCAATCAGTTCGATTTACAGTACATCTCAGAAGGAGGAAGCCACAGCTCCTGGAGGAGGAGCCTTCTCAAAGAGGCAAGTGATGCGTTTCATGGTGCTGCCGTGTTTCGACAGGCCAGCTTGCATGTGTTGGTGTGTTGGTGCTCTCCATGAGCACCGTGAGGGTTCTCAGTGTGTGTGCAGGCTCCAGCTGGAAAGAGGCCCCAGTGTGTGCAGGGTGCCGTGCTAGCAAGCTGCCAGCTGTTTGGGCCTGGTACTGTCTAAGTTATAGAGCAAAATACAGACCTGGCCCTGTGTTGTAGGAAGCTGGAGTTAGTTTTCTGACTTGGATAGTTCTAAAGTTTGCGTAGGTTCCCTGTAAAAATGTTCCTATCTCATGAACACTTGGAGTGAAGATGTGCCCGATGAGATTTCCTAGCAACCTAACAGTGCACGCTGGAAGCTTGCATTTCTAAGTCAGTTACTTTTCGGTTAAAGACGCTTTTTTAGTATCGCATTCTTGAATGGCATTAGATATTATAAATTAGCAAAATTTAATTAAATCCTGCTGCAAGCAGACTAAGGCAGGTGTAGTTGCAGTGCTTGTGCCTGTGTATGTGGGTAGGATGAGAAACTAAAGCACAAAGATCATCACTAAAATTAAGACATCCTTCACACAGAAGGCATCAGCTTGCCATGCTTCTGTTTGCTTGGGTACTCCACTGCAGATTCGTGCCTGAAGGTGACACTTTGTTTTAAAAGATAGAGTAGCATTCAGAAGTGCTTCTAAATCTTTATTATTTTTAAAGTTATTTTGGACTGATTCCATATCAAGGATGTCTGAAATTTTAAAAGGGGAGGAAAAAAAAGAAGCTGTAACTCTTGGGCTTTTCAAAGTGCTCAACTAATGTCCTTGGGCTTTACTGCTGTTTCCTCAAGGCTAGGGTTTTGCTTAATGAATGCTTTAAAACATAGTTCCAATGCTTTAAACTAAATTATGATAAATTGTTGTTCTCACTAGAAGTGTTTTGTCTTCTCCCAGCAAAATAAATATTCTCCTCTGTTAACCTTTTTGCTTTTATTTGTATTTACAGTCTGTCATGAAATATTTAGCTTACCTATGAAACTTGCATCCAAAATTTGAAGTAGCTTTTGAGGCTTTTATTTCCAGTGTGTTGTTTAAAGCAGAACAGCCCAATTTGAAAATTTTGATGTGTTGTTCTCCTGAACCAGGTTTGTAAGTAAATAAATCGATTGGGTAAGATGTTACTATTTTTTCTTAAAGTGAATCTGTGGGTAAGTTGTTTTTTATTTGTTCTTAAGCCTCATTTCATCAGTTTTGCGTATCCATTTTCTTCTATATTTGCTGAATCTATTGAGAACTAAAAGTCTAAATCCAGGCTTTGCGTTTTAACTGTTTTAGGGCCTAGAGACAGCTTTCTGTACATGCATAGATTGGTGTTCTTGAACTTTTGACTGATTTCAACTGAAGAAGTGTTAATCTTTTTGATTTTTAATAAGAGCACTACTGTAATGTCTGTTTTATGAACAGGTATTTGGAGGAGCAGAAGACTGAGAATGGGAAAGACAAAGAACAGAAAGTAACAAATGTTGAAAAAGAAAAAAATAAAGAAAAAGGGAATTTCTCTGAGTTGGGATCAACAGACGGAAAGGCAAAATCTGACTCCTACGCATCCAAAGCGGACTCCGAGAAGGGATACCGTGGCAGCCAGTCACCCAAGCGCTACAAGTTCCGGGATGACTTTGACAAGCTAAAGGTCCCGGAGTTCCACAAGGAAAGCCATTATGGCAAAGAGGAAACAGATGAGCAGGAAAAGAAAGACAAGGCAAAGGGCCGAAAAGACTCGGAATTTGATGATGAGCCCAAATTTATGTCTAAAGTCGTAGCAACTTCAAGTAAAAGTCAGGAGGAGGACAGGCCAGGAAAATGGGAAGGTGTGGTGTTCTTGCCCCCTGGAAAAGAGAAGCAAAGGAAACCTGATGAAATGGAGGAGGAAAGCTATTCTGAAAGATCTAAAAAAGAAGAGAGACCAGCATCCAAGAGAGCTGAACCAGGTCACAGGGGGTTTGTTCCTGAAAAGAATTTTAGAGTGACCACTTACAAATCAAGCCAGGAAAAAAGTTCTTCTCCCCCACCAAGGAAGGCTTCTGAGATAAAGGAGAAACCAGGCACCAAAGGAGAGGGGCTCACTCCTGGCAAATCCTCCTTTTCCATTACTCGTGAGGCCCAGGTCAATATTCGAATGGATTCCTTTGATGAAGATCTTGCACGGTACGTATTTGCTATTTTTTGAGAAGTCTAGATAGTGATTTTCTGCCTGTTTCTTATGCTGAGATCCTCATATGCTTGCCAAGTGTGAGGAAGGCTAAGTAATATTGCATCACAATTTGCACTTTTTGGAGGTAGGGATTAAATTTTTTCTGGCATTATAATACTTGTGTGACCTTTTTTTTTTTTTTTTTGTGGTGGGAGGCTAGAGGAGTTACCAGTTTGCAGATAGTGAAAGTATAGCATGAAGGTTAAACAATTTTTCCTAATCTTTTCTATGACTAGATGTAAGATTAGTTCAGAATGTAAATGGTTCTGCATCAGGTTCCGTGTTACATTGGGCTCTGGAAAGAGTTAGGTACTCAATGGCTCCGTGCTGCTAGAATCCTAGTGGTATGGTAAAGTTACAGTGCCGCTTAAATGACATTTGATTCTCTGGAGTGTGTTTAACTACTCTTATTCTCAACATAGCATTACTGAAGCTCTAGGAAGCTCTGAGAGCCACTTCAGCATTGCTTCAGGAAATCTTAAGACAATAAAAAGTTATTCCAGGAAATATGTTTGTACAGCAGTAGCAAGGAAGTGTTAATATGCTCTGTGGGATGTTAGAGGTTAATCTAGAAGTTAGGAATAGCAGCAAAAGATCACAGCCAGCTAGTGGTGTAAGAATGGGCTTGTGTCTCACAGGGTGTCAGGGTTTAATACCTGCACAGCCCTCCAAATACAGAATAACAAGTGACCTGAATTATTACAGTAACCTAGATCAGTGTATTATAGGGATGTTGAAATAAGCGTCCTGCTCATGCTTGAATGTTCTTAGGTGCCTTCATAATACTACATAAAAATGCAGTCGGCTTCCAACTTCTGAAACATTAATCATCTTAAACTGCTTCCCTTGACCCTGTTCTATTTCATATGGTCTGTTCTTTTTCTAGTCCAAGTGGCATACTGGCTCAGGAACGCAAACTGTGTCGTGACCTTGTGCACAGCAACAAAAAAGAGCAAGAATTTCGTTCGATATTCCATCATATTCAGTCTGCTCAGTCCCAGCGAAGTCCTTCTGAACTGTTTGCTCAACATATAGTGACTATAGTCCACCATGTGAGAGGTAGGTCAGAAGTCCATGTATCCTCAGATGAAGGTTCACTCCTCCCTTGCCCAAATAAGTGAGTTCATGCACTCTAGTTAATGCTGAAAGAGTTGTTTTTCAGCAGATAGGCCGTAGATGAGAACAGCAGCCTGATCATGGGTTGTCTTTATTTCCATAAATGATTTTTCTCCTGGAAAGGCAGAAGAGGCATTGTTGTTTTTACCTGAGCACTACTCAGAGAGGCTGTGACTTAGAATCAGTGTATTCTAGTGAATTTGTGACTCACTTGTTGTTGATTTCAAGATTGAAACTGAAATTTGTCAGCAGCATTGGCTAGAGCTCATCACCAGTGTGCTTCGTGTGTCCTGCAGCTGAATTTGACCAAGCCGCAGGACTGATGCACTTTGTCTTTTTACAAAAATGGTATTAATATTTTGGCATTGTTTACTCAACCCCCCAACAGAGCATCACTTTGGGTCTTCAGGAATGACACTGAATGAACGCTTTACCAAATATCTAAAGAAAGGAATGGAACAAGATGCAGCTAAAAACAAAAAGAGCCCTGAAATCCACAGGTTGGTGCCATTAGACACTGTCTAACATTTCAGGGGTATTTCAGATTTCCTTCTCCTTAACTCTGGAATAATTCAAGTATATAACTAGCTTCAGCAAAAAAAAAAAAGGAAGAATATGGGGAGTTTTAAGTACCTTTGGAAATAATTGATCTGCTTTAAATGACTTTGATCTAAAAATGAGCAAGATTATATCTGTGTATTTTCTTTACTTTTAGGAGGATAGATATATCTCCCAGTACTTTTAGAAAACATGGATTCTCTCAAGAGGAAACGAAAAGTTCCAGAGATCCTGGCTTCAAGGTGAACTGTTACTCTGATTAGTTTAATTCAACAAAATGAGTGCATTGGGCATGAACTTAACAGTGATGTTTTTGTTTAAATTACTCTCTACTTAAGTTTGTGTTTTTCTTTTAAGGATGGGCATAATTCTAAAAATGAACTACAAAGGGTTAATTTTTATTAAAAATGTATCAACAACCTTTGTGAAGTGGTTAGACTATGGTAAATGACCCCAAAGTCAATTGAGGTGAGCTTGAGAAAAAAGAGAGGATTTTTGGAACAAGTGCCCATGATGAGAGAAGAGACTTTTTGTGATATTTTTCTGCTTGTAAGTATTATTAAATCAATTGTATACGTGCAATATTTCCAACCATGTTTTCAAAAAGACATGCATGAGAAAAAGAGGAAAGTAAAACTAAATACTTATCTAAACCAAATACACTATTAAGCAGATTATAAATTTTGTTCTAACAACTTACTGTACCATTTCTGTTGATTGCTGTTACTTTAACATTCAGCACTTGTTTTAGTAGATCCAGACCATTTGGAATTTAGTATATTAGCTTTTCTGAGTACTTGAATGTTAAGCCATCGTGCTCACTGTAAACAATCATAAAAATGGCTTAACATAAAATGTTTGGAATTTTAACCTTTGTTTGTTCACCTTCATACATATTTACGTTGAACGTTGAAGAGATTTTAAACAGTCCTGCTGAAACCTTACTTGTTTCATATTTGTTTTCGATTTTTTCCAAACACACTTGTGGCTTGACATGGACGATGGTGAGATGGATTTGATGGGCCTGAACTCTGAGCATCAGCTTGGCAGAGTGTATTATAAACGTGGTTTCCAAACAGCTCGCCAGCCTTCCGTGAAACAGACGTGCCCTCACAAACCCAAATAGGTGTTTGCTGTACCACATAAGGGAGCTGCTGCTGATTTTGTCACTTATCTGTCATCCATCGTGTTGGGAGCAGTTTTATTCTCAGAGTAGAAATTAAAGCTCTTTGCCTGGGGAAAGTAGAAGAGCAAAATACCAAAACAAAACGCCTGCTCTCACTCCTGCGTTATTTGACATATTTATTTAAACAAAAAAGTGTTTAGAAACTCATGTAAGTAAAAAATTTAATAGCTAGAGAATTACTAATCCTTTTGTATTTAATTCAAGACGATTAATATGATGTATGTTGCATATCAAGTGATACAGTTCCCAAGATAAGTATTGTGTAAATAAAGTAGCAATTGCTGAGCGCAGCCGTGGAGGCTGTATGTTGGTGCTAGCAACATCGTGTACAGGCTTCCTGCAGACATACTGCTGCTCATTACTGTTTGTCAGAACCACAGCCACTGTCAATTTGCTGCTCCTCTGTGTGCAGTCAGCAGAATCTCATCCAGGTACCACTGGTCTTAAAGTATTCGCAGGTAACACAACTTCTCATTTTTCAAAGAAACTATCTGAATCCATTATTTAAGCAGCTTTATAAATAAAACTCAAGCATTACCAGATTTTTTTTTTTAATTAACTATGTAAACAAACAAACAAAGCTAGTTGTTGAGTGTTTTTCATACAGCTGGCTGGTTTTTGCTCTGTGAAACACCAGGGGGAGCTTGCATTAGCAGGCTTGCTAGGATTGTGTGGAGAAACACATACTTCCGTCTGTGGTGACTTCTTGGCACCTTTCACGTAGCGCCTTCCAGTCAAGGAGGGAGGAGCGCCGTAGGTGACGTCTGCCACAGAGTAAATCTTCTTGACAGACGTATTACAGGCTGCGTGTCAGTGGGATGTTGGCGTTTCCCAGATGTGCTTGGTTACTGCGTTTCAGTGGCCTCCATCTCTTACCACTTTGATCAGTAACCACTATCTTAGGTACCTGCGAGCAGCAAACAGCTTTTGCTTCTCTTTAAGTGCTGTTTCCAGATCTGGTGATTAAAATTCCTTCCACCCTGCTAGATGGTGTCTGTCAGCAGAATAGCGAGCATGCTGCTGTTCAGTGACACATGTCCTCGGGCTGTTAGATGTTTTTGACATGCTGTAGTTGTGATACATAATCAGTTGCATTGGAGTTCCAAGTTGTTCTCATCTCACTGGCTGTGGTGTACATAAAGTGTCAGCTTCTGTGTTTCTCCCTCCCCTATTACCAGGCTATTCTAATGCTGTTTAAAAGAGGAGAATAAAAGATAAAAACCAGTAGGAAAATTGAAGCCTGACAAACAAAAACTTATTTGAATAGCGCATTATTCTACATCTTAAAATGGATTATTGATTAGTATTCAGATAAACTCCTATTCTCCAGAAGTCTGTGCAGTCAATAGCAAAGTAGTGGTGCTGAACTAGTGCACTGTAAATCTTTGTATTAAACTCTCCCCTCTTCCCTGCGTCTGTAGGCTGAAGGGAAATATAAGGACGACCCTGTTGACCTGCGCCTTGATATTGAACGTCGTAAAAAACATAAGGAAAGAGATCTTAAACGCGATAAATCCAGAGAATCGGTGGACTCGAGAGATTCAAGTCACTCAAGGGAAAGATCAACTGAGAAAACGGAGAAAAGTCACAAAGGCTCAAAGAAAAAGTATGTAGGAAACCTAATAGCCATTTCCTTCCGCCTTTCGTATTTCTGCTGTTAAGGTTGGAGACGACATCATGTACATACAGTTGTACACCTTTTGACATAAACTCCTCCGGTGGCATGAATTATTCCTCTGCGCGTCTTCTTGATATCATTATATCTATCTGAAACACTAAATAATTGTTAAAGGTAAATGAGAAGGCTCCATGTGTCAGAATGGGTGAGTCACTTTTCCTTCTTGTTCCTGTTGCGTTATAGAGAACAGCAATGTTTAAATGACTGCTTTATTGTTAATTTAATAGTTTTCTATTAGATTAATTTTCTGTTTCACTAAAACTCTGTAGATGCATGCTTATCTCATAGTAGATGGTGTAAACACCTTAGAAGCAACAGGTTCTTTCTGGAGAAGACTTGGGACCTGTATTAGATCTGCGTGTTGTAGCTGATCCTGAGCTCTTACTCTGGCTTTTCCTTTTCGTAGTAGGAAAGGAGAGCATTGCTCCATAAGGGAGCGATAAAGAAACGATTCTTTAGCAAAGAAGTCACAACTGAGTTATTAACCCTGCTGGTGTCCCCCTCACCTCCGTTTCCTATCGCTGAAACAGGAAACACCGAAGGGTACGTGAGAGATCCAGATCCAGCTCGTCGTCTTCACGGTCCTCTCATTCGGTCAAAGCAGAGGAATATCCTGAGGAGACTGAGGAGAGGGAGGAAAGCACCACAGGCTTTGATAAGTCCCGACTTGGGACTAAAGAATTCACTGGTCCAAATGAGAGAGGAAGAGCTAGAGGGACCTTTGTAAGTGTTCTCCATCCCCCTGCCCCAAGTATCAATTCCCAAAGCGGTCAAAAAGTGGCCATTGTCTATTGCTCTTTCACAGTTAAAGCATACTGTAAAGGAGAAGCCCCAAAGACATTGTCTGGTTGTGGATGATGAGCCAGAACATGACCACTCCAGGTCTGGAGCACAGACCAGGGTGCTGAGAATATAGTCTGGGCAGTTGAACTCAAGATGTATGGAGCAGAATCAAGCCTGGAAGCTTTTGTGTGTTAGTAGTTGCTGAGCAGCCCTGATGGGCAGCATGGTGTGCATCAGTCAGTTTGGGTTAGGTTTACTGAAGTGACTCATCTGGTCGTAACCACGCTCGCTGTTTGCAATTCTTAGGCCCTAGCTACACGGGTGTCTTATGTAGCTTGTCTTGGGTGCTCTGGAAGTGTCTCTCTGTGATCTTAAATAGCTTTATAGAAACTGTGTGATCAGGTGAGCTAGAAAACACTAAAATATAGTGAGCTCTTATTTTAAAGATAGGTTAAAGGTGTTCTTGGACGGTTAGAGAAGTGACGTTGTATCTCTTGTAGCCCTGGAAGCTGTCTGAGGATGGGAGGGCACTGCCACTGCAACCATTTTATTTGTCTTCCGTGTTTTGCTGTTGCAGCAGTTCAGAGCAAGAGGGAGAGGATGGGGCAGAGGCAACTTTTCAGGCAACAATAACAGCAACAGCGGTGGCAACAATGACTTCCAGAAGCGAAACAGAGATGAGGAGTGGGATCCAGAGTACACACCTAAGAGCAAGAAGTACTACTTGGTATGTGTCTTAAGTACCAAAACACGTATGTACACTCCAGGTATATCTGGTCTTAAGTACTTTAGAGGTGAAAGCACCAGCTATCATTAAACTGGTAAAACATTACCATAGACATTAAAATTAGGCATTAAATTGCCTAATCCACCAGGTTAAGGCTTCATGTGACACTTCTTCACAAGAAGCTTCTGGCTCATGACTACAGAGAACTTGTTTCAGCTCATTGTAGAGCAGTTTGCCATTAAGTGAAATCCTAAAGGCTGTTTAAGAGCATGTGTTTCACAGTACTGTGGAAAACGCAGCTTAAATCTGTTAGTCTGTGTTGCAGATGGGCTGTGTTTCTTGGTTCTTCTGTCCCCATAAAGCATCCAGCTTCCTGGATGGGTTAGTACTGTTCCTTGCTGGTGATAGCAGTCTGCCATACTAACAGGCATTAATCTAGGAGAAGCCTCTCTGACTGTGTTCTTTGAAAAAGGGGTAGTTTTAAACAGACACTTACTCACTTTTCCTGATTTGGAGTACTTGACATCCCTAATCCTCTCATCAAATAATGCAGTCTTTCAGTCCTGTACCTCAAACAGGAGAGCCTTGATTATTTTTTTTTACTGCATTTTTTCTCTGATCTCAATGAAGGCAGAATTGTAATTTTTGGGGTATCCAGTCCCTACACTGCACTTTACATACAGAAATGGATCCGTGTGAGCCCGGTGACATGGTCCATCTCAGTTTGTACCACCTGCAGCTGCCTTAGCTCGTGCAAAGCGTTCCTGAAAGCAGCATGCGTTATCAAACTCCCCGAGTACCCACCAGTAAGGACTGAAGCTGCCAAAGTGGTTTGATTGGCAAGAAAATAAAGGGGAAATGTGTACAATATCTAAATGATGGAGTTGCAGAACTACAGTGGTGCTCCAGGCCTAGACACCCGTCCCCTGCCCACCCTGAATATTCTGTAGAGCTCCCTGTCAGGGAGGACAGGCTGCCATGCGCAAAGCCTGTGTAGTGATTATGTATTCCTGCCTTCATCTGCTGTTTTTCTTCCCCAAAACGAGCCAGCATTTCTCTTGAATGGCAGTATTCACGTGGCACTCTGGTTCGTGCTGGAGGGTTGCGTATCACAAGCCAAAGTTTTCCTGCTCTTACATTGCGAGTAGTCGGTCTGCTTCACCTGGTGTCATTGGCTTCCTCCTGTGCAGCACGATGACCGGGAGGGCGAAGGTGCGGACAAGTGGGTGAACAGAGGCCGTGGCCGGGGTGCCTTCCCCCGAGGAAGAGGTCGCTTCATGTTCCGAAAGTCAAGCACCAGCCCAAAGTGGGCTCATGACAAATTCAGTGGTGAAGAAGGAGAAATCGAAGATGACGAAAGCGGAACAGAAAACCGAGAGGAAAAGGACACCTTACAGACGACGGCTGAATAGCCGCGGTGTCGGTGTGTTTCTGAGAGCCCTGGCAGGAGGAAGGGGTTCAGCACGGTGCTGGTGCTGAGGTCGTCAGGGCGATCCTGAAGTGCTGAGAGAGCCCCGGAGAGGAGCTCTGAAACCATCCTGAAGTTAACTGCATCTCCAGAGTTCAACCTCCCTAAGTGTGGACTAGAACTGATAAATCCTTTATGCTCCGATCCACTCATGGAGTAGATCTTCCCAAAGACTTACCTTCTGGACTGAATAAGGTCAAGTACTGGGTGAGATCCTAGATTTTCTCTCGTCTGTGACCTTATTGAATGGTCGGTTATTTTTTTGGCAACAGGCTTCAAAGACAATGTGGATTTTGGTTTGTGCCCATCTTAACCCAGTAGTCTTGACATTTTTGTTTCTCTTTTATAATTTGAAATAGTAAAGGTCGGGATTAACTCACCAGTTCAAATTTTTCTCCCCTATTGTGTATTCAATTTTTTAAATTCATACTCTACTTATTTTAGGCCTTTACGTACGTAGTAACATCAATTAAATGATAATTTTGGAAACTATTTTTGGTTCTTATAAATAAGAAAACAATGAAGCATGTGAAATAAACATCTAAATGTTAACTTGTTGGGACCAAACTGCTATGATTTTTTTTAAATCTTTTTTTTAATGTAACAGTTGAGTTTAGGGCCTTTTAAAAACAATTGTTTTCCTTTTATGTTGAAAGTTAACAAAATTAGCATGGTTTCAAAAAAAAAAAAAAAAAAGACACCCTACTTTTCACCACTGTTTGTGTATACTGTTAGGCCTGGTGTGTGCTGGAGCCCCAAACTGCTTGTAGGCATTTTGTGTATCCTCTTTGCAGCTGGTTGTGAACTCGAGTGCTCTTTCCAAGGTAACATAGTTTTCTAAGAAACTTCAGAATTCTACTAGGTTAAAAATATAAAAGGAGATGAGAATTTTTCAATATTTTTTATTAATCTTTTTATAAAAACAAAAGGCAAATCCCTCCTGTGCTGGTTAAGGACGGCCGTTATGATGTATTTCTTTTTATCTTCTACTTAAAAAATATTCTGAAGAAGTTTGCAAATAGTTCTCTGGCTGAGTCAATGAGCCTTCTTAGGAGAGGCATGTCCGCGCACCGGCGCTGAGTGTGCACGTGCTGTACAGCCACCGCTCGCCCTCCTCTCCATCTCTGCCCTCCCTTCCCAGGATTGCTGTGCTGTTTCCCCACACACACACACCAACTAGAGTTTGGTTTGTTTTGACTTGAACAGTTCCTGTTTAGCAAAGCCCTGAAGTTTGTTTATGCAAATAAAATACAATAAAAGAAGTAGTAGGTGTAACTCTGCTTTGTTTTGTGTTCTGAGTCTGGGGCTTCAGACTTGCCTTCTGAACTAATTGGGGAGGCCACAAGAGCCAAAAGCCGGTGACCAGCCCCAGTGCAGGAGAGCTCCTGGGCAAGGAGGTTTTAAAACACGGTGGTCCTGGAAGAGAAACGGGGTGGGACAGCAGAACAGGAAAGAGGAAGCTCCACCTGGTTGGGGCTGCCCCTGCCGTTCAGAAGCAGCAGTTGCAAGCAGTTGCTGTCCTGTTCCTGTTTTATACGGCTCTCCAGGTGGGGAGTGCTGCACCTGGAAGCGAGAAGACTGCACTGGCCAAGCAAGGATGTTCTTCCTCCAGGAGCTGGTCAGGGTGGAGTTTGCGGGTGCAAGAGCCAGGCAGCATGGGGGTGTTTGTTTTACCCATAGCCTGATGTGCTCTCTAATTTAGTTGCTAAAGCAACTGCTGTTTTTTAAGCAGTTAATAGACCTTTTAGCCCTTTTGCGGTAGTAATACTTGCATGGGAGGGGCGGGGGGCATGGGCCGCATTCTGCAGCTCTGCTGCCAGCAGGGATTGTGTCCCCTGGGAACAGGAACAACACTCCATCCGTGCTCCAAACCCACCTTCTGGCTGAAGACACGGCTCCAGGCAGCCCGGTTCTAGGCAGGCCCTAAACCCCAGTGCTGGTCAAGTGCGGCAGAGTAAGGTGGTCGTCGCGTTGGCTGGTGCCAGGCGGGAAAGGCTTTTCCCCAGCTGCCACCGGGAAGGCAGATTGCTCCCTGCTCTGACATCTGCGGGGGGTGCTGGGGCTGCAGAGAGCAGTCCTGCCTGGCGTTGGTTAATGGTGTTGCTAACAGCAGTTGGGACAGTGATGTGGGGTAAAGGTTCGTGTTTCCCCTCACACTTGAATTTGAGCCCTTGAGCCAAAGGGTGCCTGGCATTCCCAGCTCCTCAGCCTGGGAGAGCTTCCCCCAGGGAAACCTGTGTGGCCTGGCCAGCCCCCTCTGCCGGTGCTGATCCCCCGAGGTTCAGCATTGCCGTGTGGAATGGAATGTTCATGGTGTCACCTGGGGAGCCCTGGGGCTGCTGGTGGCCCTTCCGGCTTCCGCGCTCTGCGGCAGGACTCCGGCGGTGTGGCCGCACCAGCCCTGTGCGCTCGTGGTTTGTGGTTTCGGCCCCTCTGTGGTTCAGGTTTCACTTCCCCCTCCACACCGAAGGCCACAGACGCGCAGGGAGAGGCGGGCGGCTTTGAGCTGCCGTCCGGGGCCGGGTGTGACTCCTGCCTTCCTGCTTCACTCCCTGGGTTGGCAGCCCATGCCGGCCCATTCGGCTGCTGCCTGCACGTGCGGCTCAGGTTGTCGCCACGTGAGTGGTGCCAGAAGCTCAGCCCTAGTGCTGGACATGGCCGTGCCACACCATGGGCTGCCTTCTGGGTGCTGCCGGTGGGGCAGGGCGGCCTGGGGCTGCTGCTGGTCCTGTGGGGGCTCGGGGGGCTCGCCTCGCAGCGAGGCACCGCCCCGGCTGTCTGAGCAAAGTGGTCGCGGTCACAGGGCCGTGAGTCACCCCCGCGCCCTGCAGCGGTGGCTGGATTTGGCTGCTTCTGCTAAAGCCCCCATCCAGCAGCGACAGCCCACGCCACGCCGCCAGCATTTCACTCGTGTCCTGCCAGGATGGCTGGGTGGTCCCATGGCCGGGTGAAAGGTGGGTTGGGGCAGCTGGGGGGCTGACCCTACCAGGGGGCAGGAGGAGCCCCGTGGGGTGCAGGGATACACTGTGGACTGGCACTGAGGTGCTCTCTGCTTCGACTTCCTTCCCCGCGCGGAGACGATTTCCTCTGGCGTCACGTGCGCGGCGTGGGGCCGTGGCAGCCTGGCACCGCACCGCACCGCACGGCCTCGTGGGCAGCCCCGCACCAGCAGGTAGGATGGAGCGGCTGCAGCTCTGGGGGTCCCGCGCCTGGGGACCATCCTGGCCGGCAGCACCCGCACCGGGCCGCGCTGCTCCTGGGCCGTGCCTGTGCCCTGGGAGCTGGGGCAGCTGCCGAGGAGGAGCTGGGAGCGATGGAGCCCCAGGGCCTGGAGAGCAGCTCCCTGCGCCCTTGGGGCCAGGCATCCTTGTCCCCACGGCCCTTGCGGCTGCGGCCATCTCTGGGTGGATAAAACCTGCAGGTGCCTGCGAGGTCACCGTGGCGAGGGCTGTGCTGGTGGCAGCAGGGACCAGGCAGCATCAGGGCTGCTGGCCTGCCATGGGGACAGGGTGGCCCGCCACTGGCACGGCGTGGCCCACCACAGGGACGGTGTGGCCCACCACAGGGACAGGGTGGCCCACTATGAAGACAGGGTGGTCTGTGGGCACATGCCTGTGGCCTGATGCCCCATGTCCTGCCCTGCCGGGGGGCCTGTTCCAGTGGGACCCCGGGGCTCGGTGGGAGAGGGATGCTGCTGCGCCGTAGGCAGTGCTGGGACAGCATCCTGCCCGTGCCGCGGTGCCGCGCTCTGGGGGAGGTTTGCAGCCGCCTGCTCTGCCGCAGGCAGAGGAAGCGCCGACCGCAGCAGGGCTGGGTGCTGGGCCGGGTGCGGGAATAGGTGCAGAGTTGGGTGCGGGGATGGGTGCAGGGTTGGGTGTGGGGCTGGCAGGAGGGGCAGCTGTCCCCGAAGCGGCAGACAGGGTCCTGGGTACATGGTGCCAGAGACTGTGAGGCAGAGCCGCCATGGAGCTGGCTGGGTCCCGCCGAGCACCACTGCCCGCCTGGGCGGGCGCAGCAGCCAGTGCTGGTGGGAACCGGGAGCCCGGGAGTGCTGTGGGACCTTGTCTCCCACCCGTCCTGCCTGTGGGTGCCCTGGCAGGAGCTGTCCCACCCAGCCAAAGGGTCCCTGGGAGAGGGGCCACACCGAGGGTCCTTCGCCCAGCACCTGACGAGCCCCTTTGCTCCCCGGCAGTGACAGTGAAGGACGAGGTGGGCGAGGAGGGGGAGCACCCGGGTGAGTCCTGCACTGGGGCTGGGGGGGGAGGAGGGATGGAGACGGGGACAGGGACATGCCCAGGACAGGACCCCCGTGCCTGGGGCAAGGTCCCTGGTGCTGGGCCATGGCCGTGGCGGGGGCTCCCCGGCGGGAAGCACTTCCTGCCCTGCTCTCACCCGGCCATGCTGCACGGTGCTTGCTGTGCCGGTCTCGGCCCCAGCCCCGGTCCGGCCTCCTCTCCCCAGAGCTCCTGGTGCCGGTGAGGATGGAGCCGGCCAAGCTCCCCCCCAGCAAGAGGATGGCTCCTGCTCCCCCCGTCCCTGCCAAGGCCAAGCCAGCCCCTGTGCTGGTGAGCAAGTAAGACGCGGGCGGCTGTGCTGGGGCATCTGGGGCTGTGCCGATGCCGGTGCTCAGTCCCTGTCTCCCCGACACAAGGGCTGAGCACGGCCCGGCTGTGCCGCTGTACCACCTCTGCCGTCCCCAGGCCCGGCGGACCCCAGCCCTGTGCCTTGGCCGACACGGAGCGGGGCAGAGCTGGTGACCCAGGTAGGTGCTGGGTGTCGGCACTGGGTGCTGCAGCCATGGAGGGGCCGTGCGCTGACACTCTCTCTTTGGCAGATGCCGACGGCTTCAATGCGGTGCCAGTCACCACGGCCAGGCTGAGCCACCCCACTGCCGCACGCCCCCGGGTGCCCGGCCAGCGGCCACCCAGCCTCACCCTGGGGAGCGTGGGGGGTCCCTGCGGGGGAGACCACCCCCAGGGGCTGCCCCGTGCCGGGCTCTGTGCCCCGCTCCCCAGCGTGGGGCAGGCGTCCGGCCCGCCGTGGAGCACAGAGGTGCCGGCGGTGCCGCGGCCGGAGGAGAGGCTGGCCCTGGAGGACCTGAAGGCCGAGGTCCGGTCCCTGCACATCCTCGTGGACCTGATGCGAGTCCAGCACCTGTGAGTGGGGATGGGGTGGCGGGCGGGGGGGGGGGTCCCCAGCAGCTCCCAGCTGCTCACTGTTGGATCTGGCCCCGGCTGAGCCGTCCCCGGCGCGTTGCAGGCGGGACCTGGAGGACATGCGGCTGGAGATATGCCAGGAGCGCGCCAAGCGCCAGGCGCTGCAGGTGAGTCCCGGGCAAGGGGCTGCCCCTGTGCCAGGGTCCCCCGCTGCCCCCCAACGCTCATGGCCTCTCCCCGCAGGCGGAGATTGAGCGGGTGAAGAAGGTGCTGCCCTGCTAGCGCCATGGGGGCTGTGGCTGTGGCGGCAGTGCTCACCGCTCTGTGGCCCTGGGGACACGGGGCAGGCGGGTGGCACGCGGTGCTGCTGGCGCGGTGCCGGTGCCGTGCCCAGTGCCCCCCACCCCGGCCCTGCTGCCCCCAACCCCATCCCGGGTCTGTGCCAATACGGGCCTGAATGCCCACCCTGCACCCAGGCACTGCTCCCTGCGCTGTGGTGCGGCCCCAAAGCTGTGCAACGTATAGATCTTGTTTACAATAAACTGGTTTGGGTACAGAGTGCTGCTGGGCTGCGGGTGCTGCAGGGGGGAGAGCCCCGGGGCTCTGCTCTGGGCTGACACGGCCCTGCAGGGTTGGGCTTGGCTGGGCTGGTCCTACTGCGGCATGGGGGGGGTCCCATCATGGCACAGGGGGTCCCACCGGGGCACAGGGGGGTCCCATCATGGGGGGGGACGGGGACGGACACTCACCAGGGCTGGCTCACTGCAGAGCCCAGGGCAAGAGCCCGCAGAGCTCAGCCCCAGGAGCAGATGTGCTGGCCGGCAGGGCAGGGCTGCAGGCTCCCCTAGCCAGGCCTGGGGGGGCCAAAAGTGCCCCCCCGCCACCCTCTGCACCTCATCCCGAGCTGGGGGGTGTAGTGCTGGGGTCTGCAGCGGTGCTGGGACAGCACCACCTCCTCCTCCTCCTCCTCCAGCCCCCGCACCATTTCCCAGCCCCGACGCATCCTGGCCTCCAGCCACAGGCGTGGGGCTGGGAGAACATCTGGAAAACATCTGGATCCTGCTGGCGCTGGCGGCGCGGGGGACCGGCCTGGGAAGGAGCTATTTTTATAATGCTGCCGGGGAGGGGGCTGGGGAGGGGGCGAGGGGCCCCACACCCCACGAGGCCGGGTGGGTGCCAGGACCACAGGCAGGATGCAGCCCAGCGCTGTGGGGAGCAGCCCCCGTCCCCAGGGAGCACCCATCGCCCCGAGAGCCCAGCGGGGAAACATCCGCCGGGAGGGCGCTGGGTCAGGGCCAGGCGGTGCCGGAAAGGGCCCCGGCTAATTTTAGTGGGGCCGGGGGGGGTGGGGGGGGGGTGGGGGGGGGGTGTGGGGAAATTGGCCTGGAGAGGCGGCCATGGCCAGACACACACACACACACACACACACACCCCACACCCCACCCCCCCCCCCCCCCCCACCCCCACCCCCCCGCACTACTTTGCAGCTCGCTTGGCTGCTGCAGCCATGGCCACCCCGGCATGCAGGCCCCCCGCCACACTGGGCTCCAGGTAGTCTATAACAGCACCATGTTTCTGGGGCAGGACCCCACAGCTTACACAGACAAACGGCCCGTGACCCACAGGGTTGGGTCTCCCTCCCATGCCGAGTCTCTGGGGCCAGCGCCCACGGCCGAGCCAGGCAAGGTCTGCCTTGTCCTCGTCCCTGGAGGGTCCTGGGGCTGCTCGGCTGGTGCCAGCAGTCGTACCAATGGCTCAAAGTGCATCGTGTCCCGCAGCGGCGGGGGTGAGTCTGGCCCCGGGGGTGCCCGGGTCCGGCTGGCAGTGGTGCAGAGATGCTCCGGAGCAGCTCCTCCAGCCCAGGGGCAGCGAGCAGTCCCCTCCCCACCATCCTCTCGTCTCCTGGCCCCACACCGGGTCCTGGGCAGCTCCTGGGGGTGGCACGTTGTCGGCTGAGCGACCGGGGGAGCTGGGCACAGTGCTGGGGCAGCTGCGCCAGTGCCGGGGCTCAGTAGTAGTGGACACGGCCCAGGGTGCCGGTACCAGTGCCCAGGATGTCGGGCTGCCCATTGCGCCAGATCTCACGGATGATGCGCTCGCGCTCCTCCAGGCGCTGTGCCCGCTCCAGCTCCTCTGCCGAGGCGAAGACATTGATGGCCAGCGCTCCGTCCCCAGGGCCATGGCTCTCCAGCGGGATCTCGGTCATTGGCAGCAGCGACTCGGATGCTGCATGGTCAACAGTGTCCTCTTCCTCATCCTCCTCATCGTCCTCCTCCTCCTCGTCCTCGCTGAGGTCCCTTGGGCAAGGCGGGGGGCGTGTGACGGGCCGGCAGGAGATGCGCAGCACCAGCAGGCACAGGGTCAGCACCAGCCCGAAGCAGACGCCCAGCACGAAGTAGAGCCCAAAGCTCTCGGGGTTGGCTGTGGGGAGAGCAGAGGGGATGAAGGACCGGCCTGTGCCTGTTGTGGGGCCCACGGTGGCCCCGGGGTCCCCTTGGGACGTGTCCCCACCGGTTCTGGGCAGGCTCACCTCGGATGTGCGCATATGCGGCCATGCTGTTGCTCAGCAGCTCCATGTCCCGCCTGCGGCTCTCCATCCTGCGCCTGGTCACGCTCAGTGTCTCTGGGGACAGCACGTGCTTGGCATCTGCGGGACACGGGGGCTGAGCAACGTGGGGCTGGAGCCCCCCAGAGTCCCCGTCCCCTCTCGGGCCATTCCTGCATGCAACCATGCCCCGAGCTGGAGCAGGGACTTGTACCCAGTCTGGGCTGCTCCAGACGGGGCTGAGCCCCACCAGGTCCCAAACCGGAGCCGTCCTGCACCCGCCGCCCCTCCATTCTTCCTGTGGGACTAGGACGGATACGGCTCCTCCAAGACACTGCGTCAAGCGGCTCTGCGGCACTGGGCCAGGCTTTCCATCCCGCGCCCCAGCCCCAGGCACAGGACGTGGGGCCGGGCCGTGGGGCTGGGCTTGGTGCCGAGCGGGGCCAGGGTCCCAGCACAGCCCTGCAAGCCTGCCCACGCCGGCAGGGCCATGGGGTACGTGGGAGCTGGTGCTGCCTGTGCACACGTGTAGGCACACGTGCACTCCCCACACAGCCCCTCTGGGACAGCGTGTCCCCGTGCTGCTCCCAGCCCAGATCCAGCCTCGGCCGTTTGCCGCAGGGGCAAGGACTGGCCCGCGGTGCAAAGGCCGCCAGGCAGCAGGGAACACCGCTGAGCCGGGGCTGATCCCTGCGCCCACCCCACACACCCCCCCCCAGCTCCCACCACAGCCCTGGAGCAGGATGAATGAGGGCCAGGTGCTGGCCCAGGAAATGTTGCTGTGCCTTCCCAGCGGGACCAGCCACAGGAACCTGCCCTGGGAGTTGGGGAGGGGACGGGGTGCCTGAGCCCCCGCTGGGGTGCAGGGGCAAGCACCCACCTCCTCCTGCCCAGGACCCGTGTGGCTCCAAGCAGCTGAGCACCGGCCCTGGCTGCCCATCCCTGTGGCCCCTCACTGCCCCCCACAATGCTGCTGTGGGGCCGGGTCCCCCTCAGCTGTGGGGTGCCGAGGCCCCCAGGGCACGGGGCTGGATGCAGGGCTGGGCAGCGCGCAGGGTGGAGGTGATGCAGCGCCTGGCCCTGGCGAGGGACAAGCTCATTTCCCAGAAACGGCTCCAGGGAGGGAGGAATGAGGAAAGAAATGCAGAAAATGTGACACATCAGCAGAACCATCCCCGGACAGTCCAGTGCTGCAGGGGCTGCCGCACATCCCAGGGCTGGGCAGCCCCTCTCGGTGGGACACCCTGAAACACGGGCAGTGGCATCTCCGGGGGGGTCCCAGTGCCCTCCCCAGGGAGCAGCCCCACTGCCAGCCCCTGCAAGGGGGCCGGCTGGGAGCTGCACAGTCCCACTGTGGGGCTGGAGGGGCAGAGCCCCGCCGGCGGCAGGGCTGCTGGTGAGGGCACCGCCGGGCTGGCTCCAGGGCCATCGAGGTGCTCAGCACCCAGAGCTGGGTGCCCACGGCCTTGGGCTGTGGCAGGCACAGAGTGTGAGTGAGCCCGGGGACAGCAGGGACAGGCAGAGGGAGCTGGGCCCCGGTGGGTGCTATGTGCTGGGCAGGAGAGCGCTGAGTCCCCACCGCCAGACCGGGGCTGCCCTGGACCCCCGGGGGCACCAGAGTGGGGTCACCCTGGGATAGGGGTGCTCCTGCGGGCACAGCCCCAGAGCGCTCAGCCCTGCATCCCCGAGCCCTGCGTCCCCAAGCACCAAGCTCCGAGTCCCCAAGCACCCAGCCCCGAGTCCCCAGGCACTCAGCCCTGCATCCTCAACCGCCGCGCCCCTGAGCCCTGAGCTTCGCATCCCCAAGCACCGAGCTCCGCGCCCCCAAACCCCGCGGCCCCGGGCACAACACTGGAGCACCTCGAGCAGGCAACGGGGTAGAGCCGCGACACCCCACCGTGGCCATTGGGGCTGGGCAGAAGCAGGGAGGGTGTCGGGGTCCCTCGGGATGCCCCGTCCACCCCGCGGTCCCCTGCAGCCATGAGCCCCGTGCCGGTGCCCGAGGGCCAGCGTGGCTGGTACTCACCGGGGGGGCAGGCGGGAAGGCGAGCGGTGGCAGGAGCCCGCTGCACTTTGACTGGAGAGAGGGAAGAGAGAGAAAGGTCTGTTTAGCATTAACGCCGCAGCAACAGGAAATAGTTTGGAGGCGGCTGGCGGTCAGCGCTCTCCGCCGGAGCCAATGGCAGCCCCGTCCCGATGCTGAGCGGGGCGCGGGACCGGGGTTCGTCCCGCTCCCCTGGGACGCTGCGCTCGGCCTGCTGCGGAGCCGCCCCGGAGCCCGAAGCCGGGAGCAGGGAGCCGGGAGCAGGGAGCAGGACCGCGGGCGGGCAGCTCCAGGGCCCATCCCGGCTGTGCCCAGCGCCCGCCTGGCAGGCCCAGGCCTGGCTGTCCCCAGGCCCAGGCCGGGCTGGCGGTGCCGGACTCCAGCCAAGCACCGCGGCTTTGCGCGGCTCTGCCTCGGTTCGGCGAAGCCCCGCGCGTTGCACCGTGCGTGCAGGGGGTCCTGGGGCAGCCCCCCCCCCCCCACCCCGGGGCGGTGTGGGGCCGGCAGGGTCCTGCCCTGCTCCTGCCCGCCCTCGGCCCCCAGCGCGGCCAGGCAGGGACGGAGCAGCGAGGGCCCCCCCACAGCGCCCTGGCCCCGCCGCAGCCCGCCGGCAGCGTGTGCCGCTCGGGAGCGGTGCGGGGCAGAGCCGAGGCGCGGGCAGGGGCTCTGCCCCACGCGGGTCAGCCCCGGACACGGCGGGGCTGCTGGGGCCGGACCTGCGGGACGCGGGGCTCTGTGCCCCACGGCTGTCCCCAACGGGGGCCGGACCGGGCGCGATGGGCTCGGCGCGGGCAGCGCCCGGCCGGGGGAGCCGGGCCCGGGGCAGGGCTGGGCTGCGGGGCCCCGGGGCCGTTCCGCTCCGCGCCCGTCCCGCTGCGCCCTCTCGCGTCTCCCCACGCACAGCAGCCCCGCAGCCCCCCCCGGCCCCGCACTCCCCCACCCCGGTCCGCGCCCCCCGCTCCCGGCTCCCCCCACCCCGCTCCCGGCCCCCACGGGCTCGCTGCGCGCCGGGGTCTCGGTATGAAGTTTTATTGCCGACATGCAGGAGTAGTTTGATGTAGTACAAAAATAATGTCTTTATACAAATCTTTTTCCTCTTTTTTTTTTTTTTCTCTCCTTTTTTTCTTACAACAGGCTCCTTCCCGCAGCGCGGCCCCCCGCCCGCACCCCCAGCCGCTCCTGCCCTCCCCCCACCACCCCTCTTCCAGTTTGCTTTAATACACGTGTGATTTACTGGCGATGACCAGCGCGCAGGAATAGTGGGTATGATACAGCCGTGCAGAGGCCCCGGAATATTGCTTTAACTTTTAGGGAAAAAAACAAAACCAAAAACAAACAGGTGTGAGCAAGACAGCAGAAAACCAGATAGAGAGAGCAGGGCCCAGCTGGGGGGTCAGGGCCCAGGGGTGCTCACCAGGTCCCTGCTCTGCTGCTGGTGGCACAGGGGGGGGACAGGCACAGACCTGCCATCTTTAAAATAAATAAGGCTAAGACTTGAGGCTACTGGCTCAGCTGGCTGGGGTTGGTGCAACTGTTCTAGTCTGTATTAGTGTTCACAATTCCCTGCCTGCCCGCTGCCAAGCGGCTTTAGCGAGTTCGCAGGCAGGACATAATGCCCGATGCTGCCCAGGAGTTTCAGGTCAATCCCTAAGTCCCCACAAAGACACCGCTACGTTGGCCCAGGCTAGACACAGTCCGCTGCCCCAGCCCGGGGCACGAGAAGGCAACATGCTACAACTACATCTGCTACTCACTCCCTACCTGCACATGCTGGGGGGGTAGAGCTGACCCCAAAAAGCAGGGCCAGCACCCACAGCCAAGGCCACGGCCGCTGTTCCTGTCACTGCTCACAAATTTCCTTGTGCCCAGCCTGAAGCTGGCAGGAGAGCGCTATGCTGGAGCTGCCGTGGGGCTGGGAGCAGCCGGAGAGCTGCCGCCCTGGCTGGGACACGGCGAGCCCCAGCACCTCTGTGAGAGAACAGTTCATCTGGCAAGACAGGCATCCAGTTCACAAAATGAGGCTCAGAAACAATTGTTCCTGTTCTCAAGCACAGGCAAACGCTCTTCCAGTGGCATCAGGTGACAAACCGGGACATCCTTCTCCCGCCTCAGCGCCACGCGGGGACAGCGGCAGCAGCCCCAGGTTTGTGTGGCAAGGCTGGGATGGCAAGATAAGCTAGGGAACAAATACAGTAGAGACTTCAGCCAGCCCCTTCCTAATTCTAGGCAGATTATTTTGGGAAGCTTTTCACATTATAACTCATATATTATATCTGTACCACAACTGAAGTGTGAAAATGCTAAATCAGAATTAATGCAATTTTAACTGCACCTTAGATAAGCTACTGAAAAATAAGATTAAATCATATATTCTTAATGAAACTAAAAGAATCAGTGAAAGGTGGGAAAGAGGTCAGAGGCCACACCAGGCCGAGTCCTGCAAAACCTTTGAACTGCGGACAAGATCCAATCTTTGCAGCGATCGCCTGCAAGAATGATCCTTGCCCATGGCAGTGGCCGGGCTCTCCAGGCAGCCCTGGTGACACCGGGTAGCCGGGCAGCTGTTTGTGCTGCTCGTGAAAGCCTCAGCACACTGCAGCCCACACACGGCCACGGAGGGTTGACACCACAGCCAAACCAGGTGGCACGATAGGGACAGAAAAAGATTTGATGCAGATGAAGGGAAGTGGGAGGTTTCAAGAAATTCTTCCTTTCGAGAAACCCTGATAAATCTAAGCTTATTCAAACCATATGGAGCGAATGCAATCAGCCGACTCTCCATACTGCACAGCCGCAACTCTTGTGCCAGCAAACCAGCTTCACCCTTGGTAGTCTTCTCCTTTCCCACAGGCTTTGCTCGATCCAGAGAACAGCATGGTTAAAAAGACAAGAGAGGTAGATTACAGTCATGATTAAAAGCAGATTAGTCATCGAGGCTTCGATTTAAAAAACAGATTCCAGAAGATGCCAAGAAGTTGCTGCTTCCAAAACTAGCTTTTTCAAAAGTCTTCTCCCTCCAGAGTGAGTGTGAGTGTGTCCCTGAACAGAGCTCAGAAGAATTGCTACATTATTCTCCATCACGGGACACTGGTATTGCTGTTGAGCTGTAGTAGGCGACGTGAAAGGCAGACTGCAGGATGGTGCTTGTGCTCTCAGATGTGTGGGAAGCTACTTCCGAAGGTACCTCTGGGCCAGGATAGCTGCGTCCAAAGGGTTCATGGGCTGGGCGTCATGGCCCAGGCGTCGCACGGGGGGGATGTTCCCAAACTGCCGCTTCTGTAGGAAGCTCTTGGCCTCATGCAAGGTGTTCTTCTCCTCGGCCAAGAGCAGCTGCTGCCTCATATAGTTCTCGAACTCATACTGCGAGCACTCCTCCGTCACCTTCACCTGCGAGAAGCACCCCATCAGAGCCACAGCAACAAGCAACGGTCCCACAGCTCCCCTCCGATGGTCCCGAGCTACCATGGGATAACTGGAGCTTAATGCAAGCACCGAACCTGCTGCCGGACGTACAGGCAGGACTCACCAGTGCCACCAGGAACAGAGGTCTGGAAACCTCAGTGGCTCTGTCCTGACGCAGCTCATCCCAACCCTGCCAGATATTCAGGGGCTGCAGCTGTTTGACCCCAGCTCTCACATCCCCCCAAGCACTGCGGAGGGATTTCTGATGGCAACACCAACTACAGCATCGCAGGCAAAAGCTCCTACAAGGCTGTCCCCAGGCAGTGAGGTCACTGGCCACCATTTCCAACACAAAATACGCTGGCAAGAAAACAGGATGTTCGCTCCATTGCAGAACTCACCAGGAGCCTGAGCCAACACCGCTACCTCCTCCCAGCTCTCCCAGCGCATGTGAGCTCTCAGCTGTGTGCAAGGGAGTGAGCGCTGCTCAGAGAGCAGCAACTGCCCCTGGGCCAGCTCTGTGGCCGTCAAGCTCACTTCCAGGCAGCATGGCCAGCTGGATGTGAGTCCCAGTCCCAGCAGCATGAGCCTTTCCTTCCGCTGCGCAGGACTGCAAGGGCCTCGGCCACCTCGCAGAGCAGCAGCCACAGCTGGGTCCTCGCCAGCCTCCCCTCCCCAGCTCGGGGCCACAGGGGCTGCCATCTCTTTCCACTAAAGACAGACTTAGCACGGGGGCACAGAAAAGCAGTTCTAGGGAAAGGAAAGTAGGAAAACCTACCTCTTGGGGGTGTTCAGGGTTAGCCACTTGGTCATCGATGTCTGGCACCACTTGCAAAGGGCCACTCAGCGAGGACATGGACTGCCTGGGGGGAAAGCACAGCATCAGGCACCTGGAGCTCAGCCCCCACTCACCCACCCTCACCCACCAGCCTGGCCAGGGTAATCCTGCCTGGCTTGCCATGGCTGGCCACCACAGTGTGGCACAGCGCTGTCTGGATGCCACACCAGCTACTGCTACTAAAGGATGCTATTCCAAATTCAACTTCCCTGGTATGAAATCACGTCAAAATCCCCAGAGCTGGTGGGGTTTTGTTTGTTTTTTTTTTTTTTTTTTTTTTTTTTTTTTTTTTTTTTTTTTAAAAAAACAGGATGTGGAACTGTAACTCTTGCATAGGTAGGAGAGAAAACAGCCACAGCTCCAAAAATCACAGACTTCACTGCTGACTCAACAGGCAGCACAAGAACTTTGCCCAGGCATGCTGTGCAGCACAGACAGAAGGTCATGGGGCTGACAAGAGGGCTGCACCAAGCAAACATCACCAGGATCCATTTCTGCTGGAGTATGCTACTGGAATCTCATCCCAGTGGGTTCATGCCAGTCCTGGAGTCAGATTTGCCCCCAAAGGGCATCCCCACCCTGCACGTGTAGTGTTCCCACTTGTAATGGCACTGCCTGCTCTTCCCCTCTAGAGATCTCGTGCCTGCTTTTACTGAACGGGTAATGCAGTGCTAACCGCAGGCTTGCAGGAAGCGTCTGCATTCGGCCGCATCTGTTTGTACATGTAAGATATTCCTGACCATTAGACTTTCTTTAAAAATCAGATCTGGGAGCACAAGGGGGGGGCACAGCAGCAAAGTACCCCAGTACTATTTTGTAACGCTATTGCTTTACAGACTCCAACCTTGGCCACAATGACAAGCATTTGTACAGGCCACTCTGGCTGTATCCATCAGCAGACACCAATGGTTGAGAGACAGGATTTAAAGGCTTTTTTGCAGTTCCCTCAGATCATCCTCCGGTGTCCTGTTTGGCAGCAGTCTGCTGGCTGCAGCTGGAATAACACAGCCTGCGGCCAGAGACGCCATGTTCCTGTCTCTCCACTTGCACATACCATGATGCTATGATGGAGCTGAGAGAATCCAGCACTTCAGAAGCTGTCAGACGCTGCTGCGGATCCAAGACCAGCAGTTTTCGGATCAAGCACACAGTGTTTTCTGAGACCCGTCCATCCCTGGGAGAGAGAATGCACGGTGAGCCCAAGTGCACAAGGTGGGCAGACGCAGCAGCAGGACGGACACGCTGGGAGCCCAGCTCAGGAACTAGAGGAGCCACCGCTGCTCTGAGTGAGAGACCCCAGAATTAGTCGGGAGGTCGATTCTCTGTCCCTGCCGCACGGGGCCTCTCTCACCTTTGCACAAGATGTCCCAGCTCTGCTACTCCTTCCTCGGTGTCTACTGCACACAGTCTTTGGTCTCATTACTGCTGCGACCCTCAGGGGCTTTGATTGAAGCCCCTCCAGCTCCGGCTGTCCCAGTACGGCCCAGAGCACCGCCCGCACAGGCACTAAGAGAAAAGCCTCCCCGGGACAGGCTGTACTCACTCAGGGATGGTGTACTCAGCAGCCTTGATTTTGCGGAAAAGCTCCTGAGGTATGCTGTCATAGAAGGGGAACTGGCCATAGAGCATGGTGAAGAGCACCACGCCCAGCGCCCACATGTCACTGGGTTTTCCACGGTACGGCCGTCCTGCAGGGAGCAAGGAGAGACAAAAGCAACAGGCTTCATGACACCGCTCACGTCTGTGGCCCACCACCAGCAGTAAAGGCGCTGAAGCAACCTCTGCATGTGATCCTTTTGTCTAAGCATTAATCAAAACCGCTCAAGACTTCCTACTGCAAGACACTATGAACCTCTTTCAAAGGTGCACCCGTTGTGAATAAGCACATTGTTCACCTCCACACAGGTGTCTTCCCTTTCCCTATAGAGCAGGGCTGTCCCTGCTGAATGGCCCTGAGGTGACCCAAAAGCATCACGTAATTGGAACTACTGCATCCTGTGCTGGAGCTCACTACTCTCCCCTTCACCATCCCTTCAGACTTGCCACTGGCAGCCCCTGAGCCTCGCAGGCTCCACAGATGCACCTCGCTGTGAGTCCGGGTCAAAGAAGAAGAGAACTTAAGGGCCAGTGAGCACGGGGAGGCAGGAAAGAAACCCTGAGAAGAGTAAGTGCTCCTCAGGCAAAGAGTGGTCCAAGACTAACCCCAACCTCACCACTGGCTGCACCGGAGATTTGCATGGAAGTGCAGACTAAGACCCTCCACACCCGGCTCAGATTGAGCCCATCGAGGTGGGACTCTGCCTCCAGAATGGATCCAGCAGACGGCACTGAAGCCTGCCGTGAAGCCATGGAGGGCATGGGAAGGTGCCTCCCTGAAAGCTGCTGCAGCCTCAGTATGCCCTGGGATTTGCTCAATGGAAACACTGCTTTAAAGCCCCTTACACAATAAATCAAAAAGCAGCGTGCATGAGGATCAAAAAATTAAACTCCAGTGCTGTACCACAGCATAGGACTGAGGGAATGACTTCCTCTGACTCACGCAGTGAGTCACTGCTGCAGCATTTGTTATTTGTACTAATTATTCTTTGCTTTATATGCTCAAAAAAAGGCACCTCTCCCTCCTCCTCCAGTTTTTCCTGCGGTGACATTTCAGCAGCCATAAAATGCAAGCCATGTCTTAGAAGAAGACAGCTTCTCCTGGAGACCTAAAACAATGATTAATTCTTTAGGCGTTTTAGCTTCCTCTTGCACAGGAGTATCAGCAATACAGACAGAGGGATGCTCAGAGTCTGAAGGTGGTGGTGAAGCCTGGAATGTCCTCAAGTAACTTTTCCCTCGATGCTTGGAGGGGAACTACAGACTGAGCCATTTTGGAACAGCATTTTCAAGAGCACAGGATGGGGCTGCACAGACACCCTGTGGGGAAGAGCTAACCGCAGAGACATCAGAGCCGGAGCACAGTGCAATGGCACCCAAAGGTCAGCCCAGGTGGTGCTACAGCAGGACGCAGTCCTGTACCTAAGGCTGCTCCTTGCAGGGTCTTGAACAGCCTCAGCTCTCAGAGAAGTCAGCAAAGACAGCCTGTTCAGTGCCAACGGTGTGACCTACAGACAGCCCAGTCAACCCACCAACAAGAGAGCCGTTAGAAGAAACATGGGCGCTTGGAGTCAAGCTGTGCTGGCGGGGAGAGTAACAGGGCTGAAGTCCAGGACAGAACGGTTCCCCGGACGAGCTGGAAGGAGCAGCTCCACACAGCCTTTACCGGCCACTTGAGCTGCAACTGCTCCAAGCTCCTGCAGAGCAATTGGCTCCTATCATCCATCTGGTTACAGGGGCCTCAGGATATCCTGCAGAACAGGAAAGGCCTGCGAAAAAACACACGTTCCACCTCCCCGGCTGCCTCTGTTCCCTTCCTGGCTTAGTCCTGCCCAGAAGGGAAGCAGTCTCAAACCTGCCTGGCAGATCATGACGGAAGAGCTCAGCTACACTTATTGCTGCTGCCTGTAAACTTGACAACAAACTTACTGAGGGGAGTCCACTGGGTCTGGACATACCAAGACTAGCTCCCTCTGAGGGCATTTCTGAAATACAATAGCTCAGGATACCATAAACAAGTAGCTCCAATCTTCAGCAGAGGTGTTTTCAGTATTCCAGAAGTTACCCTCACAAACAAATGCAACAGACCGGTGAGGACTCTGCCTTTCACACTGGCTGTATGCACATCAGCGAGCGGTGCTGCCTAACGTACTGCCAACTGTCCAGAAAACAGTTGGTGCTGATGACCCACAGTCCACAGTTTTAAGCAGTTTCCCATCATCCTAATGCCACCCAGCCCAGCGGATGGACAGCCCTTGGCAGGTGGGATGCATTAGGGGGGATCTTGGACTGCCCCTGCAGTTCAGCTCCATCCAGAGGGAATTTTAATAATCTGTGCTCACAACGAGTACTCCGCAACATGAGCTAATGCACGGAGAGATGCTTCAGATGCAAAGTCCCAACTGTAAATGCACCTTTCAATGCACTCTAGTCAAGCTCACCTGGATGACAGAAAAAACCCCCTCAACCCCCCCCAAAGCGATGCCTCCATCACTGCCTGCTCAGCTACTGCCAGCACAAAGGCTAGCACAGTAGCAGAGTTCATTGAGGAGAAGCTTCCTGAAGCAGCTAGACAGAAACCACATCTGTTTCTGAAAGTCCCATGCACTGGAAACAGTTAAAAGGTGGGAGGACACTGTTTGTGTCCTGTTTGTTCTCTGCAGAACAAAGCTGTTCTTCAGAGACTTCTGCTTAAGTCCTCTGCTGGAGACAAGACACAGCCCGAACAGACTGCAAGTCTGGCCTGGTGTGATCATTCCTTTATTTTTAAGTAACTCCTCTCTCTGACTGAGAGAAGCTGCCCAGATTAAAAGCTGTTCCCTTCTGGAAGCAAGCAGCAGCTGCAGCAACTGCTCCTCTTAGTGTATGACCTGGAATAAACTGACCTTATGGTGGGATTTGGACCGATTGCCTCTTAGGCCTAGGGATTTACCTGCAACTTAAGTGAACAAGATTCAGACGTGGGAAACTGAAGATCTTGTCTGCAGTCAGACTTACTTAGGAACAGGCAGGGAGCTTTTAGTTAGCTTTGAAGTTCAGACTAGCCTTAAGAAAAAAGTTACACTTGCTCCTTCCCTCCATACTTTCCCAAGTGGAAAAAACAAACTGTCTCATAATTGGACCCTAATTAAGAGGCTCTCAGAAGGTAAGTTACATATGGGAACAGAACTAGGTGGTTGTCACTTATTGTCAAGAGCCACAAATAAATGAAACAAGGGTTAAGTGTGGGGGCTGAAGGGGATTGCCTACCACTGAGCACATCTGGGCTGATGTAGGCAGGGCTCCCTCGCTGGTCTTTCAGCAGGTCATCCTCACTCACGAGGTGCTTTCCGAGACAGAAGTTTGTTATGGTTATTCGATGAGTCCTGGGGAGAATCAAGAAGACATCAGTGAACACGGGTCATCCTGCACGAGCCAAACAGCACAGAGGAAGTTAACGCCAAAACAGAGGTGTGTGTCCATGGGGCTTTTTGGGAAGCTTGAAGTGCTGGGAAAACACCAGCAGGGCTGTAAGATCAACTCTGTCCCGACGGGGAGGGATTCCACACCTGTCAGCATGGCTTGCAAGACTCTTACAGGGGGAGTAACAAGACTCTTACAGGGGGAGTAAGAGGATCTTTTTTACAGCTATGGATAATGTCTACGTTCAACTTGAGTGGCACGTGTAAGCGTGGCCGTAGGCACAGGGTGCTCACGGAACCTGCCCACCTTGTAGCCACACAGCCACCTTTTGGCCAGCCTCCCTAGGAGCATGCTGGCCAGCAGCACAGCACCCCACAGGCATCAACAGCACCAGGATCTGCACTTCTGTGCTTGCTGACCATTGTAGGGCAGTTTATTTTAACAGCAGATTCTCTGCCACGCTTCTCAACTACCATCTCTGAAGGCATCTTCTCCACATAACATTTTCTGGAAGCCAAAGGAAAATGCCCAACAGAAGGGCTGCCCCACGACTGCGCTCCATGCACTGTTTGCTTAGGCATCACAAGCAGATGAGCTACAGGACCTTTGATCAGATTCTTCTGATTCTTCTGACCACTTCTGCGTTACCCAGCAGTTCCACAGCAGGAGCCCCATGGCAGTTTTACCTGATCTGCAGGACTGTTCTGCACATGCAAGTACACAAAACAGAGAAATCAACGTCCAAAAGACCTCCTGCATTTGAGTATTTCAGAAAAGGTGGGAACTGCAGGTACACGCGACTTCTCTGTTAAGATACCCCTACTTCCCTATAGTATTGCCAGCTCCAATTAATGATTTTTTTCCAGGGAAAGTGAGCTCATTACAAAATTACTACCACATTAAATCTATCATGTCACTCAGGTACTTTGGATTTTAACGTACAACTTAAGGGCTGAGCAGAAAAACACTGTCTAGAAGATTTCTATATCCTTGAAAAGTATTACACAACTAGAGCCTGAGAGCATGAATTAAATCAGTCAAAATAACCAAGAAGTATTTCTAGCAAATCTAACAGACAAGTGAAATAAAACCAAGTGTGGGTTGGCAATGGAGAGTTGATTATTAAGACAGGCAGACTTGTGTTTAAGAAGCATTAGCTCCAACTGTCAAGAGACTTCTCTGGCTGAATAACAATTTGCAGGATTTGTTAAAGGTTTAAAAGACTAAGTGTTCTAAAGGACACTAAAATGTTCAGGGTTGCTTGGTTTTATTTAGTCACCGAAATCTGATATAATCTGTAATCATCCAACTACTGCGCTGGCTAATTGGAAAATTTGCAAGGCTTTAACGTCCGCGTCTTGCGGGGGGCAATGTCTGAGGGATGTTCACCAGCCCAGGGTGTAACGTGCCTGATGAGGACTTTGCAGTGATATAATTTCACTCCCCCATCAACAGAAAAGACCTGGGTCCTTTGTCAGCATGGCTGGAACAGAACAAACATTTCTGATCAGCCCAAGTGACTGGTCCTCTCCATGGTGATCTATTCTTACGCCTCACCCACCCTTTCACATGACTCACTGCTGTAGAGGCTACAGTTTTTCCTCTCCAAAGTAGGCTTGCTAGTAAAAAGCAAAACCATAGCATGTAATACAAAGCATTACTTTGGCAAGTGTGTTCACAAAGCTTCAAATACCTCCCCCTTCCTGCTAGTGGGGGCCCCTGTGTGCAGCTCTATCAGTGGGATGCTCCACTGCACGCTTTGCCCAGAAAAGAAGGGAAGCGCTGGGTGGATGCTTTAAAGCAGCAACCTTTGTCTGCCTCTTCCTAGCAAGAAGAAGAATCAAAGAAGCAAGCAGAAGATAAGAGATTTATTTTAAAGTAGCTCTGTAGAAACAACTTTACACAATCTACAGGTGGCCCTGAAAACCACCAGCTGCTGTGCGAGAACACCAAGAAGTTCAACCTCAGTAGGTAAAATCGGCTTGCTTTCAAACAGTATTAGGGGGGAGAAGAGAGCAAGCTGTGACCACGGTGAACCTGCACGCTTTGTGCAGACTCTGGAAGCCTGCAGACCTAAAGCCTTCCAGTTTTTTATTCATTCCACAGAAAACCAGACAGTGTGAAAAGACAATGAATTCCACTCATTCTTAAAGTTAGCGCGAAATATTTAGCCAGTAATGTAATACCAAAGGACACAGCAGAGCATCTGAACTGGAACTAGCTTCCCAACTAAGTCACTACATAACCCAAGACAACTAAAACAACTCCAAGGAGCCATCAAGCAAAGCACACACTACCACCAGCTGCCTCTCACTCGAGCTGAACTCAGGCCCCACTGATGCCGTTCACTCTGCTCCGGGTCTGCACAGCATCCAAGACACGTTGGACATCAGTGCGTTATAAACTGAAGCTTCCATCAAACCAGCTAATGGGAACAAGGAAGCTATTTCAAGCACAAATACAGACTAGACAGAAGAACTTTTGTTTAGATAAGTAAATATTTTACTGCTAGCAAAAACACAGCAGCGTAACAGTCAAAGATTTAACACTGCTGTGATTATAGTACGGACTGCAGTGCTGGGAATTCCTTTAGCACGACGGAAAATGAGTTATGTGAACAGAACCACTTACCACATTTTAATTTTATATATATATATATAAAAAAATAAGCATTTCTCTTGCAGGTTTCTGAATTATTATGAAATTTAGTTTTCAGAAGTTAGAATCCAAAAAGAAGCGCTGATATTGGGTCACTAAGCTTGGTGAAGAGTGAACTACCTAGGTTGGGCTCAATTCTTTTTTGGAGATTAACTCATATAAACTTTGAACTGGATTTGCATTTTTGCACAGCTGCTTCCATTTCCCCCACCCTTCTCACACAACAGCATTCAACAAGTGCTGCCTTCAGCTGCATTTCTAACAGAAACCTGCTTCAGGGAAGATAGATAAAGACAACTGCCAGAAGAGCAGCTCTCCAGCAGACTTACCTTTTGTTTAGCACCATGTTTCCTAGTTTCAAGTCTCTGTGCACAATATTTTTCTGTAAAAATATATAATTGTATAACATGAACAAAAGCGTATTTGTTATAGCAGTATAGATTCGATACTTGGACAAAAGCATTAAGTATCTTTTGAAATCATGTCATCTGCATTCTCAGAAATAACCCAGATCAGGGATTCAAGTCCAGTTGCATCCTGGGCACTCTGTGCACTTCATTTTCGATTCTGGTCAGAAGGACAGAACAAGCAGATTTGCTGCTTTGACCACACAGGCAGACTTGACTGAAATTAAGAGACCTGAAACTTAAGTGTCCAGGCTCAGTAAGACCACTATGATGAGCATTCCCTCAGAAGACATATGCTTCACCGCTCTGCCAAGGAAGGATGGGTGGCCCTTGTCACAGGGTAAGAAGTCAAACATTGGCAGAACCTATTTTTGTTAGAATAATTTCTCCTGCATTGATCTCAAACTTATAGCTTGAGGTTCTGATCTCAGAAATCAATTCTTACATTGTGATTTATTTTGCTGCAAAAGGAAATAGCTTGAAGTGTTTCCTGCATTTGATTAGCCTCTGCTCTCCTCTTTGACCACCCCTTTCTGAGGCTAGTAACACTGTAATTCACCTGATCTGCATTTACTCTAGCTGGCCCCTCTCCACAGTCAACAAATGCTACATTAACATCAGGAAACTTGAGGAAAGGGGAAAGGAAGGGAACACTCTTATGGCTTGGGGCACGAGGTCTTACGCAGAACACTGTTATGGGGAAAGAGCTGAACCATCCCTCCTCTGTAACCTTGCCACTGCCTGCACAAGGAAGTTTTACAACATCTATTATACTAACGTGGGAAAACTAAGCCTTCCAGCACTGAAAGGGATAACAAAGATCTTACCTTATGTAACGCTTCTACCACTCGTACCACATCATAAAATATCACTACCGTCTCCCGCTCACTGAGTCTTTTCTCTTTAATGACATAATGCTGCAGATTGATCAGATCTGCTGTTTTGTCACTGAAGTCATGAGCACAGAGACAGTCTAACACAAGACAAATGCGCTTCTTCATTTTTCTGACCATTCTGTTGGCTTCTAGATCTTCTATAATTTCACAAGCTCGGTCCTACAGGGAGGCAAACAAATGAGCAATAGTTCAGGGAAGCTACCTAGGCATATGTACTTACATACAGAGCACTGGAGAATAACTATCTACCTGGTGAGCTCAAAATAAGCAAATGCAATCATAGTGCTTGATCTTTGCCCTGAGTTGGGATTTCAAAAAGATACATGATCTTTACTTAAGAAGCCAGAGAAAGTCTATGGTTTTACGGCTATGTCAGCACCGATACTGTTTATATCCCACAGACACCTTTAGATAAAGCCTAGAGAATCTCTACAGTCATACAGACTCTGAATACTAGGGATCCAACACATTAATGAGAAGAACAGAAATCTTAAGACACAATTAGCAGTTCTTCCATAACATTAAACAGGACACAGCTGAGTTGGACATCTGGCTTATTTAAGATATAGTACAGATGGCCTCATGTGAAAAGTGTTGACAAAACTTAACCAGCAAGGCAGTACCAACATCCAAACCAGTAATTCCTATCAAACCATCTCATCCATAAACAGCTCTGAAGGCATTAACAGCCACACAATTCACTCAACAGTTTCTTGGCAATTTGTCCCATCTTACAAGTCATCATAAAACAGTACAGAGACTGGAAAGCACAAATTCAGTTCTTAAGGGTGCTCTATGGGCACAAATTCATTTGCCAGTGAAGCGACTATTGTCCTGTTTGAAGGGGAAGCTACTGAACACCTGTCTTTGGATGTTCTCACACTTCCCAAACCCCGTTACATCCCACTTAACTCTCCAAAGCCCCTGCCACAAACTTGCTTGTTGAAGCAGCAGCGGTTAATCTCAGAGGTGTGCTGGTAATTCTTTACACACAAGAACAGGGTCAGCACGAAGTGTACATTAAACAAAAGCAGTTCAAGCCAATAGCGATTACTGGCATTCTCCCAACCTGGATGGTGACCAGCTGTACCTGAAAGAGCCCGTGATGATGAACCACTCCTTCCTGGTTGTGGAGCAGGGAGAGGAGAGAATACTCTGTGTGCAGCAGCATCTTGCCCTGTCGTTCCTCCTGGGTTTCTATTCCTTTATCACCCCTTTCTTCTAAGGTGAGAATCTTCAGGAAAAGGGAAAAGACCTTTATAGTTCCCAGAAAAACCCAAATGTCCCAAACCTCTCTCATTTTAGGTTTTCACACATGTTTAACAGCTGATGTAATTGCTCTGTTTGCATACTTGCCACAAACCTGTCTGAGCTAACATCTGTGCAGAATGCATAGCATGAGCTTGATTAACACAGAAAAGCTGCTCAGGTGGCTTTTTGCAAATATCCCAGGTGATTTTTCCTGCTGGGTCCACCCCCATTTCAGGCACAGCAGAACACATCAGAGGGCTCCAGGAGAGCAGCACAGCAGCCACAGAGGCCCTATCGCAGGGCTAATCTCGACACCAGATCTACGCCTGGCAGAACTGCCCCACCGAGGGGAAGTTCCAGCAGCCGTTTCCTACAGCGCACTGTACAGCCTACACCACACACTGCTGCAAGTGCCTCTGGCACAAGAGCTAACATTAAAGAGCCCTGAAGATGTGGAAGCCCTGCAGTTTGCTTACCTTTAGCTGATAAAAGTCATCTGTCCCATCCTTTCTTGCCAAACACTGAACAATACTTGGCACAGGGGAGTTACCTAAACGTGGACCTAACAGCACAAAGCAAAAACAGACTTGTTTTCCTTTAAGCAGCAATGACTAATTCGGGGTTACATCAGTATGCAAGTGTCACACAGTTTACATCAGTTTAAACTAAGTTCCTTTTTTTTCCAGGAGACTAAATGTGTTTCCACAAATTACTATCTAAAGAAAAAAGATGGTATTGAACTCTGAGACCTTTTATGACAATGTTTCAATTGTTCACTGGAGAAACATTTAACAAAAGGCCACACATGGCACAGCCTTTTTCAGAAATTCAAATTTCTGCATGCCTGAACCATACAGCTTTTGCATTTACTAGCAACACCCATGGCAACTGCTGTTACCACACCTCTGAACCCAACTGCCACCTCTGCAGGGACTGCTCGGGTACACAGATTGGTCCAAATTTCAAGTTAACATACAATCTCCACTCTTCAGTTTAAATCAATCAGCTTCCAATCGATTATCCATTGGTTTCCACTGTGAAGTCCATGTTTTTGACATTTATATAACTAGTTTGAACTAACAACTATTCTAGCAACTCTCAAGGTAGCAGAGCAGCCTTACCTTGGCACATACCACTTACAGTGATCACTACTCCGTTATTAAGGTGCCTACAGGCTGATTTGACAGCATATTCCAGGCAAGCAGGGTCCCCAGAGCTCTAACCAAAGAGTCCCCTGAATTAATTTGCTCTTTAACAAAGTTTAAGAATGTAGTTTAAAAAACAAATTAAAAAAAAAAGGGTAAAAGCGAGGGCTCATATTTATCTTAAAAGCCGTGCCTGCCTTGCTGTATTAGTATTACAAATCTCCTTAGCTTGCCTAGCTGCAGAAGCTCCAAGAGCTACTGCTCTGCTACATCAAGCAAATTGTGCTCTGAGGTAAGATGCTAAATTACACATCTGCTTCGCCTCATTTTACAGTGCCTTTTATTTTCAGTTTTGCAATCAGTAGCTACCTTGAAAACTGAAGAAGAAAACCCTCCCTGCTTACCTAGTATGAAAGGGCCCGCTCTCTTGGCGTTATTTCCAGAAATCCCTGTACAAAGAGCTTTTGCCTTAGTGGATGTTTCCCCAGCTCCTCTGTCTGATGCTCGCCGCTTCATCCTTGGCTCTTGAAAAAGAAAGAAGATCACATTTGATGAGCAACAGAGTTAATTTCTTATACTATCCCTTATTTCGTACTGGAAGGCTTTCACCTACTGACGCACTTGTGTCTCTGCCTACTTGTGTTTCTACAAAAAAAGCTATGGCTCATTACTGATAGACCAGTTGTGGGTTGGAGGCTTAATGCATTTCTGAAGGTATAAATCAGCCTCATTATTCAAAGCAACATTTCCTACAACAGTTGTTTGAGACACATACTGGGAACAAGTCAAAATAATTAAAGCTTGTTTTACAGCAAAAACAAGTTTGCAAATTAACATATTCCAAAAAACTCTGAAAGAAAATGCTGAAGTTCTCTGTCTGTATGGATGTCTATTTCTGATTCAGCGCCTGGACTATTGTGGGATCGATCCTTCACCAAAGACTTCCCACCAGGCGTTGCAGCCAGCTCACCGAGCAGCTCAAAAGGCTCAGATCTGTTCCTCAAACAGCTGAGAACACACGAAACTAACTGAGCATAAAAATGAACAATAGCTTTCACCTTTTCCAACAAGGGCATTGAAGATTAAAACATGCTAGTTATTGTGAGATTCAGTTAATTTAACAATGATTTTTCAAAAATGTATTTTTAGTCCTAAAATAAGTCCCCCCCTCTCTTTGTACCTCTTTAGCCTCTAATCTTTTTATTACATCTCCATCTATCTACATCCAACGCAGCTGAAATCTGAGTCCAGCATATAAAACCGTCACATCAGTCTCCAGGTGCAGGAAGCGATGCTTTGTTTGGGTTTAACACACTATTACCTGCCTTTAACGGATATGCCAATGAAAGGAAACACTGTGGTGCCAGTACGTGTGCTCTCTTGCACTACTACTCCGTGCAAAGAACAATTTCATCTATTAAACGCGAATCTCATGCTTTGCATCCAAGTCCACACACCACTACAAGTCAGTGCAAACAACTAAAAGCTTAACTAACTCCTGCTTATTCAGGTGTTGCAGAAAATCTGATTTCCAACATGCATTTATATTTGCTCAGAAATCTAAAAAGAGAATCTGAGGTGGCATTGAACCAATACCTAAAGGGCTAAATAAATCCAAGCCTCTGCGACTAAAACCCTTCTTCCCCAAAGGAAAGTCTTGTTTCAGTTCAGCAGGAACAAAACCTCTTATGTCTGCTGCCAGGCCAGCCTTCACACGCTGCACGTTCACTGCGAGCAGCAATCCGCTCCATCAAACCGCAATTTTCTTCCCAATACACCTCCTCTTCACCTTTACCTCTTGGAAGAGTTTCAAAGACTTCCACAAATATCTAGACATTAATGCTCATGCTCTAATATTTCAAAGATTTTTACTTTTTTTGAGGGGGGTGGTGGAGAGGAGGAACTAAGCACAGACCCATTTTCTTACTCTGAGCAAGTCAAAACCAAGCCCTGGTAGTCTTCCCTAAGAGATTACTACAGCAGACTGGGAAAATATTTTTGGGTTGTACTTATTTGTTTTTAAAAAGTCCCAGTGTTTCACCACATAAGAGACTGATAAATCACCACACTTTGAATGAAGTTTACCCTCTGGCAGTCCCACCCTTTCTGTGGACACAGGAGTGATCTCATTGCATTAATTCATCTAGCACTACCTGTCACCAAGATCAGAGATAACAAGAGAGATAAGCTGCGAAGTCTTGCAGCAGACTTTGCATCCCTGCACTACCATCTCCTACCAGCCGCTCAGATCTCCGACACAGAAGTGTCACCAGGCCCAGCGAGCTGAACAGAACAAAGTCGTGAGCCACACACGCTCTTTGTTCCGTTCATTCCGCCTCCCTGACCTAATATTTGATTGTACCTTATAAAATTCTCCACTTCTTGCAACATCATCATCCCTGCTGGAAATGTATGAGTAAGATTTCCACTGGAGAAACCCCACTGCACAGAAACTCTGAGATAATGACCGTTGCGCAATCCAAGCTGGATAGGAATTGCTGGTGCAAACGGCGTTATCGTAAACAAAATAATCTGAGGACTCACGTAGTTCAGCATCAACTGTATCTTTACTCTTCTTCCAAACTAGGTTTTCCAACGTCTCAGGAGACAGTAGTCATCACCTTGGAGAAGGCTGGATGGTCGAAAGGTCGAGGACTCTGTAATGCGAAATGAGATACACTTGATGCTGTGGTTCTGGATTATTCTTGATTACGATAACGTGGTATGCACCAAAAGTTCTGCAGCTTGAAACATCTGTGTTTATTTTGGCTTAGAAAAGGCCTGAAGCTCCTGATATCACGTGAGAGAATAAAAGGGCTCTTGAAGTTCAGGCCCCAAAGAGTCACAGACCATGGCCCTGCACAGCAAGACAAACACAAGCGTCAACAGTCTCAAAAGGCATTTTGTGATGCAAGACAGGCCTTCAGAGCAGAAACAAACATGTTCTCCGTTTTAACCTCCACCACACGGTACTAACTTGCCTATTTTTAACAGTATTTTAAATACACCCAAGTTAGCAATAGTGCCACAACAAAATCTTCACCACTGGAAACAACTGTTAATCACAGTAAGAGTTAACGCTTGAAGTTTGGACTTGAACAGAACGAAAGGCAAAGGAGAATACATTGAGTTTTATTCTTATTAAATCCCCACTGCAGTTTAATTTCTCTTTAAAATTTATATTCGGCCTCTAAAAAAATAATCAAACTAATTCAATTCAAATTCAGCACTGCTTAATAGTTCATCTGGTCCCATTTAAAAGTGGAAATGCTTCAAGTTTAACCCTCAGATACTGCACGCGTTACACATTCGTTAATCCACGCTGGCTTACTTTACCACTATCCAGTTAGATCAACTTAAAAATGCAGAAGGAACATTTGGGGTGCAGGAGCCAAACTCCCAACACCACCCAAAACACAATGCAATATTATCACCTGGCCCTGGGGATCTGCAAAGACTGCTGAGGATCCTTCTCATTTAGAGTACTGAAGCTATCAATACTTTGATAAACAGGACGCCCCGGCCAGGCAGACCCGTGCCGATGGTGCGCAGCAGCCTGCTCACCGGCTAGCCAGCACTTTCGGTATGAGTTGTCCCGGCGCTGAGAGCGAGCGGAGGTGTCCCAGCCCTACCGCTGCTTAAAGGACATTCACTGACTTAAGCATCGCAGCTTCAGCACAGAATATTTGTAAGAGCAAGAGAGAACACCACCAACGTAAATGGGTACTCAGCTATTGGAGACAATCCTGGGCCACTCGGGGCACTGTCCACCCAATCTCCCTACTCAGTCCCTGCTGCTTGGGCTGCACCCCGAGGGCGGCTGAGCCACCAAAACCCTCAGGGGCCCTCAGCAGCACCCACAGGGTTCGCACGTGAGCACTTCGGGTTTCTCTGAGCCCCGCCAGCCTTGCGCAGCTCGGCTCAAGGGACACCGGCAGCATTCCAGCTGCAAACGAGCTGCTTCCCCGTGTCCTGCTGCTACTGCCACCGGTGCGGCTGAGCCCTCCCAGGACAGGCTTGCTCAGAGCACACAAGAGGGATTACTGCATCGCACAAGGATTTCCTCCTCGCACACAATAAGCGGAGGGCAAATAAGCAGTAAGCGGAGTCCCACACATGAACTGGTTACACTGCAGCACAGCTGAGATTTAAAATAGCCCAAAGTTGAGAATTTAGAATATTTCCATGAGAGGTGGTGAGTCTCATAAGGGCAAAGAGCATCCCCCGGCCCCCGCAGCAAAGCCTCTGTCTACAGGCAGCCCCACAGACAGCCGGGACTTTCCAATTCTTAAGACTGAAAAAAAAAAATCATTTTAACATCAGCAGGATCAGTCTCAAGAGAGAGCATCCAGCATTTCTGCAGAGAACCAGAACAAACCCACTTATCCCTTAAAGCGCTCCATCCTAGAGACAGGGCCGTCAGATACTGATGTGGTGGGTTCACCGCCCCCAGCCTCAAAACCCAAACTGCACAAACTGAATCAAACCACCCCCGCTCCCTGTCCCACCATCTGTAACACAAATGGTTTCTCTCACACAGACAATGAAGTTACAAGTCTAGCACAAAAATTCATTACTTAACAATTTTAATGCGATGCATGCAATATATCAAACATCTTACTGGAGAAGTGTCTAAAGCCTCTTACTGTGCTAGTTACAACTCTAATAGAATTATTAATCAAATAATTTGGAGACCTAGACATAATGTCTTTTAATTACGTAGCTTAAGGAAATTGTCTAATTCCCGAATTGCTGCATAATGTTCTAGTGCCCAGCATAACAACAAAGAAAAACAAGAGAGGAGGAAACCGACCTTTTCATCTCAGACTAAAGAACCAGCAGGTCCTGCAGTCCAGCAGCCACAGCTAATAGCTGGAGCAGGAAAAAAAAAAAAGTACCTTTGGGGCGTTAACAGGATTACTCAGCAGCACAGAAACTACCTAAGACACTGAAGCAGCTGATACAACCTCCGCGACACTTTCTGTTGATTTATCTTGCAACAGGGGGACAAGCCAAATTAGTTGGTATTTACACTTTCTAGTGTGATGACTGGGAACCCCAGAGCATCCTACCCCGCTGCTACAAGCGACTGGTCTCTGCAAGTATGGCAACAGAGGGGAGCTGCAGCAGATGACGGAGCCCACCAGTGTCTGCTGGAAGTTCAGGGCTATCGAGGACAAGCTCCTTCAGCAAGGAGCTCGCACTGTTAAAGGAAGCCTGCCTCTGCAAGCCCAGGTGCCTCAGAAGCATCTCCCAGGCCACCGAAGGAGCTGCACTGCGGCTGCTCCCACTCGCCCCGCCGCCAGCACCCCTGACCTGAAACCTGCCTGTCGCTCCTGACCTGGAAACGCTGCAGGTGGAAACAAGACGGGGCTGCGCGGGAGTCGCAGGCAGGGCTGCCAGGCTGCTGGCTCGGGCGTGCGCACAGGACAAATGAATCACCGCTCCCCACGGGCTTCGTCATCGAGCTCGAAACCTCCGCGGCAGAGAGGTGGCACCGCAGGCAGGCCCGCTGGGTGCTCAGCTGCCCAGGGAAGCACGGCATTGCTCTCTACTCAATAATTTATCTCTCACCCCAGATGGGAAAATACCTGCCACCCAACGCAGCAGCATTTCTGCCCAGCTTTCTCTTCTGGAAGCCTAATGCTGCAGCATTTGGGACGAAGCTGGAGAGCCGGTGCAAAGGCTCTTGTTCCATCTGCCCCGTCCACTCAGCCATCACCAGTGACAGGCCAGCGCTGGCCTCAGCTTTTGCAAAAACAAAGCTAAAAAATTCATTCGAATGAAGAATATTAGGCTGCACATCTTACCATCTAAACAACGCACTGGGCAGTCTTTATCAGTAATGATTAATCAAAGTTCACACTAAAGCCTGGCTCATTGCAAATTCCAGCTCACGAGAAGCGTTGTTGGACATGACCTAAAAACATACATGAATGCTAATATTAAATGAGTAAAACCTCAAGTATGGTCTGGCTTCTGGCACGGGAACAAGCAGGTTGGTATCACTGCGAGAAGCAGCAATCCCGGAGCATTGCCACACGCCTTCTCCAGGCAAACTTGGCTAGGGACAGCTCAGACCCGAGTCATCAGTGCTCCCAGGGACTCAATTCCCCTTGGAAAAGCTTCCCTGAGAACAGGCGGAGTTCGGATCAGCCAGGCCTGTGGAAGAGTCACTGGCTGGGGGATTACAGGGAACGTTGGCCGGGCAGATCCCAAGCAAGGCAGGGGTGTGGGAAGGAGCAGCAGCAGCTGGTGCAGGCAAGGTGGGCTCCCCTCCCTCTGCAAAGCACTGTGGTGGATTCACTGTACAGGAACATTAACTCTACCAAAAACTTTGGAAGTTTAACTGTTCTGTAAGAGAAGTAACAATAAAAAAACAAACCAGGCCATCAGATGACTCAGAGCCACCAGCGCAACCCATGTACCACTGTGTGAGCCCTTCCGGGAAGGCAAGCCTTCTCCAGAAACAGAGGAGCCTTGACTCAGAGATTTCTTGGAAACGTGCGGAGACTCATTCAAGCTTCCTCCCTAAGCGAGGAGTTAGCTCAAAACCAGACGAAGAGTTTCTCTGACCAAAGGAGAAGGAAGAATCCCGAGGCGTGGGCACAGCACAAGGTGCTGGGGCACCCCCATGCCATCAGAAGGCACCTGGTAAAGTATGAGCTTACCAAGCAAGCCGTGCTTCGCAAGCTGGGGGACATGAATGCCTCCAGCAGCCCCTGCTGAACCGACCCACTAGGAAACCTCCTTCCTCAGCCCAACCTGCCGATGAGTTTAATCGTGGGTATGTGAGCAAGGCGCAGCCAGCACCCTGAGAGGCTGTAGTGCTAAAAGGAACCCCAGTACACCTTGCCTACATCCCACAGTTGGCTGCGGCCAGTCTCCAACTTCTCAGGGACAAAAAAGGCTTCCACAGGCCAAATCATACATCAGGGAAAGCAAATTCCTTCCTGGCCCCCCCAGGCAGCCAGGGAAACTCTGAAGCACAGGATTCCAGCAATGTAATTACAGTGCAAGCAAGCAACAAGCTGGGCTTTCTTTAAACCCTTCTGATGGATCAACACAGGAGATAGCCAAGGACTCATCTCTGGGAGTTCCCTGTTTGGTTACATAAACACCAGCTTCAGCTTAACCCTTTCACACTGAAGCACAGGACACATCCAGCAGGAAAAATCCCCGCTCAGCCCAACATCCTCATGGCAGGGGCACCTACAGCAGGGCACAGCAGAGGAGAAGAGCCCGCAAATCCAACTGCAGCACTCTGACAGCACCCCAGACTGCGTCGCTCTCCCAGCACAGAGCCCACCGCACGAGTTCCCAGCCCTGGGCTGCTCCTGTGAAATCAGGCAGTCACTGCCTTTAAAGTCACCATCAGGTGAGATGTGTTTTGTATTACAAGACTACTTCTTTTATGGCTTATGTTACTATGTACACTTAATATTCCATAAATCCATTGCAGCAGGACTTTCCTCATGCGCACAAAGATTATCGCATGACTCACACACGTGCTGACACTTTCTTTACAGTAAGGTGTGGCTCCTGTTTTTAACGATAATCTAGTCATCTAGTCCTAACTAGATAAATAGAAATATATTTAAGTTATCTACAGGTACTGTCATGCTAACGTTACCATCATTTGTAGCATGAAAGCACATTGACAGACACCGTAAGTTCACAAACGTGTACCTGACTACCAGAAAAAGACCACTTCACATAGAAAATTACAATGGGCACGGAGCTTCTGCTGGTCTACACGAGCAAAGCACACATCACGCAAGACCGGAGCACCGCTGCGCCTCTGCAGACAGATAACACATCCCTTACTTTGGCTAAGCACAGTGGGCAGTTCAGGCAAAATCAATAGGGCTGTCCTTAATCAAACTGCAGCTAAGTGCTGACAAGGCTTCCCTCTGTGTGGTTTCAAAAGGAGATGATTCTGTAATATCCTGAGGATGAAAAGCAGCTGAACACGAGGGTGCTTTTAAGTAATGCGATTATGCGACCAAACCATCAGCGCGGATGCCACAGAGAAACAATAAAAGGATGTAGCACAAACACTCCAGCACAGGGGAAACACGTCCTGCATCCCGACCGCTACCGGCCTGGGGCCATTGCCCAGCAGCAGGTAAGTGTTACTCTGCCCTGTCCCTCAATTTACACCCCACGAACCCAACCACCATCCACCTGCGTGCAGCTTGTGTCCTCCTGCCCCAAAGGGAGCCTGCTGTCCCGCAGCAGGCAGACGGCAGAGGCGCAGCAGCTCAGCTCCACCACTCCGGGCACTGGCCTCTGCTCCGACTTCTCTACCTCCCTCCGGACACGGGATTACAGCCTGAGACTAGAGTCTAAGACACCTAGCACACCTATATATAGCAGTACATGTTCAGCCTACACATTAAAATTCTAAACTAGCAAAGAACTGAATCAGCAGCACAGCACATTCACATCCACAGCCAGGGCAGGAGGAGGGAGCGGTTGGCCAGAACGAGCCAAGCCCCAAACCCCTCCTGTCAGGGGGACGCAGTGCCACGGGCTCCTCCAGCAGCAGCGCGAGACCTTTAACGCTCCCGCGTATTGCGGCAGCGAAGCTCCCACAGGCCACAGCCAACAGGTAACAGAAACGGGTTCTGAACGCAGGGAATCCCAAAGCGTGCCGCCTCCTCCTCCTCCTCTTCTTCGGGTGAGCTCGCGCAGGGAGGACGAGGCAGGTTGTAGTACTTTATGGTCTTACTCATTCTCACTGGAAGGTATGACCTTCAACTACTCGCTGCTGAGACACATGAGGCTCCTCCTCAGAAGTCCGAAACTACTAAATTAAGAACCCCCTGCCCAGCCTGAAAGCGAAATTTGGACCAAACACAAGCCCCGAGCCCGTCCGTGTGCTGCAGAACCAGCTACGCTGCCAGCGAAGCCCCAACCCCACCGGGGTACGGGCAGGAAAACTCCAGAGGAACTCGCTAAGCGCCGTTGTTAACCCCACCCGCGTACACACGCCCCGCCACGCAAAATCCCACCCGCGGCCGGTACACCGGGAGCACACAGACCGGCCGGGCCGACCCCGGGCAACGCTTCCCCGAGCAGCCCCGCGCTGACACGCCCCGGGGGCCCTCACGGCGGTCCGAGGCCATCGCACCCGCCACCGGCGGGCCAGGGCAGGGAGCGCGGTCTCTCCCGAGGCCTCGGCCGGGCCCCTCTCGAGCTACCGGCAGCGCACGGGTTCCACCGGCCGGTCGTGGCCCTGCCAGCCGGCCTGCCGGCCCCCGCCGCGCTGGGACAGGCCGCCAGGAGAGGCGCTGCCCCTGAGGCCCTGCGGGACGGCCGGGCACCCGCGGACTGCCGGCCCGGGACCACGCGGCGAAGCCTCCACCGGGGCCCGGTGCAGATTTAGTAAGAACGAAGCGGCCGCCCGTAGCGCCTTGCCCAGCCCCGCACGGACGCGGCTATCAGCGGCGCCTCCCGGCCGCGGTGCCCGGGCCGCCCACCCCCTCGCACGGCGGGACCGGGACCAGCCCCGAGCCCCAGCTCACCCGTCCGCTCACCCATGGCCCCGGGGCCGGCGCGGCCGCCGGCGCCTCCCGCAGCCCCACGCCCGGCCGCGGCCTCCGCTCCGCTCCGCGGCGGCGGCCACCTGACAACGGAAGTGACGCATGCGCCACCACCCCCCGCTGCCGCCATCCCGCCTCCTGGCGGCCGCCGCGCCGCCGCAGAGATGGCGGCGGGGCCGCGGAGAAGGGGGAGGCGCTGATTGGCCGGATGACCCAGCGCCGGCTTTGATTGGGGGAGAACCCGGGGGCTGGGCGGGGATATTTGTGGCAGGCTTTGATTGGTTGAGACGCGGAGACGAGAAGCAGGAAAGAAGTGAAAGCTGATTGGCTGAGGCGGGATGACTCCCTCCGCCGATTGGCTCCGGTTCCGGCCGGCGCTAGACTCCAAGGGGGTTGGTGTGCGGGCGGGAGATTCGAACGCGCCGTGATTGGTGGAAAGGCGGGTGCTTTCCCGGCGAGCCCCGCCCACAAAGCCCCGGAGCCACCCGCGGGGCCCCGCGCCCACCAGCCGGGCCCAGGCCCAGGCCCAGGCCCAGGCCCAGGCCCAGGCCGGGACCGAGCACTCTGCTCCCCTGCCACCCCCGCGGGCCAGGCCTCGCAACTCCCGTACCAGCTCTGCAGTCCCCGGGCACACCACCTGAGCGGGAAGCGAGTCCGTGGCACCCCCCCGAGAGCCGCCTGCCCGAGCAGCCTCCCTGGTGCCCAGGCAAACACCGCGGCTGAAGGCATCCCCAGCTCCGGTGGCTGTGGGACGCACGGTCCCTGCTCACACGCAGTTTGTTACCTGTGAGCTCTTCAACATCCCCCCGGGCTCCACCCGAGCAGCTGTTCGAGGGACAGTGAAGCAGCAGTGCGGCTCTGGGGGCTGCCCCCGAGCTGCTGACCGCTCCAGTGAGGTGCCCAGGCCCAGCGCCATGCAAACTGCACACACGGGCCAGAGCCGCCGAGCTCCATCTCGGAGGCAGCCAGACAGCATCGGATAACAAAGCGACCCTGCAGAAACAGGGTGAAGCCGGCTGTTGACTGTGCAGTGCTTTCGGCAGAAACATGGTGGGCTGAGGAAGCGCTGCAGCGCTTTGGGGAAGGGTGGCGGAGGAGCTGGCAGCAGCAGCACTCCTCCTGTCCCCTGCCTCTTCCAGGCAGATGGTGCTCCCCCTTGCCCTCCCAGCTCAGCCCTGCTCTGGAGGGACGTTTGTCTCACCCTCTTCCCGTTAAACACTTTCAGAATAGTGGCTGCCTAGCAGGAAGCTGAGAGGACAGACCATGACCAGCCCCCTCCCCAGCTCAGGACCAGTGTCTCAGGCTCCTGCAGGCAGTGACACCAGCAGCAGCAGGGGCCCAGACTCTGAACAGGAGCAAGCAAAGCTGTGGGCAGCAGGACGGTTGCGGGAGGCTGTGCCCAAGCAACAAAGCCAGGCCATTGCTTTGGCTAAAAGGGCTTAGTTTGGCCATCGGAAGAGGGACATGACTAGCTGCCAACGGAACAGGAAATGAGCTGAGAGATCAGAGACCCTTTTAGGCAGGGTTATTCATTACAAAAGAACAACCCTGCTCCCCCCACAGGCACCAGCCAGGGGCACAGCAGAGCCCCGAGTTCCGGGCAGCACATCTGGGGCGAGGTGCGGAGGCAGCTGGCAGTCCCATCATAGGGGCAGGTCCATCCTGGCCTGGCTGCGGGCAGGGCTGCAGGCAACGCCGGGGGCTCACTTGTGCTTGGTGCGAGGAAACTCCTTCCTGCCCTTGTCGCGGCCCCCAAAGTAGCGGACCCTGTGAATGGCCTGCAGCTGCCGCTCGATGGTGGCCCTGATGTCCACCTCGTCAGGGATGTGGACGTAGCGGACGTTTCTGCCGGTCACAAAGAGCTCATCCAGGTGGGACGCCATGCCCTGCCTGTCCGTGAAGGTCACCTCGGCCAGCCGCATGTTCATGAAGGCGTCCACATTGGTGACGCGCCCCGTGGCCGTGCTCTCGTCGCGGAGGTCCACGGTGGTGACGTGGCCATGCAGGCCCTGCAGCAGGATGACCAGGCTGTTCTCAGCGATGGTGCGCTCCTTGACCGAGTGGCTGACCTCCATCGCGTGGCTGCGGCGGGGAAGAGGGAGACGCCATGCTGCGCCCCGGCTGGGCGCCTGCCTCCGCACCACTGGGAAACCCAGCCTCCTCACCTTGCACGCTCATATGCACACACACCACCCCTCACACACTCACCCGCATGCTGCCCCTCTCCCAAGTGCCTCGCATTCTCCACGTGCCCCCCTGCACACCGCTGTGCTCACTGCCTCCTCCTCCTCCCCTTGCACGCTCACTTGCACACCACTCCCTCCCACCAGTCACTCGCGCACAAACGATCCTCCCGCCTCTGCACACTCACCCACACGCTGTCCACCCCCCCCCCCCCCCCCAATCCCCTCGCGCTCTGGACGTGCCCCCTGCACACCACTGCGCCCGCTGCCTCCTCCCCTTGCACACTCACACGCTGCCGCCCTTCCCTCGCACCCGCGCGCGCCGCTCCGCCCCTTGCACACGCACCCCGCCCGCTCCCCTCCCTTGCACGGGCGTGTGCCGGTGCCGCTCCTCCCCTTGCACACTCACCCACCCGCCCGCGCTCGCCCGGCGGCAGGAAGGGGCGGCCCCGCCTGCGCACTGCGCCCCGCTGCCCGCCCCCCCCCCCCCCCCCCCGGCCCCGGCCCCGCCCGCAGCCGGGCTGTGCGCAGGCCTTTAATATCGCTCAGAGCCCGTCCATCAGCGCCAGCAGGTCCTCGCCCTTCCCGGAGCTCGCCGGGCGCGGCTCCGCCACCTCCAGCTCCCCCAGGATGCGGGAGAGCTCCGCCCGCCGCCCCGGCTCCTGCGGGAGAGACACCGCGCCTCAGCCCGCCTGCCGCGGGACGGCTGCCGGCTAGCCTGGGCCTGCGCTGCGGTACTGGGACGGGCCCCACCGCCCGCTAACGTGGGCCTGTACTGGGACGTACTGGGGGATACTGGGATGCGCCCCAGTGCCCGCTAATGTGGGCCTGTACTGGGACATGCCCCAGTACCTGCTAGTGTGGGCCTGTACTGGGACGCACTGGGGGTACTGGGATGTGCCCAATGCCAGCTGGTGCCTGTGAACCCCTTTAAGAAGGGCTGCAGGCATTAGGCTGTAACCGCAGCAGGCAAATGATGCAGTAACAGTTTTCCATCCTATGCAGCTAAAAATTGCTCTAATATTTGTCAGGTTTCAAGTTCTCTTATTAAACAGTCACCAAATCCACAGGTTTGGCAGGAAATACTGCTATTACTTATTTATGAGATTAACTGAAATAGGAAAAAATGTATTTTTAAAGTTACTGCTCTAGGTGAAACTCAGCAAGGCAGGAACGATGAGAATCAAAGATCTGAAACGCGCTGTACATACCTGCGTGGCTTCTATGTTGATAACCTTGTAAGATAACTCCTCTGGTCTAGTCAATGCAGCGTGTCTTGATTAAAAACACGAAAAGAGTGCTTAATGTCATGAGATAAACAAGTGAATTACAAAAATCACATTTCATGAGGCTTCTGTAGGCATAAAGTTTGGACAACATCCCTCTTCCTACTAGGGAAATTAATGTATTGGCCCCAGTTTGGAGACTTTGCCCTGCCTTAGATTTTTTTTTTTTTATGCTAAGCGTAGAACAGTGGGACTATCCCTGTAGTTGAGATTAAAAGCAGGTAAAAGCATTCCGCAGAAATCACGTAACAAAAAGCCTCATTACCCTTGTGCTCCCTGCCAGAAGTGGGCTACGCTGTTCAAGCCTGTCATGCTCATCACCTCCATCGGTTATATTCTTATCTCTGAAATACGTAGATGCATTTGGGGGAGAGGAGAGCTAAAAGGGCTGAAGGCACGTCTCTTCCACGGGACAGAACCACGCACAGACCGTCACCTGCTACTGCCCACCAGTGTCACTTGGAGGGAACACGAGGCCATGCTGTGCGTCACAGGAGCCACCCACCAGTAAGGGAAATGGCTCTCCTTGCCGACAGCCTTAATAAAAAGGTCAAGCCAGGGAAACAGCTCCTCTTTTCTTCCTGTAGGGACCATATGGGGCAGACCACCACCATGCTAAAACATGCTATTTTGTCCCCAAAGCTGTTAGGGGCCAGGCTTAGTCTCCAGGGCTGTGCAGGTAGCACTACATCACAAACCCCAGACCAAGAAGGACTTGAGCATACTCTTCCTCCTCGTCAGTTGTGAACAAATTCAGTCGGAATCCTGTCTCGCTGCCACCAGGTTTCTTGACCTCCAGACCTCCCAGCAGCCTAGCCAAAAAGTTCAGTTCTTCTTTAGCAAGAGGGTTAGGGGTTATATTCTCCTGCAGAAAACAGCAGTGGGTTCATTGGTCAGGTTACTGGGGAGATGAGGGCTGCAATAACTTTTTGTTTTCTGGTATTACATAAATGTTCTTCGGAGCAATATAAATACATTTCTGCATTGTTACTGGTACAAATTGTGCAGATAACTAGTAATTATCAGCTATATATTTAAAATGGTTGCTTGAATTTATAGACCCAGGACAAGATAATTTTCCAGCTAAATTGAACAGCTGAGAAATCTGTAGAACCAGCATTCTGTTTTCTGAAGAGATTAAAATAGGAAGCAAGTACACCATTGCATAAGCCTGCGTGTAAGATTCTTTAGGAAAACGTGCCCTTCCCCTAGCTCAAAGAGGACCATGGAAGATCAGACGGGGCTCTGAGCAGAAGTGAACAGGTTCCCCCGAATTTATCCCATAAGTGTAGACTAAAATGATGGTTATTGTTCATCTCCTTTCTCAAGGAAACAAAGGGGAAGATAGTGCAACTGTATAGTAAATGATGTGGAGATGATGAGTGTGGGTGTTTCATTCAGTGTCCCCATCTATTAAGAGCCAAGGGAAGCAGGATGTAAAATCTGGTGGATGTGGTGAAACTGCTCAAAGGAAACGCTGCCACCACGTGTGACTGGCTGCAGGACTCTGACTCAGACTAGTTAGCCAGTTAACCAGTGACAGGAACAGAACACCACTGACCTTTGCATGGGATGCCAAGTTTTTGGATGATCCTGACGTGTGTGTCTCTACTGGCCGACTAACACTGTACCTAGGGAGAAGAACAAATGAGGAAGAGCAACCTGTTACTTGTATGTGATACAGGAACTGGAAGGAGCAGTACAGGATCTAAATATGATTTTAGGATATTTTTGTGAAGACTGTAAATTACTGAAATGAGAAGTTACAGCTCACTTCTGTGGAGTATTGAGGCATTAAATGTATGAGTGACAAAGCTGTAAGAAAGAACACTGCTTTCTCTTACTCTGTGAACAGAAAAATTACATAAGACAAACATGGAAGAAAGAAAGGATTTCTTGAACACAGTTGAAATTACATTATATTTCACAGGATATGCAGTACCAGGTGAGAACACTTTACTCAGCTCTACTGTAGACATAAATCAAACTTTTGCTCTTTACCACAGCTCTTTATACACATCTATCCACACGCGTTCTGTTTCAGGCCATCACTTCATAAAGAAATCAAGCTGATAATAGTGAAAGAGGCAAAAATAAATACACAAGGCTGAAGATGTGCTTGTGAACAAATCCACGAGCATCAACGTTTACTTCATGTTTCTGTGTAGGACAAAAACTACTTACATATTTGTTCCAAGTTTGAGGACTCTGTCTCCATAAAGATCAAAAGATCCTTCCCTTTGTGGAGTAACATAATTTCCATCAGTGGTAAACTCAGTTCTTTTAACTTCATCTCCATTGCGATTAAACATCCTTAAAAACAAGTCATTATTGAAATATATTTAGTAGTACTACTGATTTTCAGTATTTCCTCTGCTTACTGTACAAGAGAAATGGGAATAAAACCCTATTCTGTATGTTGGTAAATGGATAAACAACTAATAGCTAATTTACAGAATGCCAGAAACAGCTTAGTATTTAATTGCTGCGTGACTTAGTCCAAAATCCTGCCCTTTAAATAGTGCTTACTGGAGGTTCAGCTATCCATGCAACATGACTGACAGTTCTAGCTCGATTCCTGTCAGACCTCTGGGACTGACTGTTCCTTCGTGAGCAGCTGTACGTGCAAGGCACCGCAAACAGTATAGGCAGCGGTTCAGAACTCACCTGATGAGCCCTGGAACTTCGGTACCCCAAGGAACAGACCCTGATATTGGCAGCACAAAGTGACCATTAGAGTTTTGCACTTTATCCTTCAGAAAGATAGAGACCTGCAAAAGAATATTCCACCTTCTAGAAAAATCAATTACATATCTTCTGATCCGAATTCTTTGAAGCCTGACCTTGCAGCCTTCCTGCCTAGACTGGGATTAGTTTCCTAAAGATTTTGATGTATATATAGAGACTATGATACAGGCCAAAGTCAGTAATGTAGAACTGTGGTCCAGAGGATGGGCACACTGATGGAACATTACCAAAAAAGTGTACTGTTTATGCCCTTGAGTATGATCAATTTATTTAGAGAGTATCACATCCCATGACTTCAAGCCCAGGTTCTCAGTTTCATATCAAGTTTCTACTAAAAGGAAAACCATATTTATCAACTAGCAAATCCATACTAGTAGATATTCCTTCTTTCATAACATTTTAGAATTGAGTATTATTGTAGTCAATGTCATCAATTTGTAAAATTCTGAAGATTGACATTGCAAGCACGTCAAGATGACTGAAAAACATAAGTGACAACCCTAAACTTACAGTGCAGTTATGACAAGACACCTTCGTATTCTAGCCACAAACTCCCTTCTGTTCTACTGACTAGTTGTATTGGGCTCTTACCCTTATGTGCATGTCCTGAAAAAAAATGAGAAGTGTTTGCCTGATGAGCTGAAATTCACCCGCAGAGAGACAGCTGTACGTCTGGAAAAGAAAAAAACCATCATGTAAGGCTTTGCGAGTGTACTGTGTCCCACCAGGTAAAGGTGGAAACAGGCATATCGGAATACTGCTAGCCAAAAATGGTACGTGTGTGGCAGGGGAAGCAGAAATTATATAAGGGGGGGGGCTGCTGGTCGTTATCAGCAATTATTATCTGTGACTAAAGGTCTGATTTAATTTCTGCTAAAGTCAGTGGAGACTTTGATCAGGCTGAATAAGCAACGTATTGATTTAAACTGGGCCAGCAGAAAAATAACACTCGACTTGTAGACATCTCCCTCTCCAGAAGCCCTTTGGAAACACTTCCTGACTTCCTGGAACTTTTAACATTTTATGAACCCAGTTCCCTTTCACTGGGACACTCACATTCTTTGTCCAAAGAATTACAGCAGTTAGATGAGCAAAAGTTGCTAACCAGGAGGCCAATTTGTTTCCCTCTGGTTAAAAAGAGGGGAAGGTTATTTGGATGGTTGTCTGAGGTTGAGAACAGGTCAACCTCCACACTTGATATGGCACTTACTGAGGTAGTATTTGGTCTCTAGGATTAGCTTTGAAAGACTAAAAAAACCCCACAAAACCAAAACTCAAACAACAATGTGTCCCACCATTTTTCTAAGGATTCTTACTTCAATCAGCTGTCGGAAAGTTTCGTCCACCTGGTTCAGAATGCCAGGAGAATCACGTACGAAATCCTTGATCGCGTCCAGGTGATTGAATGTGACTAGCAGAATGTCTTTGGGCCGAGGGCACAGCAGCACTTGGTATTTGAAAGCCATAGTCATAAGGTCGTACAGCTGCAAAGCAACATGGGGAAATTTTGGTTCTGTCACAACAGAGCGAGCGACATCGCTTAGGCAACTTCACATTGATGTAGAAAGGGATTTAGACACTTAGGCTAGTGCCTGCCTATAGTAAGAAGAACCATTTTAGCTTTGTTTCCTAAGAAAATAAGACATCTGCAATCACATTGTCAGCCCTCCTGCTGGTCTTTTCAACTGCCTTTAAAACTACTGCCAGTTTCAAGACCACTGACACCCGGGCAGAGCTCTCACAGGTAATCCGGTTCCTACAATTTTTTTCCAAAGTCATCTGCTGGGTATACTGTTTGCAGGCAAAATTCTAACCCCTGCAACTGCAAAACAGGGAGCGTCAATATAGAAATACATGTATTTATACACACCCACATATGTATATATTTTTAATATAAATAAAAAAATCTGATAAAGCTTACTGAACTTCTTAAAACCAAACAGTTAGCTATTAAAGCAGAAATACTTAGTTCTGAAGTATCTGATACCACCACGGATTTCCCCAAAGCTTCCTTGGCTGAGAACAATTTTTACAAAGAAAGCAAATGGAAAGAGGGTTCTTACGGAATGCTTCAAAATTACAGTGATGTAAAGCCACCTACTAATTATCGCACTCAGAAACTGGTGAGCGGTGGCATGGAAGCGCAGCACAGTCAGGGCTGGGCAGGTGGTCTTTTACCTTGTCCATGCTTGCCTGGTTCAGCCTCATGATCGAAGCATGAGCGAGCCGGTCGTACACTGTTCGCAGAGCTTTCTTGGAATAGAGTTCCTGTGGTTTAAACAGCTCTTCCATAAATTTTTTATTGAACATGGTTGTGATGATGTCATTCATAACTGCAAAGACAAAGAGTCTCTGTTTTTTGCTTCAGAAACAGCACGCTCATCCGACAAGAACTTGGACACTGACAGCTGTGAGGACTGACATGAATGCTTACCTGTGAAAACTAGGTACATCGCCACAAAAGAAAAAAGGAGGAGGAACACTGCTTCTTATGTCAACATTTGTCTCAATCCCACCTTGGTCTAAGCGAGAGCACGATTCCTGCTGACTCTCCCCAGGGGCAGAAATGCTACTTGAGCTGTAGACAACAAACCCCATTTTCCAGTGGGAATAAGACTGGTTTTGTTGCCTTGTTTTTATAGCTATGGCTAACACTTTTCAGTTTTTAAATAGTTTTGTTTATAGGGCACTCTGACACGTATTATCTATAAAAGCTACAGTTCTGCTCCCTAGGAAGACTGGTTTGCATCACTCTAGATTTTTGCAAACTATAGCTAGCTGACTCTGCCTGTTCTCTCTTTAGCCTTTGACACTATTAGTCTATTTTTCCTTCTAAATAGAAGCTCCTGAATGATTCAAGGCTCCTTGAAGTATTTGTTTCAAACAGATTAACACTGACAAGTATTTAAGGAAGCATTTACAACACTGTGTCAGGCTGTTCAGGGCTCTTACACTGCAACATCTGCAGATACTATGGCAGTTCAAAAGCACAGAACTCTAAACTTCCTTAGATGTGCTTCATTTCTTTTATGTGTAAATTTAGACATGGAATTGTTATGCGACTTACTCAAGACTAGGTGGAGATCAGGAGTGCTGAGTACAAGTGCTGTGCTCTGGTTATTGAGCTTTTAATGCAAAGAAGATTGAATCACTGCAAAATGTTTTCTAACAGATGCAGCATCTTAGCTTTTGAGCTGGATCTGACACTTTTATTATATACCTGATACATTGTACAGAGTTATCATAAACAAGCATTTATTTCTCTATCAAAAAATGTTAAATAAAAATTTCAATTCACACAGCTTGCTGTACAGGCATGAATTTTCCCAAGCAGATGACTGTTACTGAAGCTCATAATGCCAGCTGATTCTTATGGATTCGAAAAATCTCAGAGGAAGTAATAAAAAGAAAAAGAAAAGAAAAGAAAAAGTGAACATCCACATAGTGGTAGTGATTAGCTATTTGAAATGCTGCTATAATTGTTCATTGGTGGGTTAGACACCTGGCTTTTCACAACTGTCACACTGAAGCTACACAAACAGCTAAAAGAAAGTTAATGTCCCAGTCACTTCACTTTTTCTTAGATGATTAACTCTCTGGGGAACATTGCTGGGCACGCTGTAGGCACCTGGACACGGAGAGCTGTTTTCCTGAGGGCAGGTGCCTTCTGATGAGATTCTCTCTCCCTGCTTAAACCTGATGTTTACAGGTTTTCCCCTACACTGGTGTACATCCCTGGTGACCCACACGTTTCAGCATCCATGGCACCGTACCTAACGGGGCTCACTAGCTCCTGTTTAAGTATGCAAACAATACAGACGGATCTCAGCTCAGCTGCTGAGCAGCATGGATTACAAATATACCTAATTACAAATGGGAAAAAATCCCTCCTCCTCCTCCCTTCTTTTCAAATAAGCTGTCCAAAAAAAAAATCCCTACTTGCAGGCTGAGGCAAAAATCCTCACCTTTTTCAGTGGAGAAAAGCAAGTGTATTAGTATTAGAATATAGTAGTATAGATTTCATTTTGCAATTAATCAATTACATCAAAAATAAGAACTTTTGCCTGATACTGCTATCAAGAAAAATATTTTTAAGTTGTTTGTGTATGTTGTCCGCACAAAGGCTTCTCCTCTGTCTTTGGAGAGTCGCTAATAACCACAACTGTCAGGAGACAACGTCCCAGTACACTGACTGTGGCTGGTAGATAGTCACAATGGAATCGGACGATCTGCGTTAACCACGCACCCAGCCTTATATAAATTATCTTCTGAAATTAAAACCTCTTGTATTGGCTATAAAAAGAACTGAGAAAGACATTAAAAAATCATGGTAAAGGGCAAATCTCACATGGTATGTTTGATAATGACACAGCAAAGAGATCTCAGAGCACATGTAGTCCCTAGGGAGGTATTTACACCATTCTAACAACGGAAAATAACAAAGAAAGGAGCGTTAGCTCAGGGAAAATGGCACGCCAAGCAACATAGCATAAAAGCAATTTAGCAGAGGGGTTTCATCAACTGGGATGGGGAGAGGGAAACCAAGTATAGACAATGCAATGGACAGAAGAGAAGCTGAGGACTTATGGTGGTTTTTGCCTACATGTGCCATGTCACTGGCGACAGACACATTCCAACGTCTGGCACGCTGTCGCGCAACATGGCTCAGATGCATGACATGAGACTGGAGTCTTTACGCCTGGACTGTGCTCATGCTTCTCAGAGGACATTCAAGGCAGCATAGGGAATGTTACAAGTTCAAAACAGTCACCCATTCTACTTGCAATAGGTTTGTAGTCTGTAACAAGGTCAAAGGCAGGCGAAGCCGCCTTGTCATGGCTTCATCAGGAACAGACTCGGCTGCTTACTCTATGTAACTCTTCAGAGATCGCCCTGAGCGGCATGCATAGGCAAACTGTTTTCTCTCACAAGAGAAGCCAATTGGTCACCATGGGATCTGCATCTGTGCTGCCACCATCTACATATGATAAAGCGGGCCTTCCTACAACTCGTCATCATTTTGGATGTGACAAAAGAGGAATACAGAATCTTTTAGACTTCTAAGAGATATTAAAAGCTGCAAAAACATGTTCTTGGAAACAGCATGTAATGGTAGCAAAAAATAAAGCCAGGGCAAACTCCAGGGTATCAGTATTTACCTTCAGTAAATATTCAAAACCTACAAATGATGCTTATTTTGAAAAATATGAATCGTAACCCTGATCTCTCTTAAAAGAGGGCTGCTCAAAAAGACACTGGAAGTGCTACTCATGTTCGCCTAGCAAAAAACCTGAGAAAGTTTAAGAGATTTATTTCCTCCTCCAGCTCCTTACCACACCCCTTTGCTGGAGGCTCCCATTTCAAGGCAGAGTCCAGAAGGAAACGCACACTCACACCTCAGCTGCTTCACTGCCAACCTGATGGCTCAGCTCAAACCCGCCTTCAGGGATAACGTCAGTCAAGATGAGCTGGGCTGAAGTGTGGGCACCTGCTCCTCTGTGATTGCTCTGCTGCAAGGGTGGTGACCGCCAGCAGAGATGGATAAGCAGCTAGGATGGAAATGCCTTAAATCTTTCCTGGAGTTCACCTGTCAAAACCCTAAGCAATGGATTAGAAAAAATTTTAGAAAAATGCAGTATACATAATATTCCTGCATTTAAGCAGAAAAACAACCTTCATGGTGCTCACGCAATTATTTGCTTGTATTAATACAATGCCAGAAAAATACAAATATCATTTTGGCTAGAAAGACTGCTATGACAAAAAAAAGTTTTGATCTATTTATAGTCTTGGTTAAATTAGCAACTTATTTTTGAAGCCATATGATTTTGAGATATTGTCTATTTTTTCTAAGCTCTATAGTTAAGTGCATTTTAATGAACAGGTGAATATTATTCATCTTTGAGACTACGACTAGAAGGCTGCAGGAACAGCATACAGTGTGTTCACGTACGATAAGCCTCATGTGTGCATGTAGTGGTGTCGTCTACTGCATGCAGCTAGAAGATTACAGTACCTCGTTTCCTGTCCACATCTGTCCATTCATCTACACGAAGCATATAAAACAAAAACATCAGTTCAAGAAGTAAGAACAATAGTTTCAAGGAGAATAAAAGAAACAAACTAAAAAAAAAAAAAAAAGAAAAAATCTAACTAATGGACTTTGGTTTTTCTCATCAGCATTCAGCACTTAACAAGAAGGAACTCTTCTGGTACTTGACATCTTTCAATGAGCACACAAAAGATGAAACCTTGCCCTGCCCTTGGAAAAAATCTTGTTGCTTCAATGGAGATAACATTTTACCTTTGATTGAATCTTAGCATGTTTTGCATTTAGCTTGGAAAATTTTCAGCTGTTTTTTGCACTTACAAGCAAAGAATATTTGAGATCTAACTCTCCTGGTGAGACGTTCCACCAAGTATGGCTAATTTAGTTTAAGCTCTAAACTTAGCCCTCTATGAACACAAGTGACTTTCTGTCAGTTCATTCTCTGAAGACCCACGTGAATAATTAAAAATCGCACTGCTGTAGTGAAACCTTTGCTATTGTTTAGCACTTCTTCATATTGGATAAGCAGAAGGGAAAAATGTAACAACCTCTTCAATACTGAGTTAATATTGAGTTGATTTTTCATTACAAAATACTAAAGCTTCCTTCCCCATCCCATGACAGAAAGCTGCAAGAAGTTTTAAAAGCAAAGCCATTTTCAATTATAAGTGGCAAACAAAGAGGCACTCAGCTGTAAGCTGGACTTTTTCTGCACGCACATGAACGCACAGGGCCCCACTTTTACAATAATTTTGACCAAATGCTAGACTTGATAGATTTTTATAAAAGCTGGACAAGGGTTTTAGGAGCCATATTTATCTTATTTGAAGTTTTTCTTAATTGCATATGCTTCTTCTGCATAGGCTTTACAAAATTATTCCTGGAAACTACTTTGGATTGCAAAGCAATCAGAACAGCTCAGGACCTGGATTGAAACACTCAAATCCTGAGCTATTTTGATTCCAAAAGTATATTTCTGAAGCTCTAACCTCTGAAGCAAGTACAGAAACACTGAAACGTATTTCAATTTCTACCTTCGCTGTCTGCATTTCGCAAATTAGCTTCAGTAATACCTTCAGGCAGTTATTACCACAGAAACTTCGTGCGAGCCGATTAACTCAACAGGCTTTACTTCAAATCTCAGACAGGAAAAACACACGCGATGAATCGTCGCCGTTAAACCCTGCTGAGGACACCACCGGCCCCAGACTCCTCTCGACGACAGACCCCGCGATGCCGTCGCTTTCCAAGCGCCGTTCCGTGCCAGCACCGCAAGGCTGTTCACGCACCGCTGTGTTACCGCCAGAGAACCCGCACCAGAGGCCAGCGGGCCGTCGCGGTGTGTCAGGGAGCGGCCCGGCTCTTTGCCGGGGGAGGGAGGAGAGCCCTGCCCGGGCACCGGCACCCCCGTCCCTCAGGGCCACCCCGACATCGCCCCCCCCCCCCCCCCCCCCACTTCCCGGCGCCCCGCTCGGCACCGGCCCAGAACGCCGGGGCGGCCCCCACGCCGCGGGAGCGGGCTCCCGGGGATACGGCCCCGCACTCAGAGCCCGGCGGGGTGCCCCGGCCGCGGAGAGAGGCTCCGCACGGCACGGACAGGCCGCGGGAACCCCGACGACCGGAGCGACCCCCGGGGGGACGGCGGTAGAGGGGGGTGCAACCCCCGTCGCAGACCGGCTCCGAGAGGGGCCCCGGCCGCCCGCCGCTCACCTTTGCGGGCCTTCTCCCCGGGGATGCTCTGGGCGCGGAGGCGCTGGTCCAGGATGTACAGCATCTCCCCGCCCAGGTTGAGGAACAGCAGCGGCAGCGTCCGCGCCGACATGGCGACCGCCGACCCCGCCGTTGCCGGGCAGCCGAGGGGCCAATCGGGAGGCGCCGTCTTGGCCGGCCGCGGCACGGGGCTCGCGTGCAAGCCCCGCCCTGGCGCGTGCACACGCCACCGCGCGTGCGCGCAGGCGTGCACCTCCCAGTGCGCGTGCATCCCGGTGCGTGTGCAAGGGCGAGCGCAGCGGCGTGAGCTCGGCCCGGCCCTCGGCAGCTCCAGGGGAAGTTTTACACTACCGGTTTCCTACGTTCTGGGGGTGCGAGAAAGAGTAAAGAATTTATTAGGAAATGATGAAAATAATTGTGATACAATAAAAAGGAGCCGGGTGCTGCCTGCAGCCTCGCTGGGTAACGGCGCGTGCCACAGCTCACAGCAGCTCGGGGGAGGTTTGTTGAAAGCCGTAGAAAGCGGCCAACAGGCGCCACCGCAGATCACGTTGGTGATTCTCTTTTGGTCACCATCGCCAGCGGTCTGGTGTCACACAAAATCGCCGAGTTAGAGAGAGGGACGACTGCCCGAGAATGAGCACAAACGTGTAAGTCTGCTGGGAAATTACAGACTTGACTATTAACACGATTTCTACAGCTGCAGAGCTCAGAATCAACCTGCATTTTCCTGCGAGAAGGAATGACTCTTGGAGCTACTGTCAGGGCTGCTCCGGTTCCAAACGAGCTGCGTTTCACCTCGTTCTCTCTCCTCATTTGTCATCCCACAGCCCAGACCCCTGCCGAACGCTGCTGAGTATCGAACTGCTCACCGCACAGTCCAGCACATCAGCTTTAAATTAAACTTCTAAATCACTTAAACCACTCACTGCGCTTTTCCAGGTGCTCACTGTGGTGCAGACCACGCGCGCACAGAAGCAAAGAGGCTTTGGGTCTTCAGGTAGTTATTTATTGTTAGAGACTGGCTGTGTCAGCCTTGACGCGTCGCTACACAGCCGTCCCCTCGCGCTGCGCCTCCTTCTCCTTTGCAGCTCTCGCTCTTGCTTGCCACTCTCTTCTCTGCTTCAGTCTCTCTGGTGCTTTCAGCTTCCGCACCTCCTCAAACACCTGCAGGAGCACAAGGAGGTGAGAGAAAGGGAGAGACAAAGCCGCCCGCTGCTGAGCGGAGCTGCTCTGCCGCCGTTTGCTGCTGCACACAGCACGGACCCCGGCTCCTGCAGCGGAGGCCAGGAGACATGCCGTGCGGCAAGGCAACTCCTTCCCCTGCGCTTCCTCCGGACCTCCAGCCAGCCCTGTTTCAGGTGCCGTTTGGAGGTATTCCGTCACAGCTACCTAGTCTTTTGGTCATCATTTCACTGGATTGAAATTTGGTATTTACAGACTGAAGGCACGTCCAGCTTTTTGACTCTGCTCAGTTCTACCGCGATATATCGCGCACAGCAGTTACACCAATGTATGGAGAGCAAACGAGAGCAGGCAGTGGGCGGACCCACATTTCTGTTCCAAAGCTGCCATCAAACTTAATTGTGTCTCATATTAGTTCCCACGCCAGGCTTTGAAGGAAAGCTGGTTTGAATCGTACATTTCTGAGCAAACTAGTGGCACAACCTGACGTTCTGAAGCACAGCACGTGCGTCACTGCCCACTACATAACTGTTCCCTGGAGCTCTTTGCCGAGCTTATGCATTTCTCTACAGACATTATCATTGTCTCCTCAAACTCAAAGCATGGATTAAAAGGACTTACCTATCAGCCTTTTCTAACTATCTTAATTGTGCCCTTCTATAAAGGGATTTTGTCCTACTCCAGCTACATGGCGCTCTCTCCAGATTGCCCCATACCTTGCGGCAGAAAGCCTTCTTCACAACCCAGCGCTTGGTGATCCTCCTGCAGTAGGGAGGGGGTAGGGTGTACTGGATATTCAGCTGCTTGCAGGTATTTTCAAAGGTGTCATAGCGGACACGGCGAAGATATGAAAGGAGTTTCTTCCGGCGATCTATAGCCATCAGCATGCGACGACGGTTATTTTTATCCTGCAAAGGACTTAACGTTCACTAGATTGCAGACAGATTATACTTCCATTCCAATAAATTACTTAGAATAGACCAGATTCTGGCTGAAAGGAAACAATAAGGTTAAGGACAGTATCTTAGAACAATTTTTCTTGGCAGATACTGCAAGCACATTAGGTCACTACAAGGAGATCCGAGAAAACTTAATTTGCTTTTCACTGAAATTGCTTTCTTCATTCCGTGCCTGCACCTTCCTCCCCCAACCCTGAAGACTGTTTTCAACTCATACGCAGTTTCAGGCAGTGGAGGCAAAGACTGGAGGGAAGGTCTACTGGCTAAAATCTCTGCTTCCCTGAAATGTATTCTTCCTGAAATAACACAGACGCATTTACCTTTATTTTTCCAGAAATTAAATGTGAAAATAAACCATGACTGGGCTCTATCTGACCGTTTGGGTTGTTCTTTGGAAGAGAATATGCGTAGCTTGAGCCATGGCATTCAGGGCAATCCCCCACGGGAGAAATTTCCCTATCCTATACAATTTGTGTAAAAAGCAGGCTTCATCCAAGTAACTGCAAAAAGTTGAAAAAAACTGAAACATTTGGTACAACTTCTGGATTCTTACAGAAACTGAATTGTATTCTGGTTTACTCTTCAAGCTTTTGATTAACAAATAATTATGCACTTTTTTTCAAATGCAGTTGATGAATCCATTTCCCACCTTTTACACCGCATAAAGCATCTGTAATCTATCTTGTTCATAAACTCATAGTTGTGATGTTTCAAATTTGGGCTCTGAACCCAGGTAGCTTTAGGTAGGGAAGCGGTCATTATGACATTAACACAGTCCTCTCCACTAAACATTTTTATAGGCAGAACAAAGAGAGAATACAGCTGCTGAAGTGATAACATTAATTACATTGGAAACTAAGCAGTGAAGGCACATCTGCAGCAAGGATCAATTTAGCTAATCTCCATTCAAAGATAACTGCTCAGCCATTTCCACCAATCTAGCAAAAAAAAAAAAAAAAAATCCCTCAACAAAAAACCACTCCACATTTCAGTTGGTGAGAACATAGCTGTGACTGAACCAGCAGTTTCCCAGACTGGCACCAGGGAACAGTTATAACTATTTTATAAACCTTCTTGGGAAAGCCATAATCCCCAGAATTAAAATCCTTTTGTTCTAAACTGAGAAAACAACCTGAACAGCTGCTGTCTCAGACGTGTGGGCTCAGATTACTGATAGTTACCTTGGGATGCCTCTGAAGATGTTCCTCGTAAGTGCGTATCTTGGCAGTCAACATAGCAACTATAAAGAACAGACATAAGAAGCCGTGTGAAAGCAGCAGCTTCCCAGGGTGAGACAGCACCATTTGCATTCCCTTCGAACTGCCAGCTGAGGACTGCTGCTCTTAGGGGTACCCACTGCACCACAGCAAATATTACCCCGCAGCCCTCTGAATAAAGGCAAAACAAACCACAAAATATAACCTCCATAAACCAGTCAGAACTATTACTAGTATGAAGCTGCTTAATTAGAGGTTAAAATTTTAACAACAGATCGTATTAATTTATCTCTAAAATGCCTCTTGCGCTCACTGGTGACTTTACATTCATTCCACTTCCCCTGGTTTAAGCTTTGGAGGAACAGACACAAACTACGCGTTCTTTCTAAAAGCAGCAACCAGCTCTTTGTGATTTCAGGCTTTGGAGAAAGACGCTGGTGGCATCCTGAGAAATTGAACGCCTTTATTAACGATCAAGGAGTGCATCTTGGTCAATGGCAGCGTGGTCTTCATCCCTGCGCTGTCCTGACATCACGCTTCAGCCAGAGCTCTCCGATGCAGAGGGAAACGTGGGCTCCATGGCTAAATTGACTAGTTCATTTTGGTAATGAATGCAGCGCAACACTTCAAGTCATGTAAGCACTTCAGGCATAATAATGCACGTGCTGCCTTTGGAGGGTGGATATGCAGTAGGAATTTGGAAATCATCCTCACAGACACCTGCCAGTCACTCCGCGCGCTGCCTCTGCAGCGCTCCCAAACCCTGAACACGTCCTCCCGGGCATACTGCAGCTACTCGCCTCCCAGGTGCTCTCCTGAAGGAGATTCTCCTACCCAGCACAGGAAACTTTAAGTGCTGGGGTGGGAATGGCTGAATAAAAGCAGAGATGTATCATCTGCCAACAATATCTTTCTACTTTTTTAACTTACCTTGCACCTCAAAGGAGCCGTTGTCGTTGGGAGACCTCCTGACCTTCTCCACCAGCTGCTGTGTCTTTATTTTCATCTTCTCCTTCTGTGGATAACAGAAAAGAGCTTGTTACTTTCTCAATAATGCTAAAGGTCTGAGACACCCCGGCTGTCTTCCCAAATGCCCACCAGATAAAGGCTTTGTAATTAATAGCTTTACTCAATGTCCATCACAAAAGGTGTAAAGAGTGCTGCAAAAAAGGACCTACTGCTTGCAGGACAGTGCTCGGAGTACAGCGGGGAAGCAGCACAAAAAGATCTCAGCAGAACACAGACTCATCATTGTTCAAACTGAGTCCAGGCACACCCTTCTTCCCAAGATCACAGAGGAAGGGTGTCGAAGAGGCCCCGCTGCTCTCAGGAATGGGAGAGAGAACTGAAGCTGATCTCACATGGCAGCAGCCTTTACTTTTCACATCTTTTTGAACTGAAGTGGTAAGCAGCAAGAAATGGTAAGATCTTTGTGCTATGTAACAATTTGCTTGGTTTTCTGGGCATACAAAAAGTAAAAGTAATTTGAAGAACATCTGCTGTACAGTGTCCTATTTTCTGGAACAGAGGCCAGCCATCAGCAGTAACGTAACGCAGCTCATCTCCCCCGTGATTGCCTAATATTTTCTTCTCTTATTTTACTATGCAATTATTATTATAAAGAAGACTGTGTGATAAATTTTAAGAGCATACAAGACTTCTCACTCTCATGTATTTAATAGCCCCAGATTTGCAGACACTGAGCAACACTTAAAAATAAAGCAAAGGGCATTTCACAATATAGACAAGTCTTACACAAATGTGCTCACTAAACCTTCAAGGTTTTTTTTATGCAAGTAGAATGAAACTAACCTGGCTTGCCATTTCCAGTGACAATAGTCTTTTCACTACATCATCAACGCTGCAAGGAGATTGCAGATTAGTTTAGAAACCAGAAACCAAGCATATTTAACAACAGAAATCAAGTTGGGTTTTCAGAACATATTAACTTTTCTCAACCTCAATTTATTCTACAAATTTACAGCAACTCTCCCCCCCTCCCATACTTGTCAGCCATAAACTGTCTCTTGCATTCCTAAGAAAAATCATGGCTGAGATTACAGAAGCATCAAGTAGTGCCATGGGAAGTACTGTGATTTCAAATGATGATGAAGTCTTATCACTTCCAAAAACAGTACGTGCAAACTGGGTGCTGAGGATTAACCCCCACATAATTGCGCAAGGACAAAATAATAAATTTTAAGACTGGCTCCTTCAAAGATCTGTGAAAGTCTCAGTTACACCACTGGAGGCTCTCCATGCACCACACAAGAGCAGTTCCAGAATCAAAGCATAAAACTGCCGAACTCTAGGTCCAAATTTCAGAAGCAGCCATTCATTTGGAGTTGTTAACTACACACTCTCTAGCACCTGAGTTCAGGACAGACATAATTTCCAAGAAGATTATTTCTAGCATTTCAAGAGTATTTCTTTTTTCTATGGACCACAAAGTCTACAGAAGATGTGGGCAACCAGCACTTAATCCTACATTAAGTTAAAAAAAAAAATCTTACATAACCTTAATCAGTGACTGCTTTTGCAAATTTGACTTTCAAAACGACTCTGCAATTTTTGTGCTAAATTGCATACCAGTGGCCACAGAACATTAATTAATTACTGAGCAGGTGACAGCTTCCACATAGTGTGGTTGTGTGTGTGTCACAGTTTAACCCGGCCGGCAGCTAAAACACCCACACAGCGAATCGCTCACTCTCCCCACAGTGGGATGGGGGAGGGAATTGGGGAAAAAAGGGTAAAACTCATGGGTTGAGATAAAGACAGTTCAATATAACAGAAAAGTAAAATAATAATAATGATGATGATGATAATAGAATATACAAAACAAGAACATTAACTCTATCCCAGCTGAAACCAGGTCAGTGTGTAAGATACAAATCTCTGAAGGGAACAGTCATTCCCTTTCCCTGTATCATACCTATTTATTATTGGGACATTGGCATAATCTTTCTTCAACATTGTGGGAGGAAGATCATCCAAATGGCTGGGGATGTCTGCAAAGAGAAGATTAACACTTGAGGAAGAGCAGTACAAAGTCAGAGCTCTGAACGTGCTTACAAACTAGATCAGAGGAAACAAGTTGCAAAGAAAATAGACCATGTGCTTCAAACAGGAAGGAAGAACTTAAGAGATCACACTGAGATGACAAGAATTGAGTGAGTAAAATTAGGTCCTGTCTCTTGCCTTCAGCACTCTGGAATTACGACATGGCGTATCGTCCACCAAGATCAGTGATCTCTTGCTAATGTTAATTAGTAATTCCCACACATTCATGAGCTGCTGAATTTTCTGAGTAACTTTTGAGCTTACAAGGAATTATTTCTAGAAGCACAGAACCACAAAAAGGTTGACAAAGGGACCTTATGAAGTTTCTAGTCCAATCTCCCCTTTAAAGTGGGACTGTCACTGTCACTACTTCTTTGTCTAGCAAACCCTTGAAAACCTCCGGGGATGGATATTCCACAGCCCCTCCGTGAAGCGCGTTCCCACATTGCACTGCCTTCCCAGTGAACCCTTTTTCCTTTTGTGTCCAGCTGGAACATCTCTGAGCTGCTACGTGGGACCACTGCCCCTCATTACATCATTTGGCACTACCACGAAGAGTCTGGCTCCCTCACCCTTGTGATTACCCATCAAGGATTGCAGAACCCCACAACAGGGATTGTATTTCCTCTCTCTTCTCATGATGAGCTCTGTATCTTAAAAGTGAAACCCACTAATTTCTCCAAATACCCTCTCTTCTTGTGGCATTAGGGTACAACTCTGGTAACGTCAACAGTAAAACATTTTGCCATGCGGTCCCGTTAATCCTGACATACCTTTCCTCTTTCTTCTCACAGGTCTGGCATAACATCTGGCTGTCTGGACAAAGGGAATGCAAGCTTGATGGAAAAAAGCAAAAGATTTATCAGACTTGTATGCACTTTTTTAGCTACGTACACATCAAATTCTGCTCAGTCTGTACTAGAAAACTGGTCAGAGTACTTAGACTCCAAGGTGATCAGTGGCCAGTCAGGTCTTTTGTCCCAAAGGAACGTGGAACAGTTCAGTGCGGTCAGTTCTCACATGGGTACTAAAACAAATGGGCGAAGCTGTGCTGCTTCAGGGTGATCTGGACCCAAATGATGGGAAGAATAGAGCAGCAGGAAGAGATTACAGACACCGAGCAGAGAGTGCGAGGGCTCCCCAGCTGTACTGTGTTCATTTAGAGGGTTTAAACTGATGACCTCATTCAAGTAGTTTCATGTGTGAGTTAGGCTGCTCCGGACTACCCCAGCAGCAGAGCACAGGGGCAGCGAGACTTAGAGACAACCTTCAACTGACACAGCTTGGTACAGATGAGAATATTCCTCAGCAGCCTGAATCGAGCTGTTCTTTGACCTTTCAAGAACAAACTCTTCCAACTGCTCTTTCAAGACCCCTGCTACTGGAATCAATAGCTGCTTCAGATTATTCACCTGTGCCTCAAACATGTTTTCAAGTACAGACTTTGCCAGTCCACGTACCTGCATGCAAATGGAACCGGCCGAGAAGCATGTGAGCTGCGCTCTGGACCTGCCAGGCACCAGAGCTGTGCACGGGCTGTCGGCACACGCAGTGAGCGCAGGGCTCCGCACGCCGTCCCATGCTCACCGTGCAGTAACAGCACGTGCAGAAGCCACACCAGGACTCCAGCCCGCACCTTGGCCCCGCTTGCAGCAGCTTTGCCCGAGAGCCCCGGCCTCTGAGCTGCTCCAGCGGGTGCCCACCGTGCGCAGGGCAGGGGCAGCGGGCACACTCGGGGCTGGCGGCCCTGGCCCGTGCTCCAGGCTGCCCCGGCCCGGGGGCCCAGCCCCGCCACCCCCACCCTTCTGTGGGGCCTTGAGGGACGCCCCGGGGTCGTGCCCGCGCCCGGCCTCCCCAGCAGCACCCCACGATCACCCAGCCCCCTGTCCCCTCTCAGGGCCGCCTCAGACTCCTTCCGCCTTGCCCCCAGCCACCCCCGACCCCGAGACCGCCCCTTCTCCCCCGTCCGTCCTCGGCTCCGGCCCCCCGTCCGGCCGCCTCTTCCTTCGCCGGGCCCCGCTTCCCCTTCCACCCTCCCTCTAGTACGGCCCGAGCTCCCCCCGCGCCTCACCGGCCCCGCCACCGCCGCTCCCCAGGACGGCGGCCCCGCCGCGGGCCGGCCCCGCCAGGCAGCGGCCCAGCACCGTCCGTAGCGCCAGCATCGCCCGCCCCTCACGGCCCCGCCGCCACGGACGCCGCCATCTTGCCCAGGCGCGACAGCTGAGCGCCGAGCGAGGGCGAAGAGGCCGAGCGCCGAGCGCGTCGATGGGCGGGGCACGGGTCGGGCACTCCCCGCCGCCCCGAGGCCCGGCCGGGGGTTCGCTCCCCGTCGGCAGCTCCGGGCTCGTCCCGTCGCAGAGGCGTCCTGGGCCGTTCTCAGCGCGTCCCCGTTTATTGCGGCAGAAGAGAGGGAGGCGGGAGGGGACGCACACAGCACCAGCGGAGGGAGTTGGGCCCCCGTCAGGCGGCCCCAGGCCCGGCCCGGGCCACCCGCAGGCCCCGGGGCTGGGTCCGTTAGCGCTGCCCGGCCCCCGGCGCTAAAACGTCCGGCAGTCGTGGAGCTCCTCGACCCCGCTGATGCGGAGGCCCTGCAGCAGGGGGAAGGTTGCGGGCAGCTCCTCGGGGCAGCCCCCGTCTGCCGGGCAGCCGTGAGGCTCGGCCCTGTGGAACCACAGGTTCTCGTAGGGCTTGGGGCTGGGGCTGGGGTCGAGCAGGGGCTGTGTGGAGCTGGAGCGCAGGTAGAGGCGAGGCAGGGCGTGCTGCTGGCCCTTGTACCCATCGCCCACCACCCGCGCGTACTGGACGGCCTCCCCGCTCCCGCCGGGGCCCTGGCGCGGCTCCGCTGCGGCCCAGCCATGGCCCGACGTGCGCGGTGCCTCCTGCCGCACGTAGGGCTGGGGCAGGGCCGGGAAGGTGGCGGTGGTCTCGGCGGAAAGCTCCTTGCCCCAGGCGGACGGCAGCTTCCCCGCCGCCCTTTCGAGCACTGTGACGGTAGAAATGGTCGCCAGGCCGGGCTCCCTCACGCCGGGGACCCGCAGAGGCTCCTGGGGGATGGGAGTGCGGTCAGGGCCTGTTTGCAGGGAGCGGCCCCTCTGCTGCCCCCCCCAGCACCACACGAGGGAAGCTCCCCGCACCCCTGTTCCCCATTCCCCATCCCAGCGTGGCCTCACACCCCGGGTGCCGTGCCCCCCGCGCTGAGTGGTGCCCAGGTGGGGAGTGGGGGCCAGGGGAGCAGCCGTCCAGGTCTCACCTGCTGCAGCTCTGCTGGCACCCACTTGCCCAGGCTGCTGTTGGCGGGGTCAGGGACGCTGGGCCAGAACTGCTGCTTCACCCTGGCAGCGACAGGACGAGGGGACTCAGCGAGGAGGCCTGAAACCGGCAGCCTTGGGGCTGGCCTTGCTCCTGCCAAGCTCGTGGAGGGACGCCACTGCTCCCCACGTTGGGCCACCGCGGCCACTGGGGACAGGGACTCCCAGGGCAGCCCAGCCCGCTGCAGGGCCAGTCCAGCCCACAGTGGCCCTTGGTACTCACCGCCCGTTCTTCTGGAAGCAGATGAGCAAAAGTATGAGCAGGACAAAGATGAGCGCCAGGGTCAGGAAGAGGAACTGGATTTCAATATCATCTGGAAAATGGGCAGGGGAGAGGGTCACAGGGAACTGCGGTGGGGCACCTGTGGCCATTCTGTACCACAGGGCTGGTCTGGCAGGTCCCCTCCCATCCCTGCACCCCTCCCCGGGTGGCTGCACCCCCTCACCTAGCACCATGGTCACCAGGGTCAGGCTGGTGCCATTGGTGCCGCCGGCAGCCGTGGATGCCATGATGTGCACTTTGTACAGGGTCGACGGCTTCAGCTCCCGGATGACGAAGGAGCTGAGAGAGGGATTCACGGTGGCGCCTGGGGAAACGCAGGGGCTGTTGGCGCGGCAGGGGCTGCTCTGCAGTTGCCCCTCACCAGCACAGCCCCTTGGGTATCTGCTGGCAAGGGGCCCCGTATGGGACCCGCACACCCCCTGACCCTCTCTGAGGGCTCGGAGTCTGCTGATGTCCCCACCCAACGCATCGAGGTGGGATGGAGGGCAGGGCTGGTGGTGGCACGGGCAGGACTCACTGGACACTTCTGCGGTGCTGTTGGCCCAGAAGATGGTGTAGCTGGTGATAAAGCCATTCTGCATCTCAACGGGCACCGGGTCCCAGCACAGCTCAGCATCCGACTTGCCGATGCTCTTCAGATGGAGCTTTGGGGCGTAGGATGGTGCTGAAACGGAGCAGGACAAGTGACCGGGTGCTGTGCAGAACTGCTGCCTTGGGGTGGGATGCACTGAGTGGTGAGTGCTGGTCCTGAGGTGTGGGTGTCAGGCCCGGCCCCGTGGGGCTCGGTCCAGCTGAGCGCACCTTCAGGGGTGAGCCAAGACCCAGCCCAGTGGGCTGAGCTGTTCTGCACAGCCCTTGAATTAGGGGCACGTGGGAGGAAGGCTGGCTTTCTTTTTCGAAAGGCAAAGGCTTGGTGGTGTGGGACAAGCCCCTGGGGCCCCGAGGGCGGCTGCTGGGAGCACACATACCCTTCTGCTTGGAGTAGGCTGTGGTGTGGATGGGTGCCCCTATGAAGTCCTTGTAGAGCGGGTACACCGAGATGTTGTACCGCTGGAAAGGCTCAATGCCATCTGCAACAGAGAGCAGAGAGGGGTTCAGGGTTCAGGGCTCTGGCTGCCGAGAACCCCTGGCTGCCCTGCGCCTGCCCCACAGCGCCAGCCCGCCTGCCCTGTGTCGTACCCGGGGGGTGGATCCAGAGGAAGGGGAGAGGGTGTGATGTGGGCGCAGGGCAGGGTTTGGTGCTGGGGCGGTCAGGAGGGGTGCCAGCCGTCTGGTACAAACCCTCCCACACAGCCGACCAGGAGGGCAGGGACCCCCCCGGCAGCCTCCGGCTTACCCTGGATGAGGGCCGTGGTGGCAGCCCCGTCACGCTCCATCTGCCAGCAGGTGCTGCAGCAGCCGGGCTCCGAGGACACCCGCTGCCACTCCAGGACGTAAGCAACTGCTGGGGCCGGCGGTGCCTCCCAGCGCACCCAGAGGCTGCGCTCGCCCCTGGGTACGGCCCGCAGCCTGGCCAGGGGCTGCCCTGCATGGAGACAACCAGCCGGGATGACGGGAGAGGGGAGCATCCCCACCGCATCACCCCCAGCCCCTGCCCAGGCACCTGCCCTGCTCCTCGCCCTGGCTGCGCAGCCCGTGGGCAGCCTGCTCGGGAGCCCCCCGGTTGCACGCTCAGGGAGGTGTCTCCCCCATGGCAGGGCGAGGGAGCAGCACCCAGTTTGAGAGCTCATGAAGGTGCCGGGGGGGTGTGCAGAGCCCCAGGGGGGGCACACGGAGGTTTCGGGCCTGGGAGGTTTGCACTGCCCTCACCTTTCCTCTCCAGGAGCGTGACCTCGGTTGCTGCAGACTCGCCGGCGGCATTGTAGGCTGAGAGATAGACCCTCCTGGTCCCCGCCATCACGGAGAAGTTGCACTGGGTGTGGGTGGTGTTGCAGACGGTGGAGGGGTCCTTGGGGGGGTCCCTGCCCCTCCTCCTGGGGCTCAGGGTGACATGGTAGCCCAACACTCGTCCATTCGCTTCCCGCTGCCGTGGGGCCTGGGCACAGGCAGGGTGTGTGGGGGTGCTCGGTCCCTGGGGCGATGCCCCAGCAGCCCCCGTGCCCCCACCCCTGCCCGTGCTCACCTTCCAGCGCAGCTGCACCTCCAGCTGCCCGGCCGCCCCGGCCGGCTGAGCACTCCACCACGCGTCCAGCTTCCCCGTGGGGGCTGCAACGGGAGAAGGGCGGGCAGGGAGCTGAGAGGCGTGAGTGTGGCCACGCCACTGCGGCTGCGCTGCCTGGCCAGGCAGAGGGGACCCCCGGGTGACTCCACACCCACCTTTCTCATGGGTGGTGTAGTTCCTGCCTGGGCTCCACTCACTCCAGTAGCCCCGTGCCGAGCTCCGCCGGCACCGCATCTGGAAGTGGTACCGTGTGCCGAAGAGGAAGCCGCAGCACTGCGTGGTGCCGGCTTGGCCGACGATGCCGGTGACCTGGTGGCAGCCAGAGCGAGGGCTGTGCTGGCTCCTGCCTCGAGCAGGGGCTGGCTGCAGGGGCGCAGCCAGTGCAGGGCCCGGCCCCGGTGTGGGTGCTGCACAGGGCATGTGAGGGGGCACCTTGCTGCCCACCCCCCCATGCGGGCACCCCACCGCTGCCATTGCAGGAAACCTGGCAGAGCTCGGAGCAGAGGGGAGGGTCCTGGCTCCTGTTCGCTCGCCCTCCCCGGTGCCGCTGCCCCAGCATCACTCACCAGCGTCCAGGCGGGCTCCTCGGACACCCGGTAGCGCAGCTCGCACTGCAGCTCCATGTGCGCGTTGCTGCGGGCCACCTCCCAGGCCAGGGTGACGCAGTCGGTCTGGAAGGGGATGGACTGGATGCTCTGCAGGGCTGGGGGGTCCAGCTTGGCTGGAGGAAGAGCCAGGGAGAAAGCTGGAGAGATGCGGCGGCAGGCGGTGCGCAGGGCCACGGCCTCGCACGGGGACGTTGTTAACACCATGAGCCGCAGCCAGGGCGCTGGCCTGCCTGGACCCCAAGGTGAGGGTGGGGAGAAACTGCTCCGAACCATTTAGAACAGCTTGTGGCAGGGGATGAGAGGCAGTGCGTGCCCCGGGCACAGGGCGATGCTTGGAAGCACAGCACTGGCACTGCTCTGCAGCCCGGGCTCCGGGCCAGGTTAATGCCTTTGTAGGAAAAAGACCCTGCGGGACCCGGGGTCCGGTACACGGCCAGGAAAGCCACACGTTTGGGTCTGCCAGGAGGGTGAGAGCCCCGCGTGGCCGTGGGAGGGCTCAGCTGGTTGTGGGCAGCCCTTCCCTGGGTGCGGAGCAGGGAGGACGAGTTGTACCGTCTGGGAAGGCTCCTTTTATAAATAGTTTATAGGAGCTGGATATATTATTAATAGACCTTCTGAATAAATGGGTAATCAATTGCTGGAGAGAGTTGTAGAGTGCAGCAGGTCAACCGGCGGCTCGTAACCTGCCGGCACACGCTGCTCAATCTGTAACGTGGCTTTGGCACCTATTCATCCCGGCAAGCCATTTATCACGGGAACCTGCCTGTAAAATATGACCTAAAAGCCCGACATGCTTTAATGGCACTCTAATATCCCTCTCGCACTGCTGATGAGCTTCCCCAGCCCCTGACCTCTGCACGAGGCAGGCAGCTCCGGCTGCCACTCACCGACGTCCATGGGGTCGATGCAGAGATGCTCCGACTCGGCCGTGCCCAACGCGTTGGTGGCAGACACCCAGATCTCCATTTCCCGGTAGAGCTGGAGCAGCTGGCGCGGCACCGTGCAGCGGCTGCGGCCGCCTTGCGGGGTGCAGCCTGTCACCGCCTGGGCTCTGCTCCTGCGGCAGCGAGGGGGGGGGTTCAGGGGGACCCTCCGGCGGAGGAGGAGGCTTGCCATGTGGTTTGGCAGAGGGCGAGGGCCAGACACTGGGGACCGTGTCACCCCCCGAGGCTTACGTGGCACACTTCAGTGCGACGTTGGTGGGGAGGTGGCTGTTGGCTCCCTGCTCCCACTGGCACGTCAGCCCATAGTCGCTGAGGTTCAGGACGCAGCTGAGGTTGAAGGGTTTGGCAGGCGGGTCTGGGGGAGAGTGGCCGGGGAAGAGCCTGAGCGAAGCGCCTGTCCTGGCTGCGGAGCAGCCCCAGCCCCCTCTGTGCCTGGCTGCGCAGAGCCCCGCTGCCACACCACTGCTCCCCAAACCTGCCCTGCCCCGCCGCCTGCCCGCCGGGCACCGGTGTGCCGAGCCGTGGCCGGGCACAGCCCCAAAACAGCCGCCATCGGCTATTGGCCTCAGCTGCTGCTCCCGCCCCGGCGGCTTTGCCCATCTTGCTGGGGCAAATGTGTGTTGGGGAGGAGACGTGCGAACCCCGGTACCAGGCTGCACGTCTGTCAAGTGCACGTGTGCACACATGGGTGACCCGTGGTGGCAGCAGACTTACAGCCCGCCCTGATCTCAGCCATGCCGACGCGTTGCTTGGTCCCGTTCCACTCCACCCAGCACCACAGCTTGGCCTGCGTGCGGTTGAACTGGGGCAGGGTGAGGTTGGACACCTCCATGCCCCCTGGGTCCTTGTGCTGGCTCCCGGCCATGGGCTCGTTGTCCAGCATCCAGGTGATCCGGACCTTTCCCTGCTCCAAGCCGCGGCAGAGCTCGGTTTGGATGGCGCAGGATGCAGTGACAGCCGAACCCAGGGGCACGACGGGTGAGCCCACGGCCACCGAGGCACAGCCCAGGGTCCCTGCAGGCAGGAAAAATGTGTCACATCCAGGGCACGGCCATGACGAAGCCATCTCAGCTCCTTGGCACCCAGGCAGGACAGAGGGTCAAGTGCCTCTTCCCTTAGACGGGCCCCCCAGCCACTGGAGAGGAAGAGCCGGGCGTTGGGCAAGCCTGCCGGCACGCGCCGGGCCCCATCCTGCCAGCTCCCACCGCGCCGCTTGTGCTCCAGCCCACCCGCAGCAGCCCCTGTGCTCCATGGCCCCGGCCGGTCGCCCCACAGGGGCGGCGCGGGGCACGCGGCTGTGGGACAGGACGGGCCCCACTCACCACCTGGGCAGAGGAGCAGGAGCAGGGAGAGCCGCAGCAGGAAGGGTGTCCCGGCACTGCGCCTGGCCATGATCTCCTCCGTGGCTTGGGCATCACCTGGAATGGAGAAAGCGGCTTGTCCTGGCGGGTTGGGAAGGGGCTGGGGATGAGGCAGGCTGGAGGGGCCGTGTTGCCACCGTCACTGATGCTTCCTGGAGCAAAATGTCCTTTTGCCGTCAGAGGCAGCCTCTCCCCCACAGCCCTTCTGCACTGCTGACACCTCCGCCCCCGCAGGCGCCGGCGTGGAAAAGCGCAGCGGTGAGGCGAGGGCCGCTGCGGCACAACCTGCCACCGGCTCTTGGCCCCATGCACCCCGATCCTGGGGCGCAACGCCCCATCGCTGGCCGCAGACACGGGCTGATTTTCTCTCAGGTATCTTCAGCCTCTGCCGGGCAGAGATTTGCGGTTTCGGGGAGGGTTAGCGCTGGGGTTTGGGGCCATAGAGGGCTGATAAGCTGAAAGGGGGAAACGAATGAACGACGGCAGCGCAGCGGGGCTGGCCAGAGCTGTGGGGCCTCGGGGTCTTGCCTTCACCCCCTCCTCTGTGCTGCCCCCCCCAGCTGCATCCCCTCCCTGCCGTGGGGAACGGCCCCGAGAGCAGCGGCTGCCTCTGCCCTGCCTGGCTGCTGGCTCACCCTCTGCCCCGGGTCAGTCCCAGCTGCATCCTCGACGGTGCCAGGCACTTGTCCCCGGAGGGGCTGCCCATGCTGCACCCACCCATGGGTGCCCACAGCTGCTCTCCCCCCCCGAGCCAACATCTAGAGGCAGACGAGGGACTCAATTGTGGGAAATGGGGGAGCAGCCACCCCCGAGCACCCGGCACATGCGGCTGTCACAGGTAGGGGACAGGACAGAGCAGCTTGCACAGCCACAGGCAGGGTGCTCAGCCGGACTCCAGCACTCTATGCCCCATCCCACCTCCCTCCATCCCACCTCACCTCCATCCCACCTCACCTCCGTGCCTGGTACCTCTGGCCGCTGCTCACCACCCGCTCCGAGCACCGGCCTCTGGCTCCCAGCAGCTTGCCGTGCTCAGCCCGTTTGCTAACATGCTGCTTTCACCGTTAGTTCCTCAAAAACAGTGCCGTTAATTGCTGTGACTCTCTGAAGAAGGTGATTGCAAAACACTTCCCTGAAGGCTGTGACCGCCTCGCTCGCCGCAGGAAGGAAAGCCCAGCAGCACACACACATCCAGCGGTGGGGAGCAGCACCCAGCCTCCCACCCTGCCCGCTCCGGCAGCCAGGACGTGGCACAGTCGGGATGTGGCACAGCCGGCTCCTTGCTGCGACTGCCCTGGGGCCACCGGGCTGGGCTGGGGGGGACAGCAGGGGAACACGGGCTGCGGGATGTGGGACTCAGAGGGCAGGAAGCAAACCCAGCTGTGGCTTCCAGCGTGGATTGCATCCCCCAGCCCAGCCCTGTGTTCTCACTGGGCACTCACCACAGGGCACTGGGCTCATCCTCCCATCCCCCAGCCCTCTCCTGGGATGTGCCTCCCGGCCCCGGTCCCTGGGGACAGCACCGCTGCCCCTTGCAGCCAAGCCTGGGCTATCTCCTAAAGCCTGGCCCTGGGCGGAGCTGCCCTGTGAAGCCCCATTTGGCCCAAGTTGTCCGTGGTCCCACCACACAGTCCAGCTCGCCCCAGAACGAGGGGCCCTGTGAGATGCCCCAAGGGCAACCCAAGACCCGACCTTCCCACTGGTACCTCCCCATACCGACCATTAACCCGGGTTTTTCCAGCAGCCCCTTGCCCAGCGCCCTGCCCAGCCACCCTGGGGGGCTCACTGCTGGGACGTCGGGCAGCTCTGCCCACGCGTGCCAAGCTGGCATCGCTGGGAACCCTGCGTCCCGCGAGGTGGGACTGGAACATGGGGGTAAACAGGGATTGCCCAACCCGTGACGCACTCGCAGCCTTCGCCATGGAGGCAGCTGTTGTGCAAACAGCTGTTTACTACGGGATTTGTAGCACGTGTTGCACCTCGAGCGGTGCGTTACCCAGCGCTCATGCAACCCCATGCTGCAAACAACCGCGAGGCCACCCCGACACCCCAGCGGACAGGGTGGCCCGGGACCGTGGGAGAACAGCCCAGGGGAGATGTGCTCCCAGTGTCGCCTCCCGCGGAGCCGGGCTGCTGGCCGGAGGGAGATGGCCTGACAGCCTGAGCAAAGGTTTTTCCACCAAAACTCCTCAGCCCGGGGCTGCAGCCCCCTGCCCGGAGCGGCCGGGCTGCTCGCAGGGGCGGTGTGGGGGCACGGGGCAGATTCCCACAGCCGCTGACCTGGGGTGGGGGAGCTGCCCTTGCAACATTTCCCTGTGGTGTAGCAACCCCCAGTATTTTGGGACGGAAGCGCGGCTTGCAGGCTGTTTACCAGCCGGAGCAGGAATATCCGCAGGTAGCCATGGCGACGTGGGCATCTCCGTGGGAACAGGAGGGCAGCAGAGCTGCAAACACCCAGCTGGACACAAACAAGCGCTGCCCTCCCTGCGCCACCGATGGGGCCCCGCCATGGGGTACGTGCGATGGGATCCCACATCCTGGTGTGCGGAGGGGACCGTGCATCCCACCCCCCCTTGCACGCCTGCCCCCGGGCTCACCTCGCCCGTGCTCCGCGGGGAAAGGGTTTGTCCCTGAGGAGGCTCCGAGCCAAACTGTCGGCGCACGGCTCTCGGCACGGCTCCCTGTTCTGCACTCGGGGCAGCGGCCCCTTCCCGAGATCAGGGATGGGGCAGACGTGCGCCCATGACAGTACATTGCTGGTGTTACCAGCTCTCGGTTCCCCTTCGGCCCTGAGTCACTCTCACAAGCTCACAGATCCTGTCCCTGGGATGAGACAGGGGACAAGAGGCAGGGCACCATCCCTGCAGGGCTCCCACGACCAGAGCCACGGGGTCCCGGCCAGCGCGGCAGAGCGGCCTCGGAGGGGCTGGGGCAGGAGGACGCGTGGGGAGGAGGAGGTGTGAGAGCCGGCTGGGACGGAGGGTCCCGCGGGATGAGGCTGTGCAGTGCAGAGGCAGGGGGTGACACGAGGCCACACGGGACAGACCGGGGAGCACAGGCTGGAGGGAGGATGGGTGCTCGTGGCCCGGACGGGGCACATTTCGGGGTGAGCGGCGGGGCAGTGGGCTCCCAGCCCATGGCGCAAGAGACCCCCCCCCCGCCCAGGGCCGCCTGACGAGGGGGAAGGCAAAAGGGGAAGCGGCCGCAGGGCTTTTCCCGGGTTGCAGCGTGCGGGACAGGGACCGATGGCACCGGGCGGCAGCCCAGCGGCATGGCCAGACCCCTCGGGCCGCTCTAGTCGCAATCCACAGGTAGCACTGGAGGCCACAGGCAGGGATGCCTCCGTTTCTCAGGCGTGTTATCAGCACCTCTGATTTAATCCCTGCTGGGCTGATCATTGCTATTAAGCAGAATAAAGTACAGTACCGGCTTGTATCAGCTCAGCTGTCAGCAAGAACTGGCCTCCCTAAAGAGATCTTCCCTTTCTTCTTTTCATTCCCTAAAAAAATAAAATATTGCCAGTCATGTAAGATGCAAGATCTAAGTGCAAAGCCTGCTGCAGTCACTAACAGATAAGGAGAGCTGTTTAATTGCCACCCAACATGATTAATTCAAACAAACCGCCTTGTTCAGCCATCAGCAATGGGGAAGGAGCAGAGGGCTCCTGGCCAAACCGCCCAGGTGACAGGGAGGAGACCCTCGGCTCGGGATGGCAGCACGGGGGGACACGATGGGACACAGGGAGCCCAGGCTGCCCACACAGAGCTGCCCCAGGGAGGGGAACCTGGCCGGGACCCTCCTGTGCCCGCAGGCTCCAGTCATCTGGTCCCCGGGGACGCCCACGGTGCTCATCCCCGCTCAGCTCCTCCCCAGCGAGGTGGCTGCAAATTGGAGAGAATTGATTACGGGGTGAGGGGCTGAGAGGCTGACCTTGAACAAGGCTCCTGACACATTACTGTAATTAATGAGGCAGGAGGATTAATTTTCTGTGTTGCACGGATCTGGGGAGTCCCTGGTGGGCACAGGGAGGGGGAGGACAGGGCGAGAGGGGCAGACAGCTGCCTGTGCTGCCTGCCATTATTCATCTCTAATCTGCAAGGTGCCAAAAGGATGCCAAGGGGCTGCAGCTCCAGCGTAGGAAAGCAGTCCTTCGGTTGGATGGGGGAGACATCTTCCCTGGGACCATGTAAAACTGGCATGTCCCTAAATTACTGGCTCTGTCGTGGGTGTCTGCAGCAGAGGAACCTCTCTGTGTCTGATGGTCGAGTCCTGTACCAGCCCCCGATCCCCCGACACTCCTGGAAATTCCCACTCCCTTTTGCTGAGACGCCCCAGAGCTCAGACGTGCAGAGCATCTTCTCCCTCTACCATTGCTGAAAAGAAATTTCCCTTCGATGCTGCCCCTCATCAAACCAGCCGGGCAGGGGGATTTTCGTGCCCCTCCCTGCACCCTCACCCCCCCACGACTGCAGCGCCAAGCAGCACGTTTGATCCCAGCTGCCAGGGCTGCACGCCTGACTTCTGACACTTCCCAGCAATCAGGCTGCAAGCACAGCGCGATTATTTTTCTGCTCTAATAAACACCCCTGACAATAATAGAAAAAAATCAGCTTTTATCGGGAGAAAAATATATCTGGAGATTATTTACTCAGAGTCAATAGTTGCAAAGGGAAGCTGTTAGCCCAGGCGGGCGCTGACAGCCGCTCGCAGTCGGAGCGGCCAGACCGTTGCAGGGAACGGGGCAAACCCCTCCCAACAGATTCCCGCTCGCTCCCACTGTATAAATACACCATCCCGGCTGCGCTCTGCAGGACCACCCTTGGCATCCCCCATCCCTTTTACGCTTGGAAAGCTGCAAGGGCCGGGAGGGCTTTGGGAGCTCCAGCAACGGGGGTGGGAGCAGCCGTGGGGCTGGAGCCCGGCTCGGAGCCGGCCACCTCTCATCTGCAAAAGGCTCAGGTCTGCAAGAGCGAGAAATTCATGGTCAATTGAGTTGCAGCTAATCACAAAGGGCAATTAAATGACTCCTTCTCGAGGGCTATAAACATCACTGATTTAAATCCAGTGACACACGGAAATAGGAATCCAACCAAGCAGCCTCCAAAAGTGCTTTATTCCCCATTATTTTCATTAGCTGGCTTGTAATTTGATTTGTCCCTCTCCTGCTGCTGGCTTTTTCCACGGCCAAGGGGAGTGACAAATGAAACACCCTCAAACTCGCGAACCCCGACAGTGTCCATGCGAGTCAGGAGTGACGCAGCTCCTCCAGCTCCTGAAAACCAGCCGCGTTTGTGCCCTGCGAGAGGAGACCGAGGGGTTGGGGTGCCTGGACCGTCCCCGCCGGTGAGCCCCCGGCACCGCGGCATGCCGTGCAGCCTGCCAGGAAGGCTGCGCAGGGTCGAGCCCCCGCTGCCAGAGTCACCGCAGCCAAGTGCTCTGGGCATGGGGACAGGGACCAAAGCTACAAACCAGGCTGGGGCCACCCTGTCCCTGCGGCAGGACAGGCCTTATCCCAGGAGCAGCGTGCCAGGGACGTCACCTCCGCTGCTGTTGTCACATGCCCGGGCTGGCTTGTTTTCTGCAAATTCCAATTAATTTCACTAGGCGTTTCTGGCGAGATGGATTAAAGTCTTTCCCCTTCAATCCACTTTGCCGTGAGTCTGCAGCAGAGGGAGTCGAGGCGGTGCTGAGCCGGTCTCCCTGCCCTTATCTCTCCCCTTGGTTCCCTTCCTTCTACCTGTTTCGCGGGGGGACTCAGCGGAGGGAGGTGGCCCCGAGGAGTCGGCAAGCCGGGGGCTCCGCCACCGATCCCCACCCCGGGCTGCTGGATGGAGCTGCCTCCCGGGGCTTGGGAAGGGCAGTTCTCCGGGGACACCTCTGCAGCGCCGGGGGTCCCACGGGTCATCGTGCTGCCCCGAGTGCAGCGGCCGAGGCAGCTCCGGGGATGCCACAGGCACCTGCAACGGTTCCGCTGCAACTGGAGCCTGCTCAGTCCTCGGCTGAGCCTGGGAAAACCCTCCTCGGCTCACGCTGTGCTTTCCAGCAGCCGCCAGCGCTCTGCCCAGGGGCACGCTGCCGCAGCCGGGACGGGGCTGCCGCTGCATTTCTTTGCTCGTCAGCGGGGAGCTCGGGGCGAGGGCCCCAGGGCCGGCAGCATCGTCCGCCTCTGGGTGCTCCTGTGCACCCTGTGCCACGCTGATGTCCTGCCCCCATTATCTGCAATTTCCTTGAAAGCTGTCAGGCTTCGCTGGGGCACCTTTACAAATGAAGAGAGAGGAAAACAACCAGGTCTGCATTTATTCCACTAGAAATTAATCCCCCCCTTCTTATTTAAAGGTATCAGTGAATGAGGCCAAGTTGTTAAGTGACAAAAGAAAAATGATTCTTGCCTTCCAGGGTTATTAAAATCATGTTCTACAATTTTAGCAGCCACAAGGAAGCCCAGATAATGACAGATGATGATAATACATCTCCAGCATAGCCTGGTCTATAATGATACTGCCCATATCTCTTGTATTACCACCAATTACTCAGCATATAAGTATAATGAAAATGTACATCCATTCTGGGGAACTGCCTTCGCTGCCTTTGAATCCAATTTCTCCCCCTCCCAGTTGGTGAAGGAGGCGGCTGCAGCTCGCTGCTGGCCGGAGCCACCGCCATGCCTGGCTCTGCTCTGGGGCTGGGGGAGCCAAGGCCGTCCCCGGCAGGGAAGGGTGCCTGCGATGGGTGCGGGGTGCCCCTTGCCCCGGCCACGTGCGGGGACAGGAGCGCCTGCGGCTGCACGACAGCCTGCCCATGCGGGACACCCTGCCCAGGTAGGACAGGTAGGAGATGCTTTGAAATGCAAATCGCAGGAGCAACCTGAGAAGACGCAAGGCAATGTGAATCCTCTCTCCTGCACTAAGGCAGTTAAGATCTAACCCAGCTGGGGATGGGGCAGCCCCCGCCGAGCTCCCAGCAGCTTTCTCTGCTCCAAAAACCACCTTGAAAGTGCCCTCCAAGTGCTGAGACAGCACCACCCCGCTCAGCGCGGCATCACCCCGCTCAGCGCGGCATCACCCCGCGGGGCCCCAGCCTGGAGGCAGAGCTGCCATCAACCCCCCAGTGTCACCTTTGGGTGGCCGGAGGTGGCAGGGTCTCACACACCCCCATGGCCGTGTACGTGGGAAAATGCACCCTCGAGGTTTTACACACCATCATACCTGGATGGGCTCCCTGCTCTGCGCCGGCGGGCTGTACGCTGGGGGTGGCTGTATCCCACAGCAGCACTTAATCCTGTTAAAGCGGAGTGGAAATTGCTCAGATAAAGGTGGCCGTCTGATTACACACCGGGTCCACTCCTGCCGCAGCACCTGGAAGCTCAGAGAAAGCTCTTTCTGTGTAAGATTAATATAGATATATATTTCATCTGGATTCTATTATCTCTCACTTTATTCAGGTCAAAAAACAGGAGACAACATCTTTTAAGATGAAAACATAATCTTTTGGAAAATTGAAAATATAGATCATTGTTTGGGTAGAAGCGCGTGCTCACTGCTGGTGCCTCCAGCCCGGCGTGCCGCAGCTCCGGGGACCCTCAGCCCACGCGTAGGGACGGCTGCACGTGGGTCCCTGGAGTAAAGAGCATCTCATGCTGATGGAGAGGAGCCGCTGTCGGAAAAGCTCCTGCAAAGCTTCGTGTGTGCGCACAGCAGCACTGGGCAGCCTCGGCAGAGACCCGGGGGGAGCCCTGCCTGCCCCACCGCAACGGGGCCAGGTGCCCCCTGTAAATGGTTTTCCTCGGAGAGAGCTCCAAAGCCAGTCGGCTCTGTAAAACAGGTCTCCAGGTAGCAGAACTTGCCTCATTATTTCTTAAATTTAATGCCTTTAGTTTTTCATAACTTTGTGTAATATATATGTGTATGTTTAATACATAATTAACAGCCCCTCCATGCTCCAAACTACTCCATTGCAGCATGCCCGTTACCTCCTCTGAGCAGATTGCACTTCATAGCACAATTTTAAATGAGTTATTAAAGAACACAGGTGCATCTATTAATTATTTCATAAATATTAACAAGCCCTTAATGGCTGGAATCCTGGAATAACATGTTCCTAGGGAGTTAATTTTTAAAAAGGTTGTTAACTACACTGACCACGGGGCTGGCGGGAGCCGACACAACTGCACACTGCGGTGGGGGGGGCGGATGGCAATTAGGGGCCACGTCAGCGCTTGCCCGGCAGCACGTGCTGAGCCCAGCCAGCGCTCGCTGCTGCGCCCGGATCCCTTGGCAAAATCCCTGCCTGCATAGAAACCGCACGCTGCCTGCCAGCAGCCCCGCGAGGCAAACAGGGCAGGACGGGGGCGAGGGCACCTGCGGGGACTGTGCAGTTGCCGGGTGAGCTTCTCCCAGGTGGAACGGCCATCTCTCAGCATTGCTGGGGCAAATCCTGCTGCCGTCACCCGTTTTACACCCATGAGAGCAGGCAGCAGGGAATAGAGAGCAAAACGAATACCTGCACCCAGCTCAAAGGGAGCTTGCTCGGTGTCCCATTGGGAGCTGCACATGCATGTGTCTGGAAATCAGTGTGCTGCGTGGCACACGTGTTACCAGCTGAAATAAATCACCAGAACAGGGCACTGACCTGGAGGGAGGCTGTCACAGAGGGAGGGACATCCAGGGAAAATCCTGAAATAAACCACTACTTTGTCCTCTTGCAAGTCAGACCCAAACCAAGGATGGAGCTGGGATCACCTGGGACAGGGGCGATGCTTTGGGTGGGCTGCCCCTCCCATGAGGGCAAAGCAAGGTCCCAGCACCCTCACCCAAGCAGGTCAGCACCTTTCAGACAGCCCAGCACAAGGGCAACCCCTTCACAGCTCCTTAAATCACCCTGGGCCCGTTCTCACTCGTTAACCAACCCGGCTGCAGCAGCAAGCAGAGTTATGGAATAATTATCTCACATTAGCAGCACTCCCAGCAGCTGGTAATGCCGGCAGTATATCTGCCGTCTCCCTGGGGCGTATTTAGGCTGTGCTTTCCTTTCCTGGAGATAGACGGAGATGCTGCTATTAAGTCCAGGAGAAGTTACGGCCTTGAACCGTGCACAGCTCAACAATGTGCAACGGGGACGAACTGCTGAGCCAGGGCTGGGCCTCGGAGAGGGACCTCGGGGCTGCGCTCACGGGGCTGGGGGTGGAGAGAGGGGTCCGGAACCGCAGGTTTAGGAATGCCTGCAGAAACGCAAAGCCCAGCCCATGCTGCCTGCGAGCAGCAGCAGCAGCAGCAAGGACAGGTGCTGCGCAGGGCGCATCCTGCACCCGCATCCTGCACCCGCATCCTGCGCCCGTCGCTGTTTTGCCCTGGGCTGCAGACCAAGCATCCCACTGCAGGGGTGCAGGGACCCCTGTGCGGGGTGGGACCCCTTGGGCAGCGAGGGACAACCCCAGGCTGGGCTGCCAAAGGGGTGTTCATGGGGTGGAGAAGTGGTGATGGTTTTGGAAACCCAGGACGACGCTGATTCCCTGGGGCGATTAAAGCTCTTTCTGGCCTTGCCTTAGCAGCATTTTGGCATTTGATTCTCCATGAGTTACAGCACCTTCTTCCCTGGGAGAAATTTATAGCTATGAATTTTGCAAATCCCAGCAGAGCATAATTATCTTCTTGCATAAAGCAGGAGACCTGAATCGCAGCTCCCATCTGCAGGACAGACCCGTGGTGGCTTCAGGTCCGGCAGGGGGTCTCCAGCCAGGGAGCCCCAGTGAATTCCCACGGGCTGGGGCTTTTGGAAGTGAGAAATGCAGAGTCAAACCTATGGGGTTTGGCATGTTTTCATTCCACCCTGTTAATTGTCCTTCGCTGCGGGAAGACCTCATGGACAGAGCAGGAGTCCCCTGCAGCATCCCTGCCCTGCCGCCAGCCCCGAGCGAGGGATGCTCCTGCACCACCCAGGGCAACCGCTCCTGGATCTGCTCCCATATCCCGTGGTGGAGGCTGCTTCATCTCTGACTGGCGTTTTATCGCCGCGATCAGGCAGTGACAGCCTTGGCCTGGCAGCGCACCCCAGGAGCGGCTCCGGCATGAATATTGATGGGGCAGCTGGATGTGGGGGGAAGACACACACTAATTTAATCAGGGTGACAGGAGCGGGACTCCCCGGACGCACCGCACTGCCGTTTCCTGACATTAATGTTACTTTGTGTCACAAGGCATTTTTTAATGTAGCTTGCTAGTAAAATAATCAGCCTTCTCTGGGGGTAAAGAGGAATTTGTTTCTCATCTATTATGATACAGATGTCGCTCCTCAGCTGTCATTAGCGCACAAGAGGAAAGCCGGGGCAACACGTCTAGTATTTTTAGAAGTATGACATGGATGAGAAACATATTCTTGCCTTTCAAAGGCAATAAACAATCTCTGTCGTGCAACATCCCTTAGGGGACACACTGGTGACGAATGCCACGGAGCCCACCCAGCCCCGTGCGAGACGCTGGGCTCTGTCCCCGGCTCTTCCCTGGACCTAACCGCTCAGTGCTGGGGGAGGAGCAGTATTTGGGGAGGTCTGGGGGCCCTGGGGCCAGGGCTGGGGCAGGAGCATCGCTGCCCCAGGAGCATCGCTGCCCCAGGGATGCCCACGGCCCCGGAGGCGTTGCTCAGTGGGTGTCCCCAGCACCGCAGAGCAGAGGGATGCAGGAGAGCCCTCGCCTGGACAACGGGCAGCTTTAATTACAACATCCCTCCTCAACAAGCGCGGTAATTAGTGTTAATGGATTGGTTTGCGTTAATAAGATTAAGATATTTCGACAGCCTGGTGGGAGCCAGTTTGCAGCAGCAGGGTCCTTGCCCAAGCCCAGGAGAAGGTGCTGGGGCACGATGAAACACCGAGTCCCTCACCCTGAGGACCGCCGTAGACATCCTCACCTGCATGGATACGGGGGAGAGGGTCAGTGCCGGGGACAAAGGGGGCTGGCAGGCGGCAGTGCCTGCCGGCGGGATGAGGAGCAGCGCGTGCTCGAGGCACCCAAAGGTCACCCCTCCCTAAAGGATGAGATGTTGCGTTTTAGCCCTGGCCCCTGCCCTGTGTGCCGAGAGCGGGTCCTGGGTCCGTCCCCCGGGAAAGGCGTGCTGCTGGTGTCAGGGCGTGCCGGGGAAGGCGCAGGGACAAACAGCTCCTCGCTCAGCGCTGCTGAGTGACCCCCCAGCGGATAAACGTGACCGTGAAACACAGCCTGAGCTGCCGCGGCTGCTCCAGCGAGCAGGGGGTGACACCAGGGAAGCTCTCTGGGGACACCCAGCCGTGCAGGGCTAGCCCCCACCGCCCCTCAGCCAAGACACGGGGACAAGGCTCTGGCGGTCCCATGCCCAGGACCCCCCGTTTTACACCCCCATTTCAGTCCCCGAGGAGCTGGGTAACCTGCGGGAGGGCACAACGGGAGCCCTGGCAGGGATGTCTTGGACCAGAGTGGACTCAGCTCCTGGCAGCACCTCGGGGTACCGGGACTCACCTGCCAGTCCCAGGGGCCGACACATGCCAGGGGCACTGGGCTGGGGGGGGAGCAGTTCAAAGCACCCCCAGATTTAGTGAGTTTTGAAGCTGTCTGCCTGTTCTGCTCCTGACCAGAGATCTGAGGCAGTTTATCAATTTATTTAGTGAGCTTTGCAGCTCACCTTCAAAGCCTCTTGACTCTGTGGTGAGCAGCCCTGCTCAATTCTGCTCATGCATCTTTAATTTCAAGTGAAAAGGTTTTTTCTTTTCTTTTCACCGTTTGGTTTCGGGGACCGAGATAACAACATCAAATCCTCTCCTCAAGTGGACACAGAGGGGCAGCTGCAGCTCTTCTCCCCCAAAGGCAGCCACATCACCTGCCGGGCTCCACGGCACCCCTGCGCCGTGCAGAGCGATCCCAGCTGTACCTGTGCAGGAGCGGCGATGCTCTTCCCCAGCACGGTCATTTAGGCATCAAGCACTACGAGGAGCCAGACAAGCGCTTGAAGAGCGTTAAATCCACTGATGGTCAAAATGCAACTTCATCTCCTGCTCTAACGGGGTCTGGATGAGGAACCAGGGCACAGCAGGGAAAGCACCAGCGCTTGGGTGGGAGCACAAGGATGCACTGTTTTAGTTTGGTTTTATTTTATTATCGTTTTTTCCAAGAGGAAAAAATTGCTATGGCAACTTCTGCAACAGCCGAGCTCCTGGGAGTCTGGCTGCAAGTGAAACTTGCCACTCATCATCTGACAATGTTAATCTGCCGGATTTACATAGTAATTAATGTCAAGAGGCAATCTACGATTTGAGCAATCAGAGTTTCTGTGCATAAAGTCAGACTCCACAGACAGCAATTTATAATTGTGTATAAGAAAGGCATTTAACCCCTTGCGGGTGTTCCCCAGGGAGCAGAAGCGCCTGACGCCCAGCCCTCCCGCGCCCTGACGCCGATGCGGTGCCCGGAAAATCCTTGACCCTCTCCAAGCACCGGCCCCGCTGCTGCCCCAGGCCCGGCCCCCCAGTTGCCCCAGGCCCGGCCCCCCAGTGAACTCGGGGTGTTCATGGCAGCTCCCAGCCCCTGCAGCTCCCCAGTTCCTGCTAATCCCTCTTTGCCCCTGAACTCCTCGGCTGTTCCCAGAGAAGAAAACTCCTGCTCAGGTCCGGCCTTTGCTGCCTAAGAGACAGTGTGCGTGTGTGTCCCGTCCCCCCCCCGATGTAATCATTAACTCAGCAAATTGCAGGATCCATTTCTAACGAGGCTGCCATTAGCCCCCCGTGGGATTCACCCTGCCTCCCCCAGAAGCACCAGAACCACCCCCCAGCTTCGGAGCTGCGAAGGAGGTGCTCCAGCCCCGGGGCAGCCCCTGCTCTTGCTGCCCCCACCTTGCCCCCCCACCCCGCTCCAGCCATTCCTGTCCCCACTTCCAGGCTCGCTGGGAAAGCCACGGTTGGAGCCGGGCAGTTTGGGGGAGGTGGTTTTGGGAAGGAGCAGCGGGAGACCTGGAATCTGGCCCTGGAGAGAGAACGGGGGGATCAAGGGGTGGGGGGGGAATGGGGCAGCTTTCCACCCCACGACCAGCCCGGTGTCGAGGGGCTGCTCCCGTCCTCCGCTGCGCCCTGGGACAGGGTTCAGTGTCTGCCCCCCAGGAAACACCGCAAATCCCTGCGCTGAGCTGTTCCTGCTGTAAAGAACAAAGCTCAGCTGAATCCCAGCATCCTTACTTCCTCCATCCTTTTGGCTGGAGCCAAAAACTTCAGAGGAGGGGAAAAAAAAAACCCCTAATTGATTTCTTCCGTATTAACAAGTCAATCACTAGGGTGGGTTTTTTTAATGACTCATAAGCAAGCTTGACATGTCTGTTAATTAAATAGCCATCCTAGCTCTAATCCACTGAAAGTTAATCATTTGGGGAATTAAAAGGTGTCAGTGCTGAATACCTCATTATCGGAAGTGCTTGGAGGAGCCGGGGCGCTGCTGGGAGCAGAGCTGGGGGGGAGCAGAGGCCGAGGCGAGAGGCAAGCTCTGGGCAGGTCCCAGCCACCAAGACCCGGAGCCCCGCTCGCCCCACACCCCGCGCAGTGTTTCCTCCCGCCAAGCGGGCCCAGGACCACCCCACCACGGCTGCTGCGGCCCTCGCAGGGTGACAGAGCCACCCTCCTGCCGAGGGCTGAAACAGATGGAATGGCACAAATTTGGGGGTAACAAACTGGTTTTTTTGTTTTTTTTTTTCCCTTTTGAGATCAAGCTTGGTGCCTCTGCTGGGGCTCTTCTGAGTATCATCCAACTTAATACTGATGAAGCCGCTACAATTTAATTTATTGGCTCAGTGCACACACCCCATGCCAAGCCATGCGCACGGAGCCCATCGCTGAGCAATGGGACGTGGCGGCCGCCCAGCCACCCGCCCTCACCGGCAAGCGGAGCTGCTGCTCCGGTGCTGCCGTGTGGCACAGCACTAATCCTGCGTTACCATCCACGTAACACAATTAGTGCAGCATTATCAGGGCACTAATGGTGTCAGGGCACACGTGCCATCACATGGTGAGACCTGCCCGCATCCCGCCGTGCCACCGGCGGGGACGGCAGCGCTTCGCCAAGCCACGCAGGGGACAATTCACACCAGTGTCGGAGCTCAGCAGCACCCCCTGCTCCCTCTGATCCGCTTTTTGGGGATGGTGGGGACCTACCCCAGGAGGAAGCCTTCTCCCCTTGGTCCGAGTGCGGCAGGACACCCGTGGAGAAGGCTGGCAGCCGCCCCATCGCTGCCCACAGCCCAAGCCCCCGCAGTCGGGTCCTTCCCAGCTGCACTGGAGAAGCTATGGGGAAAAACACAGAGAGCAAATAAAAACCCCTCCATCTTCTGGAAATTGTCTTGGGCCAAGGCCTTTAGGTTGAAAACACCCTTCTGCAGGGTGTCAGCAGGCCACAGCCTGTGCTGGTCATGCAGAAAGAGGGTCAGAGGAATTTACAAGCCAATTCCAGGCTCCTGCATATTAAATCTTTATTATGTATTTCCCAAAGACAACTCTTCTGACCCCAAAGCATCCTGACCCAGCCCTACCGCTCCTCTGCCTTCCCAGCTGCCCGCCTCAGAGCAGATACTGATTTCTTGCATTTCCTGCTTTCCTCACCATTTTATTAAGCTAAATAACAAGAGGGCAAATAGGATAATTCCGGTGGTGAATGAAGGATGCAGTTTTGTGTTGCTGTGTGCATTGTATTAATCATTTAGTGACATGCTGGCTACTGGCCTGATGCAAGATAACGAGAGGTAATTAGTTACAAAAATTAGGAGGTGGGCAGATTGCCAATTGTTTACAGGCACCATGGTGATGGGGGCAGCCAGGAGAATTTCCTTGTCTAAGGCATCAAAGCTTGTTTTAAAAACATCTGATTCAATTACGGACTAAGGGCCAAGCTCTGAGCATCAGCAGGAGACAGACCGAGCGTCCCCAGGGTCCCTGCCTCGGCTGCAGTGGGAGCACTGGGGCACGGACAGGACCCACCTGGGAACACATCCTGACCCCGCTCGGTGCCAGAGCTGCTGCTCGGTGCCCAGCTGGTCCGGGTTAGCCGGCCCTGACAGCCCTCCCTGCCTGCCCACACCCCAGCCGAGAGCCCCCAGCCCCGGTGCAGCCCTGCTGTGGCCGCAGAGCAGAAGTTACCGCCTGCGGGAAGCGTTTCCCCTCCGTGCCACAACAGCCTTGCCTTTCCTCCCGCACCTCCGTGCCCAGCACACCACTCACCCGGTGCTGCAGCCTCCCGCACAGCTGGGGCAGGAGCAACAGGGTGCAGCAAAAGGCAGCTCAGGGGAAGCGTTGTGCTCATTAGCAGCAGAATTTAAAGGTTTTTCCTCCCACCCATTCAGGCATTTCACTGGCGACAGCTGCAGCACTGCACATGTGAAAAACGTTGATGAGCGAGTGCTCCCTACAAGGGAGCGTCCCGCCTGCCGCTGCCCAGGCTCTCCGGTAAAGTCCCATTTTCTGTCCTGCTCTGACACGTACGTGGCAGGTTGTGCTGGGCATCAGTTTGCAAACTGGTTGCAAAGGGCAAGGAAAGCTGCAAACCACACGGAGTTGGGTTTTGCTCCTCCGAGGCAACAGTCGTGGGAGCGCAGGGGCCACCCGGGCTGCAACCAACGGAGCAAAGCCCGTTTGAACCTGGCAGCGCAGGGTGGCCAAGGTGCCCCACGATGAGCAGCAACGCTGTGCAACTGCAGCGGGAACGCTGTGTTTTGGCTGAACCGGCAGCCATACGTGTGCATGCCCATGCACGCGGCACGCGCAGCCTCACCCCGCCAGCGGCGCGGTTGGGAAACCTCCCTTCCCCTTAACGTGCTCTGGAACAACAGCCGCAGGGAGCACTCAGTATTTTTTCCTCGTAGATACAACTGATGTGGGCAGAAAATATCAGCTGCCACTTGGAGAGGGGTGCAGAGGCCAACTCCATTAAAGCTGCTGGAATTGGTACATTTGACACAACACTGGCTATAACTTAAAGCCAGAGTATGAATAATAGAGCTCTGCACTCAGACCCACAAGTGAAATATATCTGATTGTTATATCGCCTTCTGCACAGAAACACAATCTGAAATCAATTCCCCGCGTGTCCGGCAAGCAGGCGGACGCCCGGCCAGGCTGCAGCCTTTGCTCCCTCCTCTGCTCTGACAGCCCTGAGCAGCTCCTACCCCTGGGGAAAGAGCCACCGGGTCCCGTGGCTCACGTGAAGCCTCTAATTGATTGCTGTGTCCTAAGCCCATTTGCATACCGTTAAAAATAATAGCTGTGCTGGGCGCGCAAGCGGTAGGCAGAGCTGAGGTCTGCGGTAAGGTGCTGTCCGGCTGCGGAGGCCGGGGCGGAGAGGACGGCCAGGGCTGCACGGCCCAGGGGGAAGGGAGATGCTGAAGGCAGCAGGACCAGCTCTGGGTGCCCTGAGGGAGCCCCCGGGCAGCGGCTGGGGACGGTGCTGGGGACGTGTCCCAGGGACATCCCGCTGGGACCAGGGGCCGGGGGGCTTCGCCTGAGGGGTGATAGTTCAAAGCGGGAAGGGTTAGTTTGGGGATAGTCTGTGGCTTTGGATTTTCGAGAGCCTCCACGTGTTTTTGCAGACGGCCTGAAGAAGCGCTGAGTGAAGGTGCTCTGCTCACGGATGCTCCCACACCAGCCCCTGCCCGTCACCACGCCGTGGGGCTGTTCATCGACAGAGGCTCAGGCTCGGCACGTCCTGGGGCTGGGGCGCAGCAGGAACCGGAGGAGCGTCCTCACACGGGAGGAGGAAGAACAAAGCCCCTCGGTGGGGAGGGGTGGGCAGGGGGATGCACGAGGGCACCAGAATTCACGCCGGCAGCACCGGATTTTTCAGGCTTAGCCACAGCGCCTGGCGAGCGGAGAAGCCCCAGCTAATCCTCTCATTACCGAGGTGCTTAAGGAGGGATTACAGGGTTGGGTTCGTCAACGGGTTCCAATGGCGCGGTGCAACAGCGTGGCAGCGGCCGGGGAGCCACGGACTGGCGGTGAGGGGGTTCCCCATGCCGCTGGCGCGGGGTTCGGCCGCCGGCACCGTGTGCCGCCCTCGATCATTTTCACTGTCGTGCTGGTTTTTCCAGCAGGAGACAGGACTTATCCATCTTGTAAAATGCCTTTGTCAGAGGAGCCGGGGAACGTATTAGGAGGTGTAAGGGGTGTAAGGGGTGGAATCAGAAAGGAGCAGGAGACGATGAAAAGCGCACGACATTTATTAACTATGGCGAGAAGTTAAAGCTTGACACCCGTCCCCTCCACTTAGGCTCAGGCTCGGGGAGTCCCGGGGGAGCCGCCGGCAAAGCGCAGGGACCACCACCATTTCCATCGCCTCCGAGCCGGCTCCTGCTTGTGGCGCTCCTGGAGGCAGCGGAGTAAGCACAGGATGATCTGAAATTAGTATTGCTTGAGAAATGGATTTCAAACCTTCCCCAAACACCAGATTTTTCAGGGTAGCAGCTGAACTGACAAAACCTGTGACCCCCCCCCCCAATTTGTTGTCCCTTGCCTGGGAGCCTGGGAGGGACTCGGCTTGGGCTGCCCCTTCCCAGCCACCAGCAGGGCTGGAAACACTCTTTAACCTGAAATTACAGTTTATTGGTTCATGGGTTGCTTTGTGTACCTTGGTTAGTTCTTTGTTTACATTGCCTAATTTGTTTATTTACATTTATCTATTTATTTGATTTTATCTGTTTATTTATTTAGCTTGCTTTGCAGAAACCCCAGGTTAGTGTCTGCTGCAGAAATCACAGCCCCGTATTGCGGGGTCTGCTGGCAACGCTGCTCTGCCCGCCGGCACCACCCGAGCCCCCCCCCCCCGCCACCCTCCCGCCCGGGGATGCTCGTGGGGAGCTCTCCCTCGGCTGCTCCTGCCCCCCGGGGACCAGCTCTGGCCCCTGCGGGTGGTGTTGCCCCTGGACTGCTCCACTCCCTGCGCAGCTCCCATCGGGAGCACCCCACGGTCTCACAGGCACAGGGCTCAGTGCCGCAGCCAGGGACCACGATTGCTCCGTGCTTATTGCTCATTACAGCGTACAAGCTCTATTAGCGATGGAGCAAATGAGATCAAGCCCGAGGCAGATTTAACCCAGCCGCAGAGCCCACCGGGGTGTCTGTGGGGTCTGCACGTGCTGGTCCTCCCCAGAGCCCCGAAAGGAGGGAGCAAGGGCCAGGGTGACATGAAACCGCCCGAGGCATCTCACCTCCCGACACGCTCCCGTCCCCTGCAGCCCTCCCCGGCCCCTTCCAGGGAAATTCTTCAGGAGTAATTGCAAAATCCTCCGGTGCATCAAACACAGGATGCGGCGTTATTAACTTGCCGGCAGAAAAGCGATGGTGGCTGTTTCCCCAAGACTGCGTCAGGGATAATTGAGTTGAATGGGAAGGAATTGCTGCTCTTTGTTGTCGGTTAGGAAATGATCTTCCAGTCCTTCCATGCTGATCTCATTTTGGGTTATTCAAACAGACTTTCGAATTAAGAGATAAAGTTGTTTAAAAAGACTCCAAAGCTCTTAGAAAAACTTTGAAAATCTTTCTGTTTAAACATAAGTCTTCTCCTGGTGTCCTGCTTAAGCTCTGCAGTGCGTATTGTGAACGCCTCGAGTGGAGGGATGCCCCAAGAGTCGGGTTTGAGCTCACCCCAGCCACCCCCGAAATCCCGGCTCCGGCCGAGGTCCCCGCCGGACCACGAGCCCTCTGCGCCGGCTCCCAGCGGGTGCAGCTGGTGGAGGGTGCCGCAGCAGCCAGCCTGGGTGGTCTCACCCCCGGAGCCGTGTGGGGCAGGCGGGGTGCAAACACATCCCGTCCCCCCCGCAGCATCCCTGTCCCGGGGAGGGGAGGTCATTGAGGGATCGGTGAAGTTTGTGTTATAGAATGTACAGCGTGCTGGCAGAAAATCAATGCTGAAATATAGCCGGCTTCACTCCCTCCTTTTAATAGCTCTTTTAAGACTGTTTTAAGCTGAAATTATTTAAGGTCGGGGAGGTCAAGTACACAGTGCAATGCTGTTGAAAATTTCCCTCCGTTTGAGCTCTTGTGCCCCAATAATGGAGCCTCCTCCCCGGCGCTTGTCTTGATCTGCGAACTGGCTCATCCGAAGTGCAGGAGAATCCGGGGTTCTCCTTCTACCCAAGCTCTGAGACATGAAATAAAACATAAAAAACTGCAACACTTGCAGAAAACCCACGAGAGACGGCAGTGCTGCCAGCGGGATTTTGGCCCATGCTTCACAGGAGCAAATACATCAGCCGGGTAGAAACAATAATCTTATCAAAACAGAGGCTTTGCTTCATAAATACGTCCAGGCTGGAGTGAAATACGCCACTGCAGGAGGAGGGAGAGCAGTCAGCAGAATATTTCGATTGATTAAGATGCCAATCACAGCGGGGCTGCCGTCATCTCACGGAGCACAAACAGCAACAGGTCCCAGCTCCTGCCAGTGCACGTGAAAACCCTTCCGCAGGAACGGCCGTGGGGGCCGAATCTCTCGCTCCGTTGCCCTTCGTTAGCTGCGAGTGCCCCACCAAACACCCGCAGCCAGGCGGGACCGTGTCTGTGAGACTGGCAAGGGGCTTGCGGGCCCCGGGCATCACCGGTGTCCATCGGGTCCCGGGGCCGCGGCCATGGGCTGGGGACACCCCTGCCAGAGAGCACAGGCCAGGGCAGAGTCAGGCCCCGGATGCTGATAGCAGCAGGTAAACGTATCTAGCTTGGAGAGAACAAGGAACACTGGAAAACGCCTGGAAACCACCAAGTTATAGATGAAAATGGATGCCAGGCTAGCACAGGACACTAAACCCATTCACCGCAGAAAGCGAAGCTGCTCGGTTCATTCATTTGAACCAGCCAAACCGGCACGGGGCAGCCCCCGGCTTTGCTGGTTTGGTGCTGGGGCGGGGGACACCCCGGCCAGCTCGCTGCAGGTCCTGAGGTGCTGGGGAAGGTGCTGCTGCCACGGGTCAGAGACCCTGGAGCCGAGGAGGAGCTGGGCACCGCACCACCAGCACCCACAGTCCCGTCTGCCCCGTTTGGATTTCCAGTTAAGGTGAACAGTTTGCTTAAAAACATTTCTCTTTGCTGTCTGAGCTATTAAGCCCTTGGCCAATCCTCCGTGCAGACCATCTCCCGTTTCCCCCCGTCCGTTTCCGTGCCGGGAGCTGACGGCCGCTCTGCGAGTCATCTCCGAGAACAAGCTCGTCGTCTGATCAGACTGCCTCTCCCCACGCATACGTCCCCTTTACCTCTGGGGATCCTATACGTGTGCATACACAGCAGGACCAGCTTCCCTCTCAGACTCCCCTGTCAGAGGGAAGGACTCTTCTTCCCAGGGGAAAAGGTTTTTCCTCTCCCTTCCTCATTTGCAAGGTCGCATCCTTGGGTTTGTTAGCGTTTCCTAATTGAATTGGTGCTTTCCTCATCCTCATTTGCTACAGGTTAATTTATACGTGTTTTTCATTTCTAAAGATAAATAAAACTTTTGCAATGACACACACACCTCATCAGAAACAAGTATCAGCCCTTGAAGGGTGCAGAGTCCAATAAACTGTGTGCCCAACCTGCTCCCCCCAAACCCATTTGCCTTCCAGACATCCAGCACCGTTTCTCCCACGCTGCAGCGCACGGGGAAGTTGCTGGTGTGACCAGCCGCTCCTCCCCACCCCGCGCTCCCTCGAGAGGCCCTCACCATCCCCGGCACGGTCCCCATCCCCGTCCGTCCCGGGCCCCGTCCCATGGAGCCGGGGGGCTCTGGGAGCTGCCGCGGGGTGATGCTGTGGGGCCGGGCTGCGGCGCGGGGGCCGCAGCATCCGCCAGACACGGCGAATCTGCACGGTTCCTCCTCCAGCGCTCACGAGGGCTTGCCGGTGGGAAGGCGCCTCGTTGGGGATTACACTCTGCTGGTGGATGCGCTTAATGCTATAAAAAATGACAAGGACACAATTTCTCTTTCTAATCGAGTCCACCTCCATTTGGCCTGACTGCCTGCCTGGATATCACACACATATTTTTCCTGATTAATTTTCAATTAATGGTCTTAAAGTCTTTCTGCCTGAGCAGCGGTAGAAAATTTTTTGCGCATGTATCAGCATGAAAAATACGACTGAATTAGCATCGGCTTAAGCCCTGGTACATAATTAGACTGGAAACCTCCGCCCAGGGGCCTGGGGTGGGTGGGAAAATCCTTCACGTTGAAATAACCCCGCAGCGGGAGGAGATGGACCCTCCGCGGGCACAGAGGCAGTGGGACCCCCGCCCCAGCGAGCCCCCCCGCCCCATGCTGAGCTGCTGCCCCGCTCCCCTGGCTGCTCCGCTCGGAGGGTGAGGATCTTTATCCCCAAACCTCCGTCTTTTTGTGGTCTCAGCTGCTCCGGGACCTCCGCAGCCTCCTGCAAAGTCAACGACAACAAAGCCAGGGCCTTGGTTGAATTAATTTTGCTTCAAACCCAACAAAAACTTGCAAGAAAAAGAATTAATTATTCACTAAGCTCTAAAGATAATAAAGATAAAAATTAAGCTTGGATTTCGAGACAGAAAATAGTTCCTCTCCTGTTCAAATATAAATTAGGAGTGCACATAAACGCTACACGACTCAAAATTCGTTTTAATTTCTAAGCAGCCATACAATATTCATAGTCACATAAGTGATTTCGTGTCTCACCCCCGAGATGACTGCGTTGCACGGTAGGTAAATAGCTCCAGTGCAAGACAGCTGGAACAGAGCAGAGCTTCGCAGCCTCCCCTTGAACGGAAGGTTTTCTCTGAAAGGATAAATCCTTCCTTCAAAGCTCTGTCTGGTTCAGAGGTTTATTCCCAAAGTCAGCCCATTCAAGACAAGGTTAAGAAAGAAAAGCCGCACGGGTTCAGCGCCCGGTGCTCGGGCCCCCCGGGGCTGCTGGAGGGTCCCTGTCCCCGTCCCTGAGCCGGGGGGTCCAACCCTGCGCTGCTGCCTGAGCTGGAGGAGCTGGACGGTGCTGGCCGGGAAGGGAGCCCCGGGGATGGGCTGGGCGAGCGCTGGCGGGGGGTGGTGAGAGGCAGGGGTGCATGGGGTCCCCGGGACCTGAGCCCCCCTCCAAACATGTGCGGGGCCGGGAAGCCGGGACCCTCCCAGCACACAGACCAGCAAACGCAGTACTGACCGTGATAAGAACTTACTAAAGTTGCTGGGATGGTCTGGGGGAGTGCCCTCTGCCGTGGGTGCTGGCCGTGCCCTCAGGGCTGCACCAGCGGGACATTCCGTGCCACGTTCAGCCCCGGCCGGTTTGGTGTTGGCGGGAGCAGTGCGAGGCGGACGCCTTGGGATGCTCCTTCGTTGGGGGGTGCCGCCGAGCGCTGAAGCAATGTGTCTCTGGAACAGCAGGAAAACAAGAGGGAAAAAAATTATCTGCATTTTTGCCACGTATTTTTGTAAGTGTTGTGCAGGGAGAAAATAAACGTGTGTAGAACAAATTAGTTTGTCGTGAAGAAGCTTGCCACTAAAACGTTAAGATGCAGATAACGCAGGGAAAGCTTCTGAAACCAAATGCCCAGCTGCACTGACAAGGCGATTTTCGTAAATGCTGTTCAGAACAATTTAAACAATTAATTTTAGCGTTTAATGGGCACTTGGACTATCTGCTGGAGCAGAAATGAGTATGTGTCTTTCATTACCTGCCACACTTCCCCTATTCCTCATCTTCTCACCACCATTCCCCGGGGGCAAAACAAGGCATATGTTAATTGAAATTGCAGCACAGCTGCAAAAATAGGAAAGAAAAAAAAAAAGAGGTGGATTTCAGGTTTTTGTCGACCCTGTTTTCCACAGAGGGAATGTGATACTCAACTATTTACAAGCAGAAAACTGTCAGGGGATACAAAGGCTATTCGAGAATGAAAACAAACAAACTGCGGCCGCATGTTATGCAAATGGGGGCGGAAAGTGAACCCGGTTTATTTTTGCCTGTTAATCAGTGAAAATTGGTCCCTTGTCCACGGAGAGAAGGGGGACGTGGCTCATCAAGCTCCAGCCCCCGAGAGCAGGCAAACCCTCGCTGTGCATTTCCCTGCTGCACGGGGGCTGGGGTTGTGCCCCCCCATCCTGCCCTGCCCTGCACCCCGCTGCCCCGGTACCCCAGTGCCGTGCCCCGGTGCTGCGCCGCGGGCCCCGGGCACCGCTCGCCGAGCAACCGCTTGTTCACCTCCGTGTTTCTCAACGCCACGGCCTCAAGTGTGCCGTGAGTTACAGCGGCTGGCAACAGCAGAGCTCAAAGTAGGTTTTAAGCCGCACGCGTCCCCTGCTCGCGAGGGGCGCAGCGCAGCTCTCGCCCGTTACCAGCCCTCGTCTCCTCCCGCCAGCCATGGCAAGCTGCGCTTGCGGCACTTGCAGGCGCCTGCGAAATCCGCCACCAGCTCCTCGAGGAGGAGCATGCTGTGTGCCGTGCGATGGCGGAGCATCCTCCCACGCCCGTGTGCCGCATCCACCCGCAGCCCCAGGTGGGTGATGCCCAGAGGCTCCGGGATGCTCCGGCCAAGATTCGGGGCTGGAAGGCGTTAGCTTGGGGCTGCATCACCACCTCCTGCTCGCGTCCGTCCGCTGCTCCCAGCGATGGGGCACAATTCATTGTGCTGCTTGTTCCGGCAGTGTAAGTCCCGTGCAGGAGGACGTCCCCTCCAGCCGTGCTGGTCCCCAGCCACCAGACTGGCTCTCCGTAGATGGCAGCAGCAGCCCGTGGTGCGCACGGCGCGCGGTGTCTCGGGGCTGCTCAGCGCAACTCGTGCAAACGCTGCCGGTGGCCCCGTGGATGCAAAACGTGGGCTGCAAAATGGCTCCTGGCACCGGGCTGGGGGGCTGAGAGCGTCTGGGGAGAAAGAGGGCGACTGAGGGAGGAAGAAAGCCAAACGTTAGTTTTGTGTTCAACTGCAAGTGCCTTAATTTGCTTCTTTCAGTAACGAGGGGCAGGCTCAGCAGTCCTCTTGCTCCTGCCATTTGCTCGCTATCAAAATATCATGCCTCCTTGATCTGAAAATGATTATTTTTCTTGACAAATCCTCCTGCTGCCGCTTTTTCTATTAATCTCCCTCTGTCTCTTCAGAGAAAAGAGAATTACAGAGGCTGCTCAGAGGCTCACTTGCTCATCTGTCCTTGAACCTGGCTGGCAACCCATTGTTAGAGAGGGGAGAGATTCCAGAGAAGAGAATTTCTACAAATATTCCCTCAAATTTGAAAGCAAATTTTCATCCGGCAGCGCTCGCGGCTCCTTTGTGCTCCCGTCCCGGGAACGCTGCAGCGTTTGCCCTGAGCAAGCAGAAATACAGGCAGCATAACTTACACTTCTGTCGCCTCAAAAAGAAAGCATTATTTCTGGCTAAAAATAGTCAGTTTGAATAACGATTAACTGGTAATTAAGTTCAGAGTTGGACTTTTCAGTAAGGGGGTTGGAGGTGGCCAAGTCCTCCGGAGCCGCTGCCACCCTAGCGCTGGCACCGATGCTCGGAGCAACGCAAGGTCCTCGGCACCGGCTGGGCTGGCGGGACAGACCTTGGGCACCCTTGTTGCCACTCCACAGCTTCAGCACGCCGCAAGAGCCTTAAAAAATGGAGCTGTTTGGCAATTGAAACAAGACAAGCATCCAGAATTCGGGATACAGGTTTAAAATCCCTATTACTTTCTGCTGAACACTTAGGAGAGCCTAATCCAATTGGCCATATGGTCCTGGGCTCCCTCCAATCTAATTCACCCGTCCCTTGCGCATATTGGAGGGAAAAGGGGGGGGGGAAATTGAAAAAATGTAAATCACACTTTAATAGACTCATAAAAATACACAAAGTGATGACCGAGAAAACTTATCAGATTTTATGGGCATGTGGGTTGCTCGACAGAATATGGAAATGCCACTCAAACAGCAAAGCTGCCCTCCTAGAAAACTTCACAACATAATCCAATTTATGCCGTTTGCTAGACAGAGCAGCCAGAGTAATTCAAGCCGTCTGCATCGCTGTCACCTCTGCTTCCCACACGTGCCACTCATGGCGAGCGCAAGCTGGTGTGCCTCGCTCGGCACGGCACGGCACGGCAAGGCCCTTCCGTAGGGCTGGTGAGCAAACCCCGGGGCGGAGGGGCTGGCTGCGCCCCACATCCCAGCACCCCGGGGGTGAGCCCAGCTGCGGTGCGAGGGGATGGACAGGGTGTCACGGTGTCAGGGCAGCGGCTTCCCCAGCCACAGCGGTGGCATCTTGGTGGCCGCCATCCAAAGTCCCCTCCCGCGAGCCAACGGGAGGGACGGCGTTAAAATAAACATGGAGAAAGCTTATCTCAGGTCTGCAGGGCCCCTGACCAGCGCAGCGTGATGGAGGGGAAAGAGTATTTACTGTTCCCATTGACACGCGCTAATACCCCCGAAGCCGAGGGCTCACCCACGAGGACGGGGGCTGGGGTCTGCTCCTGGCAGGTGACATCCCGCCCCGGTCCTGGGCGAGACACAGCCCCAGTCTGGATGCTCTCCTCAGCAGCACGCTGGCGTTGCAGAGCGGAATGGAGACGTGAGTACAGCCTGGGTATCGAAACGGCCGATGCACTGAGGTGCAAATCCCTTCTCCTGGGACAGCCCGTGTGGATAACGATTGCCCCAAAGAGCGCGGGACTCAGCCAGAGACGAGTACGCAGGAGCACTTGGCAAATGCGTTGAGACACCGTTCCCCAGATTTCTGCCAGCTGTACAGCTGTAGACTGTTCTCACCGATGGTAATTTAGCCGGTGACTGTTGTTGGGAACAAAGGAAATGTTTGAAGCTTTGACGGAGACAGTTGTAGAAGAGAAAATAGGTGTTGTGCAGGTGAGTTGGTAAAGTTCACCCCTCTAATTGCTCTGTAATTGTTCTGCCTGGCAGCGGAGCCCTCTCTCGAGCCTGTTTTTCCTCGAACATGCTTGCAAAGAGCTACTTTGTTGGAAGAATTTAATTTTTGCCATTATGTTGTCCAGCACAGTCCAGCTCCAGGTACTTACCACCAATTATCCGTCTGCTATAAAGCTAATGTTGACACAGAGGTCCTCAATGCATCGACTCTGGGAATCTGCCAGGAAGGCTGGTTTCAAGCAGAATAATTAGTAGGCATGGATATATGTGTAAGATGCCCTTGAACTGATGGACTGTCTTTACTCGCTGGGATGTGATCAATTCTGAGGTTTTTCTTTTAGACAAGCCCTTGAATTTAATTCCATTCTGTACAGTAAGGATTTCTTGTCTGAAATTCACTTTGCATCAAGAGAGCCCTGTCTGAGCTCCCCCATTAGCTATTCTTTCCCCTCATCCGAGAGCCTTAAAGCACTTTACATGGATTAACTAATTAGCTCTCTTCATAACCCAGGCTTTAAGTTAATTTCCCCGTGCGCATTATAAGGACAACGTCAACGAACAAATCACGCTCCCCCCAGCATTTCACACCTATCGCTGCTGCAGGTAACGCTGAAGCAGTTGAGATTAGAGAGAAAGCAGCCCAAAATCTCCTGGGAGGGTGCGGTGAAAACCAAGCAGCCATAACTGCCGCTGGCGTACCCGTGCTCCCCGCGGTGCCTTTCCCACCCCCTGCGTTTCCCGGCTGCAGCAGCGCTCCACGCCGCCCGAGCGGGTGAGGGTTATTTAAATTGCGGCCGGAGTTTGGCCAAGCTGCACCCGGAGTCACAGCCTGGGAAGAGTTTGAGAGGCTTTTAAACCCTGCCTGTGCCCCCCGCCGTCCCGCTGCAGCCTCGGGGCTCACCCCGGGCACGGGGTAACACAACGGGTGCATCCCTGTGCTGCTCCGCCGCGGTTCCTCCCGCGCTCCGTGGTAACGGTCTGCGGAGGTTTCCAGCTGCGCCGTAAATTCCAAACTTACCCCGGAGCCGAGTTGTGGAGCTGGAGGCTGAGGGGGGGAGAAACCTCCTTTTCTTACTACCTTACAGAGCTGGCGAGAGAGCGGTAATTCTGAGAATTCAATTGAATGATAAAAATAAACCCTCTTACAGAAGGGATGGCATCCTCTCTTGAATTCTGCAGTTTTAAGAGAGATTACTCCAGGCTTTTATATTTCTCTTCAAGCCCACTGATTTCACCATTGTTACCACGTCCGCAGGACCTTTCCAGAAGGATGTGAACGGAGCGACTCAGGTGAAGTCCGACGGCGCTGCCTGACTGGGGCTTTTTGCTCTGGACGGGGACATTTAGGCAGGTCCAGCGTTCGGCCCTCGCCCTCTCCCCCCACCCTGCCCCGCTCCTCCGCAGCCCCCGCGCCTGCCCGTCACCCGGCAGGGACGGCACGGTCCTGTGAGCAGGGCCGCACTGCAATCAGGACACCCGGTTCTTTCTGAATTACCTTCTTTAAACCAACAGCCCCCCTTCCCTAACAGCCCCCAGAGCTGCGGGTCGGGCTTGCTGCAGGAAAGGAGCGTTATTTATTATTCACGGCAGGTACAACGCCGGCCTCCAGCGCCTGCGGCCGCCTGGGTCACGGCTTTCCCTGCGAAACGCGGTCTGGGCCGAGCTGCGCGGAGGCGCGTGCCAGCAGGTCGGAGAGCTGAGTGCCCGACTCCCTCAGGCTTCTCCGACATCTCCCAGCCCTGCACCCCCCGTCTTCCCGTTGGAAACTGTCCCCTTGGAGCAGGACAGAGGGTTGCCAGGCTGGAACAAAACCTGTCCGTCCTTCAGCGACACGGGCGTGGGCGTGCAGGCTGGTGTGTGTAACACAAGTGAGACTTGGGGTTCGGCTCACCGAAGGGACCCTGGAAGCTCAGCAGGTCTGTGCTTTTCACAAGAAGATGAGCGAGGCCATGTCCTTCCCTCCCGCCCACCCTGGTCATGTTTCTAGGTTCTTCAGCAGCAGAAACCTGTTTCCAAGAGGAACGCTCTAAGGATGCGGGCCGGTTTCTGACAGGGCCTGATCCAAACCAGACACCAAACGCGCTTTCCATCAGCTCCGCTGCACCTCACATCGCTGGCGAAGCAAGAAGCACGATCACGACTCATCCGCGTCCAGGAACAGAGCGAGCTGCGGGCTGAAGCTGTCGCTGTACTCCTTGTGAAGAGGTTCGTCCTCCTCGTGAGGTTCTTCATGAGCTGGGGGGGGTCCCCTAAAGTCAGCCTCTCCATCCCTGTGACCACGCGGCTCTTGCAGAAGCCCAGCCGGGAGCGCGCAGGCCGCTTGCAGAGACGGAGGCTCCCTGGGCGTGTGCAGGGGTTCTGCTCCGGGGCCGCGGCAATCGGGCAGAGAGACGCTGGGCGAGGAGAGTTGTGCTGCAGGGCTGCTTCCAGCCACAGAGAGTCCTGGCTGCTGCCTCTACCCCATCCCGCTGGCTTCGTGCACCTGGGAATTACTGTAATACAAAGGCCACGCGCTAATAGCTGCCCACACGCAGAGATGAATATACCCATTGAATATCTGACTGTGCAGCTTCCGTGCTTTCTTTTGAAAATGTGCCTTAAATGTATGTAGGAATAAGGGCAAGGCAGCACGCCACGATGGGTAATCTCCTTCTGCAGGCAGAAACGGGGGTGCCCGCATCCGTGTGTTGTGCACAGTGAGCGTGGATATCCCAGCCTGGGGTTTTCGGAGGGGAAGCAGCCGGAGGCAGCCATGCTCCAGCAGTCTCATCACAGGGCTGCGCTTTTATGTCCAAATTACTCCTGCTGCCATTCACCTGGAGCAACTCCGTTTGGCGCAAGCAGAGGAAAAAACTTTGGTGTTTGTGCTTGTCTCGCCTCTCTCCTCCTGTTCCCAAGGGCTGCGATTTTATGTTTGTTTAGAGATAATTTCACTGGCCCCTGAGTTTACAAGCCACTCCAGCTCCCTTGTAGGGAAAGTTGGGTACACTGTGTACATGGAAGGGTTGTTTACTACTGCTTATATACTCTGGAGGCAATGGGAATAACCGCTGCCATATATTAAATGCTGCAGTGTAAAATAGAAGGAGGAAATTAATCTTTTATTTCTTTCCTTTTATAAACTCCTACTCATGTTCAATTGCTGTTCTTGTAAGTTATGAAAAGGTTTATTTTTTGGTAAGCATGTTCCACTTTAGCATCCAAAAAAAAAAGAGCAGTGTGTAAAGGGAGGATACAAAACCTGCTGGCAGATCTTGGAAAGGAGTGGGCATGAAGGAGGGGAAGAGATTTATCTGAAGGAGGAGGGGAGTGAAATTAAGAGGTGGGATTTACACTAAACAGCAGGGCAACGCGCCGTTAGGCACGGAGAAGTTTCTGTGGGTGTGGAGGGGCCCTGCCCCGGTTGCGACAGGCAGCCCCAGGGGAGCGGAGCTGCCCCGGGTTGGAGGGTCCTTCTGTGCCCCAGCGCACGGGCTGGGTCCTGCCGGGGAGGCGAGCGGAGCCCTGTCTTGTTATCGCCGCTTCACCTCTTGGCTGCAAACCCCCGCGGTTTTAGGGAGCCTGTGGGAGATGTGAGCAGCGGCACAAAGCCCCTGAGTTTCTGAGGGTCTGTCTCACAGGGCAGTGAACTCTCCCCTCCGACGAAGCCGTTGGGGATGGCTGCTCCTCCGGGCTGGACCGACGGCCGGAGCCCTGCAGAGCGCTCACGGCCCGGCTGGGATGGGAGCGGGTGGTTTGGTCACAGCCTTAGCAGTTATGTTTCTAAAAAGTGACCTTTCCCCACCTGGTTGGAAGGGACTGACTGACAGCACGGGGCTGATGGCAGCTGTAAATCTTGATCCAAGAATGAGTTAGAGATGGAAATTTGTTGCTGCACCTCCAGCAGGTGGTAAAACCCATTGTAAATCTCTGAAAAGCTTGTCAGGATGCTAATGGATTGAGCTCCTGATGCTTAAATTTCACAGCTTCCAGTTCTCCCGAAATGTCACTTGGAGGACTCTCTGCAGAAGGACACGGGGATAGAAACGAGCCCCCTCAGCCTGCGGTGAGCTCTAACGGCGGGGATGGCGCTGAGCTCTTGCACCGGAGGGAAGAGACGTGGTGGTGTAGCCAAACCCCAGCCTGGGACTCACACAAGGGGCTCGGCTCGTGCTCCGCCACCAGCCAGCCCGCGTCCTACATGCGCCGGCGGGTGCCTCAGGGCACAGGTCTCCGTGGTCTGGGGCTGTTACTGCCTGGGTGGACGCACACCCCACCGGTACTGCTCTGCTGTTACCTCCCCTCCTGTGCTGCCTTTGGACATCGGGGACCCGGGCTTTCCCCCAGCTCCAGCCCCACATCTGGGGGGCAGCTGGGGGTGGTCAGACCTCGCCTTGCCTCTCCCAGCATTCACCCCGCCGGGTTCAGCAGCGCAGACTGAGAAGGAGCAAAAAGCAAAAAATTCTCGCTGGCGAGGCTGCCTGCGGCGCCGGGAAGGGGTCTGAGCCTGGAGCCTGGGCAGCAGGAGACAAATGAGATGGGGAATGAGTGGCGTTAATGCGCCCGCAACTGGCATTAATTTTACCTCTGCCTCCATCAGGTGAACAGCGCTGCGGCAGCACCCTCCCTTAGAGAAGAAATGATGATCCCTATTTGTCTTGTCTGGCGTCTCGGCTCTGGAAGCATTTTTAATTCAGTTTCTCCATTTTCCCCCTCTTTTTGTCTTCCTAGTTGTAAGTCCCATTAAAATCTGTCTTGTTGGCTGCTTTGTAAGAACCCAGCAATGGCAGGCAGGGGAGAGCTATATCAGGTATTTCTCTTCTGAAGGTCTGTCCTGACTCAAAGCAAGTTAACCCGTTGCTATTTCTAAGCTACTTCTGTTGTATTTGCTTTCATTTCTTTGAGTAAACAAAAGGAGAAGAAAGATTCCTGTTCTTGCTACAGTTCTGAGGTCAGAGACATTTGCAGAACTAAAGGACCGTTACTTTATTTAGTCTTCATGTCCCTTCTGTAAAATAAGATGTGGATTTGCATAATAAAAGGGGTGTTGGGAACGCACGTGTGACTCGGGGACCCATCTTGCTCTTACCACGCCGTGCCCAGATTTTCCTGCGAGTCCTCCCGGCCACTGACGGGGAGGGAAGCGACAAGCGACGCTGCCCGGACAGCCGGGGCTCAGGGACGGACATCGCGAGGTGGCAGGTCCCTACCTGGGCTGGCTGCGCTCGCTCTTCACATGAACGCCCAGGTAGGTTCACCCCAAGCTAATGCATTGCTCAGCTCAGCCAGCCTTGTTTGACACAACATTTCATAACTCATCTGTCACAAACAATTACTCGTTACATGCATTAACATCCCCAAACTGTGTGTGTTTTGAAATCCCAAGCAGAGCCCATAAATATAAAGGAAACAGGTAAAAGTGTGCAGGGGGTGTCACAGCTCTTCCAGCCGCTGCTCAGTGGAGCACAAACCCAAACTGACCTGGAAATCTCATAAGTTTTATCTCTGTAGAAGTAAATTATTTTCCAAAAGGAAATACCTGAAGTTGTTCTTCCAGAAAACAAACAAACAAAAAACTAAAACCCAAAAAACCCCAAACACTTTTGTAGGGATCCATCCATTGGCACCTGAACTGTTTGAACCCACCAGAGAGGAGACCCCGGACACTGAAGACAGCCCACGTGTCTGAGCAGGCTGCGCGCAGCCTCAGGAGCCTCCAGCGCTGCTCCCCGGGGCCTCCCGCCGCCGTCCTCCCCCGGCAGGGCACGGCACGCTCGGCCCGAGAGCGCAGGGTGACGGCAGAGCCCCTGGGCTGGGGAGCATCAGCCCACGGCACTGTCCTGCGCTGACACCCAGCAAACACGGAACCCACCTAAAATGCAACTTCTCACCCCCTCGGCACAGACCATCTATTTTTACAATATCAATTATAGCTTTCCTGGGAGGGGGAACTAAGCACCAAGGTTCCCCACCCGCCGGCCATGCCCCTAACCAGATCTGATGCTCCCGGCGCTCGACAGCGTCTCTACAGCTGCCGCCAGCACCAGCTGCTGTGGGGCTGCAGCTCCCACCTCTGGGACGGGGCTTTGCGTGGGAAATCCGCCGGAGCGCGTGTGCCGTGGAGTCCCCGCGAGCAGGAGACGGCAACGAACCCTGCAGCTCAGCGGAGCTCACAGCCGCCCGCCAGCCGGCGTGGTGGGGGCACGCAGGGCACGGGAATACCGACAGGGGTGACTTCAAACCCACTTTTGTCGTTTGGGTTGAGCCTGCCTGAATTTGTTTTCTGCAGAGCTCCTGCCACAACTCTTCAGAGCGAGCGAACCCCAGTGCGTCCCCGTCTGGGAGTCGATTCCGGCTTGCGGGGGGCTCTGGAGGTGGGGGGCAGAAGGAAACTTTTTTCCTAAATCTGGTTCTAATAAGCAGCCTGACTTTCTGCTCGCCTCCCCGATGCCTTGTAATGCTGACAGACACTGACCTAATGATGCATTTTACAGTGTTAATGCTATTATCAAACTGCTGTCGGCTGGGAGCTTTTAATTCATTAACTTGCTTTTGCTCTGGTGGGACTGTCTGGATTTTCAGTGAGCAAACAATAAGAAACAAAATATTTAACAAAGTCTTCCAGAATTCCAATATCATGCCATTGATTTTGAGTCACTTGGACTTCCAAAGCTTAAACATTATTGGTTTCCGTCATTAAGGATCGGGGCAGTGGAGCTGTGAAAAGCTGCGAGGCAAATGAATAAATATTAGAGCTGGTTTTTTCTTTTTGTATCTGGAACTGCCTTCCTTTCCAATCAGCTGCTACACCACAGGAGAGTCCAATCAATTAAAATAAAGTAAATTAAGAGAGGAAAAATATTAGGAAGAGAGACACAAACTGAAGAGACTTGCTCGCGCCACCGAGGATCGTGGCAGGAAGCTCCAGAGCAGCTCTGGTGCTTCTCCATTTCCCCAGATGTTGGTGCTGATGGTTCAGCACCACCAGGCAGCTGCCCATCCCCAGCAGTTCGGGTTCGGACAGGACCCAGCCTCCGTGCCGGGCATCACCACCGCAGGAGGCAGCTGCCTGCTGCTGCACCCACCGCGTGAAGCCAGGCGCAGGAGAGCACCCGCTGCCTGCCGCGGTGGCCGTGGCACGGGGCTGCGGTGTGACGGTCCCCTTGAAAGGCGTCCCAAGGCTTCTCCAAGCACGGAAGGGGCCACGGCGCTCGTCCCTGTACCCGAGGAAGGGCCCGAGGGGCAGCGGGAGGCGAGGCAGCCGTGGGGTGTGTGAGTGTCCATCTGCGCAGCGGCTGGTTATTACCTGGGCTGGGAAATCGTTTTCGGATGGAGGGAAAACAAGCTGTCGGGGACGAATAGATGTTAGTGCGCAGATCGTCTTCTGCACAAGAGGAATATCATATCATAGCATGCAAATGTCATTTGTATTGTGATCATTAGCTTGAGCTGTGGGAGGTGCCTTCTATCAGTTAAATTCTTCCAGGGGCTCCCACAGAGAGGAGGAGAACTTCTGAAGTGCGCAGTGGCATTTAAGAGATTGCTGCCTGCTCTGAGCAGATGTTCCAAGGATTGGATAGCTCAGTTTGCAAGACAGCTTCAAATTAAAATAAAAAAAGCTACAATATTTATGGGCTGCTCTGCATGTGCTGGAAATCCGAGAGGAACACGTGATGTCTGGCAGCTAAAGTTACGATCAGAAACATACCTGCAAACACAGAGTTTGACTGCAAAGGGGGAGCAGCCAGAGGTTGAGGCTGGTGCAAGGATGGTTGAATTAGCATATATTGAATATTCACAATCATTTCATTTAGATCTGGATGTTGATAAGCAGCTCCGCATGCACGTCAGTCCTTGGATGGCCCTGCTGGGGAGGCAGAGCACGGGGCTCCTCAGATGCGTTTGTGAAGGACAAAGAGGGTCACAGAGTCTCTCTGCCTCTATTCAGTTTTCAGAAATTTGTTTCTGCCTTTCCCCTAGGCCGTACAGCTGCAGACAGAGAAGGCTGGCTGCGCCCCTGCCTCCGCCACGCTGCCAGCGCATCCCCAGCCTGACCGTCCCCAGCCCCACTCCTGCAAAGCCCTGCCCGGACACGGCTCCGCCAGCCCCGTGCCGGCACGGCAGTGATTGAACCCCCGCATCACGCTCACCTCCAGGCTGGTCCCGTCTCCACCGAGGCTTGGCCCTCATCCCCAGCAGAGAAGGGCCAGCTCAGGAGCACCCTTGTTCCCTGGAGTCCTCAGAGGGTGCTGGTCCCAGCGCAGGGCAGCCCGGGATGGGTCAGTGAGGAAGGAGCAGCCGCACAGCCAGCCTTCACTGAGCTCTACCTCTATCGCTGAGTTAATCTCGAGCTCAGGGGAAGCAGCTAAGGCTGGCCCAGCACAGCTCCTCACCCCCACCTGCTCCTCATTCTCTTATTTTCCTTTAAATCTGCCGGCCTCTGAGCTGCCCGCTCCTGCCTCAGGATGTTCTCCTGTTCTATCCTTCAGCTCCTCTGCAGGGGGCTGCGCTCTTATTTCTACGGCTTCCTACAAGAGGTCTCACGAGCATCTCGGTGCTCGCAGGAGCTGGCACGGGGAAGGATGAGCTCTGCATTCAGTGCTAAGGGGAGGCTGGGGAGGAGAGGAGCAAAGCCCCAGGGTCGCTCCTTGCCTGGGAGATCCTCACCAGGGGCTCTGCAAGTGCCTCTGCCCTTTGATGGAGCAGCCTCTGCCGTGCCCCTGCAGACGGGCAGCGCTGCGCGGCTCGGGGCCAGACCAGAGCGGTTTGTATTGCTGCGCAGCCCGCTATAGATGGCAGCATTGACGAGCCAGAGGCTCCAGCTCCTCAGCTGGGTCTACTGAGATAATTAATGTACAAAATACAACAGAAAATATGATATAGGTAATCCCAAGCGCAAATTCCTCCCTCGCCGTAGCTCAGAGCTCTGGGAGCAGAGCTGCCCTCCGAGGCTGGGCTCTCCATCAGGAGTGGCCGAGAGCCGTTGAACCAGGCCAGGCTCCTGGGACCGTCCAACTCCTCCACCCTGAGGTGTGGGTCACCATCACCCTCCCGTGTGGGCTCTGCTCCTCAGGGAGGTTTCATCCCCCAAAGTCCTGCCAAGAGGCAGCCCTGGATGAGGTTTGGGAGTGCTGCATGGAGGGAGAGACGAGACAGGGACGGAGAGCTCTCACAGACAGGATTTTTCCAAGCCCTCACATCTCCAATATATATAGTGACTGATGGTAACTCAAACACGGTTTGTGATTCAACCTGATGAACCTCCAGCCCTAAATCACACAAGTCTGCCAAGAGAAGTATTTTAGCCTTCTGCCCTCGCCACCGTAAACAGAGTACGTCTCCAGGCTCCTGGGAGCAGTTTAATGAACTGCCTGATGCTGCCACCAGACTTTCTAATGTTTTGTGTCCCTCCTGTGAAAGTCCCTCGCCCCTTTCCCCATGCTTTCTGCAATGCTTTCTTGTAATTGCTGCCCTTCTGCTGGGGAAAACTACAGAGAAGAGCAGCTGGGCAGGCAGTGGGCTGCTTAAGTGGTACTTTTCTGCAGTTACGGCAGCACGATGCAGAGCCGGGACGTGCCCCAGCGATGCCAGAGCAGATCCTGCGCTGGTGCGGGCTCTGTGCCGCAGGCAGGTGAGGGGAGGGGAGGCCGCCCAGCTCCCCGTGCTTCTCGGAGGGGAAAAGGGGGCAGAGGCGATGCTATGTGGGGACCAGGCTCTCTAACCCCTGCCCCACAGCAGCAACAGGCAGGGGCACCGACTTGGGACACCGACTGTAAGCATAAAGGGGTGTAAGATCCCATCCAAAGCCTCCGTTATCTCAAGAAGTTTCCCATTCATTTTCCAGACACAATCCACTTCGTAGCCTCCTGTTTTACTCAGAAGGGAAAAACCTTTATTTATTTATTTATTTATTTATTTAAATTGAGAACCCTGGTGGAAAACAAGCTTTGCTTCCAGAAGCAATTACATTCCATCTCTTAACTGGATTAGGTAACTTGATAAAACTCCAGTGGAGAAATATTTGCTCATATTTAATCATTTGTTGACTTGGCACCTCACAGAAAAAAAGCAAAATTAAATAAAAATGTGTAAAGGGCAACCCACTTGCTGATAAATCCTACCCACTCTGAGCAGTTTATTACAGGAGCAACGATCCATTAGCTCTATACATAAATTAGAATCATGCATTCAGTTTATGGAGTTGCAAATTGTCGGCTGCTGCCATTATGTCAAAAATACGCTGTGCCAAGAACGAAACATGATTATTGTCCGTATTGTCTGCCCTCAGCAGATGAAGTCCAGACAGTATAGGGTTAGGCAGTATGAAAAGCAAAAGCAATTCAAGACCTTTCTCTGGCTTTTTTTGCTGCTTCTAAAAACAAAGCAATCGGCACGCTTGCATGTTAACATAGTCTGAAGACATGTAGTGAATACTCTATTAGTACCCTGAAAACTAACCCCCATAGCATCTATCGATCATAGCCTTTTTGTTATCTGTGTCCAAGTGCAGGAATACAGCCCTTGAAATGAGATCAAGCCATCAATATTCTCCCTGGGTGTGCGTGCTGCTGGAGCTCCTTATTGCAGGTTGGATCACCACCCTAGGAGCTTTCCATTATTTCTTAGTCAAAAAAGAGAGCGCACTGCCATTTCTGCTTGATACTGCCGCTGCTACATATATGCTGTTAACGGGGAAATAAAAGGCTGTAGTGTTACTTGTGGTTCACAGGTAATCATTATACAGCTATAATGATAGAAAAACAATAGGTCTTGGGGGAATTACGGCAGGAATCAGTTCAGCTAAGCACTGACACCATTAGCCCCGCTGTCTCGCAGCCTGAGCCAAGGCTTTAGCCTGGATGGGATTTCCAGGCGCACCGACACGGACGGCAGATCCCAGGTGAGCCCCAGTCCGGCGCGATGCTCCCGGCCAGCCTGCGCCCTGGACGTTCGCCTCCCTCAACAGAAAACCTGTCCTGGGCACCTGGTGCACAAAGGCAGGAGAAAGCCCGGCCGGAGCCTCCTCTCGGGGAACGCCAGGCTGAAGGATGCTGCCGCGGTTTGGGGGCACAGCGCCCGGCGGTTTCGGCTGGGGGTGCTGGGCTCTGCCTGGCAGAGCAGGGCGATGTTTGGAGCGGTCCCCGAAGCCGTCGGCGTGAGCGGAGAGATGTCTCATTAAGCTGTCAGGGGAAGCGGGGAGGCTGTCAGAGCGCGCGGCTCGGAGGCTTTGACGGGTATCTGGAAGGTGTTACTGTGCTTTCATTTAACAATTAATAAAGCCCAGAGACTGAGTCTAATCCTGAGATGATTTCTGCCGGCTGGGAGGGAGAAGGCGTCTGGGGACACCCCGGGTTGGAGCTGGGTTTCCCAGCACCCAGCCTGTGCGTTGCTCTCTGCGGTGCGCACGAGAAGCTGCTCAGACGCGGGCTCCTGCCCTCGGCCCCTGCCCTGGGAACTTTCCTGCTGGACAGCCGGGCACTGCCCTGGTGCGGGGGGCTCTGCTGCTGGCTCGCAGACGGCGTTACGCCACGGCGGCTTGGGCATCCGGCAAGGGAGGGGGATGGCCGGAGCAGGAATAAATCACAGGGATGCAGGACTGTTGGGTGGAAGGTGACTGGAGAGGGCACGGGGAGACGGCAGCACGGCTCAGGACGGAGCTGCGGGGATGCGGCTGGGAGGACAGAGTCTGCCGGAGCAGTGGCCCCACACGGCCCCCCCGGGGTGGACAGACGGTGGGGGACGAGCACTGCTGGGGCTTCATCCTCTGCAGTGGCAGGGAGTCATCTTAATAGTCAAAAAGAATTATAAACACAAATGTAATCGAATAGAATTAATGTGCCCTAAGAAAAAAAAAGACCTTTAGTACCTGCTAGGAAGCTGCACACTTTAGCTGGGATAAATCCGTTTATGCAGGAAAGGTCCCTGTCACAACGAGCGTAGTACTTTGCTCATTAAAGGCTTCAATTCTAATTTGGTGCAGCCCACACTGAATATACTTAGTCATGAGGGGGCTGAGTAACACAACAGGGCTATGTTTAGTATGTTAAATCATTCACTGAGAGGCAGCTTTGAGCAATTCCTTTATTCTACGGGGGTTTAGTTTCTATTCTATTATACATTTCACATGGTGCAGTTGCACCACGGGAGATGAGTGCCCAGATGCTCACGTGTGCGCGCACACGCACAAACCTGCACGTATTATTTGGCTACAGACTTTCGGAAGCACCTTCAGTAACACGGCAGTTGCACAGGGTTTTGAATGTGCTTGTGTGATGCTCAACCTGAGAAATATCACAAACAAAACCGCAGTGTCTCAGAAAAGGTCTGGCGTGGGCTTTAGGCGGTATTTTTGCAGTTGCCAAGGTGACCCGAAGGACCGTTTTACTCCTACCTTTCCTGGGATCTTTGCTCAGCTCATGCAAGTGGGGTCACTGCCTGGGATTCCCCAGAAAAGCCTGCAATTTCTTCTCTGAAGTGATGACCGTGAAGAGCAGCTTTTGGAAAACTTCCACCCGGTTTCATATGTCCTGAAGAGCTGCCCCGGGTTCCGAGGATGAGTTTGCGCTCGGTCCCCTGCATGTTCGACGGCGCGTTGGGTCTCCTTCGCGTCTGTGCAACGGCCAGCGCACTGCACGAGAGATGTTTGGATCAAAACTCTCGGTGCAATCTGGTGCGGGCTTGCTCGGCCGGCCTCGATCGCTCAAGCCGATGCTCTTCAAAGATTTAAAGATCTGGAGAGGGCACTGCCAAAGGGAAGGATTACACAAATTATTTTCTCTTCTTTGGACCCACAATGCAATGCTGTATTTTAAGCTCCCCTCCCAGGCCAAACTCTCCATTCTGGGGGCTTAGCTGTCCTGTTTGCTGGAGGCAGCAACAGCTCGGGGTGGAAGAAGAGACGGGGCTGGGTGACCCTCTCCTTCCAAACGTGCTAATTTAAAATGATGGTTAATAACGCCATCTCACCTGCACGGGCAGAAGGAATAAAAGAAAAGAGGTTCTGCTTTATTTATTCTTCTTAATATGAAATTCATGCCCTGATTGCCTTTGCTCTCTCCAGCCAGGCTTCTGGGAGGTAAGAGATTCAGTTCATGAATCTGAATTTGGGGAAGCTTCATCTTTTGAGCTTTCTGTTCAGGGAAAGTCACTTGATAGCCAGGGAGCCAAGGGGGAAATACATTATTGAAAGAAAAGCTTCCTTTTTAATCTAAAATTCAGCAGGATCTTTGAGATGAAAAAGGTTATTTCCAAGAGTCTGTCCAGCATATCTTGAGGGCTTCTCCTTCCCCTACAATAGCGAGTGGGAGGGAGGGAGGGAGGGAGGGAGGAAGGAGCCCTGGTCAGAACCAGAGGCCGCTGCTTCTCTCTCAATTACACCGACATCCCATCTCCTGACAAGGGAATAGCAATTCCCCTCGCAAAGAAGTGCTTGGAGGCTGACTGTGGAAAGCGGAGAAAGTAATTATGGCTTAACTGTGCAAACAGTGACTCCTGGGAGCAGCCTGGCAGAGTGCAGGGGGCTACTCGCATGAGTAACGTGTGAGTTAGCACACTTCCACCCAGGAAAGCACTTAAATAGGAGCCTCCGTCTCTTTGAATTTGCCGAATGCTGTTTAAGAGCATATTGAAGCCCAGAAAAGAGAATGCCGGGATTTCTGGAGCCGGGTGGATGCTGGGGAGTTTGCACTCGGGGGGATCGTGGTTGGCTGCCAAGAGATCCATGACGCCCTGCAAGACGCACGCATTTTCAGGGCTCGGTTTCTTCCGTTGCCTCCCCACCGAAGAGCTTTGGAGCAAGATCAGGATGAGATGCCTTTTGCTGGTGAGATGGTAAAACGGGTCGTACCACGTACCGCTGGAGCGATTCCCTGTGCCTTGGTGTCAGCGCAGCCCACATTTGTGTCACATTTGTGTCACATTTGTTTGTTTTGCTCCTGGTCAGGCTCCCGGGGTCTGGCACTGCAGGAGCACAGAGCTGCCCCGCGCTGCGCTTCGCCCTTCGCTAAACCAGGAGCTGAGCAGGTTCTTCCGCAGGGAAGAAAACAACCCAGGGTGGCTGGAGGCAGTCTGCAAGGGCATTTGGCAGAGGTGAATTCCCCAGGCCGGTTGGGCCCCGGTGCCACCCCCAGCCGGGTTTGTCGTGCTGCGTTCCCAGGCTCCGCAGGTCGGCGACGGCAGGCGGGAACTGCTTTAAATCCTAGATCATAGAATCCCAGGCTGGTTTGGGTGGGAAGGGACCTCAGAGCATATCCAGTGCCCCCCCCCGCCATGGCCAGCAACACTCTCCACTAGCCCAGGTTGCTCAGTCTGCTGTGGGAGAACAGCGAGTGCCGGGCACAGAGGGGGACGTCGTTCTCCCCACGGGTGACCGTGGGCAGGGAGGAGATGCAAACCCTGTTCCCATCGCCCCGCGTGGCCGAGGACGGGGTGGGGGAGCTGGTCCCCTCGTGAGGCAGCGGGAGAAAATCTTGCAAGAGAGTCAGAGCCATGCTGGGAGAAACCTGGTTTTCTCTCTGACCTGGAAACAATCCAGATTTGCTTCTGCCCCCAATTTAAACACATTCTCTTGCCACGGTCAATTATTTTAAATCCTCTCCGCGGACCGTGCTGTGCTGAAGGAGCTGGCGAGAGCAGGAGCCGCGTGTCTGTATCTGCACAGGGAAACAGGGAGCGACGGGCTCCTGCGCCTCTCTGGGGATGCCATTAGGTGGGATCTCTGTGCAGGGATGGAAATGCAATCATTCTGCTGTCAGCAGTTTTCTCCACAAACATTCACACAGCCGGCACTCCTCTCCACCCTTGTAGATAGATTTTGGGGCTCACTGTATTAAAGGGAGGGTTGTGTTCCTGCCACTTAGATGACAAATACTAAATGAGACATTCTTGTTCCAAAAGATGCATTTTTTTTTTTTTTTTTTTTTATTTTTTGCTTCTGTGTTTGCTCCAGGCTGTCAGCTGCACGGCATCCCGCCTGCCCTCCCAGCCAGCTCGCTCTCTGCTATCTGGATTGCATCCGGGTTCTGAAGCACCCCGTGCCCGGCGCTGAGCGGTGACATCCTGACTTCAGGGAGTTCTCATGCGTATTGCAATGCAGGCTCGATGCCATCCATTTATTTTGAATCATGGAAACACCATTTAGCTGGGAGGAAATGTAAAAACCTCTGCTGGCATCCAGAGAAACCCAATTACGCTAATATGGTATTCAGAACAAATTATCTCTTCTACCTGGTTTTACCAGGAACAAAACCGCAAGCCCTGGGATTCAAGCTCCCTGCCAAAACTAAGAGCTATTTATAAATTTAAAGTATTAGTTATGCAAAGACTTCTAAACAATATTAATATTGTTTCCATGTTGAACACAAAGTATTTAAATTAGTTCATTGTTAACGTCTCAGGAAGGTGAGTGTTTGTGCTGATGGAAAGCAGCAGGCTGGCAGCCTGGAGCCGGGAGGATTCAGGGATGGGTCCCGGGAAGCTGCGGGGAGGTGAGAGACTTGTTAACAGGAGCAGAAGTGGTGGAACTCACCGCTGCCGGGCACCCTGCAGCCACAGCGGTGAGATTCAGGGACAGACAGCATTCACCGGGATACAGGGAACGCCAGCACTGCTGCGGCAAATGAGAGAAAGATAAATGATGGGGCGTTTGTAAAGCACCGTGCCTTAGCGCTCCGTTTCCTTCCGCCATGGGAGAACACCAGAACCCCACCTCTAAATGGTCATTTTTGGTTTGCTGTTAAAGAGGCAGAACAAGGGCAGATCTCAGGGAAGCACCTTTGCACGCCTTCCAGAACATTTTCTTCCTCTTGCAGGTTTCAACAGATACCGGGAAAATCCATTTCCAATGGAAAATGAACGGGCTCCACAAGGGATACGAGGCAGGTCCAAGGCAGAGCTCGTGCGTACGCTTTCTGCAGTTATTTCAGTCCCAGTGCGTTGTTTCTCGCCGCGAGGGAGTTGCAGGTGGTTTCCCACGCCATCCATCCTGCTTCCTGCACCTTCTCCTTGTTTTGCTATGTGAAGCCGTTGTGCGTGGAGCCATATGGTCTTGAGCAATCAAGGCTACTTTCTGCCTCATTTCTTTTGCAACCTGCGTAGCGATTCCAGCACTAAGTTTAGAGCTGCTAATTATTATCCATTGCAATATGGCAGACAGCGTATTATTTTGTAATAATTCAGGACAGCTCCTCCCCGTTGGCTCAGATGGCAGGTCATGCAGCGGGTGCAGCTGTAGTCACTGCGGAAATACGGATGTGCTTGGGAGCCGGTGCATCCCACCGCTCTCCTCCGTCGGGACACCGAGGCACTGTGTTCCATAGCCCTTCTCCCATGAAGTGTGCAAGCCCACGCGTGTGACCGAGTGCTTTGTGTCAGTGTAACTACTGCTTCCAGAGCACGACCCAACCCGTTCACGCTAATGAAGGTAAGATCATAATCTCGTCTAGGCACCTGACGCTTGGGACAAACAACCAAACCATAGTTCCCACCTACCTGCCTGCCTTTTCTTCCAGTTGGTTTTCTGGCACTGTGGGAAGGGCAGAGCCGGAGACCCTCAGCCACGGGGTTTGCCCCAAGTCCAGGGCTGAGAGCTGGGATCCCTGCCTGCAGAGACCGTGTATTCCCCGGCTTCCTCGGTGTCTCCTTGTCCCGCGCAATGTAATTTTGCAGTACACTTTTATTCAAAAAGGAATCACCTGCCTAACTTGTAAAAGCCTTTATCTGAGGGGAGGTATCAGTTAATATTGGTTAAAATAGATTTTACTGAGCAGAGTATTGCTTTTTTTTTAACGCCTAAACTGCAAAGTGATGCCTTGAAGATGAGATTAGTTCATTATTTATAAAAGTAAAATCCCTCAGAATGTATTAAATATGAAAACATTGTATCGGGGTGTAAGATTTGTGAGGATTAGGCTCTGAAGTCTAGACATTTATCTCTGAACGCATTACATTTGCATTCATTACATATCCTGCTGTACCTCTAAACATGAAAACTGATCTGCAGAACAGATGATCAAAGCAGGGAAATGCAGATCAGAAAACATGCTGTGTTCACTTAGGAACGAAAAAATGTTGTAAAAAACCCCCTAATTGTCTGATATTCCCGTACATGAAACTCTAATGTAAACCCCGGCAGCAGTGATGGGGGAACCTCAGAAGTAGCCGACATTTGGTTTGGAGATGCTGCCACAGGTTCTGATGGTTTTACAGAGCTTCTCCGAGCCCCTTGGCGGAGGGAGGGTGCGAGGACAGCAGGGATGCCCCGCGCTTCCCCGGCCGACGGTGACGCGGTGCCCTGGGTGCCATCCTGCCACGCCACGGCACGCGTGCATCCGGCACGGCCGACCCTGAGCACATCTCATCCACGGACACACCATCTATGCACGCGATTCCTGCGGTCAGCGCAACAGATAGCCGTGGGCAGAGGCTGCTCCAGCCCCCCCCCCGGGTTCCACAAAACCGTGCCGATCGCTTCTTAATTTTTCACTACTTAAGACCCTTCTGCTCTTTTGCCCTGGTTGGACGTTGCATTAACAGACGCACCGCTACTCTGTCACCACACCTTCCCTTCTTTAACACAAAGGCAGCATTCACCTCATGCTGAGCCTCTGAACTTTATCCAGTGTTTTAAGATTTACGAAAAATATCAATATTAATGATCTAGAGATAACTTTGGCCAGCTCTTCTGCAGCTCTTGGATGGCAAGTTAGCCAAATCTGTAGAATTTAACACTATTTTTAGCATTCATAATTGCTGTTTAACATTCCCCTGAGTTCCTGTTGGATAGAGGTCTAGCAGCATCCTGATATGAAATGCCTACGCTGATACGTCTTTTCCTAAACAGAAGACTGAAATCTGTATTGAGTGTTTCTGCCTTTTCCACTTGAATGCTGTGTCACGTTCAGAACTGGTCATCAAGTTTGTAGCGAAAACCTTGAAAACAGGTGAAATTTCAGGTGTAGCTAATTTTGAGGAACTTTTATTTTACACTGGGAGTAACGCCAGGTCTGCTGGAAACATTCCCAAGTTTCGTGAAGCATTCCAGCGAGTTTGGAATCACTTTAGGATGATTTATATGTTTGGAAAGAAACCAGGCTCCCAGGCTCCCTCTGGCTTTGACCTAGACAGGGCTCCATCGGTTGATTTATACCATGATTTATACCACGCGTTTTTTGCATAACTTCAAATCAGAACAAAATTTCAGTCCACAAAAACATGCAAAGTGAGGCTGACAGAACAGTCTGCAGAAAACTCTTCTGTATTATTAATCTGCCTTATCTCTTCAGCGTGCTCATTTCCCAGCCCAAATGCATCCAAATCCCAGATCAGAGGGGACCATTGTTTCCAGTCTCTGTCTGTTCTTACAAAGGAAAGCTAATTACATTGAAAGTCTCGGTAACTGTTGAGTATGGCAACAGAACCGATCCAGCGCGCTCAAAGCTTGTGCTAACTGGTCTAAAACTCTTATGCTTTTAACAGAAAACTCCCTTTCTTAATAGAAATTTTAAGTGACAAATCCACGGAATGAATCTGGTATTCATTATTTGCGAGAGAGAAGAGAGGGGATTTAAATGAAGCATGTATTCTGTGAGGAGCCTCAGGAAATCGTTTAACAGCTCAAGAGAGAGGGGAGCTGTGTTATCATTAGAATTTACATGATACATTAGCCAGGAGTAGAAATGTTAATCTTTCTATCCGAAATCTATTTGCAAAATTAGTGGAATACTGTTGCTTTAATGCCCTTTTCTTATCATCAAAAGCGTAAATCCTTTCACCTCTGCTGGGAACTGGAGAAATTAATTTTGTGAACTATTGTCCGTTTCCCAAAACAGCACTGCAACAAGAGCAGGGAGAGACTTCAAGGTCAAAAAGGCAAACAGTTGCCAAGAATCCGAGGCCTTTTTAGCCTTAAAGAGCTGCTCGAACAGTACGTGCAAGATAAACAACCGGTTGTTTTATCCCGCTGCCTGCTCCACCTGGGCCTGGTACGTGAGTGCAGAGCTGAGGTTGGGCTCTCTCCCTCTGACTCCTACCTGAAAACAGCATCAGACCGAATAATGAACAAACTAAGATTTTTTTTTTGGTGCGTCGGGGTACAACAGCTTGCTAGCACCCACAGATGACTTTCTTCCGAAACCGAGTTTCAAACTAAAACGGTAAATGAGTGGAAAGGTTTTCTCCTGGCTTTTGCATTAAAAACCGTGTTGCTTTTAACTCCGCTGGTCCAAAAGTGAACTACCTGGGCATCATGCATAAACCTGAGCACGTGAGTACCATGAAATTCAGTGGAGCTAAGTATGTTCCTGTGTTTAGGATGCACTTAAATACCTTGCTGGATTGCAGCCCCAGTGCTAAGATTTCTCATACTCAAAAATCTCGCTGTAAATTTCCACTTAATAGAAAAAATGGGAAATAAACCCCTGCCTCTCACTGCTCCGACCGTTCCTTCTCAACAGCAAATTGCTGCCTAGCAGACCAGGACCACGCGGTGCTGCTGGGACAGACTGATGTCCGTGCTAGCCACGCCAAACCCAGAATTTTTTCTGAAAGAAGCTAGGAATTTCTCTTGTGTGACTCAGCCCAAAATGGTATCGATCCCTAAATAACAAAACAGCTGCAGTTCAGATCGCCAGGAGTCAGACCGCAGCGGGGGGGGGAACACTGCCGGTCCCAGTGTCCCCGGGGGGGGTCGTGGGACACCGTCCCCAGGCGGTCTGTGTGACAGCAATGTCGTGGGCAGTGTAAGGGGTTCGGAAGAGCTTTGTGCTTCGATTAAAAAGGCCTGACAAAGTGCCCTGGGAGGGTGAGACACAGTTCCCGATACTCTGGAAGACGGGCAAATATATGCAATGGGCAGTCAATGAAATATGCTCAAACTTGATTTTCCTCTGTAGCAAACCATTGCCCTGAAACCTCTTTATTCATTTTCACAAAGGCTGAAAGCTATGTTCTGGCACCAGATCCCCCAAATTTCCAGTTAATAAGCAGGCTTTGTGCTGTTGACCTTACACATGCTGGCACAGCCAGATTTTCCAGCAGAAATGAGAGGCCGGCAGCCAACTCGTATTACATTTTAAAGCGCTGCAGCTTGGAGAGGAAAGGGAAATTATACAGCAGTGCCGCAGCCGCAGCGCGGTGACTGGCACCCTCGGCAGAGAGCTGTGGCACTGGTACACAGTGTTGAAATTACTTTTGGATGCTCAGTCAAGCACAAGATATAAATTGCACAATGTTTTTAAATGTTTTGGAGAGATTGCCTTTTGAGTGGCACCCTCCATTTCTGTATGTCCAGTAAGGTGTAGAGAATTCATTTGCATTTTTCATTTTTATCGGTGTCTTTTAGCCAGCCTGGACCAGGAGAGTGAATCCAGCTGTGTGGATGATGCCAGGAATGGCTCAGCCTCCATCTGCTCTAAGATACAAATTTGATTTCCCCTCATCTTTATTTTCATGTCAAAATTTTTCTCCTCTTTTTCAATATCCTTTTTTCTTCCTCTTTTATCCCTGGTGTAAATCGGATACTATCAAATGAAATGAAATGGAAGGGAATGGACTGCCTGAAGCTATTCACTGCATGGGAACTAAATACACCTCCTAATAAGACATTCCCTATTTATTTTTAGCAGCGTACCGTTCATATCTTTCCTGTTATTGCTGAATACTCAAGTGATGCTGCTGCCAAACATTATGACTTTCTTTCCTTTGCTTAATTATGTGCCAATCAGTGTAGAGCAAAGCAGGGCTATCAGCTGGTTGCCGGATAAATATTGAGTGCAATGAATTTGCAGGCATTAGTAAGTAAATGGGCATTTCCAAACTTCAAGTTATTTAATTCTTGGTGGAAACGTGTGTCTCTGTGTTTCTGTGGAGCAACGGAGGCAGCTTATGGCCTCCCGTCTCCAGTCAGAACATTTCCAGCTTAGACAGCCCCCCACGGGGCTTAGAAGAGAGGGTGATGATTTTTGGACCTAACAGCAAGAAAACCCACTTTTTGGTACCCAGGTGTCTTGTTTTCAGCTTGTCCACGTATTTTTACGCTGTGCAGACAGGAAGGTGAACGTACCCTGGATAACCTGAACGGCCCTTGGCTACTTGCTGTAAATAAATTACAGGTTCCAAGAGGCATCCTATTTGTAAAGGCTGGCCTCCATCCCCCCGCGCGGCTGAGCTGCCAAGGGATCCACAGAGGATCAACAAATCTTAGCCTTTTTCTTGCACGTGGATTTTTTTTTTTTTTCCTTCTGGTGTCTTTACTCTGCTCTTTGTTGTTGTTTTTACATAGCTGAAAATATACTGTCTGCTTCTAATGAATAGCATGAAAAACATACGCTTCCAAGACTCTTGGGTCTTGCCAAGTAGTCTGTTGCTCCCCATATACTGCTGGGATATATTTGCCAGCATTTCAATTAGATCATCAATAACCTAGTGCAGCTGCTGAGAGAAGAACTCAGATGTTCATAAATGTTATAGTCCATTAAGTTCAGATACTTCAAAGGCAGTTTGGAAAGAAAGTCATTTGTTAGGCTGAGTGTCAGTATAGCGGAATGCAAATCATACTGGATGCCAAAGGAAGGGATTAAAAAATGGAGTTTAAAGGTCAAATTAACTTAATTTGACCACTTCTGACATATAATGCAACTCCCTGACTTCTAAAATATTGCAGTCATTTGCCAGGGTAAGGATTCCTCCAGAAGGCTGTGAGCCCTGGCGTGCAGGATGCTCAGAGCGCTGCCAGCATCGGCGCTGGGACGCGCGGGTAGTTGGGGGGTGCGGGGGGTGCGTGTGGGCAGGGGGATGGTGGTGGTGTATGTACTTGCCTCGGTCAAAATCCTTGTGAGATTTCCTGCCCTCTAGAATTTGAAAAGCAAGTTAGTGCTTCAAGTACAGCAAATATTTAAATAACCGATTAACATCAGGACAGATTTTCCCATTTAAAAATTATTTCCTTTTGAAGCAGACAGAGAATTAAAACTCCTTTCTCAGGATGTTTTTCTGCAGCCTTCCCTCTCCCCTTGGGAGGCCGATATTTGCATGAGGGAGAAGCAGCGTGATTTGTGGTGCTTTGGAAGGAGATAGGAATGCAAACATCAGGGTGAATTAACAGCTGATAGAAAATGTGGCCAGCTCACCTGAAAGGAGGGATGGCATGACAGAGAGAGAGAGAAAAACACTAAATCAGCGTGGAGCTGCCAAACTACAGCTGAGATTCAACAGCAGAAGAAATCTGGGCATGGCATCTGCTTTCAGCAAGCGGAGCTGCATCCAAGGAGCTGAGCAGATTGGCACCGACCGGGGGTAGCAGCATGACGGATCCTGCCTCAGAAACGCAGGCGGGACTTTCACCCTCTGCCCACCACGCTCGTGGATTGGAAAGACTTTTCTGCAAAGGTGGGAGCTTTAGGAGGCATAACAAATGCTTTCCCCACCTGGCAAGGGCAGGAACGGGCGGCTAACCAGCCAAAGCTGTTGTTTTCTGCAGACCCTTCATGACTACGCACATATGGCTGGGAACGGTCCCCCCAGCCCTCCCCTGCTGACTTCCACCTTGCTGTTCTTCCTCTGAGGCTCAAGGTTTGGGCTGGCTAAAACATTTCCGTGACCACTTCGCTGGAAAATTAGGTTTTTGTTTAGCAGAGAGTTTTTCAGCAAATACTTGCTGCTATAAAGCAAGTTCCAGAGTTCTGGGTATTTATGGTTGGTGAACCAGTTACAGAAATGTCTTTGCCAAATTCGACCCCGAATGTGAGAGTTTTTAAAATTCCTTTTAAAAACAGGGCAACGTTTCTTAGAATCCTGCCCCAGCTTTGCTCGGAGCTTGTCGGACCTCAGCACCCACAGCTGTGAGGACAGGTACAAGTGGAGCTGGCAGGCGGGTGCTTTGGGTTCAGGATGTTTTCACACTCGGTCGCCAGCACGGACGGTCTCAGGACTGTCCTGGGTGCAGGGATGGGAGAAAGGCCAGGTTCATGGGTGCTGCGGGGGGAAGACTTGCAGAGCTGATGGTAAGCGTCTGCAACGGAACACACAATTTCAGCCTTGTGCCTGCAAAATATCTGGGGAAGGAGGTACGAAAAGGAGGTAGGGAAAGTCAGGAGGGGAGGAAGGCAATGATTCTTCTCTTGGGAAAAATCTAAGTCGTCCCCTCAAATCAGCTCCTTCCAGCCAGCGCAGAAGGAAGGGACCTCGCAGCCAGTCTGCCACGGTACGAGCCCCCGGACATCCCCAAGGACACCCCTGGGCAAGCTGGACGAGAAGCAGCCTCTGGCTCACCCTGCCTGCAGTGGAGACGCTGGATGTGCAGCTAGCTCAGGGAATGGATGTTTCTCTCCCTGGGGGGGCTGGTAAGATCACAGTCAGGGCAAAATCAGGTGCTGTGCTCCCGGGCTGCCTGCTCAGTGCCTGCAGGACTGTGTCCAGGGTTTGGAGCTGAGCTGCCAGCAGAACTGCGGAGGGTCTTCCCTCACCCCCCCTCCCCTGACGCTCACTCACGTTTTTAAGTCAGGCAGGGTGGCAGGAAAAGTCCCTCCTGGAAAGCGATTAACTAAATATCTGGTTCCTCGTCGTCACTGGTGATACGATGGCACATCTGTCTGTGAGTAACTGGGAGAAAGGAGGAGGGAGGCAAGGATGAAGCTTTGGAAGTGACTCATTAGCAGAATGTTAATGAAGCTCTCAGCTTCGCCACCTGAAGCGGGGAGCAGAGGCAGACCAGGTCTGGTTCCCCTCGCCACCACTGCGCCCTGTCCTGAGGGCCCCTGCCAGTTCAGAGAAGGGCAGCGGGTTCAGCTTTGCACTGCCTGCAGATCATGGGGACCCGGGAAAATCCCAGATGGAATGGGATAGGATCAGAGCAGGTACAGGAGGCAAATAAAGCAAAGGCAGAAACTTCTGAGCACTGAACCAGCTGAAGCATCCAAATTTCACATGGCTCTTGCAATGACTTGACTTTCTGTGCGGGTGTCTGGTGGCTGGAGCTGTTCCCTTTGCTTCCAGATGCAGCTTATGGCTTGAGGGAAACCGGGTGACGCACAGTTCACATGAATCCTGCTACCCTCCTTCTCATGATCTCTCCTTTTGCAAAACTGGTAGGAGTGAAGCATGGACTTTGTGGAATCTCTTGTACCTCTCCTGCTTTCCTGCTTCATCAAAGCTCAGTCACATGCTGGCTTTGTCATGTGCTTTATTTTTAATTTAAAGGTTTCATTAATTCATGCTGCTTTTTTTTTTTTTCTTCTCCCCCCCCAGTGCTTTCATTTTACGTGCTGGGAGAGATGCTGTCTGGGGTGGAAAGCGAGCTGTGAGTTGAATGTCAAGGCTGTGACCGTCAGCCTTCTGGAGCGAAGGACTTCCCTGAGCAAGGAGGCACGAGCAGCATTTCTTGCGGGGGGACGGGGTGTGAATCCACCTCTTGTCCTCTGGACAGTGAGTCACAGCAATGCCCAGTGGACCCACAGCTGCTTCCTGCCAGGACATCTCCCCTCGCTTCAACGGGCTTCACGCTCTGGCTCCAAAACCTTCCCTCTCTTTGGTGCCAAACTCCTTGTGCACACAGCCTCCTCCCCCACGTTCATCCATGCCTTCCTGATCCCATTTCATCTACCTCTCCTGCTTTTCCTATGCCTCTGAGCGCGGTGGCTTTCCCTTCCCACCATAGCCCACCCCAGCTCTCCCCTCACAGACCGACCATCCTGCACCCCCTGGCTCCGTGACAAGGGAAGAAGCTGCAAGGCTGAGCTGTCCTGAGATGGGGAGGGAGGCAGGCACAGAGACGCTTTAGAGGAACGTGAAAGCAGAGGTGTTCTTCGGACAGAAAGGAACTGCGGCTCAGCCCTGACGGCTCCGCCAGGCAGGTCAGAGGGGCGGCTGCAGAGCTGGCACGGTGCTACCTGCTCTCCCACGCTGGCTCCCCTGCCTGGCACTGCCCTGCTCCGTCTCACGTTGATCTTCCACCAGTGAAGCTCTGGGCGAATTCAGATCAGGTTATCAATTTCATCAGAGTCGGGAGACAGGAGTGAGATTTGATAAGCGTGTGCAATGGCTGATTAAGATGGAGAGAAGAGGAGCCTCCAGTTTAACTCCCATCTGACCTTTCGAGAGGGAGGCAGCGTGTTCAAAAATGCCATTTGGAGCTCTTAAAGGTTTTATGCCCCCGAACATCTCAGAGCTGTTTAAGGAGAATGATATTCAGCTTGCTCATGTCCTGCCAACTCTTGCTTTCACTCCCAGCAGCGGCAGCCTCAGTGGGAGGCTGAGAAGGATTTATGAAAGGTCAATATTTGAATGTGCAAAACTTACTGAGTCTATCAGCGGATGGGGAGAGATTCTGCATCAGCTCTCTGAAAAGTCAGCCTAAATTCCACCCAGGTAGGATGGCAGCTGGAAAATCTCTACATGGCTCTAGTGATGTTGGCTCTGGTCGGCTGCGCACACACAGCGCCACAAATACCCGTCCTCAGCTGGCACCCAGAGCTGCCCAAAGGAGCGGGCGACAACCGAGTCCTGCCTCAGTGTACCCAGGATCCCTGCAATTCCTCTTCCTTTTGTCAGGGTCCGTAGCTTAACAGGGCAGGTTCCTATCGGGGGCTGATGAGGGCTGCTGCAGCCCTCTGAAGGACCAGGACACTCCCACTGGAAAGGCAGAAGCATTCCCACCTGGCCAGGGAAGCCCTTTCCCAGTGCTGCCCATTCATACTGGCCAGGTGACATCTCAGGACCTCCTCTACCAAACCACAGACACATAAAGTAAAGCTAGAAAGCAAACTTAGCTCTGAATCTAAATGCCAGGGAATGTTATTGCTTGTTTGCAGGATCGCAGCATCCGCAGCTTTCATGGAGTTTGTGGAAAGAGAAAGAAATTTCACGGGAGCAGAGGAAGGAACCTGGAGCGGAGGAGCTGGTGCAGCCATTGACATCTGCTGCAAAGCTAGTATGAATATTTCATATTATACAATATGAAAAGTTTGCACGTGTCTCACAGACTTGGTAGCGTGGTGATGTGTAACTGAGGGGTACTAGTGTTTCAGCAGGAACATATGACATGAATTTGTTCCAGGATTTTAGGATTCTTAGCTGTAATTTTATTCTCATTCAGCAATTTGACAGGCAGCCAGTTAAATTTCAACATGAGAGATAAAGTGAGAAAAGGCTCCTGTTTCTTGGAATCAGCCAGATACCAAGATGCTTCCCGTTTTGGTCGCACTTCAGGTCCCAGGTTTTGGCACCTGGTTTCCAGCAGGGACCGGGTCCGTGCGTGAGGCAATCAGGCACGTGCGGTAGGAGCACGGCAAGACCCACAGGAAACCGGGAAGCCCGTCTGTGTGAACGCCAAGGCTTCCCCGCTGCTTCCCAACACCTAGAAATATTAGTGAATTCCTCAGTATTTAAATTCCTTTCAAGAGCTGAAGTGTCATTAAGTTTCCCATTTTGCCGCAATTTACAATTAGTTTACCTCATTAAGCATTGTAAAAGCTGCCGGTGAAGCACCTTGGAGGTTATCCATCACCGGTTATTGCTTCGTGCTGCTGGATTACTGCACAGGCGAAGCAGGAGGCTCCCCCAAGACCGGGGGGGCTCAGCATTGGTGCTCCGGAGCCCTGCACACCGGGGGGACGATGGCGCCGGGGTTCCCCCTCGCGAGCAGCAAAGCCGCAAGGCGTGGAGCGGAGGGGTGGGGTGGCAGTCACCGCCAGCCGGCCGGTCCCACCAGGATGTGTGCCGGAGCCCCTCCGCACAGCCCGCACATCCGCTGCCCCTGCCCCAGCCACCGCAAGTCACCGAACCGAGCGAGGGGCCGGGGTCACAGCTCCTGCGAGCAGGGGGCAAGCAGTCTCTGCAAAACCCTTCTGCAGTCCCGAAGCATCCAGCAAAGGCCAGAAGGATTATTGCTGCTTGGCTATTTTTTATTTAAAAGCGTGACAGTTTGATAATTAGAGGCAGCAGAATGAAGCAATGCACTCCACACAGCACAAATGAAAGCAGCAGAAGTAAAAAATGTTGCTTTTTACCAAATCCTTTGTAACTGAAGCCTAATATCAGCATGAGACCGTAGCTGCATTTTAAGAGAACAATCTTTGTTCTGCATGTAAGAAGCTCTTATCCCTTCAAGCAATCCTGGATCTGTTCTGGTACTCTTCCTCTCTGTCTTTCCCTAGTGCTTGCAATTTATAGTGAGTAGTTAAATTTGACCAAAAGACGGCGGCTCACATTTTGCAACCTCTGTGCCTGAGGATAGCGTTTAAATCCAGAGACGGGCTCCTGGCGTAACTGCCTGATGTAACCTGAGCAACCGCAGTTCTCGTTGGAGCTGATGTGATCCTCATCTCTGGAAACCAAGACACTTACTTAGTCACTTCAATTTGCAGGAAGAAGTTTTATTTTAAATAACTGAACTAGAATAATTTGAATAGTATTAGCACAACTTGCACATTGCTCACGGCGACAGGAACGGTTAAACCAAAGAGAACACCCGTGTCCCCGTCCCTTGAGGGCCACTGTGTATCAGCATGTTGGTTGGTTTTTTAATTTCTGGCAGCGACACTGAACATTGGTCTGCAGGTTGTCTTACACTGCTAGTTCAGGCTTCACACCACAATGGGGGGGAACATTCGGAGAAAGCCACCAGAGCTGTTTGGTGACATTTTTACCCCAATTCATCCAATAAATCTACATACCAACAGAGGTTATTTGGGCTTTTAATTGTTTTGATAAGCACGAGGCATTTTGCCAAAGAGTCAATTGAACAAAACTGCGGCAATTAGCTAAGAAGTTCTCTCCGCAGAATTGTGCTCCTTAAGCTCTATTCAGACTTACAAATGAGATTGCTTAAGTGAGGATGCACATACTAATCCCTGTGTACACACACACACCTGCGGGCAGGGCAGGCTCAGTCTCAGCACTGCTGTGCACACATGCTCCGTGCTCTGGAGAAGCCTTTCTGCATTCCTCTCCGGAATGATGAAATGACGCTACGGAGGAACAGCAGGTATGGAGCTCAGAGGAGCAGGGCACGGCCCCGAGCATTAATTACATCTGCTCCCTGGATCTGCAGCTAATGAAAGGCTCGACTGGCACCATGTCAGGACCCCAAGGACCTAACTCAAAGCCCACTGAAGTCCTTGGAGAGCACCCCTTGTCCTCAGGCTGCCAGCTCTGCTAGCTTCCTGCGGTTTGGGGCTGAGATGGAGGAGAGCCTCTGAAGTGGAGGAGCCCTACGGCTTGACGGAGGGGAGTTTCCCTTACTGAACCTTCTTGGGGAGACAAATCCTCGGGTGACATCCGTCACCCCCACCAGAGCCGGTGCAGGAACGGTCGCTGTGACTGCTACCCACAGGGTGCCACCCCCACTGCGCTGGGTGGCTGCACACACGCGTGCCACGCAAAGCTCTGAGCCTGAAATTGGGATTCAAAACCACACTGGAAGCTTTCACCTCATGTTTAATCACTGTTTAATTACGCATATGCTCCTGATGCCACTTCCAGAGACACAGGTGCTTTGGGAACAGATACCTGACCTCCTCCCCCGTGCTCTCCTCTCCCTCCCTCACGCTGTCCTGCTGTGAATTTGGGCCTTTCTCTCTGTAAAATGGAGGATAAATCCTCTCAGCATCACAGGTTTGTGCCTCAGGCTCCAGCCTTCCCCCAGCCTTCCCCGGTTTCTCTTTCAGCAGCTCTGCAGCAGAAGCATTTGGCATCGGGGGATTTTCTGACCAGGAGGAGCCGTGGCTGACTCACGGGTACCGCTGCCCTGCGGCACAAACCCAGCGCTTCTCCGCAGCCCTCCTCTGGCTGGGTATCTGCAGCTCTGGAGCCTTTGTTTTACCCGTACTCTCTTTGACCATTAAAGTTTATGACTTACATGTCAATAAAGCACAAACGAGCAAACAATCTTGGAAGATAAAATGCGACCTGTAAAGTATGGGAGGCTGCTTATGCCTAACACAAGGGGACAGTTAGTCAATGAACAGGGAGATACAGCGAAGAAAGCTGCCGTGGCGGAAAGAGGGGATGAGCCAGCTTCGGTTTTTGAGGCCAGTTTTCTTGGCTGCAGTGACTGCTCCGGGACGGGTCCCCGTGCGGGGCACACGGCCGGGCGAGCTGCGGCACCCGAACAAACCCCGACCCCTCTGGGTCAGCCCGGGCACGGGATCTGCTCTGCCTGCACGTGGTTCTGGTGATTCTTACACACGCAGAGAAGACAAGAGGTGAATCGCCTAGTCAAGAGAGGATTATATTTTGCAGAGAAGTTCCCATTGCATGTATATCTCAGACTGTCCCCAGTGTGGAATTTCAACCTCATCTTTTCATTATGAGAATACGTTTATAGAGTCATCTCACCTCCTGACAGCCCACCTCTAGGTCGCAGAAAAGGGCTGAGTTCACTTACTCAGAATCTACCTGTCCTGTATCTCTGCGTAGGAAGCTTTTCTCACGGTCAAAATACATCTATAGGAAAACTGAAATCAAGAAACTGATTCTTCTAGTTTATTGTCTCTGCATTTGGAAAGAAAGATGCTTTGCTTCTTCCAAGAGTAGCTGTGATTATTAGGGATCTGTCCGTGTTAATTTTAATGGTCTTCTTACATGGGCTCTCGTGTGATCAGATTATCGATGAATGGTCTGATAGCAAATCAATGTGAGGTTGCTGTGTCAGAGCGCTGAGATTAATGAATGGGAATCGCAGGCCAGGCCCTGCACCTGCCTCGTTTCTGCAGATTCTCCATCGAATCATTTCACTAACCTGAGTCCTAGAGAGCCATGCTGGTTTGCCCATAAGCCTGAAACTTTGGAAAATGCCAGAGAGTGAAAGTCTTTGTCTGCAAGCTGGTATCCTACAAGCCAGCGTGAGCCTTACTGACAGGTACTGGTCACGGCGTGATGCGTGGTGCTGTTGGTAAAAAGGCACGGATGGGGACAGTCCCCTTTGCCAGGTAACTTCCCTGAACTGGTTTTAAACCGGCTCTGTGTGGCTGAGCTGGAGATGGGCAACATCTTCTCGGACACCAATTTTTGCCCCAGGAATTTGGCTGAGTGCGGAGCATGGATGGATGAGGAGCTAGGGGAGAGAGCAAGAAGGCTGCTCTAGTTCATCTATGGTTTTAATATAAGTTCAGGATGCAACCAGAGCCCTGTATTTACTAATTCACTTGACTGGCAGGCATGTGTTAGCGGGAAAATCGCTGTTTCAATAACCTGTCTGGCTCTGTCATACGGAATCTCGAAATGGAAACAATTGTGCCTGTCACATCACCTGTGATAACCTCCAGCGGGAAGCGTGTCCCTCTTTGTCGGGCAGATAAAGCCATTGTTGATGTGTAATATACTGGGCCAGTCAAACCAGCTTGAGGATTGTCTCTTGCTTTGCTAATTAATTTTATCACCCTTGTCATCTTCTACTCAAACCTAGGCAATCTTAAGCCTTGTAGAATTGATTTCAGGGCAAAGGAGGGATATATGCTTCTTACAAGCCAACTCCAGTTACAAATCTAAAGCACTTGCTCTCTGCTTACTTGCATCAGCGTGTTCTAAAGTAGGACACAGCACTTGGGCGATTTCTATTTTGGTACCTTACAATGTATTTTTATAATGTGGTTTTTTTCCTCCCTCTCCCCTCTTCTTTTCTTTTATCGGAGACAAACAACAGCTGTGTTATTGGCACAGAGCTGAGAAAGGGAAGCTAGAGGTTAGCAATGGCATAAAGATAAGCAGTTCTGGTGTAAATCAGATTCTTCACAAAGCTGAGATTAGAAATTGTCACTTGTCTACAAATAAATGATGATTTCTTGCCCTCCCCTTATGTGCAAGGCACTTTCATTTTCCATTCAAATGGTTTCTGAACACTTCACTGTGGAGTGGAAAAGGCAAGGATTAAGTCTCCATTCATACTGTGGAAGGACTGACCCTGATTCTGTTCTCAGTACATGCACACCATATGGAACAAACCCCACCGTGATTCCATTGCAAAAGCAAAGAGCAGATTTAAGCAGCCAATCTGGCCCACTGTCTCTTTTTTGGCTACCAAAAGTCTCTGGGTGGGTGCTCCCCAAGCCTTGGGATGTGAAACCCAGCAGGACAGGGAAGCTGGTATCTTTGCCATTAACCCCCGACCCGCTGCAGAGAGGCTGCCAGGTCTACCTGAGAGGCCAAGCAAATACCTGGTCAAATAAACCTGGCTTAACCCGGGCACAGCTCCAGGACTTGGGGCAGTTGGGATTAGGCTACCCTACTTCAGAGCGGGATCTTTGATCCACGGGGTACTCAAACCCTGGGTGCCTTCTGGTAGAGGCTGGGCAGGATTTTAATCCCTGCGCCCACAGGTTTTTGATGGGGAGAGCTCAGCGCACAGCGATCACGTTTGGCTTCTCGGAAAGCTGAAGGATGATCAATAGTTGATTAATCTAGTGAAGAAACTAATGTATTAAAAGCAGTGACTGATGTCAAATACATTCTCTCTTGCTCATTGATTTCCTTATTTTTAACCTGCATGTGCCAAAGTTATGAAGCCCAATTCCAGTGTGCAGCTAGTACATTCATCTATTTAATTTCATATGGATATAATTTACTAAGCAATGTATTTGATTGAGTAAATGTGGTGCCATTGATTTTGTGGCTGAATTATCTGATTTGATTGGCACTGTGTCCCATTTAATAGAGAAAGCAACCAATCCAATAAGTAATGTTAGTAATTGGGTAGTTGTTTTCTAAAGAAAGATTACTTGAGTTTAAAGAACTAATGTTTCTCCGTTGCAGTGTAAACCGGATAAATTTCTACAATAGATGAACATGATAACATTTATCTGATGTAATAACAAAATGCTGGGCGCTCTAATGTAGCATCAAGGGTTCTCGGGCAGCATTCACAGAGCAGCTTATGTGCAGTTTATACATTAATACAAAGCTCAGGCATCAGGGCCATTAATTAATTAACCCTCAAAAGACATTGAGAAACGCCATACGCGCTGATGAATTCACAAAGGCGCACAGTCTGACTCTGTGCGGCCCGTTCCCGGTGCTTCCCCAGCCGCGGCTGGCCGGAGGACCGGGCGGACGATGGCCACGGGCACTCCGGAGTCCGACAGGCGCTGATGGGTCTTCTGGGCATTTGGCTCCAGGACGGGAGATGAGTTTTCTCCACTTGTGTTCTAACACGCATGGCCGTTAATGTTCTGGACTACACAGCAATAAGAATAATCACGGGCTTAGAGCAGCCATCTCTGGCTGCAAATCAATAGCGTTCCGATAAGGGAGTGGGAGCAGTCTTCACACCAATGTGATTCTACACAATTACGGACCCATTCCTTTCTGATAATACCTTTCCAAGCCTGAATCTGAGGCAAGTAATTTTATTCAAGGTGATGTTCAATACTGCTAAGAGGAAGGACATTTAATTAAATGCTATACTCGACAAATTTGATACCAACAATCATCTGTCAAGTTCATGTAAAACTGATGGTAATAAAAGCGGAACAACTCATATACTGATTTTCTTTCTTGCCTATGCTGTATTATTTTGCAACAAGAGAAACCAGCATACATCGTTTGAATTCCATGCTTATATATTACAAAATACAATCTAGTCATAATACTGATGTGACAGCCAAAAGGAGCTCAGATATTAGCAGAAGAAAGTGATTTTTTTATTATACTATTTTATCACTGGATGGAAATTTCAGGAACTTAAATTTACCATCACATCCACATCTGAACCTGAGTATCTGGGAGGTCATTTACTCCACTGCACAATAAAAGGGAGTCAGACAAGGTAATGCATAATGGAAATCAAAGCAGAACTTCCATTTGCAACTGTGCCATACATAACGCTATCAGCTGCACTATCTAAATTATGAGGAGATGCGACTCTCTGATGATGAATACAGAACATAATGAGCGGGGAAGGACAGACCCTGAGGGAGGGGGAATGCGCCACTTGTAGAGGTGTTTATCAAAAAAGAGATATGCTTCTGTATCTTAAAATGTTATTTTTCTCAAAATTTATTGCAGATCCTGATAAGCAAGACCTGTTTATTTACTTCATGGCAATTACAGGGTTCCTCAGAACTGTCTATTCAGACAGATTTTCCCCACAGAAAAGGCTTTTTGCTGAACATTTCAGGGTTTTACTTCTAAAAATTCAGAACTTCAAAAACATTTTTAAATGTAGAAATATTCAGCTTTTTCTGTTCCGGAAGCCTAAGCCGCAGCTTTCAAATTACTAACTTCTTAAGAAAGGAAAGACGTTTCAGGCTCCAGAACAACAAAGAAGAGTTGGTTTCCTCAGAGCACTGCGGGGAAGGAACCCCTGGGGTGCTGGGGCTGGGGTGCTGGTCCCCCTCTCCCCCGCAGGGCAGCAGCCCCTCGCCCCCCTCCGAGGGACCCAGCGCCCCAGGGATGCTGGGCAGGCTCCAGCCCCAGCTCCTCCTGCTGCCACCAGCACACGGCCGATGACGCTTTGTTCGAGAGCTGTTGCCAGCCCTGATGTGCTGGCATCTTCATCTGACATGCTGGATTTACCGAGCAAATGCAGTTCTTCCCATATAAAGTGAGGGGAAAAAAGAAAAAAGAGAATAGCTTTGTGTTAGGTCTTCTCAGCTTTTCAGAGGAGATATTCAGCAGACAGACTCTCCTGCCTCTCCTAAGCCGGCTTTGTGCGAGAACTGGAATGGAAAATGGCAAAGATACCAGCTTATCTACCCTTAATTAAATGCTGAAGTTCTTACGTGTGGTAGCAGAGATGGTGTTGTGATGCACTGTGAAACACAAACCGCACGAACGGTGGTAATTACAAGTCAAGGGATTTTGCTAATACCAGACTTTCAGTCATTTTTCCCTCAGTAATTAGAGCACAGCAAATAAATCAGTATGCAGTTGATTTAAATGCACTGCCACTAGAAGAATTATTTGCTGATGACTTTCCTTGCAAATCACATATCTACTGTTGCCACATATCAGTGAAATTATTTTTGTTTCTTCAAATTAAACGTGTTTCATACAGATGGCAGGTTCCATTCCTGCTTGCTCTTGGACAGTAACAGGAGCATTGTTAGAGTGACATGTAAGACGTAAGTTGCTTGGAGTACTGGTGCTCAAATCAAAACATGCTGCTGAGAATAATAATAAACACACGTGAGGGAAATTCAGATTGGAGGCATCTGTTTGGAAACAAGAACACACGAGTGACTGGCAGAGATCGATGTCTCCGCAATAAAACCCCAGACAGTGAAGTCTCTGTCTCATTTCTGGCCAGCAGGACCAGGTACTCGTCAGGAGCCCGGGGCACCCAGCAGCTCTCCCAGTCCGGAGTTTATGGAATCTACGTAAGCCTGTCCTCCCTCTGAACCAAATAATCTAGAGTGGTACCATCTGTAGAGCTAGGAAAGCTGGGGAGATCTTGAAAACACATAATCTGGAAGTACAAATGTCACTAACCAGGATACCCGTCATACGGTTGCAAAAGCCGCAGTAGATCTGAGATACCCCGATGCTGCCTCCCTCCAAGTTTGACCTCTCAGAACATCAGAGGGAAGCTGGGTCCGGTTATCCGAGTGCCCGGTGAAAAGACAGCATGTTTTTACTACCGTTAGGCATGCTTTTACCGTTTTGCGGACAAATCTTCAGCTCCTTATAAAAGTGGCAATTTTCCCAAGCACTGTGCGTATGCTGAGGCTATAAAAGCACCAACAATGTGTATCCAAAGCAGGATCTTTGTTTACCAGATGTCAGCTAATAATAAGAGGTATTATACCAGCACTGAGACCCATTGTGAAAGCCATGTACAAGCTTACGAGCTAAGCTAGCTGATTTACTGACTGCTTCATACCCGCATTGCATGAGTTGGTTTGAATGTAATCTACTAAAAACACCCCGATGGGAACTATAAACTTTATATAAGGAGCCTTAACTCAAACAGTAAGAGACTCCAAGGACCCATGGAGAATGACTCAAATGCTGCAGTGGCTGGATTTTTTTATGCATTTTGTTTTTTCTTTTGTAGTCACAAGGGCTGTTTTCTGTTTATTTTGCAAAACAAAAGCAGCCCTCCCCCCCCAAATTCTCCCCAAGTCTCCTCTGCTACAAACACAGGCAAGGCAGGAATGCTGTGCCAGCACACTGCATCCATCCAGGGAAAACAGCTGGGCAACCTTGCCAGGTATTTGTCCTCAGTGGGGATTTGTAAGAATGGTCAAAATTATTAGATGGAATATTTGCTCCTCTTGGTACAGCAGGAAAGTTTAGCAGGAATGTAAAAGCGTAATTCCATTGTGGAAGAAATGCCTGATGCTGGGATGAAAGCCTCTCCTTTGGAAAAGCAGGGCTGCTCTGCTTAGACTGCAGGTAGTCTGGCCTGAAGATGCTTGTGCACTGGTGATGTGCACTGGTGTAGCCGAGATCAGAATTAGACCCTGCACGGCCGTGGAAGCAGTGGGGATGGGTTCCTCAGCCGCTGCACGGTGCTGGTACTGCCGCAGGGACAGGGGACGGTGCACAGGGCTAAGAGTGACCGAGGGGGAGAGCCGTGCCATAGCTGGCCACTGCTGGGCTACATTTCCAGCCAGCTGATGCTTTTCACGCGGATGCTGTTTGCCTTCGGCTGCCAGGCAGATGGCAACTTGCATTACAGGTTATCGAGCTGAGCAGTGGGAGTCAAAACAAAATTATCGCTTTACTCCTCCACACTAATGAGAAGTGCGTCACCCAGTTGTTTCGGCACAGGAGGAGTTTGGTTTATGCTTGCTTTGGATCTGGTCACTGTTGCAAGAAAAGAAATAAATCAGAAAACCTGTGCCAGTGGCCTGTACTGCTCTGGTAAATTCCTTCTGCCCACGTCTCCCACTCCTTGCCTGTGCCTGTCTGTAGGGGAGGCTCGACAATAATCAGAAAATTATCAAGTTTGTGTCAATGTCATGGTCAAAGTCCCCTCGCCCCACTCCCCAGCCTATTCCCACAAGCACGGGAGGGACAGGGCTCACAGCGCACCCCCTCCCCGCCGCCGCTTCGCTGTGAGGTCGGCGCACGGCAGATCTGCCTCCGCACCCCCAGTTTCAAACAGCAGCAGCTCTTCTACAGAAACAGAGTTTCTGGCCTCACGTTTCTTTCTCGTGAAAACAATAACAAGGTATTGATCTACCTTGTTGAGACAATGAAGTCTCTTTAATTAGTTCATTAGTCCGTAGCTCATCAAGACTGGGATGAATGCTCCATCAAATCCTGGTTAATCACAGGAGTAGATGATTTCAAAACACTTAGAGGATGCGCATGGAACTGAGGGCTGGAGGTGGCGGGGTCCTGGGCCAGGGAGGAACCCCGGGTTTGGTTGAAAATTATGATTTTTATCCGTGGAGTGAAACCCTGTACTTGATGACCTCAGAGGTCTGCGTGAGGGAGAAGGAAACTCAACAGTGTAAATTTGAAGGGCTGAAAGGGTCTTTTACTGAGCACGCAGCAATGTATTCCCAAGGCTGCTGGCAAGTTTGGTCCAGGAAGAAGGTTTTTCTGGTTTTAAGTCAGTGTTTAAAAGTAAATATGAAAATAGGAGGACTATAAAATTACAATGTAATTCATTTTTGTTGTTGTTGCTAAAGGGACAGTCAGCATGTAACTTCCAGAGAATCAACGGAAATTTTTCACTACAAAACACACAAGACCTGCATTGAAACACCAGTACGATTTCCGAGCAGTAGCACAGGTCAAATCAGAGCGATGGCTGCAGCACCGCACGGGCTGCAACGCCCCCGGCCAGAAGGGTCTGGGCTCTTCCTGCCACCTGCCCTGGTCCTTCCCTGGTCCACCATGCCGTTGCCATTTGAACTCCGTTCCCGTCAGCGTGATAGCACGTGGCTGCAAGGCTGGTCCTACCGCTGCTGGACCGCACTCTAAAAATGAATTTCCAACCCCGTGATGCGTTATCTGTTTGCAGCTCAATCTAATCGCTGGGAGCAGAAGCAAATAAATTGCAGGTAGGGTCAGGGTGGTTAAAGTTTAATGGTGACATAGTGCTCCGCTGCCTTGACCCCAGGTTTAAATTAGAGCAATAATCCAGCAGCTGTATGCTAATCAAAGGGTGACGGGGAGAATTTCAATCAAAGATGCTCCTCTGAGCACATCCCTCCTGTTTCAGCACGGATAACCCAGCTCCATCCCAGGGGCAGATCCCTGCTGGGAGGGCACAGCGCACAGGGCTCCGCACGGACACCCGGGCTCCCGTCTGTCTCCTAACCCGGCACACCGGCCGTGCCGCACAGCCCAGGGCCCGGTGCCCCCGGCTCAGCCGGGCTGCGCAACCACCACTTTGTGCTGCCTGCGCTGACCGGGACGCTCATGGTACCAGCACAAACCTACTGCCCTTCTGATCCCACCTTTCCTCCCGCTGCTTCCCAGAGGAACAAAGCTCTATTAAAAAGCGTCATTTGAATGTCCACAAACCACAGAGAGAGACTGGAAATGCGTTATCTCCCTGAATCTGATACAAATAAGGATTTGGTCGTTTGGTGCCACTTTGAGATAATTGTTTCAAAAGATCTGAATGTAGGAGACACTTTAAAACAACTTTAGAATCAATAGCTATTTTAATTTGCAACTTGCAGCTTGCTTTGACAAATAACCCAAAAAAGGAAGATAAATAATGCGGTTTCAATTATATTTCTGTACAATATTTATCTTATTTTGTGTTGTGTGCTGCTGAGCTAATTCAATTTGCTGCTGCCAGCCCATGCTTGTTCCCCTTTCACTTGTAATATATAATTTTATGAAGAGGGACTAAATCTTCCTGTGTGAATGGCACTTTATTCCTGAATGTGAATGTTTCTAGAAAATAAAAATAAACCAACAACAATACTCTTTGTAAAACAAAGAATAAAAGCCACACAGCTGAGCTATTTTTCAGTAGGGACAAGTGACAGACGATGGAGGGAAAGCAGGTAGAAGGTGTCTGAAACCCTCCAGAGGCTTCTGGCTCCACAGCTGGGAACCAGGACCGGATCCCCTTTGCTCGCCCACGGCGCTCCTTTGAGTTTCCAGGGCAGAGGGGACGGGGGGAGATCGGTCCCCCCCACCGCCCTGGAGGACACAGAGCCCTGCTGGGTCACACTGAACTACTCGGTGTAACACTGGGAGAAAAGGTGGTTCCTAGCCCCTACAAGATAAAGATTTCAATTGATTTTGGAGCCCAGGGATGGAAATGTCAAGTTGTATTTACCTGAAGATGAAGACAGAAGCTCGCTGGGACATTCCAACACGCCCAGCGAGGTTACCTGAGCGCGATAGGTGCCCACCCCGTCGGAAGGACTCGCCCGGTGCTGACACAAGAAAAGCAACGCTGCTGCGTCAGCATCGGTGCTGGTGGCTGGCAGAGCTCTGGGGCAGGATTTTCTCCCCTGGCAGGCACCATAGCTCTCTCCGAAAGGCAGCAAGGGGCCGGTGCAGTACACAGCCTGCAGCGCACGCAACCCACACCACAACCCCTGCGCTGGAGCAGGACAGGCTGCGTGGACAGACTCCAGAACTTTTACTACGGTGCTCACTTACTGACACTTCTTTAACTTTTGTGTTCTGTAATTCATTCTCATGAGGTGCCGTTGGAGCTATTTCTGCTCCTATTCCGATGCCTTTTAATTTCTTTTTCTCTAAATCGCTGCCTCTGGAGGTGAAAAACAAGCCATGAGCACTTGCTTCCTGTGTCAAGGGAAAATGTCAGTCAGCTTCTGCCTGTGGGCACCTGCGCTGGTGCCAGTCATCTTAAAGTGTACCAGTGCAACCCGAAAGGCTTCTGGGAAAAAATACAGAAATAGAGAAGAGGCCATTCAGCTAAAGGTTGGGAATTGTTTGCAGCAAACTGACAGATGTTTATGGTTCATAAGTACATTCCCGAAAGGACAATGTTAGTGGCTTGAAAAAATGGAAGGGATGAAAGATGGAAGAATTGATTTAACATCTGTGCTTTTCTTGAAAATGTTTTCTCTTCGGAATATCAGGGAAGCTGACATTTTCACAAGGCAGGAGAAGTGAGATTCACGGCTAATTGTGGTCCTGATGGTGAAACAAAGCAGGGGATCCAAAGGAAAGCTTTGCAGGCTGCAACATCTCCTTCGTTGCTTCTCCACCACCTGGAACACTCACAGTAAGAAAAATATGGGCCCGCTACAACTTTGGCCCCTTGGCTTGTTTCACACATTGCTTAAAAACCGATGGCTTTAACAGCCTGTCCTTTGTCTCAGCCCTGCACACAAGCTGGAAAGAGAGAACACCGCTGCTTCAGAAATGCCACATCGGGAGAGAAACCCACCACCAAATCCTGACATTTCCCTCCACCTCTCTCCCCTCTGGTCTGCTGACAGCCAGTCCTGCCAGTTTGCAGACTCTCCCATGCAAACAGTTTGGGTTACAAGTGTTTGATTATTTTTTAATTTTCCACTAAACTGGCACTGCTGCAGTGCAAATGTCACGTAACAGGCAATTGCAGGAGCTGTGCAAGCAGAAAGCGAAACAGCAATAAAGCAGCCTGCTTTCTATTCTCTCACACTTCAGAGTTATAAGATCCACATTGTGCTTTCCTTCATTTCAGCCTGCTCGGTGTTAATTTTAGCAACTAAACCTTCTATTTTAGAGCTGAAAACGCAGCTGATAACATGGTTAACAACTGTTGCTGTGGGCTCCCTTGGCAGCGAGGCATTAGCATCCTCGCTAGCATATTGCATTCAGCTGCACTTCCAGGTTTCGGTCTCACAGCTCCTCCCAAAAATGTGGTTGGTGCTGCAGAAGCAATGGTCACCACCACCGCCCTACACTCCACACCGGTCTGATTGGCTTATTAGACAAAGGCTGGGGTACTTTTGCCACTGATAACATCAGCTCTTCAGTGATGGATGAGCCTGTAAACTATTCCTGTGTCTCCATTATTCATCTCTACTGTATGCTGCCAAAGAGCACAAGGTGCTCAATCCACCGTGCTGGCAGGTTACGTTTTCGTGAGCAGGGAGCTGCACGTAGGGAGTACATCGAGTACGCACAAGGCACCTTTGCTCTCTTAGCTGGTGCTTGGTGCTCTCCCCTCTCGCAAACTCTTCTCCTCTGTCCAACAGATCAGGCTGGGGCTCCTCGTGGAGCCTCCCATGCGTCCCCGGCCAGAAGTGATGCTCCAGCTTCGGTACTCACCGAGGCCCGGTAGCTACAACAGCTTCCAAGTTAGAATGCTAAAGTTTGGGGGATCCCCAGCTCTGGACCTGTACAAACACCCAGCAGCCACAAGGCACGAGTGTGTCTCCTCAATCAGGCCAGAGGCGTAAAGCCGCACACCCCAAACTGGGTTTCAGCGAAGAGGGTGCAAAAGAAAAGCGTACGGGTCTCTGGGACACTGCAATGCCAGGAATCCCAGATTAGCCAAGAGCAGAATCAGCTGAAGATGTTGAGTTTTTCTTTAATTTTATTTTCAAAGTAATAAACTTTGTAATTAACCATAGCTTAATAAATCATCAATCTTGTGCAAAAAAACCCAAATAATGAACTAATTAACTAGAACACATTCTCCCAATGTAGACAATCAATGCCTTATCTTAATGTAGGGGTATCTCTAGAGGGGAAGGAGGGAGGTTAGAAACAATTAAAGAAACTAAATATTGAAAGAGAGAATGCTGTTTGTTTTTCCCCAAAAAGGGAAACAGATTGAGAGACAAACTCCAATGTCTGAAACCCAGTACGCTTATTTCCCATTTTATTAAGAGAAAATATTGACTAGGAACTACCCTTAGTAACAGGTTTATATTTAACTAAGACAACAAGAACCAGAAGGCTAGCAAACCCCCTTTTAATCACCCTCCTTCCCCTCTCCCCCAAGTTTAAAGAAATGTAAATCTGCCATTAGAGTCAGTGCCTTGGAAAAGAGTGAGTCTGCATTCGTATGTGATTTCAGAACTCCTAATCTTCCTGTCTCACACATTTATTCCAGTGATTCCCTTTGCCTCCTCTTGTCAGCCTGAAGTTAATTCAAGTCATTTTATACTCTAAAAGCAAGTCTTTTCTAGTATGTTTAAAATACAGTTTGAGTCTCTCCCAGTTCAATAGTCACTTGGGTTGTAAGCAACTGCTCAAGCAATTGCTGCACCTTCCCTCAAGAATATTACATTCTCTGCTGCTCACAACAAAAACATCAAGAGTGTTAATATTGCTGTCGTGGTGACTGACAGCTGCTGCAAATATGGCTGATATAAATTACTGCACTTTGGAAGCTGTGCAAAGCTTTGAAGGTAGCTGGGGTGATCTGTTACATCCTCCTGGGGAAAGCTGGGAGCTGAGAGGCATCCACCAATTTCATCACAAGAGTGCTCAGAAAGCCTTAGATACACCTCACCCCCAAGCAGGGCTATTAAAAGGGACTGAGTTTCATCTTCTGTGCTAAGAACCTCAAGGGCACGAGGCAGAGAAGAAAGGGCCTCCTCCATCCCTTCTGCAGGGACTTTGTGGCAGACAATGACCAAAGAGGGGAAGGTGTCTTTCTTTGCAACAGCTGGTCCCCAAAGGAACAAAAAGACTCCCACACGTTGCCCTGGTGTCCACAACACAGCTGCACAGATGTGTTCAGGCAGGCTAGCACACCAGGTCCCTCCTGGAGAGTGAGCTGAGCTGCAGGATGTTCAATGAGTGCACACTCAGGACATCTGAGGACACACTAGAAGCCAATGTCTGTACTGGGGACACCTCTGGAGAGCAGACCTGTGTTTATTCCCTTCTGTTCCAGGGTAACATGTTCTTCTTGCTTTGAATCTGCAGGTATGAGATGGGCTCAACACATGGTGTGGCACAGCAAATACATGACACACACTGCGGGGGAAATCAAGGCAGCTGTGCAGGATGCCTTCCCATGAGCATCACCACTTCTAGGAAACCTTCTTTGTTTCATCTATCACATTCAAGTCCCATTCCTTTACCAAACCACCCAGTGAGGTTCCCTGAATCAGTTGGAGGAAGGAGTTCTGTGTAAACACACATGCCAATGGGTGGGCATAATGTTGGCTGAGTAATGGTCTCTCACCATATCTCTAAAGGGCTCAAAAGCTACATCAAGGAATGAAAACCGTGGTGGAGCTAGTGAAAGAATTAAATCAAACAGATGGAAGTGTGGGAGTAGAGTTTGGGCCAAGAAAGGCCAATTTCAAACCATATTTTTAATTAAATTGGGGAAGTTTTTAACTGATAAAAACATCTTTAGTTGGATTTAATGGCATTTAGCTGCTTTAATTGGGATGTCTATATTTGGAGTTTGCAGACAGAAACAGATAATAAGGCGACAAAAACAGATCACAGGGGCTTAAAATCCTGGCATTTGCATAACCCAATTGTTCACATTATGAAATGGAAACCCTGTTATCAGCTTGCATAAAACAGCTTGTTTTGGTAGATTGCAAATACTGTGTTTAATTAACCAAGCTTCAGGGACAGTGAATCTTATTGTTACAAGATAGAACTCAGTGGAAATAAAGGCATTTTCATTTAAATAAAACAAAAGGGGATGTTTATCAGGATGTTACTTAATTGTCAGCATCGCTAAAGAGTTTTGTTTCTGCTATAATTTATGAACTGGAATTGATCAGTGAAGCAGGGAACCAGACGCCTTTGTCCTGTACAATTAAAGCTCTGTCATCTTAAATCCAGGCATTAACAATGCCAGCAGCTAAGAGGAAAGGAGAAATATCTGCAAGTCCACTAGAAATCCTAGTTATGAATGAAATCCCATTTTACCCAATTAGCCCTCTCAAAGCATCTCTATCTTGGTAATATCTACCCCTGGCACTTCCAGAAAGTCCATGACAACACCACCAAGGTCCTAGCATGTTCCTCACCAAAGAGCTGAGGAGCATAAAGCTGGGCAAGTATAAGGGTATATACATTCTTTGACACCCCCTCCTTCAGCATTCAAGCAGGAGATCTTTATCTGAAAAGCCAGGAACTGTTCGCAGAGTAAGATGGAAAATAACTGAGCTGCTGGGGAAGAAGTGATTAGGTTTTCCTTGCAGAAAAACACTGCTGGGAATGGAAAACATTCTTGTTTTGAGTTTGAGACACAATAAACCCTAAACATTTCTGTATCTAGATGTATTTTTGCTAACATTTCCAGTATGTCAGAAAACATTTTTTTCACTAGAGGGAAAAAATAATCAAGCATCACCAGAAATATTGTTTGCCATTTTGCAGCCTCCCTGAGAGCCTGCCCCAGGAGTGGTGCCAGAGACCACACCTAGAAGCATCTGTGCCACACAGGCATGGCAGGAGCATCCTCTGGCCGGGGAGTGGCTGAGGTTTAAGAAATGCAAAAGGGAGGAAAAAGGATGCTGTGCAGACAGAGGACAGGCCCTGTGCACATTACCACTAATGCAAAGTACAAATCACAGGATATTTCTCTGAAATATGCAATTGTATTTGAAAGGACACAAAAGCTGCAGTTGCTGAGCTGCTTCCAGGAACAAAACATATTCCACAGCCTGAAACAAAGTCTTATTTATATGCTGTGTTTTTCTGTGATTGCTTAAACATGCTTAGCACATTGGTCTTCGCATAGTACAGCGCCACTGAATTCCTTCTGTTCAGAAACGACAATGTGCATCATGAGATTTCTGACCACAGTGAAACCCCTCACCAAAACACCCAGAGGCAGCAGGGGAGAGTCTGCATGGGAGTTCAGCAAGAGGCAGAAGCTGCTGGTGAACCCACTAAAGCATATTATCAAAGAAATGTGCTGGAGTAATCAGAGAGGAGAGCAGATGCTGCTGGCAATAAAAGCCTATGTGAAATCCAGCCGAGAAACCTACTGTGAGACCTACAGGGGCAAATTTCCCTGTGGTAGGACAAAAGAGACCCAGCAAGTGAATAGCTGAAAAATCTATTGCAAGGTGCCCATTATCAAGCAGCAGTGAAGCTGCAAAAAATAGGGAATTGAATTCGAGGAGGGAAGGGAAGCAGGCACCCTGTGGACACAATTACAGAGACATTTCAGAAATTGCTGGGTGTGTAAATGCAGGAAGAACAGATGGGAGAGGTCTGAGGATGAAAGGGTAGAAGTGGTCTCCCCACATGTGCCAAGGAAACACCCAGCTGCTGCCTCTGCCAGGGCCAGCTACCACACGCTGCCCAGTCCCATCAGCGCACACAGCCCCTCCTGCATTTGCCCCGGTTCACACCCTGGCAGCGGTGCCCCCTGCACCCCGACTCTGTGGCACAGGCTGGTCCTTCCCTCTCAGCAGCACTTGGAGGACCCCATTTCCTGCAGCCCTGTTCCCCACAGCTGCTGTTCTCTCCCTGCACAGCCTCTCCTTTGCCAGTGCCCCTTGGGTTGCCTCTGGTTCTCAGTCATGGAGGTGGAATTGCTCCTTTGCTCCCACAGCCCATGTCACAGCCCTCACCCTGTGCCAGAAACCTCACTTTGCAGGTGAAGGCAAGGGATGGTACAAACTCTGCAAAGCCCAGTGCCCCTTGCACACCCAGGGTGTGAATTGCCAAAGGGGCTGATCTTTCAGTGTAAGCAGCAGGCTCTGTTGCTTGGATGGATTAGCTCACTCCAGGCTAAGCCTCACACAAAAAGCTGGGCTTTCCTGCAGCTGCACACATGCAGCACCTTGCACACAGTGCCTGGATCAGCTGGGCCCAGGATCAACACCGACACGGCCCCTAACTTCGTGTTACAAGCTGCAATCTCTGCCCCCAGTGAGGAGCAGCCCAGCAGCAGGGCATGCCCAGGGCTGCCCCAGCAGGAGCCCATCACCTTGGGAACCTGCTCAGCCTGGTGCTACCCCAGCCCTGGAGCATCACAGGGAAACTTCCCAGCAGCCAGGCTGCTCTTAGAAAAGGTGAACCTGGTGCTTGAAAGGCACCAAATCCTTTAATCCCTGCAGCCACTTTAACCCTTGGCCTCCTGAGCCTCGCTGAAGGATCTGAAAGCTTGCTGAAATCCCAAAGTATCACAAGGATCATTGTACATCCTTAAATAAACCTCCTTTCTTTACCTCTCTCCCTTTGTGAGGATTTATGCTCTGTGAGAGGCACAGCTGCTCCTACAGAAATGGCCTGAGGTTTGAAAAACCCCTCATGGTTTTTACTTCTTGCCTCTCAAGGGTTAACAATCCTCTGGAGAGTGCAGAACAGCCTGTCTATCCACTTTGGTAATTGAAATCAATTTCTCTGCCTTATCTTTAGGAAACCTATATAGTCAAGACACTAATCTGCTGGCTGTGGCATCTTTTAAATGAAAACCTATTTAAAAAAAAGAAAAAGGTCCTTTCCCTGCCTACTGATGTTCCTTTGCTCAGCTTCCAAACAGGGAGACAAACTCTGGACCCCAGACTTTTGGGAGCAAGCACCCATTGCTGGTCAGTCCTTGGGCTCCTGGGCAGGAGCATGGGTGAGCTCCGTTCCCCTCTCCTGAGCCCAGCACTTCTGACTTCCTCGGCAAGACAGGGGCTGTCTCACCCTGCTCTGCCTGGCACAGTGATGGAAGGGACCCCTCTGCCTACTCATGGACCAGGGAGCTCATGTGCTGGCTAAGGGGACATCTGGTGAGGAGGACGGATGCTAAAGACCCCCAGACTGAGAGGGGAGCTGGGAGAGGGGCTTTTGGGCAGATATCTCCTTGGTGCAGCTCCTTGGCTCCTCCTGCACTTACTCCCAGCCTCTGTTCCCCTGACTCCTGTCACACCATGCTACTGTAGAGGGGTCACAAAACCAGGATGCCAGCTGGGCACACTGATACAGGCACAGCTGCAGTCAGGGATGAAGGTGCTGTACCCCCACCAGCCTGCTGCCTCCCTTCACAAACTTTCCCTCTCAAATAGTCAGTTACCTAAAACTAAGCCTGCAGAGAAAAAGCAGACCCAAACCATGTTCTCCGCTAATCCTGGTCACTGGGAGTCCAGCCAAGCCAATAGATTTCTAATTTGCAGTCAATTGGGCTTGAAATCCCTGTAGTTTTGATTGCAATTACACAGATCAAGTAATCAATAGGGAATCATACCACCCTGACCCTTAAAAAGAAGGGAAATAAAAGCCCACAAGCACACCTGTGGTTCCTTTGCAGGAGGGCAGGGTGAGCAGGGCAGCGCCAGTGCTCAGCAGCAGTGCGTGCACAGTGCAAGGCTGCCCACCCGGGTTTGCTCAGGGCAGGCTGTCCCATATTTTCAGTGGGTGCCTGTGGGGGGAAAGGGAAGCCACAGGGATGAGAAAGCAAGCACAGAAACTCATGGCCAGGAGATCTGAAGCTGGGACTCACATGTGAAGCATAGACAGAATGGACCTGAGCTGTGACTGACCCAACAGAAATACACGGTCCTCCTCAGACATCTGTGCACTGCTGTCTGCAGAAAGAATCAGCACAGCTCTCTGGCGAGAAATGTGCATTTACCAAAAGTTAACAAGTTGTACTTTCCTTCAAACTAAGTGCACTTCTTGAGCAAGACAATATAATTAAGTGAGGCACATTAATATCATGAGATAAGCATCACTGACCACATTTATGACAATATAAAGGAATTTGCAGAGAAAAAAGAATTTATACCCTATAAATCAAAGCATTTTGGTGCATAAAATTTGGGAACACAAGTCTATGAATTGTAATAGAGCATGACAAAGTCTCATCAACAGAAGTAAATATTAAGCCCCCAATGACAAACAGATACCAAGCATCCTATCTGAATGTTTTTTCAACACATCAAATTTAAAGCAGTTCCCTGATTCTTATTCTCTTAATCAAGGTAATTTGCTTTAAGTGTTCCTTGCAGCTGAGAAATTACAATTGCCCTTTTAATATTCTGGTAATACAAAACAGCAAATTTTTTCCATCTGATGCTAATCATTGTGTGTTCCTCTGAGGGCAGAATCTTGTTTGGGTGAGAAAAAGCTTGGTGAGAGACTAACATGCACATCAGAAAATTAAATGTATGACAGTGATTTGACTGCGTAAGGGTAGAGGAGGGAACAGCCATTTCACTGGCCTGGCTTCCCCATCCAATTATTCATTATGTTAAATTGCCATTATATTCCTTTCAGCTCCCTGAGAAGTCAATATAACATAATGAAGTTATCACAAGATGAAGCTTTGCTGAGCTAATTTGGTGATGGTAATGTAAAGCAGACCTGGGTAAAGGTTGGGAAGACAGCTTTGTTTGCAGAAGTGAACATGAAGATAGTTGGGGTTATTCAAGACAGGCAGTAGTTTCTTCCACTATCCTTGCCCTTTCAGACAAGATTTTTTTATCTTTTGATTGCTAAAAATGTCAAAAAAGTTTCAATACTCAATGTCACAGCAACAGGAATCTGAAAGGTTAATATAAATACAGGCTGCTCTTGCCTCTGACCACTCAGTGCTGTCAAACAGAAAAGCTTCCTTCATTTCTCCAGTAGCACAGCATCTCAATAAAGTTTCTTAGGAAAGCCTGATACACACATGGTCTTTCTCAGCAGATGTGGTACCAAAGGAATAAGAATGCTGTGCTCATCATCAACAAATAATCCTTCTTGAGTACATCTGAGCTTATTTTCCTCAAACACTGCTGACAAGTGATGCATGAGAGGGTACCGGGAAGGAAGGAGACAGTGCCTGTCATGTAGCAATTGCTCAGTACTTACAGCCTACAATAATTTGGAGATCCATCTGCACACATCTCACTAACTATATCTGACATTGGAAACACCTATAGTTTTTGATAGCAAACTCCATTTTGAATACAGGGCATATTTTCTGGCTTCATGATGAATTTCAGCTGCAGATCTCCTCCCTCCTGCTCACAGGACACTGCTGCACTTGGGGCCAGACACAGCCCTCCTTACAACACAGATCCTTGTTCCACACAGCTGGGGCCACCACTTCCAAAGCTATCATTTGTAGCCACACAATTTTGGCAGCCATTTATCAACACCCTTTTGGAAAAAGAGGTAGCTTGGAGCTGCATTAATCAATTAATTTATTCTGTTCCTTGTAGGAATATGTATCCTGTCAACCAGTTCTTTAGGTTACAATTGTTCCCCCATTAATCTTAAGCATATCAAACAGAGCACAGGCTCATTGTTGGAAGGAATAATGGAGAACATTGCAGGGAACACTACCACATGCAGGAATGCCCCCTCAGCTATTAGTCACTTTGCATTAATGTGCACTGCATTAATTGCTCACTAAAGGAGTGGCTGCAAAATACAAAGGGAGTAACATCAGCTGCTGATGTTGGAGACTGACAGAAAGCAAGAGGGTACTAGAGGAAACGAAACATATTTCACTGCAGCTTGGGTAGCAAGTGGCTCCGGGGCTGCATCATCATGGGATGTTTTCACACTGCCCGCTGTTGAGGAGCAGAGCAGCAAGGCTGCTCCAGCAGGCACAGCGGTGGGTCCCTGGGGGATGCCAGGCACATGCTCCCTGGGGCTGGGAGTAATGGGGAAACTGCAGAGCCCAGGAAGGATGAGCAGTTGAGTGAAGAGTGCATGAGGACAAAAACTTCCAGACCGGAATTTCAGACCACAGGTCCCTCTAGCTGAGGATCCCCACTCCACATGGCCTCTGGTATTTAGATCTACATACGAGCACCACTAGTGTAATTTTGTCATCCCATTGCCCACTATTTACCAACTCACAGAGGGAAGACAATGGGTTTTATTTTGGGTTTTGCTACAAGAACTAACAGAATTAAAGTTAAGGAGCAAGGTGGGCTGATCTGTAAATATCTGGCATTTTTACTCCCATCTCAAAGCAACATAATAAACCACTCTGAATGCAAACCTGACTCAAAATGAATCACCAAGTACTTCACAACACAGGTAATTGAAAGAGGACAGTAAGGGATCTGGATACAAAGAGAACAGTTGTTCTTTCAGCATTTCTACCCCTTTACCTTCCCCCTTGAATTTCAATAGGCCATGTCTAATTATTGACTGGCACATATTCCCCCTCACACTGGGTTATTATCAGACCATAGCACGTGTGTCAGTCCACAGAATTAGCAGCTATAATTGGACCCTTTTAACAAGGTACACAACACATTTTAAATTAAATTGCATTCCATAAATCAGGTTAACCTTTTCAACATTGCTCTAAGAAAATTAATTACTCATATCGAAGCACATGACCTTTTCACAGTGCTTGGGATTAGCTTCCACATTTCTTTTATTTTCCCTTCTTTCTGCTCCTCCCTCCCCCAGCCCAGCCTTCTTTCTTCCCTTAAAAAAATCAGAGCCCAAACAGCACCAAGGCTGAACACATTGCTTCAGCTCTCACTCACAGCTTCAACCAAGTGCAACTGAATTGCTGCTCTTTTTTGCAGCTCTCCTCTAAGAAAGCAGCCCCCCATCCCCTCTGGCAGGTGAACCCAGGGCTGCCCAGGTTCCTACACTCAGCTTCAGCATCTGACTCTTGACCTTGGTTTGATGTTTGCTTGAAACACCTGGGAGTCCTGTGACTTCTCCATTTCCATCACCAGCAACTGGCAATGCTTCTACCTTTCTGGCCCTTAGAATCATAAATAAAGTATGGCTGAGTGCCCTAAAAGCTCAGAAGGGAGAAAAAGCAAAAAAAAAAAGCTTTATTATGTTAAATTTGCTGGAACTTTCCACAACAGTTCTGCAGCATTCATGGAAATAAATGTCAGCAGCAGAGTCCCAGTACCAGGTTGGAAACATCAGGAGAAAAAGACTCTTATTGAAGCCAGCATCAAAGCAAGGAGGGCAACCTTAAACAAAATCAGGTGGGAAAACCACAAACAGCTACAGTCTCATCTCTCCCCACCTGATCCTACTTGTAGCTTCCATGTAATTTGGGTTTTATGAGCTTTCTTATGCCTTCTATGGTGAGTTCAAAAACAGGATTAGCAATATCTACAAGTGACAAAGCTCAGTTCTAATTGAGAGAATTAGAGCAGAAAAGGCTTTGTTGCTCCTGTGTAAGGGAGCAGAGGAAACCCAGGTGAGCTCAGGGTGTCTGCAGCAGTTCTCCATCGCCAGCAGCTCTGTCTGCCCCAGTAACCCACCTGTACCCAGCCTGTCACAGCCATCCCCAGGAGCACAGCACCACTGCGTCAGCTCCAGGACCTTTAGTGAGAGAAACAGAACAAATGAACACTGCAGGATGAGCAAGCATTAAGATCTCTTCCCAGAGTCCCTTCTGAAGCAAACTCTCAATTTTTTGGTCACATTTCCTCATATTGCATTATATTTGTAATTTGCTATTAACTCAGTCTACTTTATAGACTTTTTTCTGGGCAAATCCTTCAACAACAGAGGAAAAATAATTGGGACTGGAAGCATTCCTCAGACAACAATATTTATGTTGACACCAGACATTGGTAGCTTTCAAAAGCCAACAATTCCTAGAACAAGTTTTGTTTTGCAACCATACCCACTAGTTTTTGTTGTTAAAACAGGCTTAGCAACACAACACACTCTCCTGTAGCTGTTCTCTAAGCCCAGGTAGCTTCAGTTAAGCAAAAGCAAGACTGACAATTTTAAACATGCACACAAAAGGAGCAAGCACAGCAGGAAGAGATCCCCACTCACCATAGCACCCAGTAAAAGCTGCTCTTCTGAGCTACTCATTGCTCATTCCAAGGTACTCAGTACAGCAGCCCAACAGCTCTGTGCACAAACAGGGGCTCATGAAGAACCCCATGCCCAGAGCCCACCCAGCACGGAGCTGCCCATACTCACACCAGAGCTGCCTCCTGCTGCCAGGAGGTGGGCAAGCAGCGCATGGGCAGTTATAGGGCAGCGGCAGCACGGCCCGCCCCCCCCGAGGCAATAAATGGGGTCCTGCCCCACCCTGTGGCAGCGTGGGTGTGACTGCTCTGGCCTAGGGGAGGCGAGGCTCCTGCTGCTTCCTCACCCCTGAGGAACAAGGTGAGGCCTGAGGCCCCCTTCCCATGCAGGCAGAGCCTACCTGGAGCCTGTCCCAAGCTGGACCGAGCAAAGCACAGCAGGTGGAGTGCATGAGGGTGCTAATGGTCTTTGTCAGCCAGGGCCTGTATCTCCCTGCCTGCAGCTGGAGCCCATCTGTACCCAGCCTCGCCCTGCCCTACAGCACTGCAGGCTGCTGGTCTGCAGCTCTGCCCTCCACTATGGCTTCCCCCAGCCACCCTGGGAGTCTCTCTGATGCTATTTGCCTTCTCTGGGATGGATCCTGTACTGATGCTGGCTTGTGCTCTGGGCTTGAAACTGTCTAGGTGCCATTGCCACAGCCTTCCCTGTGCTCGTGGCTGCTGTCCTGCAGTGCCTCATGCTCTGGGCTGACTCTGGTGCTGCCCCACTGCTGCAGCACCTCACTGGTAATGGTGGGACAGGCCCTTACCCTGCTGATATGGGACACCCCTCAGTGCCTTTCCTGTCAGGGATCTGCCATCCCTGCTGCACCCTGACTGGCACAACTGATGGTGAGCTGGGGGGGCTTTTCCCCAGAGGTCTGGGGCCTGAAGCCAAGCTCCCTGTGGCAGCCATTGCCAGGCTGACAGGCCTGGGCAGCCAGCTGCTGGGAGACACTGCCAGGAGACGCTGCTGGAGCCCCTGCCAGAGACGAGGCCACTGTGTGCCGGCCCCTCGCTGCCATGCGCTGGCCCACGCTGCTGAAGGAGCCCACCGGGATGCGTTGCCTGTCTCCAAAAGGTAGGACATTGTGCAGCTCGGTGTCCGCGTGGTGAGGGGCCAAGGGTATGAGCAAGGTGTGAATTCAGCAGAGGATACAGGATAGTCTGAAGGCAGCAAAGTTGTGCTTGAAGTAAGGTGCTGGTTTTTATCAGGGAGAGGCGCTGAGCCTCAGAGCAGCTTCCCTGGGAATGTGTTAAACTCTCTGTTGGCTGGAGACTTTGAATTCATGGCTGCATGTCTTCCTAAATGCTGTGCCTGAGCGAGGGGGCATGGGTGCGTGGTTTGGTGTGTGTTGTGGCAGGACTGGAGAAGAGTGGTGCCTTCATGGGCTGTAGCAGAGGTTTTATAAAAGTTGCTGAGCAACTGCTATTTGATACAGTAGGTATTGGTAGATACCGCTTGGCTCTTAACACAGTCTGTGTGTATGAAACTTGCAAAATAAGTGGTGTGTTGTTGCATATGCACTCAGTGCAGAAACCTGCAAGGAGTGGGCTGGTGGTTTTTAGGTTGGCACAGTCTGCCTAAGAACAAGCTGCCCTTGTGCTGGGAAGTACAAGGTGGTTGTCTTGTCTCGGGTGCTGAGGGAGAACTGCAGAATTCTGATAGCTTTTGTGATCTTATCAGCTAGTGAGAAGAAACTTGCCCATACATAGCAGCATTAGGGTACTATATGTAGTCAGGTCTGAATGGTCTCTGCTTGTCCTTTCTGAAGATACTGATTTTAGTGGTCGTCCTGAGTTCTGCTGAGAAGAGGATTAGGCTTTGATGGGGGAAGCAACTGTTGTTCAGTCTGGGAATTTGTGAGAAAGATGGGTAGCGAGTGACTAAGTTCATGGGAAGAGGCACGTATTTATGGCTTGAGTTCACGTGGGTTTGGTGTTCCCCATGCTATTGGGAGATTGACACAAAGAACTGACAGCCCTCAAAGCGTGTACTTCAAGTTACTGAGTGCTGTGATAAACAGATTAAGGACATCCCTTTCTCTGTCCTGGGTGCACAGGCTGGGGGATCAGGAACGTGCCTAAGGATGCAATGAAGTGGGTCAGACAGTACATTAAGAACAAAGTACTTTTGTACCAGCACCTGCAGAAGCTGCAGCTTTTCTGTGTGTGCTGTACCTGCAGTGGAAGACTCATTCCTCTTGGTCCCATGGGCAGCAGACCCAGGTATCAGTGTTTCCTTACTGCGTGTTGTCTGCCTGGACCCACAGCAGTGGGGACTGGTGCTGTCAGGCCCTGTACGAATGTGTGAATGATGGAAGTCTCCTCAGAAGTTGAGAACATCTGTTCTGCTGTTTCTTCCCTCAAATGGGATAATCTATGTGGTTTTACTATAGACTGTACTTCCCAGCTCTATTCATTTCTTTAAATTGCTCTGTAAGTTGCTGAAGTCATCAGCAGAAATGCTGGAGTCAGCTAGATTTTAAACATTTAAAATTATATAAGACCATTTTCCTTCAGAAAGAACCTTTAAAAATTTAATTATTCTTTTTCTTTTTTCTATTTCTCTTTCCTTTTCTTTTAATGATGGAGTTGTTGAAATGTCCCATAAAATAAAACAGACAAAGAAATAAAAAAGCTTAGAGCAGAATGTGACAAATTTTCTTGAAAACATCAGGCATCTTGCTGCTGATCTATTGCCTTTTCTTACAGTGGAGAAGGAATGAATGAGGAGGAATGGGTTGCTTGGGGGTGGCTCCTGTGTTTTATGCTCAAGTTAATGCCTCATAACTAGCATTGCAGCATGATACCTACTCCTTGGAAACCAGATTCCCAGTGTTTTTGTGGCGGAATATAAAAATCTTAATAACCTAAGCACTATTAAGACAACTGTTGTAGGCTGTGTCAGACCCAAATATGCCTTCAAGGTGCGGGTGGTGTAGAGCAGAGGGTAGTAATGCAGGACTAAATCCTGGCCTCCTTAAGCTTCCTAGGAAGGCAGTCAAGCCTTCATGCAAGCCTTGTGTCTTCTACGGTTCCACAATTGACTAGCCTGTTTCAGACGGGTTGATTTTGGGGTACAAAAATCAATTTTTGTTTGAGACATCAAAGGCAAAACTTACTAAGAGTTCATTTTAAATAAGGAAACCAACATAACTTGTAATGTGCATAAGCTGTGTGTTTGTGTTTTTATTTCTGTGTACCCAGACACACATTAAAAAGATTGAACATAATATGTTAATTGTTTACCTAATCCTTAATGAAGATTGCTATTTCCTCTTCAGAATTGCTGCTTGAAGTAAGATGTATTAAAGCTCTTTCTGACTTGTTGGTGTTGGGAGTAGGTGTTGTTCAGATGCAGTCTCTCTCTTGGTACCGTGAGTCTCCTAGCAGCACTGGCTCCTGTCACTGCTCTGTTCTTCAAAGGCAGCTCCCTCAAACGAAAATACAAGCAAAATTAAAATATAAGTCACATCCAACTGCAGTGTCCTGCATCAGTGATCTAAGGATCACCTGGACACCTTGGCCAAATACTGTAGGGCTCACGGATGTTTGTTTTGGGTATCTTTTCTTTTCTCCTTGCCTTGTATTTTGTTGGGTTTGGTCTTGCCAGGAGAATACTGTGGCCTGCTGTATGTGTAGTTGTATGGAAGAAATTTTCTGGGCAAATGCCTGTACTAAATGCCTACTGGTTGTTTGCAATTGTTTCTGTGAAAGAATTCAAGTTTTTACAATTGTTCAGAAGACCTTGTTCTGCTGTTGGTTCTCTTCTCTATGGCAGAGCTGCAGTGTAGGTTTCTTGGCTACCTTGAGCTTCCTGTCATTTATAATTAATGACAGTTTTTGTTGAAGTGATTGTGCATCAGCCCATCCATCCTTGCCCTCCAGTTGCAATTATACTTTTTGATGCCATTGAATTGCAAAGATCTGGGGAAAATGCTTTCAACATCTTTGATAGCAAAACGTGATACATCATTCGGTTCATTTGGGGCAGTGACTCCTCTGGCTTGCTCCAAGCATTAAATCAGACGTTTTGATTGTGAGTGACAGAGCCATGAAATTGTCTAGTTTACCAGATTAACTAGAGTCCCTCAAAGCTAGCAGTTAATACATAAACAAAACCAGGATCCCCATCCATCTATTCATGACAAAGTGGTGCAGATGACTGAACAAAGAGTGTCAACTCAAAAACCCAAACCAGTATCAAGCATAACAGTGCAGATTTGCTTCTAACAGACTTATTTTGCCCTAAAGTTTCATTTGTCTCATTTCACTTATTCCAGATGTTGCTCCAGTAACTCATTCATTACAGCAAATCAAATAAACAAATGAAAAATTAAAGCTATTGTTATCCAGCTATTCCATCAGGGTGTTTTTTGTAGTTCTTTGCATATTTATAATGTTTCTTTGGGCTGCATGTCCAATTAGAACAGATGGCTGATAGGTTACACTGACTTACCTACTCCAGCAAACTGGGCAAGTGTCCATATCTTCAGCAAATGAAGTACTGTGTAGCAGGTATTGAAGGAAAAATACATTGTAGTCATTGAAAGCTATTTTCAACTGCTTATCGTGTTTTTTTTCTTGTGGTCTTTTGTCCTGTGCTGTTCATTATCCCTTCTGGAATTTAAATAGCACATTTTATGTATGAGAGTTAACTCCATTTGCTAGATAGAATTGATGTGTTCCCATCCCCTATATGCATGAGTATAGAGATGTAGACATAGATATGAATGCAAGTCACTCTTGAAATATTCTGAATGCTAGAATATTTCTTTTCCTTCTTTATTTAATTTTGCTGTTTAGAGTGAAAGGAACACATTTAAATAATAAAATGAGCCACAATGTGTGTTCTGCTCTATTCATGGAGTTTTTCTAATTTCAGTTCTTTCTGCAGAACTGCTATAAATACTTTTACATGAGAATGCCTGAGAAACAGGTCATAGCAAAAATTGCTAATATGTACATTTGATAGAAGTCCTTCCAAAGTTCTTTCAGATTGTTTCATAAAGCAGATAATGTAATTCCATTAGGCTGGAATTTTCAAGAATACCTATTTGAGAATGGGAACCAGATGAAAATTCTTCTGTTCCTTTTCACCCCCAGACATGTTCTGATCAGGGTCCAGATCTCTTATGAGACAGGTAAAAGATCCTGCAGGCTTGAGTCCTATGAGAGCAGAGGCATCAGTAAAATGATTATATTTTCGTAGGACAATTTGGTTTTTGAAACTACCACAATTTTGCAGATGTCGCTCTTCCAAGAAGAGCTTGTTACCTGGGCTTCTCCTGTGGAGTGCACCAGGACAGCTGTAATTTCTGCGTGCAGCAGAGTCCTTTTCACTTACAGAAAAGCCACTTGCATCTTTCCTTAATACTTTGTTCTGTGCATAAATCTGCTTAATTGTCAGCATAAGAAACAGTGGGGGGAAAAAAGCTCTGCAGGCCATTCAACTGGCAGCATTAACCAGGAAAGGCAGGAGCAGTAATTTATTGTACTGCGCACACAAGCATTCAAAGAACCATTTTTCAGACAGCAAACCTGGCGGTTGCATGGGGTGGTGTATTTGTTTCACCGGCTTGAGAGCTGGCCAGTGTGCTTGGGCTGCAGTATCTGGCTGCTGTAGGCAGCCTTATCTTCTGCTACAGAGGTCTTCAATTTTTACACAGTTTATGAAGTTGTCCAAATCAGGCTGTATGTGTGACATGCTCTGTAGCACATGGTACCTTACCCCAAGGGCTTTTGATCAGCTGTCTGGAATATGCTGCAGGTCCTCACCACTCGAGAGGCTGTTTAAAGAAATGAGTGCTATGGAAACAACAGATTTCTGTAAGGGGGGGGGAAGCTGCCCACATTTAAGTACTCCCTACAAAATGCGTGACAAAATAAAATTCTGACTGGCTTTGGCACCAAACTAAGTAGAATTTTTGGCTGGGACTTTGTGTAGAGATTTTGGATTGCTGTGAACAGGCACGCTGAAACTCCAGAGGTGGGCAGTGTGCGCTAATGTGGATCAAAGCACAATTTGTTGGCTGGATTTTGGCAAAAGAATTTGAATTTTGCAAAGCTCTGGGCTTTTAAGTTCTTCTCCCATGGCCTGGGAGCTGGAGAGAGACATGATGTACAGTACAACTGAATCTGACCTTTTTTCCCAAAGCATTTTCAAGGAACTTCAGATAATCATCACAATGTATGGATACTTAAACTGAACAGAATTTTAAGATGTGAAAAGTTGCTTAGAAAAGTTCTTTTGAGTGGTGGAGGCACACACTATCTTAGACATAATAAAAATATGTACTTTATTTTTTGAAAATTCTTTGTGATCTTCTAAATATTTTTCATTATAAGGGAATGCGTGGACATGGTTGAACCTGAGTAGAAAATATGGGCTGGGAGAACTTATGTATTTTCAGATGATACATTATGCAAAGAATCAAATGAAGCTTTAGCCTCTCATTAAGGTAATCTGTGCATTTTATTTACATTAATATAAATCAACTGCTTTGATCTAAGATGGCTAATGAAACAAATGTGCCTTAAGGTCGTCCAAAAGGATAATATGGCTGGCATGTACAAGGGCACTTGTATTTAATAAATCTGGAAGCCTTGAATAAGGAAGAAAAGGGAAACCATAATGCAAACAGAATACACTTAAAATGTGTTGTGACAGCATAAATAAACTGTTCGGAATGTGGGAGCCTTTAAGCTGATGCAATAACCAGTAAAAGAAGCCAGTAGGAAAAAACTTGCAGTAGTAGAATAGAAAAATTAAAGTTCAATTCCAGCACTAGTACCAGTAATACAATAGTAAGCAATGTTTTTGTCTGTGAGGCAGATCCCCTGGGATGCTGGTGACCTCCCTCAGGGATGAGGCACCTGCAGCGTGTGGAGTTCTGCAGGGTGCCGGCTCGTCCGTTCGGCATCTTCCCACACGTGTCTGCCATGCCTTTAGCAGGAGATCTTGTTGATTTGCACCAAGATGCCTCTTTGGTACGTTCTTCTGGTCAACCCAGTTGTACAGTGAGGTGCTCTGGCAACAGAGTGGGTAAAGACATTTGGTGTTTAATTACCTCTCTGCCTGCTGTTAATGCTTAGTATACAGCAATAAATGCAAGATGATCTATTCCTGCCAGGCTTCCAATGTTTATCATTAATAGAGAATGAACTGACATAAAAGCTTAAGTATCTCTTTCCCCTCCTGTAGTGAGTAAAAACTGGATTTCCTTAACTAATAGATTACTGTCACTGTAATCAGAATGAAGTTTCCAGTCTGTAGTTAAAGAAGAAAATCACTTGCTCCATTTACTTCATATAGCAAAAAAGGCTGAACAGTTAGTGCTTTGTGTGTAAAGAAATGCTGCATTTTGGAGGCAGAGACGAAATTAGCATTCCAAAGGTAGCTGTTTAAGTGCAATCGATACATTGCAGGTGTTCAACAGATTCTGTGGATGGAGTGTTCCTTGTCTGAAGGTGAAATTGGCTGCCTTGCTTCTGCTCTTTGAAGGCTGATTCAGTTTGCTCTTATTTTATATTAAATAAGAGACCTGTGACCATCATATTAATACTTAGGACAAAAGCCCTTGAGTACTTTTATCTTTAGAGTCAATTATACTGACTCAAACTAGAGAAATTTTGAATTTTCCTGATGAAATAGGAATGTCAGCAGTATAAGTCCATTTTACCATTTTCTATATATCAAAGTCTGAGATCCAGCACCAGGATGGAATGCAGGAGATAGACTTGATCCTGGGTAAAGCACTGATGGCACTTCTGTTGCATCTGTTTGGAGTATCAGCATCACCTGCAGTCATGATCTTGGCTGGGCCAATTCTCATTATAAGAAACCAGAATGCTCTGAGATGTGAATCTCAATCAGCTGGACAAAGCCAGGAAAATACTGATCTTTCCTTACTCAGTCAAACCTTCCAGGGCTGCATTTGCAAAGCAGTGAGAGTCCCAGCTGGGGCTGGCACCAGTGCAGTCACCAGTGCAATAATGTGCTGGGGTCAAGGCAGAGGGATAAATGGTTTACCAGTGACTTCTGGTAATCCTTGTAACTTGAGGCTGTCTCGTCTGCGCATTTGTGGCCTTATTTTCAAGGGCATTAGTCCCTTTCCACTGCTCTGTTAATGTAAATGGGTTTTAAAGAGGAAATGAAAACCAGATTTTCTCTGTAGATTTTAAAGATGGTCATGTAGATTTTTGGGGTCTGGTCTAGAGACCAGACTGCAGTCAAGGGAATTCTTCTAATGATTTAACTGGATAGTGAGTAAGCCACTGAAGAAAAGAACAGAATTTAGCACAGCAGCAGAGAACCCCCAAATATCTGGGCTCTCAGTGGGCATTTCCCTGTGGACAAAGCTTTCAGCAAACTAGCAGAGCTGGTGGTGATGGCTGGGCAGTTGCACCCACAGGGAACAGGCATTTTAGAGAATAGATGTGTTCTTCCCAACCTGATAGTCTCTGTGGACCTGGAGAACAGAGAGCAATCTCATTGTAAAATATTCATAGACAGCTGCTCTATAGCATTTATCCCAGTGTTACTTAAATCTTGAGCTAGTCTATAATTAAAGCATTTATGTTTCAGATGCTTAACAGGGTGTTTTAAATGTTTAGGTCTTGTAAATGATGTTTATTTATGGTTAGCTAATTAAGCCAGCAGAGTTCAGCTTGGTCTCAAATCTAGTCCAAAAGATGAGCAATGACATTCCCTGTTACTTTAAAGCTGATGCAAAAAGGATCCCTGCTCACTTCTTCCCTGGGCAGCTCTGGGCATGTAACTGCCATGTGTTGGCCACCCGGGTGGGATGCCTGTGTTCCTAGCCCTCCTGGCTGGGAAATGGGCTGCACAGAAATCAAACAGCAGTTAAATGAAGCTTCCTGTCCTACTGTCATGGTTACTGCCCTGGGCTATTGGGAGTCTGTGGTGTCATCCACTCCTCTGGCCCTCTTACTAATTTATTTGATGCTAAATGCTTATCTTGGCCATTTCCATAAGCAAAGGGTGTTTTGGTAGCAGCATTGCTGTTGTGGATGTGGCCTCTCAGTCCTGGTCCTTCCTGGGAGGTGAGAGGAAAAGCATGAGGTGCGTGCTGGCTCCTCACCAGCCAGCAAGCTGAGATCTGTGACAGCCCCTGTAAGCCCGGGGCAGGGAGGGGGCAGCTCCTGCTGCTGCTGGCCATCGGACTTGGCTTGCACCCTGGGATCCTCCGAGGCTGCAAGGTGAAACGGAATTTGGGTTCTTGCTTTTAAGTCTCCCTGAAATGAAAGCAAAAGCTTGCAGCAGCACCAACAGTGGGTCTCGTGTGTGGCCACTGCTGCATTCCACAGGGCTGCAGAGAACCAAACCTTTACCCCCAGGCACAGAGGGGCAGAGGAAACCACTCAGCCTTGCAGACTGGAGAGGAAACCTGGTGCTGATGCTGGACTGGACATTGGTTGATTTGAGCTCAGTGTCCAAAGACAGCTAAAGTGTTTCTCTAGTAAATAGTTAATTATCATCCCTCTTATTGTATTTGTCAACTCCAAGGCTTTCAGGGTAGGAATTATCTATTTCTGCTACTTGTAAAATGCTAAGCACAATGGTATGCCAACTTGTGTTGCAGTCAGCACTATTGTGATGCAAATACTAATAATACAAAGGAAGATCAAGGTAAAGAGCTGTTGGCACCATCTAGCAAGCTTCGACAAGATAATCTTGCAAGGCTGTGATACACTTTCACTATTTCTCAATTTCATTTATATATTACTAAATGTATTTGCATGAGGGGTTGGTCTTTAGCATCCTTAAGTTTCAGTTCTTGCTTTTAATATTTGATTTAACAGCGTATTCATGTAATTATTCTCATCCTCTTTCTCCCCACTGTGAAATAGTAGCATTTACTTTCAGAAGAATTATATCTTAGGAGCAGCAACTAAATCAGGTCCCAAAAAGTGCATATATGGAAAGAGTATCTGTTGTCTAGAACTGTTCTTCATGGCTCTGCCCTCAAGCGATATGTTAATTCTTTGCTTGTGACAGGTCCAGCTCAGGCAGGGTGCTCAGGTGGCTTTGGGGACCAGCAGAGCAGAGGCAGTCACTGCTGGACCACCACAGGCTGGGCTGAGTGGGCAAAGCTGGCAGATGAGGGAGGGGGTCTGGCAAGGGGAGATTAGAGCCAAATTTATCATTGCATCTTTGTCTGGAGAGGGATGAGGATATTTTGTCAGAGGCCAAAAATTTGCTGATCACTCTTGATGTTGGCTGACTGCTCATTTTGGCTATAATCAGGAGCAGAGTTGAAGGACAAGGACTTTTTACACTTGCGAATCTTGGACACAGGTTGGTAGTTGCAGAGGAAAAATGTATGTTAAACTGTAAGACTGAGGGTTTGGATTATTGCTGGGGGAGGAATTTGACTGGTCTTCAGTTTGAAGAGTTCATGGCTGTATGGTGCTCATTCAGGAAAAATAGGGTGCTGGAGTTAGCAAGAGCTAAACGTGCTCAGTGGTACAGGCTCTTCAATCAATACTCCCAGTTCACTCTTCTCCCCTGCTTTATTGCCTTTTATTAATTAAAAAGAACATATGCTCAGAGCAGACCTCTGCTTGGAATGAAGCTGGGCAGCTCCTTATGGGGCAAAGTTCCCATTTTCTCAAATGTCCCTTTCAGTGCATCCACTGCCTTGAACTTGCTGAAGATTTGAGGCCTTTGGAGACAGCGTGATCTGTTGAATAGGAAGAGCTAGATGTTGGGCTTGTGTGCTACTTGAACCTTTGTTAGTGACCTGCTCTGAGATCTTGGGAAGCTTCTCTTACAAAGCTGTTAGTCTCTACTTATCTGTCTCGTCTACTTTAATGGCAAGGGACTGCCTTACTATGAGATTGTGTCCGTGGTGAAGCCTGGGTATTGTAGCTAGATTCTGGCTTTATTCCCTGAAGGCAAAACATTAAGAGTTCGTTGTACAAGTGATGGTTCATCAGTCTTTTGGTTGCGTTCAAAAGGATATTAGACATAGCATGTGTAACCTCCCATTGTTTTACTATCTACTTCCTGATGCAAAAAGCTCTACTCAGATTTAGTGATGACTGGTCCTATAAAAAAAAAAAATTACTGATGGTGCTCAAAGTGTAATTAAGTAAACATTTCCCCTGTGAGGCTCTGTGATGCCCTGTATACACTTTACAGGGGCCAGATGGTTAGTATATTTGCCAAATGTCACATATAAATTCATGGCATCTCTGCTGCTAACCAGTACGTTTTAGTGTAAATCAAAACACAACCCCAAATTACTTTTAAAAAAATTCTAACACTTTAATATAACTGTTCCCAGTCCGGCTCAAGTAGGGTTTGTTTTTGTTCATTTCAGAAGCCATCTGTGCTTTTAAACATGGTTTCAGAGCAATAAAAATGGCTCCAGAAAGCAGTATGAACGGACAAAATGAGTTAAATTGGGTTAAATTAGCTTCACAATATGAAAAATGGTAGAATCTCTCTTCAATTCTGCCTTAAAGTGGAAATGTGTTGCCACACTGAACAATGCTGAGTCACCACCCAAACCTCATGTTTCCTTCAATTAAGCATAGAGATGACCAGGGAGTTTTGATTACAGGAAAGGTGGCATGGGACCTTTTGTGGGGCTGAGCCACACGCTGCTGCTTCACCTCTGCAGCATCTGGTTTGAAGAATTGCCCAATGTGGGGCACAGCTACGGACACGCACCCGTGCGGCTTACAGGACAGTGCAGAAGTGCCGTTGGGGCTATTAATTTGGGATATATCTGCAGTGCTTTACAGGAGAGGGGGTTCTGGGAGCAATGCAATTCAGACTTGAGATGGGATTCAGCTCCTGAAATTCATTGAAGCAGCATGTTTAAATCAGAACGATTTCACCTGGATCTATGCAAATTTATGGCATAATATGACATGGAAATATATGTAAATGTTGTCAATTATTGTAAAGCAAAGGAGCACATAGATGGAGTATTCCATAAAATGTTTTATACAGCATTTTTTGAATTCCTAAAAAAGAAAACCCGAGAAATACTGAATGAACTGGAATTGAGTTTGGATGTTCCAAGCCCATTACATTGGGACATTTTCTTTAAACTGCTTATTAATCTAACCTTGGCATACAGATTTTCAAGAGCATACTTTTCTTCCCTGTAACATTATACCTTTACAAATCAGGGAAATGTCAACTCTTGATTTACTGAGAAAGCAGACAACTGACATAATTTAACTCACTTGAGATCAGTTCATCAAACTTGGGAACATCTTGGCTGCTGTAAAATCCAGGCATTTGATACAATCGTGTCTGCTTAAAATGCAAAGGATAACCTACATTTTTAAAATGCTGTAAAAAGAACAAGAAGTGATGCCAGGATGAAAATTTATGAGGCATGGAGCTGGGATCTGAATTTAGCATTTGCTGCGTAGTGGAGTGTTGTTACTATCTTGTTTGCACAGTTGAAAACTAGTGTTAACAGAAAGATAGAGCAGGAGGGCCAAGGCGTTAGCATTCAAGTCCAGTGCCTGCTCTGACCTGATGCTATATAGGAATTTTTAATGTTCATCCATGATTTAATAAACATAGTTTGATACCAGTGGTTCCTCGTTAGTGAAGCTCTGATTAAAGCAGCACATGTTTTTGCAGTTTAAGCGTGAGTGCTTGTTGCATTCAAACGCAGAATTAAACCTACGAAAACGTAGGTGAAAGTGTAAGAATATTGTTTAATATCAGCTAGTTTGATAATATTGAAATGGAATTAGCTTTTTCACCATCTATCTAAAGATGTTCTATTTAACGTACCAGGATTGTAAGGGTTTTTTGGGGCGTAAGGCTTGTTTTGTGTGTTTGCACAGTGCTTGGCACAGCGTGTAGCACGTGGCTGAGTGCTCTGACAAACAATAGCTTCTGCAGCTCTCATCACCAGTCTGTCAGCACCATAGGTAAGAAATTTCCTAGAATATTAAAATACAAGGTTTTAGATTAAAACCTGATAGCCTTTTCCTGTTATATCTAGGTACCTAGATAATGGCCAACTTGATCTGATTTCTCTTTACCAATTTGTAGAAGTGTTGTACAGGCTGAGAGCAAAATAACTGCCATGTGAGATGAGTGTTCTTGTATCATGAAACAACTTTGGTGAACACTTTGCTTTTAAATATTCATGGTGAAGCTATCAACTGATGTGCCAGAAGTCATGTTGACACAAAACCTGATCCAAGGGTAAAGCAAGCCTCAGTCTTGACATGTAGCTCAGAAACCTTCCTCGGGATTTTGAACCCCAAACGCGTTAGATGCTTCTGAGCTCTTCTGCAGCCAGTGCTGAACCTGAAAAGAGCAGGGGATGGGAGTATCTTGAGGTGTTTGCAGCTCTGTCTAGTGATGTGTGCAGTGGTGACATAAAGCACTTTTGAAAAAAGGCTCTGCAGGTTATGAGGAAAAGCATAGCTTAGGTTAACATTTATCTTAACTGTCATCGTTGTTTGTAACACTAAATCTTTCTCATAAATAAGTGGAGAAATCTTTGCTTCAAAGTGAAAAATTCATGCTCCAGTTAAACCTCAATTATATTTCCAAACAATATTTATCAGATTTTCTAATGTGTGCTTAGTGCAGTTCAATTTTGTGCTATCAGTCAAAAGTGGCAGAGCTGGGGAAGTGGGGCTGAAAGGTGTTTTTCACGTGGGAAATGGAGCGTGCAGTAACGAGGCAGTGCTGCCATTGCCAGGGCAGTGTAAGAGGGGACCACAGCTTGGGTCCATTTTTAATGAAATATCAGTGCATTAAAAAAATAATCACTGCATTGTTTCTCCCTGCAGAACAAGGGAAGCTGATATGAATTCTTAAAGGCTATATTCTAGGGCCTGTAATGTGAAGCTATAGCTTTGTTCTGTAATTCTTTGGGTAGAAAAAAATGAGTGCCTTTGTAATTTCACGAGTCTCTGAATTTATTTCACTGAATCTTTTCTCTACAGCTATTTACCACATTAATTTAGTAAAACCTTGACAACTGTGCATATGCAGAATTTAAGCTATGTCCTTAGGTACGCATTAAGTAAAGATTTAAGGTTTGAAATATAAGATTAATTCAACTCTTGCTTAGAGTTGCATTGCAAAATTGTCGATTATCTAGAAATTCATGTTTCTTCATATAAATTTGATCGTGTATAATACTATCTATGTATAATGCTAACACTTATGATTAGAAAAGTAAAACTCTTGAGCTGAACGGGAATGAGGTGTGTGCTTAAGGCTACAAGATCTAAGTGTTGAACAGATTCTTCCCAACGTTTTCAGAGGAAACTTGCAGACCAAGACAGCTGTGACAGCCTGTGTTAGTGATTTGCTTGCTCTTAGTTGGTATTTTAAGTAGTCTCTGGGTCTGGTGCCTCCCCGAGAAGATAGGTGGTCCTGTTCCCATTGAACCAGCCATTCAGACCCACCGTGGCTTATTTGAAGTCAGTTGTGCTTCTTCTACTGATGCAATAAAATTGGACTGTTCCCTTTATGCTCTCTAAGGTGAGCATGTTTGGTCCTTTTGTCAAGGAAGGAATTAAGTATACATTTCAGTCCTGGGCAGAGGGACCTTTGTTTCAACAGAGATTTGCTCTTGGCCTGGGTAAATCTTATTCTTGGTGTCTGTTTTACCTTCGTTTATGTGAGCACAAATTATAGCTCACTGAAAGGATAAATGATAGGGCATTTTGGAAAGTCTTTGAACATGCAAGGCACAGTATTGTTATTTATCTCAGATCCGTGCTTCAGAAAGGTGCATTTTATAGAAAAGGAGGGACTAAGACAAGCATTGGAAAAAACGAATGGTACCCCGAGAACGGATTCCAAGATTCCCATTTCAGATACATATAAAGAGGGAAGCTATAGCAGTATCATTCAAATGTGACAGCAGTCACTCCAACCTTTGCTATTACGGCACAAAATTACATGTTCTTGCCAGAGAAATAGGAAGGGCTGATAAGGAAGACAGCTGGGATTTGCTTTCTTATCTATATTTTACACACATGCTCTTTCATTTCCCTCCCACTCCCCTCTGTTTCCAGGATCCAGGTTTGCTTCGCAGAGCTGCTGTTTAGTTTGCATACAATGGGGCAACTTTGGACTGTGTCGTTTCTAAGCCCCATAGATACGGGTTGAAAATTAAATTATTTAATTCCTTTGCTTTGTAATTGGCAACATTAAGGAGGAAGTTCTGCCTGTGGAGAACTGTTGGTCCTAGAAATGTCACTGGAGGTCCTTTCCTGAGCTGTGGATGGAGGACCCAGCTCTGGGGGAATCAGTGTGTAATGATTTTGCTGCTGGGTTCACCCGCCGATACAGTTGTTGCTTAGGGAATTCCATTTTATTTTCCTCTAGATTTTATAGAGACTATCTGAGGGTTTTCCATTATGGATTGAAGAGGAACTTCTGCAATGGGAGACCTGCCTGCCAGGGTTGTACTAACTGAAGACTGGATGCTCAGGCTCCAGAGGAATGTGGAAAAGGTGATCTAGCAATCAGCTCCTTCATGGGGCTGCAATTGTCACCCTGGAGAAAAGTGATTCTTAGTGGTATCAGATTTAAAACTAAAGCAAGGTGTGGGACCATGTGATGGATTAATAGAAAAGTTAATTGGCCTTCCCCAAAATGATTATAATTAATAAAATACAGCTGCTAACCTGTCAGAACCAATCTGTGAAGACAGTGTTTGGGGCTTTTTGTTTGCCTGTTTTTTCATTCTGCTCATGACTACTTAGGAAGAAAGATACTTTTTCCAGTCTACGGTCCCTTCAGATTTGGCTTGGCATAGGCTTTGTTACTGGTGCCTCTGCAGCTAGGATTGTGGGAATCGGTGAACTCCAGTTTAGCGGATGGCCATGCAAGTCAAATATGTGCCCATGGTTAAGGAAACTTAAACTGACAAGCATTGTGGGCTGGCTGTGCAAACGAGGGGAAGTTTTCTGTGCCAAGTCAGTTCCATTAATCTTGGGGCTGTGACATGTCTGTGCTCTTATTGATTTCCCAGCAGGCTATTCATCACCAGTCTCATCACGTTATGAGCCAATATGGAGAAGGCACAGGGGGGAAATGGGGCTGGTGTCTTTTATCTCTAGGGCACAGGATGCTCATAATCAATGCAACTTGGAGAAGAAGCCAGATGGGTTGGGATAATTGATGAAAATTGCCTCAAAATAGGAGAGGTTCTACATATCTTACAGGGAGAGAGGGGGAAATGTTTTGGTGTTTAAGGCCAGCAGATACCTTACCGGCTCAGAGCATCAGGTTGGGTTTGGGGAGGCACAGACCACCGCTGCACAGCCCCGTGTGCCTGGCAGTGTGGGGTGGGCTGGCTGGATGCTGAATTTGCCTTGTCACAGGCTGTGCCCACACAGGAGCCAGAGCCAGGTCTGCGCTGCCAGACCTGCACATGTGCCTTGTGGTGGCCCTGCCAGACCTGCACGGACCTAGGGTTGGTTCTGTGGTGGCCTGTGGCACGGGGCCAGACTGCCTGAGTTAGACCAAAGCCTACAGCTGAGGTGGTGTCTGTATAGACCAGGACAACTGTTTGCTGCTTTCATTCGTTGCTCTTTGCAGTTCTTGTTTTGTACCTGTGTCAAGCACTGTCACCCTGAAGAGGAAGACGTTGACTTCTTCAAAGTGCTTACTCCCAGGGCAGGTGCTGTGCAATTCTCTTGCTGTGCCGAGATGCACAAACTCTCCTCAGAATCCCTCGTCTAGTCTCTGAAACTTTTCACAAAGTATTCACAAAATGTATTTTTCAGCAACTTAATTATTTCTTGTCTTCTCAATCAATAATGAGCCATCACAGTAAAGCCCTACATATTAAGTTGTTTTCTTGTTGTTCTTTAAGACAGCTGCTTGGAATTAAAATAGCTCTTAGGCAAAACTTATAGAAACAATTAAAAGCCTGGTGCTTGGGAGATTTTTGCAATTATGAACTGATCATGTTTTCGTCCTGTAAAGACTCATGCCTCTGGCATCAGTGGATGAGAACTGTGTGTAGAGATAAGGACAGGAATATTTCTTTGCTTGATTGTGGTCTGAATTCAAACTTTGAGTTGCTGTTTGTTTATTTACTATCACTTAATTTATCTCATTGTGTGCTTTGCACTTCATGGAGTAGCTTTTGACCAGGGGAGTGAAGACTAGGACAGGTGCAAGCATGCTCTGCGAGGGAAGAGGCTGTTGGTTAATCTTGGGTTTTTTTTCTGTAGAGAAATTCCACCCCAAATCTGAAAATTCTTTCCTTTACAAGTTTGGGCAAGGCAGAGTGTTGTGTTTGGGGCTGCTGCAAAAAAAAAAAAACCCTTGGAAAAGCCCATGGTAGAAGGGCCTGGGGCCCTGAGCTGCCTGCTCCTGTGCTGTAGGTGACGTCTCCCCTTGTGAAGCTGTCTGTATAAACAGCAAAATCCTGCATGGAGCTGGCTTCCCATACCTACAGGAGCGTGCTGAGGGCAGGGAGAGCTCTGCACAGTGTGTCACCGTACTGCCCTGCTCCCTGGCTCCAAGGTCTTTCTGCCCTGTCTCCCATGTGCACGCTTTCCTCAGCAGATCCCCTGCCCCGGAAGCTCCTCTCTCCGGGGATTTTCTCCCCATCTCTGGAAGTCAAAGTGCTCATCTCTCTCCCCTGCCCCTTTCGTGCCCTTCCCCAGTCTTCAGCAGAGACATCAGCTCTTCCTTTGCTGAGGAGCCTGTGCCCTGGCTCGGGCTGCTGGAGGAGGGGAGCTGCTGGCTGCACCTGTAGGCACGCTGCCTGGTGCTGTGCTGTGTGAGCAGCACCCCAGCCCAAATATTGCGCTCCTGGTCCCTTTGCTACCCCAGAACCTTGGAGTAAAGGAGAGCCAGGCTGTAAGTGCACTGAACTGTGTACTTTGAAATCTTGTCTCTCTCCAACTCTTGTTTAAAAGACGCAAAGAGCAACCACCAACAAAAAAGCAATCCCCAAAAGTATGTGCAAATATACTTATATATACATGTATATTTATACACAAATGCAGCATTTTAACTTCACATTGCTGATGAGAGCCAGAAATGTGAAACAGCAAAACAGGCTCCATTTTTTTAATTAAATTGGTTGTCTGTTTTTTATGGCAATTTATTGTTTCATGTTTCCAGATATCAAAGAGCTTTTTCTACCTACAAAGAGTAGAGGAAAAAAAAATCTAATTTATTTTCTGTAGCTCATAAAAGGAAGCCCCTTTCCCCGTGGCAGGACTTCTCAAGTCAGTTAATAAGCTGGTACAGTCAAACCTATTAGGATCACTTCTAAGTGGTTGCCAGCATGGTTTAATTTGCAGAGTCCCTGTGTCTTATCCTACCCTCTGACAACTTCAGGTTGAAGCGATTGCTATGCCTTTAACTTGCAAATAATTACAGTTGGTGTCCCAAGTTGTGTCTGATCAGGTACACGTTTATACATCCTCAATACCAAAACACAAACACAGAAACACCTACACTGAAGGCAGGCATGCCCTTGCTGTGTGGGCTTGCCTTTGGTCAGATGATTTCCAGCATCAAGGGACGTACCGTGCTCTCGGATGAGACCGTCGGGCAGGGAGACCTGGGCAGTCTGGGAGATGGCAAGGAGCGTGGGCATGAGGCGTGGGCAGGCAAATAATGCCTCTCTGTATCATGGAGCTGGGGAACTCATGTGGCAAGGCTTCTCTGCAGTGGGAGCTCAGCAGCAAGGGAAGGGGCAGGGAGCTCCTGGCACTGCAGTGATCTGCAAAGCAGCAGCAGTGAGGACTGTCAGCATCTCCTGCTGGCCTCAGACACAACTTTCTGTAACCGCCTGCACAAAATGAGCTCCTGAAGTACTGGTAGAGAGAATGTTGCCAGCCCTTGTACACTAAGGCTCAGACCTGCTTACTGGGAAGTTGCTTGGGCTTGGGGTGTGCTTGTTTTCAGGAAGGTGCCTCAAGCAGAAGTGCCCTGGGCTGGCAGGTGATAGGAGTGCCATGGCCACCCATCCCAGAGTACATCCCAAGGGATGAGTGATGTCCCTTTCCTCCCTCCCTCCCAATCTGTGGCTCGTGCTGCTTTTTGAGCCTTGCCAGGAGGTGGTCAGTGGCCCCTTTCTCAGGCAGGATAACTAGAAGGATGGACAGTGCCTGGCAGCGTGCAGGGTATCGGACCAGATGGGCTGCTCTTCTGAGTTAGTATCACAAATCCTGCTCGCCCGAAGGCAGTTTGATACTCTGACAACACGTGAGCCTTATGCCCCTGTTTTTCTAAGCGTGGCAGGTGCCCAGAGTTATTTGTGGCCTTAGTGGGCTGCCTCTATACAATATTTTGCATATTTCTGTATTGGGATATACAAAGTTGGGAAGTCTGTGAGGTGTTCTTGGCCTGTTGCTTGGCAGTGTTAACCTTTTGAGTGCTTGTGGAGTTTGAGGCAGTCTTCATTCCAGACCTATAACTTCCAAGACTTGTGCGTGTGTAGACACATGTATATGTACACACTAATTTGTTCGAAATTAAAAACCACTTTCTGCACATTGGAGAGAAATGTGAAGTCTTCACCCCCTGTGAAGTCTGTCATCCCCATCCAGTGTCAGAACTACAATAGATAGCAGTGTAATTAATATATTTCTTTCCCGGATGTATTTCTTTTCTTTTACTTTTTATAAAAGAATGTCATTCACAAGGTGGGCACAACAAAAGTGGGCTTCATAATGTGTCATTAGAAGGCTTTTGACCTTGTGCTTTACAGGGTATTATTACTGTTCAGTGTGATAGAACAGATGCTATTTTACTGAAAAAGCAAAACTGCATTAAATTGACAGCACTTTAATTTTTCGTGATAGTAGCAAGAATTCTTATTTCCTATTTTATTTGCATTTTTATTACTGAGAAGCATGGTGACTGAGTTACCTGGTGTTTTTATGTCACTGCTGCTCATCTATTCAGACTATGATGGTCCAAATAGCAGCTGGACTGTGAATATGTATCACTTTATTCATATGACAAACTTTTGGCATAGGATGCTGAATAAATGGAAGTTTCCTGCAGTTAGTGACCTGGATAGTAGTTTGTGAAATGAAGTGTCTTGAAGTGGAACGCTCCATCAACACATACACATTATCACCTAGAAGTGATTCTTCTGTTGTCCAAATTCTTGCCCGGACGATAATATTTTCTGATTTGGAGCATACGTATTAGGCTGGGTAGAAGACCTACAGACTTGTAGTGATATGGGTTATTCAAATCAAAGATGCTGTATCTTTGAAAAACGGCAGGATTAGGGCATTCTTCAGCTAAGTGGTCCTGGTGGGCTTCAGAAAACTCATGGATTTTAGTTTTAATTTTTACAGTTAGCTTACATTAAAAAAAGTTACCAAGATGCCTGATGCTTTGTGACCTTATTCCTTACTAGGGACATAATGCTGGTCCATATGAAAAAGTCAAGGAAACTGGAATTGCTTGTCTAGAAAAGACTGAGTGGGATGTTTCTCTTCAAATGTGTAAAAAGAAAAAAACCCAACCAAACAAAACCCACCAAACACACAAACAAAAACTCCTCTCACAAAAAAAACCCCAAACCCAAAATAAACAAAAAAACCCCCAAACACTCACAAACTACATGTGAAGAAATTATCTCTTGTCCATTCTAGACAGGTCTGGAAGAAATGGAGTTAAATAGCAAGAAAGGAGGTTTAATTAAATATTATGAAAAACTTTCCACTGATGAAACTAGTGAAGCACGGGATTACCATGCCATTACCTGGGAAGTGCAGGATCTCTGCCACTGGAGGCTTTTTAAGAAGTTTGGACAGGGATCTGCTCGAGTGAGATGAACTGATCCACCCTTGGGTGACAGACACCCGCTTGCCCCTGGGGTCCCCTCTGGTGTGGGCTGCCACATCTGATCTGCTTTGGCAAGGCTGATTCAGCCAAACGGAGATCCTGCTGGGGCAATGCACACCGCGGTGTTTTAAGTGTGCAATGATTGATTAGCCCCGCTGTACTGTCTGGACACCTTTTAAAGGTGTCTTCTCATTTGTCTTGAGTGCTTTCCTACATGAATATATATATATATAGCTGTGTAGCTATTTATAGTCATAATGTCTGTCCTACTGTGAAATTCTGACAGTAGTCAGTAAAAATAGAAATACTTGTGATGCTTCAGGGCCATGTCAAGAGAAAATCTGAAAAGCAGTGACGGTGATCTCTCTCTTGGATGAGCACCTTCTGGAAGGGGTGAATCCCACTTCTCCCAGCAGCATTTGAATCCAGACAGGAAGCTCTTCAGGAGGATACACATCAGCTACACACTAGCGATGTCGTAGTCAAAGGCATTAGCTATTGGTTTCAGTAAAGGGGCGAGTGGGTGAAATGCAGCAGCCTGTGATGCACGGGAGTTTAGACTAAATGCTTGTACTGTCTGCTATGGCCTTAAACTCTGTGAACCCGGGAATGATTCCATTTACTGCTGATGGGAACAATAGTGTTCTGAAGATGTTCATCCTCATGCCTGGAGGATGCCTAGGCAGTTCCAGCCCTTTGGTCTCTTTGCTGCAATTATTTATATTTATGAAAAAAAGTGAAGTGCCTGCAGCATTTTACCTAAAATGGTAATAACCCTCCTCAACAATGCAAAATACTTTCTTTTGATAAGATCATTTTAAAAGGTAACTGCTTATGATAATACAATTTATTCTTTATGGCTTGGGGGCAAGCTAAGATCTAAATGAAGCATGTCTTCCATTAGAACCCTACAGAAACAAACTAATAGGCTGCAAAGAGAACCATTTGCAATGTTACTATAATTCACATGATTCATTAAACAGAAATGGAAAATGATAGCATTTCCCCCTGAAAAAAATCCTTATGGAATTACATGCTGAGATCACTTAGTTGAACTATTTTATTGACTAAGCATCTTGTTGTGCTGATGTGTAGATTATATATGCCTGCAGCCATTTATTTTTTCATTTTCTAAAATTAGAACTCCTTTTTATTATGGGAATGCTATCATGTATTTTCCCCTCCAGCTGTAGCTGCTAGCCGTGGCAGGGGCTCTTAGGCATTTTCTAGCAGTGGGCATCACAGAAGGACTTGGAAACATATTGCTAGTGTTTGCTCTCCCAGGTCATTGTGGGGGGAACGTGGAGAAGGAGTGAAGGGCTATGAGTCGGTAAAAGGCACAGAAGTGATGGGTTTTAGCAGCTAAAAATACACATACGTTGTTTTCTGGTTAAGGAGAGGAAAAAAGAAGAAACAAACCCGATGTATTTTTGTCTCTGTAGGGGTAAGAACTGAAAAAAGACTCTCCCCTTACAGTGTTCATCTGAATGAGTCAAGGTGCCTTTCAGCAACACAAGGGTTAGGGGAGAAAATGCAAATAAGAACAGGAGCAAGTGGCGCCATTTTCTGTCACAAGCTTGTAGGTACCTGCTTTGTGTTTGGGCCTTGCTGTGTGGTTAGTGAGTTCTGGGTCAAATGTGGGAACGGTTGACAAGTGGGAGTGAGTGGAGGCGAGTGAGCTGCACTGGTTTTGAACTCAGTAACTTAATTTTGTCCTGTTTCTTGTCATCAAAACCATGATTAAATTTGGTTTAAAAATGAGCATGAAGCAGTTGAGTCATCGTGGTCCAAAAAGATGCTGATGTGATATTGGCTCTTTGTGCACAGGTTAATGGCAAAAAGTAGTATGTGTAGAAATGCAACATGTCACAAGGCAAACAGTTCCAGAACATAAATCACATCTTTGCAGAAATTGGAGCTTCAGCTGTGTCCTTTTCTAAGGTTTTGGATCTTTGCTCAACCCACCTGCTTGAGAGATTAGTCACAGGAAAAGCCCCAGCCCCAAGGCGCTGACTGCCATAGGACAGGAGTGCAGGTACAGCATTCTTAGCTGCCAGTGCTGAATGTGGACAGGGGAATTTCGTGTTATAAAAGCAACTGAAGTGCCAGCAGGATCGGAGTCCCATCTGCTAGAGAATGCTTAAAAACCCCGGCAGAGACCGCTGCTTGCAGAAGATCTGCTGCCCCAGCTGCGCAGGACAGAGCAGGAACAGGGACTCGGCCGTGGGGAGGCTGTCCAGCCCCCAGGAGGGCAGCCAGGCTTTGTCCCCGACCCCCAGACTGACTGGTGCTGTCCCGCCGCGCTGCGCCCTGGCTAGATCCCGTGTGGTAATCAACTGGAGTAGAACCTTACCCAGCCGAGCAATGTGCCTGTGCTGCTTTCCAGGTGATTCACGTCTTTGGGATCTGGAGAAGTTTCTTTTGACGTGCACACTCAGCCCTCCAAAGAACGTCACCCTTGATTAATGGCAGAAAGCAGAGTGTGCCATTTAAAGGATTTGAGAAAAACAGCACATGGAGCAGGTTTTAATGCTGATTTTTTGACAGCCTTCATGTTTGGCCTTGACATGCTGCAGGGTAGACTCTATCTTCCACTGGCCATTTATCAGAGGTATCACAGGACAGAAAAAGACATTAAAAGCTATTTTCAATGAGTCCGGGATGACCTCAGACTGGATTAATGTATTTGGGAGACTGACCAATCTGACAATCTCACATTCATCAGTGTGAAATCAATCTGAAAGGTACAATGGGTTGCATCTACTTTAATGTTGATGGAGGATGCCACAACTGACAGAATAACCTGGCACTTGCTATTTATTGCATAGGGAAACAGAATACTTGTTTGTATAATAAACATCTCTTCCCTCTTTTGCAACACCTTATGGCAAGAAAATATAATGGCAGACTAGGATAACCGGGTATTTTTTGACAGACTCATACATCTCTTTAGTCATCTGGTAATTCCAATGAAATGCACATTTCCATGCCATGCAGCAGTGGAAAGCTAAAGCTACAGTAATGGAATGTAACTCTTTTGCCAGTGTCATTTACATTTTGCTTTATTAGACAAAAGTCAAGTAATTAATCAGTTGATTGCTTAATTCAAAATTCAGTCAATTGCAATCTAGGTTTCATCACTATGCTTTCCACATGATGAAATCTGTTTGATAAATTTGATTCTTTTTTGGTTGCCTGGCTATGAATAAATAAAGCAAGTTTGGGGTAAAGACAGGCCAGAGGCTTCAGTTTTTTGCACGTGAGTAAAAATGGAAATGTTGGGCTGTGAGTGAAATTCCACAGGGAGATTTTTAGACAACCCAGTTGGATTTCAGAACGTGCACCCAGTGTTGTGATTTCAGAAATACTGTGCCTTTATCTTCCACTTCAGCTGAGCTTGGGTGGATTTAACTTTTATTTCCAAATGGGTAAAGCTTCCCTGGTCCGGGTAACATCCGCAAACTATGAAACATGTCAGAAACCAACTCCAGTCCTGCAGTGAGAATGCAGTGCTCTCTCCTTGTCTACGGAGAGCTCTGCGGGACTTCCCGTGTCATGTTCAACACAACGCTCTGCACAAGCCTCGTGCAGTAAACTGCGGTGCATGAGGGAAAGTGCTGCAGAGTGGGTTGATGTGGGTGTGCTGTGTCCAGCACCCAGGAGGAGCCTCTGGCCGTGCACAGTGGGAACGGGCTGCTGGTGTGCCTCCGAGCAGCCCTGAAGCAAGAGCCATACAGGAGAGAATTAACCTGCTTTTCAGTGAATTGAAGTATGAGTACAAAGAATAACCAAATGTATGGGTTTAGAGATGCTTACTTCCCCATGAAGAATATTCATTCAGTGGTCTCCTTACCTGCGAAACAATAAATCTGTACTCCATCCTGAATTTCCCACTGTAGGCTATAAAAGAAGCTGTCATTTCCTATTGTCTAAACAATTTACAGCTGCCTTAAAGAGGGTGTCTCTCAGCAATCTTGACATCTCGACTTGATCATAAATTCACAGGTATTGTTGAAGGAAATGCTTTTCCCTTTAGATAAGCATACAAATAAAAAGCTCTCCCCATTAGAGAACCGCAGGAAAGTGGCTGTCTCCCACACATGTGCCTGAATAGCAGGGCTCCGCAGTGCCACTGAGGCGGGATCGTGGTTGTCTTCCTCACATTGCTGGGGGCAACCAGAAGAATGCTGCTTTTACCAGCAAGTGCTTTATTATTAGCTTGTATTACTTTAAGAAACGCTCTACAGTAGAATTGTAATCTGGTAAACCTGGAGCCCATGAAATGAGATTTTCAGTTCTGTGAGCTAGCAATAGGTATGATACATTAAAACAGATTTACTCCCCACATGAGGGAGATTCTGAGAAATCTGATAAATTAACCACAAATATTTTGGGTACTGAGCGCAGCTCGCCTGCTGACCCACTATCCTCATTTCACTTTTCCATCTGCTTGCTGTGTTCAAATGACTGCTCCACAAACAGAATTATCCACCATATTACGTATGCTTTTCTACAGTGGAAAGGCCAGGGAATTTCTTCTTGCAGAAGACATGGGAGGTTGTAAGAAGGTGAAACTGCAAGGATTTGTTCATGGCGTTTATTCCAGGGATAGAAATTGGGTCTGGAGCATCTCACTGTGACACCAGAGCATCTGCTGAGGCTGGGCTTCTTGGCACTGGTTGTGCAATTGATTCTGGGTCCTCGGTGCTTCTGCAAACCTGCACCTGCCTCCCCGGGAATCCAGCCTGTGCAGAGGGGCAAAGTGTGCCAGATGTGCCACAGAACAGTGTAAATTCTGGTGCGAGGAGCAGGTGTGACCTTCCTCTGAAGCTGCAGTGAGCATCTTGGCGCAGTGTTTGATGTGCTCCAACGTGGTGGTGTACACCCCACTGCCAGACCCTGCTGTGTGCTGCTCGGTGCCAGAGCAGAAGAGCTCCTTCCCTGCCATGACTGCCAGGTACGCTTGGCACAGGACTGACATGTGCCAGGGCAGACACTAGCCCAGAGGAGATGAGTGTGCATGCTTGGGGCAGTATAAAGGGCTACTAATAGCATCAGTGAATTTCTGATTGTCTTTCTAAAAATCATTGTGCTTTTTGGATTCCACCACTTTGGTCTTCCTCCTTCCCTTGCCCTTACTACAAATTTTCTTTGTAAAATGAACCTTTTGTTGTCTTCTGGGGGTCTTGTTCTCTTCCCCAAGCTGACCTCCCCTGGCGCGTCACAGATGAGTTCTGGCAGCCCTGCTGCAGAGCGCTGGAGATGAGGAGGCTCCTGGAGAGGGTCAGTGTCTGACAGCGCGGTGTCGGGGCCAGTCCATTACCGCTGTGTCTGCTGCCTGCGCAGCATGCCCCTGATCTCTGGTGTGATATTATCGAGACATTGCCAGTGTTTACCTGTCAGACTGCTCAGCCCTGCAATCACCCTAAATAATAGGACAGGAAGAAAAAAGTGGCTGTTTTCTGTTATCTGTGCTGACACACATGCCTGCAGGAAGGCTGCCATCCCTGCTGTGCTGACTGGAGCGATGGCAGGGCAGACCTTTGTTGTGGAAATGCTTGGCCGACCCTGTGCGGGCACACAGCTTGTACGAAGGGAACCTGGGGAGTGTCTCTAGCTGCACTGGGGCCTCACACAGTTCAAAGCCATGTTCCTTACATAGCAAATATACTTAAATTTTAATTGTGACTTATCACAGCCTTGTGGGTGAGATTCACGGGTAACGTGACAGCAAATGCAGAAGGAAAGAAAATGGTGTAATATCAACCACAGGGACAAATGTTGCTGGAGATAGATGGCAGACGTGATGACTGAGAAGTTATGGAGGCATCTAGGCAGCAGGGCATGGAGAATCCTTGCAGCCACTTCTGTGGGAGACCAGAGGGGAGGAACAAGCCTCGTGTGTTTGTGAGCTGGGCACTGCTGATGTGCAATAGGTATATGCAATTACTCCATGCAGTTAGGTGTGTGTATGGCACTGATACTAATAGCTAACTGGTGTAAGTCTTCGTATTTACATTTATTGGACATGGCTGACTCCAGGTACATTTATTTATTCAAGGTTTTTAATGAGATATAATCAGAAAGGACTTATACAAAATCTGCATCTTGATTTGACATTTAAGTATATGATTAAGTAAAAGCTGCTGAGGTCATCACTTGACTAAATTGTCTTAATGAATGTTGATTACCCTGTACATGTTAATTTAATTTAGTGAGATCTTTATCTTCTGAATTGGTTATCACCTTCTGTTCAATTATTGATTAGGATATGGGAGAATGCCAGTACTGGTTCTGTTCCCAAGTTGATAGGTCAGTGCATCCTGCACGCTGTACCACTGGCTGATCAGCATGCCTGTGAGCATCTAGCACGTGCCATTTTCTGTGTCTGTCTTCCAGGACAGACTCCTTTCCTCTCCACTGATGGCAGAAATCACTCCAGGACAAGGAGGGCCTAATGCCATGTCCAGATCCTCAGATTCCATAGGAACTGCCCACATATATGTTCTTACACTGTGGTGAATGAGTGTGTTACTGACATACAGTTGTGCATTTGTACAGTTGTGAGAATAGCATGTAAGGAGATGCTTCTCTTCATATTTTACTAAATTTTCTGGCTTGCAGACTGGAAATCTGCCTGTGGAAGTGAGTGAAGAGGATGAAGTTCCCTCCCCTAGAAGGCTATGGAAAACTTAAGTGACAAAGAAAGTAACTGGTCTGAGTGTCTGCTGCTGGGCTTTCTGTGCTGCTGTTACGTCTTTTGGGAGGATGAGGTTAGAGCTTTGCTGCTGCTACTGGTTGACACATGGCTCTTTGGTGGTTTGGGGGGGGGGGGCAGGTAGGAGAGGAGGGCTCTTCATCCCTCTCCATTCCTGTGTTTCTAGAGCCTACCCTGTCACTCCACCCTGGGATGGCAAAGGCCCCAGCCAGCCCACAGCTTCACAGTTGTCACGCTGCAGAGAAACTGCTGCCCGCAGCACAAGCTTAGTGGATGGGGAGATGAGCTGTTGCCTTTGGAGAGAGCTGCTCCTGAGGGAGCCAGGTTCCATATGGAACGTGTTTCAGTGGCATATGCCATTAATCCTGCATGCTGAATTATTCAGCAGTTCAGAATAATGAATCATTGAACAAAACCTGGCATTACGCAGCTCTGTAGTCCTGGTGCAGCAAACCCTTCCAATGTTCCCTGAGTGGGAGCACTGCAGCTTAGTGGGTGACTTTGCCAGAGCCATGATCCTGGGGAACTGTCTTTTGGGCTGTTTCTTGTGGTTCCATGAGCAGCACCTTCTCACAGCACATAAAACTTGAGGCTCAGTCAGCTGAGCAGCTCTGGCTCAATCTGCTCTTTGCCACAAAAAGTAGAGCTGCAGCATCTCCCGGGGAGCAGCAAAAGGGTCATACCCCTGAAAAAGCCCTTTCTCTAGTGCTGGACTTGTAGCAGTGAGGAGTACAAAATGTTTTGTTAACTGGTTTAAATCACTTTCAATAGAACTGTGCTGATTTCCATCTGTTATGGATCTGGCCCTTTATCTCCACTGATATTCTGCAAAGTGAAAACGGTTGTGCCCATCTTTGACAGCCTAAGAGGAATTTTTGTAGAAAAGACTGTTTATGATACTGAATTTTAAGAATGCATGACTCTAAGCTAGCAGGATATCTTAATTATTATGATCATTTAAAATTTCTGTAGCTGTAGTGCTCATGAGCTCAGTTTGGAATTAGCTTCTTAACCCAAGCTCTGGCATGACAGGCATGGCTCTGTACAGACTGTTACCAGGAATCTTTCTTGAGGGCTTAGAGGTGTAATGACAAGATGGATGAGGAGGGAGGGAAGCCCTGGCTGCAGGGTTCCCTCCTGTGCCTCTGGAGTCAAGCTGCCTCCCCAGGCTCCTTCACCAACTGTAAAATACAGATGTCCTCCTGGGAGGCAGGCGGGGCGGGTGGTGGTGGTGCCTGAGGAGCAGTGATTCGACAAATAAAAGGCAGACCTGAACTGCGTGCTGGGCTTTGCATACCACAGCAATAGTTCAGTGTAAAAACCCAGCTACATTAACATGCAAATAGAGGGTTTCTGGCAGCCCACTGACCAGGCTGTGTGCAGCTGGGTAATATTATCCTACATGTGTAAAAACTATAATCTGGGTGCCTCGGAGGAGAATTACCATCCACTTGTCCTCAAATCACAGCCTCAGTGGGTCTGCTGACAACTGTACCTTAGCAAAGCTAAACATGACATGCCCACACATTTGTCTGTCCTCTTTTTCTCTATTCTGCTCCCATCGCTCTTTGGCACTGGGACGACTCGCAGGGCTGTGAGTGGGCGGCAGGTGAGGAGCCTGGGGATGCTGGTCCTGTGCGCACCCAGGACGCGCACACGCCAGCCTGCACCCAGGAGCTGCGTGTGCACGGGGGGCTGTTCCTGGTTTTGCTTCATACATACGTGACCAAAAGAGTTGAAGTTAAATGGTCAGGGGCATGGATTAAATTTAGATCTTTACCCAAGTGAAAAGTTCAAGTAATCTCAGAATGTGGTATGATCAAAAGCAGTAAACATCTCTGCTGCTTCATAGGAGAGTAGACAAAAATGAATCTCCTAAACTCTGTTTACAGCTCAGCAATGCACTGTGTTTTCTGTTAATATTAGATGGGCTAACTTTCCAGCAAAAATGAAATCAACTTGGATTAGGCTAAAAGTTGACCTCAAATGTGTGAAATTTCTTACAGGTCAAACTATTTGACTTTGGAAAAGTTAATTTTTAACTAGTAATTTAATTTTGGCATTTTTATAACAAGATTTTCCATTTCAGAAATAGATATATTTTAGTATTTTTATATTTTTCCCTTTAATTTCAGTGGGATTTAAAAATTAATGTTTAAAAATAAAATTCTGCTTCACATCAGTCCTGTTGACTTCCAAATACTTTAGCTCAACTCTCCAAAACATCCATTGTTTATCTAACTTATTTCTGAACACCAGATTTGGTCAGTGTAAGAAAAGTCAGAGCTCTCTGGGGTGCTTGAATCAAAATATAAATAATGCTTGAAAATGTTAAGGACCAACCCTCCTTGAACTTCTTGGGATGGATGCTTTTGCAGAATGTTAACAGGTCTCATCAACCATCCAAATCCCTGACCCTGGAGTCAAGAGGCATGTATGAAATGGGGAGAAAAAAACCCCCAGAGAATGTAGGGCTACAGTTCCTAACAACTGACAAAATAAGTTTAAGTCCCAGTGCAACCCATTTAATGAGGAAGTGAGCTAAAATACATTGCGGCTGAATTGCTGACTTTGTCTGATGTTGTTCCCACAGAGCTCATTAAACCTTTTTATGTAACATTGCTGCAGCCACACTTTCCAAAAGCTTTCCTCGTTGTGCATTTCAGTTGTTTTCATGTATTTTAATAATTCTTCTTTTTGTCCTTTCAATTTAAAAAGGAAAAATCATGGTTCAACAACCTAAATAGCTTAATAGGGGCAAGTGAAATATTTCTCGTGAAGACTGGCTCTGGTGTTTCATCGTTTAGCAGTGCAAATTTGTCTTGGAAAGAAAAAATACTGTTTGTTCCCGGCTTTGAGAAACTGAGCAATAAGGAGCACTGCCCAATGAAAATCGTGAGCCCCAAATTCCCCAGCAAGTCAATAAAAGCAGCCACAGCCTCTTTGTTGAAAACTACTGGCTTTCGCTTTGGACTACTGCATGGGAAACCTATGGCTATAGCTCTTCAGGAGGGATTTTGAAAGCAACAGTTACTCCAATGTAGTGTTAGTGCATGATGCCCCCCAAAAGGCTGGAGGTGGAGCGGGTGCGATGTCGGATGCTGGGCTGCTCTGCCAGGACGCCAGCGTGGGCAGCTCTGCTGCCTTTAACACCTCTGATAGCACTTCTGTGCTATCGACGGAGGTTGGGACTAGCACACAGTTTCTTAATCACTTTCTGGCAAACACTGTTAAGCCTCATTAATGCAAATTAACAGATGATCTATTTTTCCAGAGTCTCAGTCCCATCACAGGAACTTACATTATACAGCAACTTTAGAAAAATCAATTTTTAGTCCTTACTACTAATTGATTTATGGCTTTTTCTGCTTGGAGCTGATGGGGCCCACTCAGCCCTGAACAGCCAAGTTGCACGCTCCTCCTCGCTGCCTTGTCCACTGCTGGGGCGGGAGGTGAAACTCTGATGTTAGGAGTGTGTCTGTAAAACAAACAAACAAAAAAATCAGTCTTGAGGTTTCTTTCTGAAAAGACATGTAAAGCCTTATGCACAGAAGTTAAGTATTTGTAGTGACCATTTTTGAGTGCTTTGAAGTGTTACGGTAAAAACGTGCACGTTACAGTGAGTGACTTGGTTCCACCCCAGCATCGCCGTCAGCCGCTGTGGAGGGGCTGAACTTTGCGGCGGACCTGAAGGGCTCTGTTAAAGGTTGCTGCCCGTGGTGAGTGCTAGAGCTACAGATAATCACAGGGATTAGATCTGGCAGTCAAATGCAGGGTATACATGCCTCTCTCTGAGGTAGATAAGGAGAAGTGTCGTGGGCATGTAAGAACAACCTTTGTCTGAATCTGACCTTCCTCCCTTTGTTGGGACAGAACCCAAGACACCCCGGAGCGCTCGGTCTGCTAGGTTCAGCCAACCTGCTGCTGACAGTAGGCAAACATCAGCAGCTCTGTTCAGGTGCAGGCAGCTGAGGCGTGTGTGGGGACTGATGGATTGCAGGACACTTTGAAAACCTGACTGGGTCTGGTTGGGCTGTAGCTTGGGTTGAATTTGGGTGTTAGCAAGGGTTTCTGCTCTTAAAATCGAAAGATTATTGAATATCATGGTGAGATGTACCCTGTTGGTCTCAGGGGTAGCCGCAGAAGAGTGCTGAGGCCGATGATGCAAGAGCAGAGGGGATGAACTACACACGGAAAGCCGCAGCAGAGTGAGGGCTTCTGCCTTCCTGCTCCCTGATGCCTCATGGTTATCTCAGGGACAAGAATACTAAAGGGGGGGGGGGGCCTGGAAATCATAATCACTTCACTTTAAAATGGCATGGTCTCCTGGGCTCTGACCAAGTAATTACGTTTCAAACTTGAAATGAAATGTCTTTCTTGAAATGAGAATTTAAATGAATTAGCTGCATCTATCAGCAGGCGCTTAAGGGGCTATTTTAATTTAAAAGCTAGGTATAATCCTGGCTTGGCACATACAGCTTAATTACAGTCAGTTTTAACAATAAACAAAAACACAAGGGGAGAGCAGAGCCTGGCCTAGGCAGCTCTGGGATTTAAAATTTTTTACAAGTATTGAAATTGCTCTCTAATTAATTTACTCTAACCTAATGGTATGCCTGTTGAACAAAGTCAGTTGGCTTGATCCCTTAGCTGAATTGTCATTTAACATTTACATTTGAGACATGAGTTCAGCCTGCAAGGCTGTACTGAGCTCTCTGCTCTCGGAGGCTGTCCCGGCTGTCTCTGGGGCGTGCAGCTTGGCTTTCCCTAGGCGAGAGGCGGCCGGGGATGGCGGTGCTCTGGGAGCACTGGGCAGGATGGCTGGATGGGGTCTGGCTCTGGGAACAGCTCCTTGCCAGCGCTGTCAGGCTGGCTGGAGTGACTGCGGTAGTGGGAGTCCACATAAAATAACTGTATTGGAATATAGTAAATGCTTTTATATGTACTGCATCCCTAAAGGAAAGGGATGACGATTATACTGCTAGTGAAAAAGTCATAGGAATGCAATTTCATTTTTCTACAACTAATAGGAAATTGTTGGAGAAATACAATGGAACCTCCTGAAGAGGAAGCAAACTCTTAGCTGATCGTGAAGTTGTATGTCAATAAGCCTGCTAATTTTGCATCCAATATTTATTTAGCAGCCAAAAATGTTTTTGTCATATTTTGAAAACCACATCATTAGCTCTGTTATTTGTCCGATTAACATAGTTCATCATGCATTGGAGTTCGCCAGTCATCGCGGAGTTAGAGCATAGCTTAGAGCATGGACTGTGATGTGAAGACAGATGTGTATCTCAGGCCTGATTATAAGTTGTAGCTGGCAAAACAGGGAGTGATTTAATGAAGTTTTGATACAGCTCATCAGATACTGAAATGGGAAGATGCAATATTAATTTAGAAACACATTATCATTTCAATTGTAGTCATTCTGAAGAGTATTAATAACGGGAGCTTGTGGCAGTTTGGAAAGATGATGTATTATTCTAAAGGCAAAAATATTCTTCAGAATTATGTTTCATTTGACACCTAAACATCTAGCATATTCCTATTATCACTGTGTAATCAATTTTTTGCTGTCTTCCATGCTTACAAAACATAATCACTTTAGGCATTTCACACGCTGTACTGGAGGCTTCTGAAGTGGTAGGCAGGACAAGCTTAAAACACTAGGTTGACAACTTTTATCTTTTAATCCTCAATTCTTTTGTGGATTTAACTGACTTGAAATTCCATGTGACAGCAGGACCTCCTTTTGCTGTCACAGTAAAAGAAAGATGCAAATGTCATCTAAAACTTGCTCCACCTGTGTCAGATGGTGACATTTAATACAGCTGGTACTGACCATCATTACTTCTGAAAGCTTTAATCCTTTCACACTGAAGTTAGTGTGCCCTGGGAAAAATGAGTGGCATCCTGTTCTGCTTAAACAGCAGTGTAATTCTCAGCTAACATTAGAGTAGTATCTCTGTTGCTGAAGATAGAAAGCAAATATCCTGATTTTTTTATGACCTCAGGTGCAATTGAATAGAAAATTTGATGTTGGGTTCAAGAATTGAACAAACTTTAATTGATATTTGGTGATTGTATGAAGCCACAGTCCTTCTTACCATGACACTTGCTCAGGTTGTAGCTGCACTAAGTGCACAGCCTGAATTCCTCATGTTGTGTAAGCAGTAAGTTTAGCCTCTGAAGAGCAGTGAGTAGCTGGCAGGAAGGGATGTGCTTTCTCTTAAAAAGGGTATTTGGGGATGTCCCTGCTGCTGAGTCTGTTCCTGTAGGACTTCCCATTCCTCAGTCTTCTGAGATGAGCCAGAAATGACTGTTCTAGAAAACAGGCTTACACGCCCTGAACTATGCGTTGTATGGTTGAAGCATGGAAACAAATGTTTAAATGGATTCCTGATCTGTCAGGAGCAGAAGTCCTGTAATCCTGCATTTGAATTTTCAAATCCCCCAGTGATGTGGGTATGTGACAAGTCCACTGGTGTCCTCTGTTCCTCCTCCCTCTCCTACCCATCCACGAGTAGCAGCTCCTGAGCCTGTGAAGGACCTGGGGGGTTCGCGGATGCCTTGGGGATGTAAGCAAGGCGTAGCTGCATCCTGTTCGTGCTCTGCTAAAACAGGCAGGCTCCCTCTGAAACCACTGCTCAGAACTTGAGCAAGCTCCAGCCTGAACAGCCACTTAATTAACATAGTCTCCTGGCAATGGTGCGCAAGCAAATTTCCTATCTAAAAGCAGAATCAAGGCAATATTTTGTATCTATTTTTAGTCACATCCATTTAGTCTGTAGATACTTGAAATCCTCAAACAGGCTGACTGCCCGGCAGCTCCTTCCTGACGCTTTACAGTGCATTCTAGCCGGCTGCACTCCTGTGCCGTGTCACCAAGATGCAAAGCCAGATCCTGGATGGTCCCTGGGCTGACCCGGTGAGGGGGGCTCAGGGAAACGCTCTCTGTGGCTGCAGCAGCTCTCCCCCAGCAGGATCTGCACTCTTGGGGCAACCAGGAGCTCTCAGATGGCTACAGCGAGTATCAAACCCAGATGTTTTCTTCTGTTTCCAGCCCAGTCCTGAAGATATCTTTCTGGCAGTGTCCCAGGCAGTTTTTGTAGGCTTTCACTCTGTCTCTGGACTTGAGCTATCCTGCATGACTTTAATAAACCCATTATTAGTACCTAGTTGGATTCTTGGCAGATCTGCTGGGCTCCAGCTGTTCAGATTGCCATGCTTTCCATAATTCCCTGACACAGGCAGCAAAACAACCTTGGCTGGTTTCTTCCAGTCTGTGGGACCTGTCATTTTCCCAAGAGGGCTTACAGAGCCTGCGGATTTTTTTGGCAAAACACAGTGCTGGTGAGGACAGGTGATCGATGAACAGTGTTTCTTCAAGTGTGCAAGTGGAAGTGAATCATCCTAGCAGTGAGTGGACAGCTCTATGTGATGCAGATCCCTGTTTGTTCAGCGGCATACTCGGTTTTAGAAACAAGGTGTTTTCTGGACACTGTCTCCCTAGGGAATATGCTGGAATAGAATTGAGCTTTTCTTAGGGAAGTGTGAGCCTTATCCTGCAAGCAGGATTAGTCCTTACTGACACTGGAGTTCTTGGTGGCCCTATATAAGTACCATCTAGTGACTGGTATTTCTGAGAACGTCACTGTCATGGCTCAGCTTTACTACTTTCCCCAGCAACTGGCATAGCGGGCACTGGTGATGTCAGGCATTTGGGCTCCATCAAAATACAGGCATTTAAAATATCTGTCAGTCTGTCCTCAGTTCTAAGTGCTTGTGAGGGACAGTGTCACCTCTGGTGGTTGGGATGCTTTGGTTTTGAGGTAAGAAACAAGTCAAGATGCAAGCATGGCTGGAAGATCTTACCCTGCCTGTCCTAAGTGTAAATAAGAAAATTTTGTTGGTTTTATGCAAAAGTTCAGAGGAAACAGCTAGAGATGTATGTCCTTGCTGCTACCATCTCATTGAATGAGAAGAGATCAGTCAGTTAACGATGGCCAGATGCTCTGACAGCTGCCAGCAGACACCTCATCCTTCCCTTTGTGGTGTATTTTCATCATGAACAAGAAGTTTACCCTTTGCGTGTATACATGTAAAAAATAACCAAGGACAAGCACAGACAAATCTGCCACTAAAAATAAAATAAAATTCTAATTTGAGGAAATATTTCTGTAAAGTAGATAGTTGGAAAAATCACTTCCTCAGTAATTCCTTTGCTTGGTCCCAAACCCGGGTGTAAAAGTGTGCTCAAATCTCAGCTTTTACAGCAGTTTTCCCTTCTGGGGAACATGTATAGCTGTCCTGAGTTATGCTTTGGCCTTTACTGGTATTTCAAATCTCTTGTATATTTGGCTGCCCAGAGTGGAAATACTGGAGCCTGACATGCTGCAGTGGCCAGTTATGTGGCATCTTGGCTTGTGGCATGTTCTCATTCAATAAAATCTATGGAAATAAGTCCTTGTGCTAGACTGCTAGTTTCACAATAATTTAAATCAACAAAGGCCTTAGCTGCCTCGGCGGTGCTCACTGCTCTTGCCATGTGATGGGTAAAGATAAAGAACGAGGCTGTATTTTACTCTTCAGGCTTTGCCATTGGCAAATGCTTCTAAATGTGTTCTGTGAATTTATGATGCTGGTGGCAGACTTCCATGGCAATCCTTGTAATTAATCACTCAGTTTAACAATGAGGAACATTTCATTGGTCTGATTAGCACCAGGTGAAGTGATTAGCACAATTAATCAGGTGCAGGAAAGGACTGGGGTGAATTCAGGCAGAAAAACTTTTGTTTGAAAACTGAGTGTTTCCTGTTCCTAGGTGTGAAAACAGCCTCAGTCGTGGTGGGCTCGGTATGCCGCAACAGAGCTGCGTGGCTGAGCTGCTGGCTGTCCTCTGTGCCAGCTGGCGCAGGGGTCCCAGTGCACAAGGGGACAAGGTTTGAATAAAGGGGATCTGTAACAAAGATCCCAATGTTAAAGCAGGTCCATCACTTCTGGAATCAGAGATGGCCGAGTGACTCACATGAGTTACAAGTATCTGTGTTTGCACATACCCATGGGGAAACCACAGAAGGTTTCACAAGTCCCAAAATACTTCCTAAAAATGTATCTTTAAAGATATTTTTCCTATTTTGCTTTATATTGGCTTTCAACTGCCTCCTGTTTGACTAGGAAAACTCTAAATTCACTGCTAGTGAATATTTTACGTGGATCAATTCCTGCAGTAGTTCTGAACAACCCTAAAGCAGCTGGTTGTACCAGTCACTTCGGTGCCAGGTTAATGTGACAGTTCCTCTCGCGTAGCTCCGCAGTCAGTACTGGAGCTTTTTGTTCTGTCCTCACCTTTGGAATTCATCCTGTAACCACGCATTGCATGCGTAGTTTTTAAATTGCAGCTTAAGGCTCATTTCTGTATCACCATACACTTATGTTTAGGATTTTGGTTCTAGTTCATTGTATTATAATTGGATAGCCTTGGGGAAATCACTGTCAGAATTGATAGGCTTCTAGCAATTTTTTTGTATCTATTGGTGAATTACCATGTACACTTTTTCAGATGTCGGTGTATTTGTACATTCCCATGGCGCTGCATTTCCTTTGGAGAAATGTACTGATAAATTAGCATCGCAAGCAATGGAAAGGGACAGATTTCTTTTAAACAAAGTGATGCGTGCAGCCTGCAGGATTGTTGAAAACAACAAATAGAACAGCTTGAAAACAATGGGAAATACCTTGAACTGTACTTCTCTTACCCTGTGCCATCGTGGAGACTTTTACATGTTCCTAAGTCTGGGTTGGGAGCAGTGGTGTCTGTCAGTGAACATCCCGAGGTACCCACAGCCCCGTCTCTGTGAAAAGCATGTGGGTGTCCTGGCTGCGATGGCCTGGGGGTGACTGTCCACAGGGATTCCCTGGTGCCTAGTGAGGGGGTTTTACCTCTGGAGGATGGAGGTGGGGGGAAGTTTTTCCTCGTTGTGCTCAGCCATGTAAGCTGTGGACACTCTAGTCTGACACCTCTTTCTGTCTGACACCTTTGGAATTTCCCAGAGGTGGTTGGGCAAGCACATACCCATGCAGAGTGTGATGGCACACGTGCTAGATGCTCAGGCTGGAGTTTCATTATTAATGCTTTCACTTAGTACTAGCAGCTACTGGTTGTTCCTGGTCCCCTCTGGGGTACGAGGGAGATGCTCCCAGGAGCAGACAGACAGCAGCTGCAGAGCTGTAGTCACCAAATTGTGGAGGAGACTCACACATGGATGGGGTGATTCATCCAGATTAAGGCAGGAAACATGTTTTCCTGGTGTGTCAGATCCATTTTATGAATCCCAAGGCAGCTGGCTCTCTCCAGCAGAGTTCAGTGAATTCTTTGCTTAAACAGTCCAGTGACGAAGGGATGTAGGAAATAGCTCTCTCCCTTTGACTGCTGAGGTGCCTTGTTTACTCAGTGTATTTGCCTTTTCCAAGGGTAAGGCCAACCATTAATTCAGTAATTTGTGGGCCCAGCAGACTCAGAAACTTTCAAAGGTTATTGCTCGCACAGCCTCGTCTCCCAATCCTCTGGGATGCGCTACGTGAAATGGTGGAAATGGTGCATGATGAGGGAATGCCCTTTGGAAAAGGTTAAGCCTGCTGCCAGTTTATCACACAGCCCTGCGAGCAGGGAAGAGGGCCGGTGGGAAATCAGAGGGAAGCAGGCATGCTCCGCTGGTGAGCATGAGCCTCGCTGGTCTGCGTTCGCCTGTGACGTGGGAGATGTATGTGCAGAATTAGGATGAGCCCTGTCTGCACAGGCAGGCTGGCCGTCCTGCTCTGCTGTGGCTGCAACCCTTCGTTTTAACTCCTTACTAATCTCTTGGCGTGATCGTGCAAAATCCCCTCCTGCAATGTGGTAGAAACTTCTCCAGCCCTCCTAAACTAGGTTTGTACTTATTTTAGTTCTGGCCTATTAGTGAATTACCACCTAATTTTTTTTTATGTTGCCAGTGGCTATGCTCACTTTCATGGGTTTTTTTCTGCAATATGCATAATTCTGCATTTGATTTTTATGCTTGTTTTGGATATTGAAGAGAAAGTGGGACACAACCATGGTCTGGACAACTGGAAGGAATGAGAACAGAAACTGATTTTTAACCATTAATAGTTTATACCATACTGTTGTAAACAAACTCCTGTGTGTGCTCTGCCTTGCTGGGATGTGCTTGTAGGTGCTGATGGGGGTTTGTTAGCCCTTTCGTTTGCGCAAGCTCCTTCGGGTGGGAGTGGGAAGCAGCCTCATGGGACTGCGTGGTTCTTTGATTCCATCTGCAAGTCAGCAAGATATTGCAGACAGCTCCGCATGTTTTCTGGCTCATTCTTTGTTGCGGCACAGAAGTTGGTAAAATATTTTTTACTACTACCATCCGCAGTGCAGTGGGGGTCAGCCTGCAGCCTGGGGGATCTCCATCCTTCCCTGCAATGAGCTTCACTTTAAAGGGCAGAACTCACAACGTGCTGCTTTATGGTGAGGCAAAGGTTTCCTTTGCAGATCATATTTATCACGTTTCACCTTAATATTTTCATTATTGCTAGCCCCAATTGCTTCAATTGTGTCAGAATTGTGAAACTGTTTTCAGTACATACTTTTGGATCATTTCTATTTGTTCCTGTTTCTGTGCAGTGAAGTTGTGCTGGGTTTTCTTTCTAACCAAGAGCACCAAGACTCTATCAGCTCACATGAGAAGGGGAACTCTAAACAGGAAAGCCAAGAATTTGCAGCCTCATAAATGGAAGATGAACTGGGCGCTCACTCATATTCCTTGCCCCTGGGTGAGCTGCTTCTGCAATAGGAAATCCTGCAGGTTCCTTCTCTACAGCTTGCATTGGAAGGGAGCATTCATGCAGTTTTTTCAGCTCCATTAAATAGCACAGCTGCCCAAGCAGCTAAATGGATGAGGCTAATGAACATGTGCACAAGCTTGATGGTTCAGGAGCTAAATTGCCTGGGAGCGAGCAAAACAGAATTAGGCAAGTAAAGAACCTGATTGTTTTTCAAGTGATAAAAGATTGGCATGAATTACAGGAGGCATTGGAAATTTGGAAGATATGTAGATTTAAATGGATACATTTGTTTCAATTAAATAAAGAGGAGGGAACAAAATGCCTGCTCAGAAGCATCGTAGACTGAGGTTTCCATCTGGTTTACTCTGATTCCTGGGCTAAGAATTAATGTCTCTGCATTTGGGGGTTAAGAATTTCTTTGTGGGAGAGCCCACCCAAAACAGAGCAAGGGTGGGACAGCCAGAATAAGAGTGACCAGCCAGTATTCTATAGATGTCGGCTCAGGAGCGCCAGCGGTGCAGCCAGCTCCCTGGTTGGGGATGTGTTGTAAGGCATTTCTGTGTAGATCTGACAGGAGCTGCCTTCTCCAGATGGGCTGGTGTCCAGCTTTGAAGCGGCCTTTGGTTCAGCTCAGATGCAGAGTTTGGGGAAGAGACCTGAGCACCCAGCACCGGTGTGAGGGGAGCCCGGGGCGGTACAGGGAATGTTCCTCTAACTGCAAACCCCCATGGCTGGTTACAGCCACCCTCCCGGCTCCTCACAGGTCTGGGAGAGGGGAAGGCAATCCAGAGGGGCATGGAAAACATCTCCCTTCCAATACAGTTGTTCTTCAGTGAATCTGAACCTTCCCATTTCCTATGAGGTTTAGTTTCCTCTCTATGAAGTTCTGTTTAGTTTTTAAACCAAAATTGTAATTGGAAGTTTTATTGGGTTGGTTTCCAAAGCTGGTCTTGCTTTTTTTGATTACGAGGATTCTTCCTGCAGCCTTTGGAAAACACAATATTTCTGTGAAGGTTTTGGAAAGTATCTCAAAGCAAATTTTGATGAAATCTCTAAGAATTGAAACATGTGAAAAGTGTGCAGTTACAGGCATTCTCCCCAAAGTAATCTATTGTTATGAAAAACGCGGATATGTTCATTTACACCCGTTGCCCTCGGGCATAGAGCTCTCCTGGGGGGAAGGACACTGCCACTGCTTCTGACAGACAGCCAACAGAGACTAACCCCAAATTTCCCATCCTAAAGCTCCTGATGATTCCCGTCAGCCCCAGTCCCGTGACGATTGCCTCGCAGAATGTAAATGCATGGCTTTCACAGCCCCAGTGCCCTTTAGAAAAATCTACTGTCAAGTTCATACAACTGCTGCTTGGTAGCTTCCTTCCCATTCAGGTCTCAAGATTACCGTGGCACTGATTGAACAGGAGATTCATGGAGGGAAATTAAGCCTCCAGAAGATACAATAATTTAAATAATTGGCAATTTTTTGTGTATGTGAGAACATGAGAAATACAGAGTGTTCATTCAGCGTAAATTCCTCCAGGACCGCGTTACAGAAGCAGATGAATTCTTATGAAACAAAGATTCTATTTTCATGCAAATATCCCTCAGCAATAAAATACCCAGGGAATAAAAATGACAGGAAAATGTATGATGTACAAGCAGAACTGTTTCCAAAGCAGTGTATTTTCCACGACGCCTCAATAGCTCTTTATTCCGTAGGCCATGTTAGCAACAACGTGCAGCGCAGGATCAGGCTTTGCATGGGCAGCGTGATGGAGAAAGCGACTGATTCTGCTGCTCACGCTGCTTTTTAACTGCAATTTCTGTGCAGAAGGGGTCTTCTCCAGTCACGTATTGAGACAAGGAAAAGTTGTCCCCTTATGCAAGATAGGAGGAGAGAATGGCTCTTGGGGAGCCCCTGGAAGGAGGCCAAAAGCCCCCATCCCAGTTTAGAGTGTTGTCAAAATCCAAAGTGTTTGAGATTCACGTATAGTTGCCCTTTGGGGCCGCAGTACAAGTGCAGGCATAGGCTCTGCTTCAGAAAGCTCTACCCTGCTACTTAAGACCACGAAGAGGGACAATAGCTCCTGTGTGTCGTACGTGTTTAGCACTGACAGGGACAATCCTTTGGCAGCAGTAATTAATCAGAAGGACTACAACTCTCTCTCCCCACTGCAGCCCCTGATACATGATAGCATGATTTCAAGGCCAGGACATTACCCCCCTCTCTTATTTTTTCCATTTTGTACATATTAATGAATATACACAGCTGCGAACGATGGGAATGCAATCCATGTTCAGCAATCTCTCTTGACTTCTTATACCGGGGGAAAATACCCTCAGTGTTTCAAGATGATCCTTTGAAGGCTGTTCCCTTCTCTCTAGGCAGCTGATAAACGGCTGGAGCGTGAAGCGTTCCCTGCTGCCTGGGCTAATGATTGCTTTCCAAATGGCATATGCACTGGGGGGCGTGGGGACGGCATGCTGTGGGAGAAGGGCAATAATCGCAGGAAACTCCATCTTACCAAGTGCTGCGAGTATATATCATTTGTATTGTAGGGAAGATGAATAGATTCTGTGGTGGGTTTTGTTTCGGTGGAAGAAGTGTTTCAGTTGCTGGTGTATTTCAAACTGTTTGGTCACCTGGGCTAAGAACCCTTGCTGGAGCAGAGGAAAGCCTGAAAGGCTGCTCCTGGCTGGTGAGGCAGGGCTTTCTGAAGCACGGCTGCATCACCCGGGATGTGAGCGGAACAAGGATTGCTGCTGCCTGGTTTCTTGCCTTTGCTCATTGCCGTGCAATGCAACCCTTTGATTAGAGTTCCTGTGGCACTGCTGTCACCGCCGTGCCATGCTTGTGCTCACCTCTTTGCCTCCCTGAAACTGGGCCAGTTTGCAGGCGTCTCCAACCTGTATGGTTTATGGTTTTGCTGCTATCTCATGCTCAGAGTCGAACTTTCAATTGAATAGATTTAAAATCCTTTTCTAGTAGGGATGCATCCCAAATGAATAGTTCTTCTGCACACAATTTTATTTTTTGGGGTGAGGAGGAGTAGTTATTTGTGGGTGTTGATTTTCCTGCTTTGCTTGCTTGAATAAATAGAACCTCTTCATATAGGTTTTATAAGAAACAGTTTGCCCTAACTTTTGCAAAGTGAAAAGTTTTTGATAGCTATAAATTTGAAGCTTTTTTTCCTTCTACTTAAAAAATTTTAAATTATTATGTCAAAGCAAAAATCTTTTCTTCAGAACTGCTTTCTGATTTTTCGAAGCTGTTAATGAATTCCCAATTCCTGTTTTGCTGAGACCAAGGTGTGAGGAATTTACTTGGAATGGCAGCCAGGGGAGGTTAGCAGGGCTAATCGTGCCGCCTGGCCCCAGTGTTTCTCTGCATGCTGTGGGTTGCATCTCTCTGTCCATTCCCCTTGGCTCCTGCTGGTCTGTCGCTCAGGCTGCTGGCTGTAATGCCAGGCTGTTGCAACGTGAATCGGGGTTTTTTTCTGCTGTATCTTGGGCCTTCCAAGCATGGTTTTAAACATTAGATGAAACTAAATTAATCAATGTATAAATTAATTACCAAAAATGACTTAGCCTCAGAGGCTGAAGCAGGGATGTGTGAGAGAGAAACCTAAATGCCAAAATTAAAATCTCGATTAAATTTTACAAATAATGGATAATTACAGGGCTTTTTTCCTTTTTTAATGTTCATATTAAATTGTAAGGAATTATTAGATATTTAACTGACATTTATCCAGATAGCCCACAGCAAGTTAGGTAGCAGTTACATGCTGTAATAAATGTCAGCATTTAAAAATTAATTGCTATGCTATCTTAACTTGCTGTGGGCTGTCTCGTTAAATATTAATGGGATGTCTAAAAATATGTTATGAGCTGAAAGGATTATTTGGATATGGGATGGCAGAGTTATAAGGCCTGGAGGGGGAAAGCTGTGTTTGAGCATCATCAGTTCACAGGGATTGCTTCCTGGCGAGGCAGCTCTCAGCAACGCGTGCCGTCTCCAACAGGAATGGGCTCTCGGAGAGACCAAGCGTGTGCGGAGGCTGAGCCCTGGCGCTCCGGGGAGCGGGGTGCCTGGCAGCGTTCGCTCTCCGTACAAGCAGATCCTTCGGCTCCTTTGATCATGCATTAAAAGAGACCAGTCCTTGCAGGGATGGGCCAGCTTTTCAGCAAGGAAGTAGATTATTTTTTTTTTCCCCTCGGAGAAGAAACAGGAGCTGTATGGTCCCTAGAGATCCCACTGCTCTACGGAGAGCAGAGCAGTTTCCACCCAGCCGTAGCCCTGGCCCAGATTCTGCAGCTACTGTGGCTTTGGTGAATGCAGGCAATGGGATTCTGAGGAAGGAAAGACCAAAAAATAGAAGTTAAGACCTGGTTCTGCCTGTTGTACCCTCTGCATATAAATCTTTGAGGCCTTGGGAAGAAAACTAAACATCACAAGTGTCCCCGAGTGCTGTTTCACATCTCTCGTGCACCTCCATCTCCAGGGTGGGGCCCACCCTTGTGCTCAGGCTGAGGAGGGGGGGGTGGTGGTTTGAGCACAGCCCCTGCTGCTCCCTTCCATGTGGAGAAAATACGTAAAGGGGTAAAGATGAGCTAGGGAGGAGGGAGCTCCTGTCTGACATGAGTATTTATTATTTATTTTTAGCAAAATGTGCTAAGTGCTTTGCGGAAAATACACATCTAAGCGTGCTAGATGTTTAAAAAGCAGTGCAAGCACTGGGACGGAAGTCTTTTGCAGCTCAGTGATAAAAACCGAAGGGATATTTTTGTTCTAACTCAATCTCCCCCCATGAATAATGCATGCTGGTCTCCCAGAAACACGGGGTGATCAGAAATATACTGTGTCCATGACAAACACAGTGCACATTACTGTAATAGAGCTTAAAGACCATTCCCATTGACTCTTAATATTTAAGGCTAAGAAATGTGCAATGTGTTTTCCCAGACAACCACCACTTTAAGTCTAATGCTTCACTGTTCCCCACACACTAATAATGTGTTTAGAGTGAGCAAGAGCTTTTGCACTTAGAGGAAAGGATGTGCGATCTGACTGTGGGATGGGTTATTCCTGTGGCTGAAACCTTTGGAGCAAGCACAGATGCCTCGCAGGGTTTCCCTGGTGAACTCCTCTGCAGCAGCGTCGCTGACATGGCCAGTTAACTCTGCAGCCGAGGAAATCCCTGAGCCCCCCACCTCAGCCAGGCAGATGCTGTGGGGATCTCTCCCCAGAAGAGGACCCGTGCGTGTCCCTGGTGCTGGCGGCTGCAGGGCAGATGCCACAAACCAGGCAGGGCAAGCTTAGGGGCTACATCAGTCTCCTGTGCCTCCATTCTGCATGTCTTGTTTTTGTAGCCTCTGAGGCAAAATACACCGTGATGTGGATTTTCAGTCAGCTGAAGTGTGTGAATCAGACCTGCAAGCATTTTTGAGAGGTGCCGTCTCTGAAATAGAAATGGTGGGATTGCCGCAGAAATACCTGCGTGAATCCTCTGCCTGCCTTGTGCAGGAGGGGACGGCGCGTTTCCTCCCGCACAATTTCTGTCCTTTTCAGCCTTGATCTGTTCCCAATATGCTCCGTAATACCCATGTGAAGCAGAATATTCTCTGTAAACACTGAGCCTGGTGTGATGCTTGTCCAGCAGGCTGACTTTTCGATTCAACAGAAAATGACAGAGAATTGAATTTAAGATGCTTTGGAGGAATTTCCCCTTCCTTTCCCCTAAGCAGACCAAGGAATGCGATTTCATTCATCATGTACTCAGTTCAAAGCACCATTTACTGCTGAAGGATTGAGCAAATATAATTTAAGGTTCCACTGTGCATGTGACAGATTTAATTAGTGTACATGGGAGCTCAAAGTTGTTCAGAAAGTATTTGTTTGCATAAAAATAGGCTATGTCTGCAATTTAAACTGGAATAAAGTACTGCAGTTATGAAGAATTTAATGAGTTGTTGCGTAATGTTCTTTATAAACACCATCCTAGATGGGAAATTGTATTAGGAAATAAAAACTGGATTAGTAAATGCAACCAAATCCAGCCTTCCATACCCTCTTGCTTACAGGGGCTGTAATTCGTTGTTAATGCCATTCAGTTAATCTGAATGGGAATTGTGTGTCTGCAGCGGCTGTCCGAGGAGCTGGGGTGGAAATCCCTCATGCTGCTTATCTCGTCTCTGGGTTAGCTGGAGCGTGGCTGCCGTAGCCGGGCTGGGACACAGCGGCGTGGCTCTGGGACAGGCAGCCGAGGCACCAGCTCGCGTGTGCGCTGCGGGGTCATGGCTGGCTCCTTCAGCTCCGCGTTCACGTGGCTTTCTGGGAAAATCCTTGCAGATAACCTGTTCTCTTACGGTGTCTAGAGAGTTTCTCCTAAAGCACTGCAAGTTTTTGTGCAGAATTGTCAGAAAATTATTGATCTGTCAGCTGAGAGGCTGATACAAAGAGAGAAGCTCTGTTTTTGGTGTTGTCTTGTAGAAGTCTGTTTACCACAATCAGGCATTGTATGTTAATTGTAAAACTGCTGGCAGCCTGCTTATGGCATGACAGTGAAGCTGGTGAGGATTCAGGGTGGTGTGAAATGTGATGATGCAGCACAGATTTATCTGAGGAGAAGAGAAGAAGGCTCATGAGGCAATGATCCAGCTGCTGACTACGTGGGGGGATCAGAGGATTCATGAGCAAATCTCGGCACTGATGTTCATAGAAAGGTGTGTGTGTAAGGAACGAGCAATACTCTGCATCTCCTCAAGTACGGTAACCTTCAGGTAGTGATGGAAGCTAATCCGATTTAGCAGGCAGATGGTTCTGTCTCTTCTCTCTCTCTGGGTTTCTGCTCTCCTGTACGGCAGGTCAGGAGCTCAGCTCCGTGTCCAGCGGTACTTCGGCAGCAAGCGGTTCCGAGGGTCACCCTGCTCTGCATGGGGTGTAGGGACGCCCCTGAGCTGAGACAGGTCACTTTGCATTAAAGGGCACGTAAGCCATCCAGTGCTGAGCATCCACACTCGGGGAAAGTCTTATACGGTCCAAAGCAGAAAAACAAAAGGTGAGATAAAGGAAGGATTCTTCTCCTTTCCTCTTTAGTGCTGCACAGAGCACAACCAGCCTGAGCTGGCCCTGCATGCTGGGCTGCAAACCCCTCTCTGGGAACATGGAGTTCCTAAAGATGACTATGCCTAGTGTCACTGTACGTTTGTTCCTGGTGCAACATAAATTGTAAGAATTATGTTCCTTATTCCTTCAACAAACATACTGGTTATTTATTAAGCCTAGAGCATTGTGCATTATTTTGTTTTTTTCATCTGCTGTCCAGCAGTCCAAGGGTGCTGTTTCAGAGCTGTTAGAGCTAGTGGCTGGCATGGGAGGAAGCACCATTCAAACAAATAACATATTTAATTAGCTTTCTCTTTTGTAGGCAGGCTGGGGAGGTGGGTCCTATTGCAATAAACTTGTTTCAATAGAATCTCCTTCTTATGCTTCTCATATAAAACCCAGTAACTTACACACCACCGAGCTGCAGTTACAACCTTGTGGGAGTGAACTCTGTCATTTCCTACTTGGGAACTTCAGTTGTTACCTAGTACCTCTGGAGGTCACTATAACAAAGACAAAACAATTTCCAGTATCTGTATTTTTAAGGTTCTTATTTGGCTGTTTGCTCTCTAAGTTTTCTGTTGTTGCAGCACATACATGTGTGAAATCTGATCAATTCATGCAGATGTTTTAATTGATTTCTGCATGGGAGGGTCTTGATCCTTCAGCCCATTCTTCTTGTTAACTCCAGTAATCACCACCTATTGTGCCTGCCCAGTTTGAAGATTTTCCCACTGGTCAGAAATGGAAGATGGCACTTCACATCCTGCCCTTAACGGTTTAACGTATGCTAAGCTGTGTGACACCCCTAAAAGCTCTGATCTTTCCCTGGAGGTTTTGATATAATTGTATTTAATGCTTTTTATACTGATGCCAGAACTGCAACATTGGTTTCTTAAGAGACATAGTTTTAAATGGGAAAAGTCTTAAGGCAAATTAACTCAAGATAGCACCTAATCGCATCTCCGATATGTAGTGTTAGCACTGAAGTATCAATTGGCCCTTGTTAATAAAGCGAAGAGGTGCTGACAAATTGCAGTGTAATTTAACAGCTGCTAATTGTCACCTTTGTAGCATGTAGTAAAGCAAGAAGGGGCCTGATTCTGTCAGCATTTAGTCTCTATTGCTTCTTTATACTGCTGAGTGGTCTGCAAGAGCTCTAATGAACAGAGGAGCAAGAGCTATCCAGCGCACATTGGCCAGATGTCAACACTGTTTTTCAAAACAGACTCAAACCTTCATTTTATTGACAGTGTTCCTTGAGCCTTGACTTCGACTTTGGCCTAATTGTATTTTGAAAGCTCCGCTTTTACCCTCAGTGGGTTGCTGTATAACAGAAGAAAATCCTAATTCATGACTGTGATGAAAACATGTTGTTCCATGAACAGCTGACTTAACAAGGCCTGCGTATTGATTCTTGTTTATAGATGTACATCATGTATTTGGATTCTCTGCTGTCTAATGAGGCATGAGCTCTGACTGGAAAAGCCTGGAGCTTTCCAAGCATCCCTCCTTCCTCTCTGTTCTTTGCCCCTAAAAGTTCTCTGGTGCTTGATAAAAGCCCAGAGGACAAGCTAACGACTTTCTTTCCATAGTACCGCTGTTACCCCTCTCCTCTACACAAACACCTCTTCTCACATAGTCATTGCGACAAAAGTTTGATATCTCTACTCTGTGCCAGATATGGCTGAAACAGGCAAGTGAATTCAAGGGTTACCAGGGGAGGAGGGAATGAAAACACTCCTGTCAGGCAGGGTGGCATTGCCCTATTCCCTAGCAGAAAAAAATTTCGCAGAAGACCTGAGCATGCCCCTGGTTACATGTGTGAGGGGCCACTGTTCCTGTGCAGCCAGACCATCTTGCAAGGCTCTGCTGACACGGCAAATGCACGAGGCTGGGATGTTTGCATTGTGCCTTTCCTACGTGTTGGAGTAAATTCTCAGTGGGATTAGACATAGAAAGGGACCTGTGTTCATGCGGATGCTTGGTTTCGTGGCTGTGGTGCTGATTTCAACGTCATTTAGTGAAGACAGGAGGTCTGTGCTAACATGGGCTGGGGTGCCAGTGCAGAGGATGGATCTGGTCTCATATTTAAAAGCATAACATGAATAATGATGAGCGACTGCTGTGGCATCTGAACTTGTGCATGAGCGAGCGTACAATATCACTGTGGCACAGAAGACTCTGGGCAGAAGGAGCATCTGTGCAGTTATCTTGGACGCATGTCCCTCCTCTCTCCCTTCCATGGCATCTCTCCCCCATGCTGGCAGGAAGTCAGGTTAGTCCAGGAGATGCTCTCTGAGTAGCAGAATGCTGCCACTCCATTCGCATAGTGACACAAAGAGGGACAGTGACAAGACCAAGGATGTGATGGGGAGATTGTGGAAAAGCCTGGAGTGCTGAATTTGGGAGAAAAATGGAAATACTACAAATAGAATTTCCATTAATGCTACTGCTTAAAACATCTTTTGTTTGAAATAAAGATGTTGGTGGAGCGATTTCCACTGGTTCTTAGTCCTTGCCAGCAGAGGTGGGTGCTCAAAAGATCTCATCAGCCATTCCACACCATATGTTGTGTCTTTTTAATCCAGCGTAGACAACTGCAGCATCAGCCAAAAAGTATTATTCTAGGGCTTTCTACAAGAAATAAGAATTTTTCATTCTGCTGATATGCAGCATGACCTTCAACTCTTAACACCCTAAAATAAAGTTTGTCTGAACTTCCCAATTGATGTAACCAGATGGCAGTATAAAGCATGAGGGTTTCTCAGGATCTGAAGCTTGGGCTCTCCAGTTGTTTATCACCTGAACGGTACAATGTCTATTCCCTGATATGTCAGGTTGTAGACACTATTTTTTGTTTGATGGCTCAGCTTGACTTTTCAATGACTAAAATTTACATCAGGGGGTTTCAATCTTCTAAGTTAGTTCTTAGCCAAACTTCAGATGCCTTTGATCTCTGCCCATGGGTTAACTGCTTTCAGGAGTCTCAAAATTGTTGGTATTGTTAAACAGACAACATATTTTTCTTTTGATTAGACACCGAGGCTAGCACAACTGTCTGCTTTTCAGAGTTATCTGAGCAGCTTTTCAAGTGCTGGAAGTTTACCCTTGAATATGACAGGTATAAAACATGTTTTCTGTGTCTGTGTATCTTTCAGTCAAGTGATTGATCTGCTACATTAGTGCAAGCTTCAGCTTTGTCACCCTGGCACTTCCAGGCTGAGCTATATGCTCTGCAAGGGGAGACGACCGACTATGAGATCACCAAGGACGCTCCTAGGATGGAGTAATCGCCAATAGAAACCTTTGTCATTTGCACATATATGAATTTGGTTTGTATAGTAATAAGCACAACGTGTTGATAACAGAAATTGTTTTCAAGGACCACCACAGAGGAAATACTCTTGCAGTTTGCAACCTGAGTCATGTCACCCAGCATCTTCTCTTCAATGTGTATTAACTCTTCGGAGGTGTTATCAATCAGCTGGTTAAAAACCTCGGCTAATATTATTTCAACAGATCTGTAAGGACATACAGCAAATACATGAGGAATGTGATATGAGCTGTGTTTTGTAATTTTTCCTTGAATTAATTTTTGAAAATGCATGCAAAAATGATGAAGATACGTTGCAGAAGTAGGACAGAGCATGGCATGTTCATTCATTTTATTCAGGATAGTGATAATTCCTGGTGATAGTGGACAGGAGAGCAAGGCCCTATCAACCGGCCCCAATAAGGTGTTAAGTGTCATTTCTCCTGCACAGATGTTCCTTCCAGAATAGATGTGGGCAGGAGACAACGTTGGGAGACACCCTGATGCTGCCTCCTGCTTTGGTGTTTTGTGGAAGAGCTGCTGAAGGAGCTGCAGGTTCTCAGGGCTAGGAAAATGCTCTCTTCTCTTCTGGCGCAGAAGTAAAATCGGGGTAACCCCGTTGGGTTTCCCCTCCTGGGCAGCGAGAGGCGAGGAGGCTGAGTGCTGGTCCCCGCTCTGCGTGGGGTGCGCTCCTGGCTCCCGGCTGAGTCCACGTCTGTGTGCGATTGCATTTTTGCCTAAAGAGGGAATTAGCAAGATATGAATTGGCTTTGCAGATCAAGCAATTGGTGTGGAATTTCCCACGCCGTGGTTGTGCCACGCGGCACATTTGGGGCAGCATGCCGAGTTGTGCACCGGAACAAATTGATCTGCGGTTTTCTTCAAAGAATCAGTTCTGTGTCTCAAGCTTTATGCTACTTCTTGTTCTCCCAAATACGGAAAGTAACTACTGTTAGTTCCAGTATTTGGTTAGTAATCTAATCTACTGACTTTCAAGGCTTTAATCAGCCCTAAGAATAGAGTAACCTCCTTTAGTAAGAATAGTAAACAGCACACATTCAGTGTGGGGAGATTATCTCCCTTGTTTTGCCTTGCAGTCATTACATGCAAAAAAGAAGTAAAAAACCCTCAATAAGAGTTAAACAATAGTCTTAACACCTGCAAAGTTAAAAAATGGTAAATAGCAATTATAATGTAACAAGGACGTTTTTACTGTGGCAATTGAAAATGACTTATTTGGAAACGAACATCTAAAGAGAAACAAAACTTCCTGTGTAGTAATGGAAACAGAATTTTATAGAAAAGACAGCTCTGTCTGTAACCTTGATGAACTAGGCAGAAGCAGATGCAGTGCATCCTTCCCTTACTGTCTCGCTAATGGGGTGCCTGGTCTCCGTGTGACTGTAACATTAATTCGGGATTTGGGACCTCTTTTCTCTAAGTCTTCTGGTGCCACGGCAGCAGGAGGCATCGATCTACTGGGAACGCGGCAGAGCATGAATTGCCAGACAAAGGTGGGGAAGAAAGGTATCTTGGAAGTTTGAATGGCAGCTGTCAAGTGTGTAACTGAGACCAATCTCTGTTTAATTTGCCTCAAGAGATGAGAAATTCCTTGGTGACATTTAGTTATGTCTCCGAAGGTGGTAGAGGTTAGGTTTTTTGGAGACCACTTCTCTGAAGCGCCGTAGGATAAGTATTGAATCCCAAGAGACTCTGGGCATCTTGTTGAAATACCAAGGAGAGAAAAGTAGAAAGACATAAAAAGGTCCTTAGAAAAATTTAAGAAAGTGGCATTTAGCAAGTGTAACAGGCTTGTGTCAGATGAAATGTTAGCCTTTACACTAATTGTTGCATGTAAAGATCACCAGGAATGTTTTTTAGAGGCTGTCTCAGTGAAATGTTGCCACTCTCATTTGTCAACAAACTTCACTAAGGGGCTATTCATTGAGTAAAATACAGGATGCAACACATCCCTCCTATATTGCAAGATCGCTAGAGTAAATGAATTGTTTGCAATTCCTATTATAATTTTAAAAACTAATAGGTATCTCCCAAATTAATTGCCAGAAGTGCTCATGGGGAGAAACCTCTGGAGAAAGCAGCATTGCCTCCATTAGTGATTGTGTGTGGTGTTTCCAGAAGCACAGAAGCAGAGGGATTTCCCCGACAAAGCTCTGCCGCGTGGTGCTGTCGTCGACTGCCTCTCGCTGAGCCAGTGGAACCGGCTGACTTGCAGATCTGTGCGTTAGGAGAGGGCATCTTAATTAGCAGCTCACCCCAGTCAATGGGGTGCCGAAGGTGTGTGCGGACCTGTAGTGTGCGCTGCGTTGAGCCAGGACTCTGCCCGAGGGGCCACGGTTCCTCCCGCTCGGCTCCTAACCTTCTCCTGAAACAGCGAGAAGCTGGAAGTTGCCTATAGCGGAGGTTTGGTTGTTCCTGGGTTTTGTTTGCTTGCTTTCAGAATAACCTGGCTGTTGAACTTTGGGCAGCTGTTTGGGAAAAAACCAAACAGGTACTAAAAGAAATTTAGGTTTTTTAAATTAAATTTTAGTGTAACCCCCCCCTCCCCACACATGGAGTTGGGGCTTTCTGTCACGGGAGGAATATTCCCGTATGGGATTATTCCCTGGCCATAATGTGCTGACTGGCTGAGAGCGAAGCTTGTTAAGAGGATTTTTCCTGAGTTCCTCCAGCTTTCCTCATTACCCCTATTTGATGCGGGCAGATCTGGTATGAAGACAAATGCATCTTCACTGCTTAGGAACTGCCAGTATCTACTGAAATAATGAATTAAATTACTGCCATGAAGCTTGTTTCCCCTTGTGATATGCACGTTTAATTATTTGACAGGTTTTGATAGAAAGTACAACACTTAACTGTCTGTATATTCATAGCATATGCTCCAATGAACTGATCTTTGTGTATTCATGCCTTATAAATGGCTTTGAATGCACCTCGAACAAGGGACTGTATTAGGCATAATAGGAGAGGTACAGCAAAAAGGAGGATGTTTCAATTGGCATCTAAAAGGCATCGGTTTCTGTATGGGATGACAGTGTGAAAGTGCCTCTTAGAATAACCCATGGAAAATGCAAGAGATGAGTTAAATGTGAACCCAGGAGGAAGGTCTTGAAGATTATGCTTGCAGCAAAAATCTGATCAATGGAGAACAGAAAGCGAAACAATGGCAAAGCCTACCAGCTAAAGTAGGTCACCAGTTAACAAGATAGTGACTCACGCAGAGAGGGAGAATTTAATTTTTAAACAGTAAATCTTGAGTTTGCTTGAAATAACATATATATATAAATTTTGCAGCTGGTCAAATAAGATAAAAATATTTCTATTATTTCATTCTGCTGTTTGCAGTTTGTATTATATTTACTTATACAATGCTTTAATAACTTTTAACATTTAAGTCTTGATTATATATGAATTCTTCATGGTGGTGTTCCTACATATCCAGCTCAGGGCTCCCATGAACCATAGCCACTTGAACAAAAGTAGTTGTTCCAGGTGGTGCAGTGATGTCTTCCTGTTTAAATCACTTCGTATGTGAGCAAATGTTTGGCCCCGGGAAGAGACGCATTGTTTTTCTGCTGGTATTGGTCTGTATCTTTCTTTGGATGCTGCACTGAAATTTGTTGGAAGTTGGTAGATTCAAGTTTTGTGTCTATTTGTAGATGTAATATACAAATATGTGTGTGCCTATGAAAAGCGCGATATATAAAACCATTGATGTATTGCCGGAGAAAGAGGCCGCCCTATCAATTTAATTGGTATATCCTTTATGTAGCTTAAAGGATGTGCAAAGTACAACTAAGGTGACGGAATTCAGATCAATGCTTTCCTAACATATTTGTTATATATGAACAGTCAATATTTTAATGCAGCGCTTTCTCCAAGAGCAGCTCTCTGTTCACTCGAACCCCAGTTAAAATCTTTCTGTGGTTATAATTAGTATTTTATCTTATTGAGTAATGGAGAAAGATCTATAAGGCATATCTTAAAATAATTTAGCAATAAACCACTGTGTAATAATAGTGTCTTTGTAATATTTTTAATAATGACACAAAGAACTTATTCTTCCTTCTCGGATGTTAACACTGGATTTCTGTTAATGAGGGAAATTCATTGCGTTTCTGTCTAGCCAGAGCCTGCACTCCTGCTCGTCCCTAACCTGAACAGCTGAGCTGTTTGCAGCTCAGGGTTTGACCATGGAAGGAAGCATTTAATAACGATGATAAACCACTCATATATGCTATCTAGCCCCACTGTTTTCTTTTGTCCGCTACACAATTTTGTTAGTGGAAAAAGATCCAATTTTCATGCCTGTAACTCTTTTCACAGAGCAAATTTTTTCTGTAGTATTATTTTAATTGTTATATCTGCTAGTTGGCAGAGGGGCTGAAACAGCCCCTCGGTCTGAAGACTTGGGCAACAAATGGGCCAGAAACACACAGGCAGGGAAGGGAAGTTACGGTCCGCACAAGGGCAGAGGAGAACACCCCGGTGCCTGTTTGTCAGGATGCGCTGTTTTAAAACTAAGTGCACTAAATGGAGGATGCTCTTCTTTTGGTCTACAGAATGATAGCTCTTGTTATTTTTTGGTCCCAAGCTGAGCTAAATTAAGCCTACATCATCCCCTCTTAACTAGAATATAAAAGGTCCACGTGAAGCTATGCACCGATTTAATCGGAATAGCTCTTCCAAGCTGTTGAATTCTAAATTGCAGCTGGTGACTAAAGGTGAAATTCTTGCTATTGTACTTAATCTTCTGCATTATCCAGACCAACTCATTCTCATGAGGTTTTTAAAAGCATCCTTGAGAGATGAGCACAAATTCTAGACAGTGAAAGGAATTCAACTAGCAGTAAAATGTTTTATGTCTGGAAAATGTTCGAAAAGAGAGATTTGAACCCTCACCAAGCTTTGTTAGTGGTTGGCAAAAGAGAGGTACCTGAAGCAGTCCTTCAGGGAAGGAACGGAACAGGAGTCAGGAGAATATTTTAAACAAAAGCAGAGGAATTTCTGTGAAAAACTTCAAACAATTTTGCATGCAAGCAGCTTCTCGTTTTCCATCCCAAACCATCTGTCTTGTATTAGCCAGTCCATGGGCAGAGGCTCTGTTTGTCCTCCTAGCACATGGCAATGCCAGACTCCCTCAAACCACAGGTTCCTTCTAGTAGTGATCTCTTGATTGCTCTTTCTCCGTCACACCCACGTTGCCTGATAGCAGCTAGCACCCGATACCACCATAGCTCTTTTTCAGTGTTTGCAGGGCGGGCAAGGCACTGTCCACAGCTGCGGAGTGCCCCGGCCTCGTCTGAGCATCGCTGCTCCGTGGAGCCAGAGCTGCCTGGATCTGTGCAGTGAGAGGCGATGCTCCTTTGGACCGTTGCAAAGCATCAGACAGGGACTGTGAAGTGGGGGCTGTGTTTGCCTTCCCTTCTGGTAGATGTTTTTGCAACTACATGCTTCTAGGCATTGGTCTAAAATAATGAAATGCGTATGTATTTTTAGAGATGATGTGAATTTTGGATTAATTAAGAATGTAAGTTCCAGGCTCCTTCTTTAGATGTGAGCTCTTATTAATATTTATAAAAAACTATTACATATTAATACATTCATAATATATAAGATATGTGGCACTATCAGTTTTAATAGATTTTTTTAGAACATCATTGTAACTGTGAGGGTATTCTCCTCTGTCCTTCTTAGAGTTGAAAGAGTAATCATATGGATTTATTCTCCCAATGTTTATACAAGATTTTTTTGAAAAGCCTCCTTTTTAATTACCTTGCCAGTCTATCAATAAAAGGCTGTAGGCAATGTAATTTCAGCTGCAAGTAGTTCTATAAACTGCAATCAGAACACTCAAGAAGCAAAATGGCTGTAGGTATGAATCTGATTGAATCCAATATATGGCACCGGCGCTGAAGAATGCGAATGAACGTAGGGCTTGAGCTGCTCTGGAGATGGCCGGCGGGGCTTTGGGAGCCGCCCTGGAAGCACGGCACCGTTCCGCAAACCATGCGGGCACCTGTGCCGCGGGGCACGCCGCGCCGGGAGGGCTCAGCGCTGGCCTCACCACCGCCGTGCCCCTTGACGGACCTGCTCAGAGTCCGCTCTGGGTCAGCGGTAGAAGTGGGCAGGGGCTGCTGCAGCGTCCGTGCCGGGCTCGACATCTAGCACACATCGCAAAGCAGAGACCGGGGTACACAACCGGCGTCCGGCTTATAACTTACTTTGCATACCAGAAATTACTTTAGACTTGTTAGCTGGAGGTGAGTCGCTTTTTCATGGAGGAAAAAGAAGCTTCTATCTTTTAGTCCTTCAGACAGTCTCTGTTTTACAAAAATAAAGCAACTAAGGTCTGGGCCTCTTGTATCACGTTTCTGCGCACGTTTGTCCTAGTGTTTGGCTAAACTTTGCCAAGCTCCTTCCTCTGCAGTAATTAGGATTCCATATTTTTTTGAAATCTTTTTAGCATTCCTCATTTCAAAGTTAATTTGCTTTCAGAACAGCCCAATTAGAGGTGAATCACTCTATATATGTGCAATTCTGCACTAATTGCTTTATCTGATCATTTTATATTTATAAGGTAAGTGCCTTATTTTCTTTAGAAGGGAGCTATCATTGCCTCCCACCTATTGCATCTCAAGGTCTTTCCCATTTTGTGGTTGGCTATTAGCAATAAAGAATAATGTTATTACATGGTTGTTCAGAGAATTATGCAATTTGCAAAAGAATCACACTAAGGAGCCATCACGTAGTATTTGAAGGGAGGCTTGTGAAGGGCCGGGGAGACCAGTGCGGGGAGCCGTGCTTGTTCTGTTTGACACCATGGGTGTGGGAGCTTGGATCTGGCTGCGGTACCTGCTGGAACAAAGCTCTGGTGCAGGAGATGAAAATGATAATTCAGCAATCTGAGGCTGGCTGTGGATGTGGAGAGCTCTGATATCTCTTCCTGCCCCGGCTGATCAGAGTGTTCATTGCAAACTTTCACCGCGCACACGGTCCCACGTCCTGGGCTGAGTTATTCTTCTGGGTTGAAATATGTATCTCCTAGTTTCTCAGTAAAGATATATAAACAGTTAAGAGCAAGCCCCTTTTTTCTGTGCTTTGTTACATGAATTTAGGATTAATTCTCAATTGGTCCACAGTGGTCTTAAAATAAAAATAACTTCAAAATATTTTCCTATTAGCATATGTTGGCAAGAATAAGCCTGAAACCAGGCCTGGTTTTCAGTCAGCCTCACAGCGTGAGAGCTCCAGCTCTAAATGTTCACAGCATGTTCTTTAGGCTGTGTTAATATGCATCAATTCTCACAGACAAATTAACATTGAACATTTGCAGTCAGAATGTTTGTTAGCTGGGTCAGCTGCACTAATCTTACTGTAAGCGTGATAGCTCTCGATGTGATTTGACCCAAACCTTGTGCTTCTCCTTGGAGCAGGTTGCTCTGACATTACACCCACACCTTCCTTCCAAACCGGTCATGTCAGAAAAAGAGTGAGCACTCTGTTAAGTCCAGACCAAGGAAGAAAGAAAATCTAAAATTTTGAGCAGCGGGGGTAAAAATGAAACAGAGCGGGTAAAATGCCAGGTTGACTGGTGGAAGCAGCTAATGAGCCAGCCCTGGCAAGAGTCAGATGACTATGCTGAGCCACATTTGTGTGGCATTAAAAATATCTATTTCCTTAAAAAACAACACAATAAAAGATGATACTATGTTTCGAAGCCTGCAGCACATTTTCATGGGAGAGGAAGTTCTGTTTTTTAAAGGAAGAAATTAATACTAGCTAAGTTTTCTGATGGTATTTACAACATTGACACTTGAACTTTTGGTTTATTTATAATTTCAAGGATACGGTAACCAAATTAGTAATATAAAATTTGATGTCCTGTAACATTTCAAAGTTGCAGGCAGCACTTTCCGTATCTAGCAGAATCCCATCTAACAAGCCAGCAGCAAGAAAAGAAATTGGCACAACTTCGACTCATTCAGGCTGGAAATAAGATTGAGAAATACCATCACCTTACTTCATTATTATTTTCACTATGTGAATTGTAATCTCGTCATTATCCTTTATGCCATCCCTAAGATAATTCTGTTCTCTGGGGAGTTTCAAATACTTCTTGCCAGGTAGCAATGCCTGAACTGCGTGTTACGTACGAGCACACCGAGCGCTGTGTGATAATTGCAGGGGACATGCAATCTCATTTAAAAACCCGGGGAGCACCTGTATAACCAGGGAAGGTGCTGGGCTCCTTATGCCGCGTGGCAGCTACTAATGCTGCTGTTAGACAGGTGTGTATTAGATTAAACTGTTTGCTCATTCCATTATGCATTTCCCTGGTAATCATAACTACAGGCGCAGGAAGCTCCCGGGATACTAGCAGGCCATAAGAAAGTATTGAAATGTACTTCCTTACCACCAGCTGTGTTTGAAATAAGAAGCTTTTGTGAGTAATTTCCAAACCCACTGGACCAAACAGCCGAACGGTGAGACCCCTGAGCCTGCAGAACAGGGAAAGCTCGACAAACGCATTGGAAACTTGTGTTGCCTTGGCCTCGGTCCAGCAGAGCAGCAGCGGTGTTTGGCTGGAGGCTGGTTCGGGGGTCCCCGCTGCGGGCGCTGAGAGCCGGGCCGGTTCCCTCCGGCGTTCGGAGATTGGGGACTGCGGGCCCTGTGCAGGGAGTGGTTTTTGTTAAGCTGAGCGGGTGGTTGTGTGAGAGGTGACGGGAAGAAGATGCTTTGTAAAATGGCTTTCTTGGCACTGCAACCTCCTCGCGGGCAGGAGCGTGGGTGCGGGGGCCAGGCGGGGGCAGTTGGCCAAAGCCCTGTCCTTGGGCACCCCACAGACACAAATACAACCTGCCTTTGGGGCCAGAATGGTGTCAAAGGTGTCTGTCAGCCTGGGGCAGCAGTGGGGTGGCCGGGCGCGTGCTGCCTGACACGAGCCCTCTGCTCCGGCTCTGCCATGGCTGCTCCCCTTCCTACCCTGCCTTGTCCCAGGGAGCCAGAGCGTGGGTGGGCAGAGCTGTTTATGGGGGAAGCCTCCTGCCCGGGCACCGGAGGCAGGTATGGGTCTGCCTGCCCCTGCCTGCCCCTGCCTTCATCGCCCCTGCCTTCATCACACCTGCCAGCTTTGTCCCAGCTTCGTAATCAGAGGCGCTGGGCTGTGGCAAGGCTTGACAGTGTGATGAAGAGCACATGCTGATGTGTAGGACAAATTGCTGTAGCAAAGCTGTGGTGATAGCTTGTAATGCAGAGGGAGAATAAACCAAACACCACCTGGAAGGTGCAGGCAGGGTGGCGGGTGTTCCTGCAGCCCTGGGCTGAGCCCTGTGGGTGCTATTCCTGCGGCTGCCCCGGGTCCCCGCTGACTGCCAGACCCCCGGCAAACAAACTCCTGCATCTCGCTGGCTATAAAAATACATGATGGGGAATATTTGTAAGAGCATCAATCTTCATGAATGAGGAGAGGATGGAGTAGGGGGGTCACAAGTGAGTTATCCTGTCACTTCTGACAAATGAAGATAAATTGTGTGACACTGGCTATTTATTTATACACTTTGCTGGGTATGCATATGGGTATGAGCAGGAGAAACAGTGTTATGTGACATATGTAACTGTGTGCTGCAAAGGGCTTTTGTAAGGATGAGTTTTGGGTGGTTATTGCCACATATGATCAAAACAGTCAATGACTTGTCTCCGCAGAAAGCTTCAAATGGCAAATTTCTCGTTAGTGGATGAGGGAGGGCAGTGGCTGGAAACAAGCGCTATTGCTGCAGTAATGCAATGAAAATATTTCCCCCCAACTCTCCTTAGTCTTTGTCACTCAGCTCCATGGGTATATATTGTCCCATGTGGTGTCTGAAAATTCTCAGCTTCCTTGGTCAAGCAAAATACAAAACTCAGAGCCGGCATCATTGCTATCAATGAAGAAATTGAAATAAAATGGAAATAAAGCTATTTGAACTCTTAGATAATATTAATGCAGAACAAATGGGTGTAAACAGGCCAAGAATCATTTTAGATGAATAAATAGGAAAAAAAAAATCAGCCTGTCAGAGGAGACAGACCCTGAAACAGCCCTCCAAAAGAAATACAGGGGAATAAAAAAAAGCATCAGCAATTATCAAGTGTATCTTCACTTTCTACATGACATGTCAGGATTATATGGCAGGTCTGAAAGAGACCATAGGAGACTTTTTCTAGCTGATGTTTTCTGGGATGGATCCCTTTGTTTTCCTGAAGCCCACAGCACTGTGAAGATTGAAATCTGTAATTTTGAGAAATCTGTATTGTTGGAACAAAGCACTGGTAGAGTGTAATCCCCAATGTTTTGCAGTGTTTGCAGCACACGTCTAATCGAGGGAGTCATGAAGATGCAGGATGTATGGGCCTGGGAGAGCATCAAGCACTTTGCATTATGCATCTTTATAGATGCAAATTTATTTTCAAATTAACCCTCGGCTCAGTGGAGTCCCACTAATCCTTTTACAAAGCCGTGAACCGCTAATCCGAGTCCTGCACTGGGCTTCCTGCTGTTGGAGCAGCTACCTAGATTAGTTTTCGTCTTTAAAATGAAATTTGTATTATTTGTATCAAGAGCTCAGTTTATATTGGGGTTGACTTTTTGCTACTCTGGAGAGGTTTCCTGGGAGAAAGCTAGTATGAAACTTTACTTCCAAGTTGTTTCCTAAAATAGAAGGCTGCCGCAGATGAGGTAACGTGTCCTTCGGTTTCCCGGGATGTGGATTACAGATGGCTTCTGCTTATGGAACAGTAAAAAGGTGTTATGCTAATGCAGTATCATGACTTTTGCCTGCGGCAGATAGTGCAAAAGGGAGAGAGACTGGCGTGGGACGGGCCTGGAATAGCTAACAAGTGTCACGCTGGAGGAGGGATGCACGTAGCTGGGCTGTGTCTGATGGTTACCCATTATCTTCCATCAATATGTTGATAAACTGTTATCACTAAATTATCCTCAGCCTAGTACAAGCTTCACATCAGTCGGGTATGAAATCCATTACTGTCTGTCATACTGCTTGGCTAATGGAAGGAAACCCTGTTTTCTCCATTAGATTTTGGTTGGCTCCCTTTATCTGTCCATTACTTCTCCTGTAACTCCTTCTAATGGAATCAGAGTAATACAAAATGACAAGGAATCAGAAAAGATGACACCAAAATTGGGGGAGCTGTAAAAGCCTGTATTGCCCCTACTTGGCCTTCTTAAGGAATGTGAAGTCTGAATTAGTTTAAAGATTTGTTCGTTCAGTGACTGATCCCACGAGCTGGTTTCTTTTGCTTAAAATAAAAAGTAGTTTTCGTTTTGCAATAAATTCAGTATACAAATGTCAAGACAGAAAAATATTTACTGTGACTAGTACAATAGCTTCCCTAACCTCTCTGTCTTTATAAAAAGCACACGGCGTGGCTAGCTTATAATTTACTATTGTTTTATTAACTTAATCTCACTGTTCTTTCAGCAATCATTCCCATCAAAAAAAATGGATTTTGTGATCCAAACCAGACAGCCAAAAACCAAAACCAGTTTGTAAACACCCTAACGGAAACATTAATAAGCCAAAGCGTAATGCACATATGCGTGGTCTCGGCGCATCTGCTCTCTTACCAGCCCTGCGGTTGGGGGTGAGGTACCCATGGTGCTGGGAGGGCTCCTGCAGCCGAGACCCCCAGGGCGAGCGGCACTGCCATGGCCAGAGCCGCAACCTGTGCGGCGAGCTGAGCTTGGCAGCGAAATGAGCCGGACCTCGGGGCTGTTTCGGCAGCGGGATGGCTCAGCTGCGCCTTGACCTTTCTGGCCCGGCTGCCCACCCGAGCAGGCAGCGTGGTGCGAAGCGGCCGCCAGCCGCTGCCATTTGCTAACGGAGGTTTGCAATCCTGTCTTGCTGCAGGAGTTTCATGCGGGATGCTGTGCCAGGCAGCACTGATTACAGATGTTCACAAGCACTTAACATTAGCTGCAGGAGCTGGGGCTGCTGCCCGAAGGAGGCACTGATCTCTGAGCATTGAGGAAGGAGGCTCATCTTAGAGGCTTTGCTGCATGGCCCAGCCTTTCCTGACTGCTAGCTAATAGCACTGAGGAAGAAATGTACTGCAGGCAGCGTACGCCCTGCCAGCTTATATCTCAGCGTCGGCAGAGCCTCTGGTTTACTGTGAGTAATACATAAAGGGTCTCATGAAGAAATGGCTAGGGAACACTGCCTTCAGGGGAAGAAGCCCTGCTGTCTGGTTAACAGAAGTGCTGCCTCTCCTGGCAATCCTTGCCTCTGAGTTGAGTATTTTTCTATCATTTCTGGCTGGGGATTTTAAAGATTTAGCACTTTTTTTTTTGTTTAATATTCCACGGACACAAGATGAGACCAGGCTGAATAATTTCCTTCCCACTCCCTGTGTGCAGTCACTGAATTCGTCTTAATTTCCTGCACCAGTGCCCGTAGACTGGGAGCTGGTTTCTGCCACCCATGAAGTCAATGGCACTGTTCACAAGCTCAGGTGATTAAAATGGTCAGGCTCCAGCTAGGCACAGAAAAGTGCATTTTCTCATGTATGTTCTTGGTATAATGCAGCGAAAAGATGCCAGGTTGTGGATCGGTGTGGAGGGCTGGAGAACGCCTTTAGATACCATCACCATTTTGGTCTGTGACCACGTGAAGATGTGGCAAAGCAGAGCCCCGGAGAGCAGGTACGGGAAAACAGAATGGCCAGTTAGGGCCAGTCCGTGCCAGAGGTGCAGGTGCTGCTGCGTGGCAGCAACGTGCTCTGCAGACTGTCTTGGGCTCTGCTCACTGTGTGGGTGAAGCCGTTGAGTCCTGGTTTACTGCCGTGTTCATCACTTCATTGCGGCAGATGAAAGCTGTGAAGCCTAAGGGTACGTGAATCCTCCCAAACCCTGTGCCGTTAGTTGAGGCTTCCTTGTCCCTGTCCTTCCCCGCTCCAGCGCTGCTTTCTCTTCTCCAAGTGCCCGACTGATGTCCTCGGACGCTCTTTGTCCTCCGGCAATTCCTGCAGACCGCAGGTTTCTTGAAGATGGTAGTTTCATTCTGTCTCTAGTTCTCACTCCTAGTCTGTTTAGTGTTTGCAGAAAAAATAGAAACAAAAGACCTTAGCCAAATCCCAAACAAAATCAGATGTGAGAAGAGCGCTTTGTTTCCAAGCTGCAGTGCTGACCCTAGGAGCTTTTCTTGTGCTCTTACCGATACACGCTTCTGACTTTAATGTCTAAAGTTTGTCTACATGCTGGCTCTGAACTGATTGCTTTTTCTCTTGTGAATCTCTAACAAGCTCTTGCTTCCTTGGCAAAAATGTAATCCTGATCAAAGTTCCCTTCTTTCTCACTTGATTAGAGATTAAAAAAAGCCCACCCTAACAAACCACAGTAGCCCCCCCTTCCTCCTTGTGTGTGCACCTGAGTCCTTCATTTTACAAACCCTTTTCTCATGCTTCGGTTGCGTATTTGTGGGGACCTCCAGGGTGCTTTGCATAGGAAGTCAGAACAAGGCTCATGCAACGCTTGCACGCTATTCAAATAGGTGTTGGCATATCGCGGCTAACAGCAGCGACAGCAGGCTAGGGCCGGAGGGAGGAGGAACATTTCCCCTTCCCACTGAGGGAGGGTCTCTGCTTCCCTCGTCATCCTCGGGCTGTTCCTGCGCTGAGCAGAGTGCCCTGGTGTGCCTGGGCCCTTGGAGACTGGGCCAGTCTCTCCCGAGGAGCACTAGAATTTAATAGAAATAAATAAAGTAAATGAAGAGTGTTTCACGGGCAATTGTAAAGGTCAGCACAGATCACGCCATATCATTTGCTGTTCTTCAAGCATCCTTTTCTGGCTTCTTGTTAATCCCCAGACAGACAAGCCACAAGTGCATGAGTTGTCTCTCTCCCTTTTCCCCCTCCAGCCAGCACCCCCAAGGCCCTGGATTGTCACTGCTGTAACCAGCTGTACACTCTCTTCTGCAGATATTAATTTTTTGTTTATAGAAAAATCCATAAGGTTTGAGTTATCAAAAGCTGTGTGCACTAGTGGGAAAGACACAAAATCAATGCTGAAATATTGCCTTATTTAATGGCTGCTGTAAATAGCTCTGTTACGATTCTTTAGGAGAGGTAAATTATGAAAGCACAGGAGAGGTCGGTTGAACGTACTTGTTTGCAGCCTACACCCCAGCAAGCCCGTCCAGCTTACCTTGTCCTGTTAGGCATTAGCTGACGGGAGTTTGGGACATCTTAGTTCATGGGTTTGCCATCACTCACATGGGAAAGCAAAGAGGAGTATGGGCTCATTCTGAGGGGTGTGCTCAGTGCTTTGTTCTGCTTGTTGATACCCCTGGCTGCTGGAGGAGCGAAGCCCGTTCCCCCCCACGGGGATGCTGCCGACGCTGGCCGTGTGTCCGGCCGTGTCTCCTCGTTGTGCTCTTCTCCCCGAGCCCCACAGGAGCAGGGGCACCGCTGGCACAGCCCGCTCCTCCCAGCGGGGCACTGGCTCCTGGCAGCTGCTTCGTGGGGTTTCACTTCCCTGGGGGTCAGCACAGCCCTGGGAAGGAATTCCACCTCACCTTTCTTCTCGCTTTCTCCTTTTTTTAAGGTATGTTTTCAGAAACATCATTGAGGCTTATAAATGAGGCTTTTAAAAGGTTTTAAATACCTATAATTTTTAATGGTTTATTTCCATGTCATTGAATGTAATTATTGCCAGTAGAAGTTCTTTGTAGAATATACTCAGGTTCTTTGGAAAATGCTGGCATTTCCCTGCGTTCCTGGAAAGCCAAGTCCTGGGTTGGGGTTACTGGGGTAACCCCGCTGGGTTTCCACCAGCAACAATACTCACTAAAGATGAGAAAAAAATAGCGCTCTAGGATGCCTTGCTTGAAAGTCACAAGGAATTAGGAAATCCTGCTTTGCATGCCTCCTTGAAGGTCAGACAGGCTCACTCTGTGCATGGCATTAGTCAGTCCAATCACATGTGCAAACTCTGGCGTCTGAAGGGCTCACAAAAGCTGATAAGAGTTTTCCCTGAAGTACTGCTGCAGCCAGTCGGATAGCGCCTGCATCGCCTCCGTCAATATTTAACTCTGGGTCAATACAGCTTGATGTTTGGCTTAACGGAACTTAATATCTGCCTAATGTCAGTAAAGTTCTAGCAACCGTACCAGTGTGCTGCCTGATTTCTGTGGGGAAGGAGTTTCTTGGCCGAGGAGCCACAGAGCGGTGGGGCCTCCCTGCTTCTTAGGCGGTGAGAAGGAGCCACAGCTCTCGTTGCTTGCAGGCAAGGGCTGTGCGAGCGACTGTCTCTGATTCACCCCAGCCGACTGGGATGCAAACCCACACTGGCTTACTGGGGCTGTGCTGGTAAGAGCGAGCTAAGTATCCGGGGGGTGTGCCTGTCACTGGCACACACGGCTGATTCACGAGGCAGGGCAGCAGCTTCGCACTCAGCCTTGTCCCCGTCATGAGTCTGCGCAAGCTGCCGGGACTCATGCAGCTCCAACGGGCACTAAAGCAATACACAACAGAGGTCCTCTGGTTCCCGTCAGTGTCTACAGAGGGGTGGTGCTGCTGTTTTTGTCTGTTCTATTTCGTTCTTGTGAGGATTCCGCTCCTCTCCGACCTGCAGTGATGCGCTGAGGCTGATGCAGCTGCAGCAAAGGCGTGCATCACTGCTGCTGGCTCCGTCCCCCCCTTGAGCTCGACGTCTTTCCTTCCTCCCTGCGGACTGTTTCTTTGGGCAGCAGTTAGCCAGTGAAAGTGTTTTCTTTTTATTATGGTTTTAATATTCATGACACATGCAAATTAGAAAAAAGGTAATTGTCCCAATTAACACTAAATAGGTTTTTCTCACACATCTTGAGTAATTTGATGCTTCTGCTTATCGCATAAAAGTTTCCTAGTGGAACTGCCTCAGACTCGGTGTTCATATGAGAGCCTGCTGAGTTTCTGTAATTAAGTTGTGATTAGCCAGCTACAAATACATGGTTTTGAATACAACATTGCACTCTTAGGGCAACTGGAGATAATAAAGTGATCAGATCAGTGAACACCTAAGGTACATCAGTCGTGGTGAGAAAGCTTTCGCCGTTAATGGCAGGTCAGCTGCAGTGGTTCTGTTCCCATGGACTCTCCCTAAGCCATGCTGGACCGAGGCCATTGGTGCTGGAAACGCTTGGCATGGCCGTGATCCTGCTGCTCGTGAAAGGAACCTGCCTGCGTGGTGCTGTATGGAGCCGCCTCTCTGCTCAGCTCTTCCGACGGAGCGGTTAACCTGAAAATGGCTTTCCGTTGGGATGACCGGTTCCTTTTACAGCTGGCTGTCCCTGGCTGTGAGCTTTGACCTCAGATGGAGCCCTTGCAGAGGGACAGCAGCAGGCAATGCAGAAACTCCCTGTCCCCGGAGCTCTGTGGGTATGTACTGGTGCCGGGAACACGAGGGCTCAGTCGAGGTGCCCATAGCTGATTTCCATCACGAGATGTCTGGGAAGATCGCTTCCACCAAGCGCTTGGCACCCTGTCCCACCCTTTGTATTCAAGAGCAGTGGGAGGACGGTGGAAATTCCTCTGCTCCCCTGCCCTCCGTGATTGGGGCTGTGGAGGTCTGTGATTGGGGGTCCAACCAGCCAGATCCCCCTTTCCACCCAGAACAGAGCGCATCTCCTGGGCTTGAAACCGAGGGCCACGAGGCTGTGTTCGTTCAGCCAGAGACATGATGTATCTTGTGGCCTCTGGGCCCAACTGCAGCTGTTTGTAGTGTCAGGGAATGGCTCTCAAATGAATTACAGCTGATATTTCATCACACACATTATTCGGCTAAAGAATAAACTGGAGGGAGCCAGGACAATTCAGTGAAGAAAGCAAGCTGACAGTTCTTGAATAAATGATTCATTATTCACTCAGCTTTGGCTGTTTAGTGCACTTGCCCTGACTCCTGAACAAAAGTTAGCTCGTTTCAAACCCTGCTGCATTTCTGTTTCTCTCCTGTGACCTAATACGACAGATGAAATGCTCATAAACATGCTTATCTTTCGAATTAGAAGTTCTGTCAAATCTGATTCTGTGAACTGCTTGCAGAAAATTCGTATCAGCTGCTAATTTTCATCCCCTTACATCTCAAATACCATTTGTGAGCTTTCTAACTCAATGTTATTTCAGTTTTAAAGCACTTCAGGAAAAACAATGTAGGATTATTTGGCAAAAGAGGCAGTTGTCTAAAGTGCTGTCAGAACAAGCACTTTCTTTTTAGCAGCCTCTCTCTTGCCTATTACCGCTCCTACCGGGCTTGTTACTGACTTGGACCTTTGGGCCAGGCACTGGAGAAACGACGTGCACAAAATCCTGATGTCCTGGAGCTAAACGGGAGCTCTCTGCTGCCTTTGGATGTAGCTCGGTGACTTGGCATTGGAAGCAGATGCCCCTTCAACGTGTCAGAGGTTGAAAACCACGGATGGAGGCAAGGACCAATTCCCTGTGTGCCGGTCCCAGGGAGAGCTGCAGCTCGGAGGTAGGCTGCCATGCTGGAAAATGTTTGCTTCATACTGGGAGGAATGTCTGCCTGCCTTTCTGTGACACACAGGTACCAAGCCAGGTCCCTACTCTTGAGCTGAAGGCAATTTTTAAGGGGTTGGGAAGTATCATGGATGTTGTGGAGTTTAAAATACTGTCATGGAAGTGTTCCAATGGATGTGAATGAGGAAGCAAATGGGGAAATTTGAAACTTCAGAAGATTGTGCAGGAGCAAAGAGCTGCATGAAAAGAAGTGCAGCACCAGAGAGGGAATGGCGGAGCCCGTGCCTAGGTGGAGGGGGGAAATGGAGAGGTGGAAGAGAAAACAATGTAAAGATTTATGCAAGATCAGAACTGAACAAAATATCAAAGCAAAGAAGATGATCCTAAACAAAATTCAGAGAAAGGAAAAGAAAGATTCAGAAAGGGGGCTGCACTCTGGACTCTGTGCTGTGCGGGCAAATGGAGCACGTTCCGTGCCAGCCCCTAAAACTTCGTGAAAATACCTGTGAACAAAGAGATCCAAGCTGCCAGGAGGAAACTTCACCCAGAGGGTTGTGAATGCATCCCACGTCATTGCAACAACACTCGCTTGCTGTTCTAGCCTCAGGCAGTGTTAGAATAACCACAGAGAGCACTAGCAAGTCTTAGCTTCAGTTTGGGTTGTTTTGCACAAAGAACCGTGTCCATGTATGTACTTATTCAGACTGGGAGGAAACATACAGTATAGATGGAAAACTTCCCTTTCATTGCTAATTTCTCCATCTGTTTTCTATCTTTGCTTTGTTCGCTTGCAGTAGTGCGTGGGTGCTTGTCGGAAGAAGGGCGTTCCAGAGCCGTTGCACAGCTTTCCTTGGTAAACATGATTTGATAGTCACTTCAAGTGAGGCTTTTGCAGTAATTCTCGCATTTCATTCCTTTATACTCTGCCAATCCAGCTGAGTCCTGCTGCTCTTCTTTGTCCCTCTGGTATTCCAGTCCAACCCTGCCCCCCACATGAATGCACAGAGAAGTATTTTTTCCAATTTTTAAAGCTGAGCAATTTTTATTTGTAGCTGTAAGTGGGTCCATTAGTGCCGGTCAGAGGAAAGCTGAAGAACATTTGGCAGATAATTGGGCCTGGGTCCATCAGAAGGTCTTGGTGCGGAGCCTGCTGCACTGTGTGCTGGTGAAACATCTGTGTAAATAGCTCTGCAGCTGAGGTTTCATTAGAACTGCCCATCACGACAGTCCTCTTAAAGCTGTAAATACACCAGGGACTCCTCTGTGTCTGCCCAACATAGCAAGCTCTCCACTTAGCGAGCCCTGTGCTAAAACTGGGGTCGTCTCATTTAGATGTTCCTGGCTGTAGGTGTAACCTGGGATTCTTTGTTGTAAGGTGCTGAGCTATAAAAGCCCCACTCTTCATAGCATCTCATTAGTCCTGGAAGAGGTGAGGCTGGGGATGGCATCCAGCTGCGTCCCTCAGCTGAGTATATAATTTTCGAGCCACATCTGGAAAGGGGGAGATATGTAATTGGAAGCAAATGGTCATCTGTCACAGTGAAAAATGTCTTTTCCGGTAGGATTTTCTTTGAAAAAAAGACTATACCTTTGGATGAGAGGAGGTAATTCTAGTGTTTGTGGAACTGAGCGACAGTCGGATATAATCTCAGACTCTTTGCCCAACTCTGTTCAAATTCTGCTCGTTTTTAGCCTAGCATACCCATTCAGTTTTTCTGGGGCACCTCACCACTGTCTCCTGCCTGACCCTGGTTTCCCCACGTGCTCACCGTGCTACTGTGAGCTCGTGCCTGCTGCTGGCTTGGGATGCTTCTGCATCTTGACATTTGTTCATGGCCTAATGCTGCTGTGGCTCAGGGCTTGCTTCAAGAAACTACGTACTGTTTATTTACGTGACTGTCAGAGCCTTCCCTGAACCAGGGAAACAAACTTTCCCATGTAGGTTTTTAAAAACGTTTAGCACTGAGAGAAGGTGCAAAACAGAACGCAGCTGGTTGAAACCCTTCTGCCTGATGCCTCTCTGCATCTCTTGCGTAGGGCGGAGGAAGTTCCTCCTGGGTCTCCATCCCAAGTCTGTTACAGCCTGGGCATTCCAGACATTCCAGCTCTTTGACATCACCCGTCAGGCTGGCTTGTTCTGCTCTTGTTATCGTCTGCACTCCTGCCCTCTCCATAAACATGGGAGCGTGTGCCGTGCAGACAGGATCTCACTTCGTTGTCCATCACCAAATACTGCACGTAGTCGTGGTATGAGCCTGGGCTACAGAGTAGAGGTAGGGTTAACCACCCCTGCTGCTTAATCAGTACAGGATGCTATTTAAAATTATTGTTGCATCACTAAGATCAAGTCAGAGGACTTGCTGTTTGCTTGCTGAGATGTGGGTTGGTGCTGTACAGGATGAATACCAACCGAGTGGGGAGTTTTCAGACATGCAGATTTGTTTTGTGGATCATCATCTGTTCCTTCTGTGTGCTACTTAAACTGCCTGTTGTTATGCAAATCCCGTAATGTATTTATGAGTGCTCTCCAGGGATTTCAAATGGCATCTAATCTGGTTAGTAGATCCATTCTGCAAGAGACCTGTGTAACACATTCAGCTAAAGATGACATTGGTATTTTATGCATTTGACTAGAGACAGAAGCTGTTTTATCCCATTCACCAAGCATTTCAATGCTCTTACTGACCTGAAACCCATGTAACTGCCAGAAAGAAGAATAAACACACAAATAAATGTGAACAAGCGTGTACAACACATATTTACAGCTCCTGACAGTGTCTGCATCAGAGTCACTGCAAACTGAACTCACCTGTTCTCGGGAATTAAGCAAGGCTGGGCTGAGTCTGTACTGGGATGAGAAACCTGTCGGAACAGTCACGGTGACTCTGTAGATGGCAGCGCTCTTCCCTTCCTGAGAAATCCGTCCTGATATCCGTCTGGAGCCCAGCCGACAGCACACCCCACCACTTCTGACCCCCATACTGGTTTCCAAACTTTAGACTGGAGTTTCTCACCAGGGAGTCACATTGTGCCCCGTTTCCCCTCGCACTGGGTTCAGCGTGTGGCCTCGGGTGCCCGTCCGGTCCCCACTCCACCTGCAGCTCTCCCATCAGGGTTAGGTCAGCCCCCGCTTCCGTTTGGCTCAAGATTTAGTTGGTTACTTGTTTGATTTGCAAACAAACATCGAGTTTTTCCTGGTACTACTGTGCCTCACGACTGAGGAGAGCTCCGCGTAAACAGCTATAAAGTCATTTCATTTTTTTCCCCCGAATTCTCTCTGCAGACCTGCCCTGGACAGGGTGATGCCCGTGGCGCTTGCAGGAGCGCTGGGGCTGCCGGTGGCATCCCTGCGTGCCCGCGCGCCGTGGCCAGCTTCCTTTCCTGCGTCCTCCTGTTTGGCTGCTGCCTTCTCCTTGGGGGGGGATGTCCAGTAAGAAACTGATGCATTTTTATTCTGTTTGATTAATATTATTATTTTCTTGCAAGTAAGTCTTTCTACTTTACTGAACTTAAAAACTACACGTATCCTCTTGGAATGTTCCACTGCAAAAGCTTATTTCTAGCCAAAATGAAAAATTACAGCACAGACCTTTTGATCAAATGGTACATTTAGTTTCTGTTAGTTGATACAAATGTTTCTGATTTTTTTCAAATGCTGCATTAGAATTAGATTGAGGGAAATTAACTCAAAAGTATCTTATTGAAATAAAAAATGTTAATTTAAAAAGTCTTTATGTTTTGACTCTAAAAATAAATGTAAAAGGCAAATGTCTTCAACAAAGCAGCACAAGGGTTTGAATAATTGTGATATACATGAAACACTATCAAATTAATCTTTCATTTGAAGCCTGTGAATATCATAAAATTTATAATCGTAATTTCCCCCCAGTCATGGTGCATTCTAGAAAGGCAGAGTTCGGCATAGTTCTGGTCTCCTGCTTCCACGTGGCTCCGGGCCGTGCGGGCATGCGGCGAGGTACGCGTGGCTTTGGGGGAAGCACAGAGGGGCAGAAAGTCCTCCGCTTCCCTGCAACGTCTTCCCTTTCCCTTTCCCCTTCCCTTCCCCACACACCACTTTAATGTTCCCTGTCAGTTGACAGATTTCAGGAGAGCATTAGTAATTAGGAACTGCACTCTCATCAAGGAAAATAATTAGCAAGAATGCATGCAGTTCACAAAAGCAGTTCAATTAAAGAGAGTAACAAGCTTTTTACAGCAACAAAGGAAGGACTAAGTAGACCTCAGTGAGTAAATAAAGTTGTAATCAGTGTGATCAATTTAAAATCTGAGGAAGGCATGAATTGGATTGATATTCCAAAAGTCTAACGTGTGGTCTCACGGGACCACAAAAGAAATCATTCCACGTTTTAGGGAGAATATGACGCCTCATTAATTGTGAACAATGAGAAAAAAGTAAAAAACTGACAGATCTCATTTTGCTATAAATTTCTTTGGAAATGCAGATTTTGAGTAGTGTTTTCTTCTTGAGGCTCATGCAAAAATCTGTCTATGTTGTCTGGCTAATACAAAATTAAAGAAAGGTTTAGAAATGGATTGGCTGGCATTTTAACCATGATCCTTAAAAACCCCCTTCATCTGAGGGCAGCTGGGAAGCAACTTTGATGAGGGGGGAGGGATTTTTATCCCAGGTAAGGCTGAGCGAATGGTATTTTCTGGCAGAAAAGGAGCTGTACAAAATGGTCAGGCATTATATTGCTGCGTGTGAGAACAGGCAGAAATTGATGGAGCCAGGGCCCCTCAGCTGCGTGGGTCCAGGAGCAGGGGTTGGGTTCTGCTTTTGCTATAGAACACAAGGATTTAATAATTTACTTTGATTAGTATTTTTCATTCTTCCTCATTTTTCTAGTGTTTCCGGTATGCTCAACTTTTCTGCTCAGTATTTTTCAGTGGAAAAAGAAAAATCATTTGAGTGTCTTAAAACTGATGACTCACATGACATTTATCACTGAATAAGCACCTCTGCTTACTGGATCTTCCCCTTTAGACAAGGCAATGCATCGCGGTGAGGCTCTGAGCAGTTAAATGTACAAATACACCAGCCCACTCCGTCCCCCTCATCTCGCAGAGCAGCGAAACCTTGGCACGCATCCAGCGAGTTAGGTAGGCGAAACCTCCGTCTTGGAAATACAAGTTGGTTTCTTCTAATTCAATTATGTTCTCAAGGTCTCCTCTTGCTAAACGTGGTAAAATTGTGTCTCAGCTGAAGAAAACAAATACTGCACGCTGTGTGCTGTATATCAGTCTCTTGTGGTATTCAGAGCAGACATCTGAGCAGGTAGAAGCAAAACATACCCCAATTAAAAATACAGCTGGATAAGAGCATTCTGATGAGGCCCGGCAGCCACTGGAGACACGGCACACTGAAATCTGGTGGGTAGGTGGTTGCATGAGCAGAGCATTGACAGATGCAGAAGCGATGGTACGTGACAGGGCTTATGAGACCCCAGTCCTCTAGTCAGGCAAAGGTCCGTCTCCTGTTGGAAAACCTGGTGAAAACTTGCAGGAGAAACATAATTCTAAAACTTACTGGTGTTGCCTATGCACTTGCCTGCCTGTGTGCTCCCAGATTGTCCTCTGTTGGATATGAGTACGTGGCACCTACCAAAAAATGTGTTAGACATCCAGCAAGGCTTGTTCTGAGGACGCCTCTGTCGGCCCCGGGCCCCGTGGTGGGTGTGTATCTGCAGTGAGCTGGCGTTACCGTGTGCTCACACTCATCCGGTGCTCCTGAACACGCAGCAAACCCACGCACCTTGCCAGCAAAGAGCTGCTGCTGCTCTTCCACCATGGGCTGGCCAGAGATGAAACAGGCTGTAACTGACTCCCATCAAATACGGAAGCAGCTTGAGAGGGAATTTCAGTGTGTACTACTTCAGATTTTGGATTATTTTTCCCCCCACCCCCCATAGTATTATGAATGATTTTTCAAATTTAAGCTTACTGTTTATGTGAACCTTGTCTGTGAACTCTGCAGTAGCTTGTATCATAAAGTGAAGGGTAACATAAAAATAACCTTTCCATAAATAAATGCTGAACGCTGGGGAGCACCTGCAGCATGAATGAAAAATCAGAGGTGATAGGGCTATTTCAGCAAGTTCAAACTCCAACAAACCTCTTTGCAGCAGAGGAAAATGCTATATCAGACTCTCCCCATGCTGTTCTGTTGCACTGGAGAAGGATCAGCGTTTGCATTAAGTTCTCCAAAGTTTTGATAACCTTATTTCCCCTGAGGGAGTTTTCAGGCAGGATAATGTATAGCGCATTGTTGTATGTTCCGAATTCCATTTGTGAGAGATCAGTATTTTATTGCCAGACCAGCATTTAAAAATTGCTCTCTATTTTCTTAGCTTTGTGGGAATTTACGGCCCCCAGAGTGGAAAGAAAAGGATGTTTTGATAAGATGTAGGCTTGATTTTTATTTATTAGTTTTGATGGGAATCTTTACCCCACGGATTAATCTTGTTAGTTACAAAAAGTAGTTACTGAAAGTGCCCGGCTCTTTCCTGGAGAGGTGACGTAGCTGAAGCTCGCGGCGTGTGGCCTGGATCCCCAGGCACAGAAGGACTTTGCTCGAGTTGCCAGCACATGTCTTCAGAAACGCCTGGTGATTTGAGTGCCCAGCCACCGGCATCGCGAGGCAGGCAGTTCCAAAGGCGAGTGCTCAGCTTTTCCTAAAAATAGGACCTCTTTGAGGCGTTTCAAGTTTCCTCCTTTATTCCTCTCTTTATGCCATCCTTTAGCAGTCGCTGGGGCCAGCTGTGTATTATACTCTAATACCTCCCTGTAGGCTGCCTTTTGATTGACGATACAGTGCTTTCAGATCCCCGCTGCACCTTTTTGCTCATTCATGCCATCCAGTCAGTCCCTGCAGAGCTGGCTGTTCGTAGGGAAGCAGCCAGATGATGTGCCCCAGAAGCTGGAATTACCTCCTCCTCCTCGCGTCCCCAGCTGCCGCCTTTGCACCGGCCGTGCTCCTTGCCCTGACGCGCTCTCATGACTTACCTGCCCGCTGCTTTCTCTAACACGGGATTCCACAGGGCTGGCAGTCTCTAGGAGTTTGCATCCCTGCCTCGGCGAGGTCGGGAGGCCCGAATGTGTGAGCAGATGGGGTCCTGCTGGGCTGGTCCCGCACGTGCTGGGGTGCTGGGTGCCTGCGGCGGGTCGGGGCTGTGCTGGGGAGCTTCCTGCAGCCGCCGGCCGGCTCCCTGCTGGGCTCTACCTTCCCACTGGAGGAGGGGCGTCAACTTGCCCATGGAGTTTTCCACTTGCTCTTTATTTACCGCAGCATCCATCACGCTGTCTGCTGTTCACTTCTCTCCTGAAGGACTGAGGCTTTGGTGCAGATCGCAGAAATTATTCTTGGGATAGCGGTTTGGGCTGTGTGCCACTCCAACACAGCTGTGGTCTGAGAGCCTTTAAATGCATGGGTTCCTTTCCTGACGCATTAACAGAGAAACTTGCTAATTGCTAATTGCTGCTAATTAATCCTGTGTATGATTTATCATGTTTATGAGCAGAAGTAGTATAACTTTCTTCACCTCCTTGACAACTTGAGAACATTTAAGCCTTTTGTGTGGCTTGTTATATTGTCATGTTTCAAACCCCACAGTTACTGAAATACTTAGTAATTAGCTCGTATCCCTGTGATACTTGATAACTATATGGGTTTTTTCTAGTCCTGTATTACTCCATGTATTTTCATGTCATATGGCAAATTAATTCCATTTCAATTTCCAGATTTTTCTCTGAGCACAGTCAGAGTCACGGTCCCCCTGAGGCTGGTCTCTGTGGTCTCTGCCCACCTGGGTGACATTTCCCTGCCTGTGCACGCCTGTGCACACTTGTGCACGTTCCCCAGTGGCTTTCTGGTGAGCGTGAAGCTGCCGCCACGATCTGCTCCACCGTAGGGCGAGCAAGGAGGACTGGCAGGTGGTGGGCACCACACCGCATCGTGCTGCAGGAGTTCCCCGGCTTTTGAGGTCCCCAGAGTACCCTGGCTTTTTCCATGCCGAGAACTGTGTCGGTGCCCTTGCAGGCTACAGCTGTGTCACGTTAGCCGGCACTTGTAGACTTTGCTGTTTAGTACTGTTAATTGTACGTCTTTGCCTGGAGGTGTCTCTGCTCATCTTTGCAGCTAATTTCAAGCAGAATCTCTTTTACATTCTGAAAAGTCTGGATAAAATGAAGCTAACCAGAGTTTTGTGCCTGTGCTCACCTGTGCTGTGGCTTGGAAGGAACTGCCGGTGCTGGAAATCTGATGAGCAAAAGCCTCCTCTGAGTCCAGACATCAGCATCGGTGGTATGGTTAGATTTTTGGAGCTCCTGAAACAAAGCTGAGTTCTCAGGTTTTCTTGTTAGTAAATAGAGAGTGTATATATTATTATCTTTAGCATTTTATGACCTTAACTTGCTGTCTGCTTGCAAGGAAAAAACCCTTTTAAGAAGTGTTTTAGTCCAGCCCTTCTCCCCTCAAAAGCTCTCTTCTTCTAAACCAGCCATGGAATAGCAGCACTGGCTCTGCAAATGTCATCGGACTTGTTGCTTCTTGATAGCAACACTAGATAAATGGATCTTCCTCCAGGGGTAATGACAGTTTAAAAATGCCCTGTCCTGCCTCTACTTCCTTCATTTGGCAGATTTTTGGTGGTTTATATAATTTGGCAGTGATCCTCTGTCTAAACCATGTCCAACATTTCATGCAATAAACTTAATGGACTTTTCCATCTTTGAACAGCTGAATTCTTTCTGAGCAGCTGCTCTGGGTTATTGATGGCCTAATTAGAGTGCTGCCTTAGGCCTGCCACCGGCCTAGCAAAGACTTTTTTTCATATTCCAGTGCACAGAAGCAAAGCGCTTCCAAATGATCTTGCTTAAAGGAAGGGAGCACCTACGGTTCGGATCGCAACAGCACAGCCGTGGAGTCTGGGGAGAACAAAAGGGCCGGTGCAGGCAGAGCGGTTGCGACAGCTGAACAGCAAGGTCCAACTTTTGCAAGGGGCAAGTGCCGAGACGTAGCCCGGCAGAAATACTTCTGAATAGCTGCAGCGGCTCCATGCAAAATATTTTGTGTTTTTTGGGGTGGGGGTCTGTCCAGCGTGCCCACCGCCAGCCTGGGGACTGCATGGCGAGGCCGAGCTGTCGGCCCGTGAGTCCCTGCAGCCCTGGCAGGGAAAGGGGCATTTCTCTCACTACTATGTTTTGAGAAAATCTAAACAATTTTAGATTGTTTTTAAATTTTCATTGGAGGTTTTGTAATGAAAATAATCCCTTTGCCCGTGAAAAACAATAACATTGCCCTTTCCACCCAGCTTTGTGGTTTACTTCATCAATCATCCTTGCTTGGTAGTTCATTTCAAAGGAGTGCCGTGAGAGCTTTCTTGGGTGTGAAAATTGAAATTTCAGTTCTTGTACTTGCATGCAGAAGTAACCTGGCATGTGTCCATTGGTGACTTAGTCCAGACTGTCTCATTAGACCTTGATTCTGAGGGGAATAAGATTTCCAACTTTACTTTCTGGGATCATTCTGCGGCATCCACTTAAATTGCACTGTGCTAGAAAACCTTCGGGATTGTAAATTTGTTTACCAGACCTTTCTAGCAATCGGCATCCACTGGAAAAAAAACCTAAAAGGGAGTAAGAACAAATTCAAACGGTTTCCAAATCTCGTATTTAACATTCATGGTCATGTAAATAGTTCTTTAGGTCCAAGTTGGAGCGCTCAGACCTCACCGAACAGACCTGCCTTCTGCAGACGATGCTAGAAGGGATGAGAGGGAGAGAAAAAGCCTCGCTCAATTAGTCTGGAAGGGCCAGGTCCTCGGGAAGCCGTTTGGAGTGTAGTCTGTAAGGTAATCATGGGTTTGTGTTTGCGTAAGCGGATGCCAGAGGGCTGCTTTTTCCAAACTGCTTTTAAACCCAACGCGTCCATGGTGTGCACTGTAAATCCTGTTAGAAATAAATAAATAAAACCACCACCAAGCGATTCAGCTATCAGAATCTCAGACGGTTTTGTTTGTGTTATTTTCATTTGCCTGGGTAATCGAATTTGTTGGAATTAGGGGTTTGTCTGGATAATAACATTTTCTAACCCTCTGGAACAGAAGAGGGCTGTGGTGAATACCGATGTACGGAGTGCTGTATTGATTGGAATAAACTGGCCCTAGATAGCATCAATTACCCACTTCTGATGGATGGTTGCTTGCTGGCTGCCAGATTTGGATTGCACAGTGTTAGCCGCCATTTCTGTCGGCTAGAAACACTCTAATGAAAATGTACCTCCGCCTTCGGGCATCTCTGGCACGCAGAGGAGCCCCGCAGCACCAGCGGCGCTGGGGAGCAGGGCACCCTGGCATCCCTGTTGCAGCAAGGAGTAAGCCTGTGCATTGGCAGCCTGTCAAACCCGTATTGATTATGGCGTTCAGCCCGAATGTCTGTGGCCACCGTACTTAGCTAATTGCCTCTTTTCTAATGTTCTCTGGTGATTACTAAAGTCAGACACTGCCGGATGTTTGGTGACGGAAACAAGGGCACCTGTAATGGTTTGCAAAGCACCGCAAGGCTGTTCCCCCACCTGGGCTCTTCAGAGCGAGCCTGGGGAGACAGATGACAAGTAGCGGCTGTAGTTTGTAAGTATGAGTGTAGATGATAGCTAAGCTGTGTCATCTTTGAGCCAAATCCTGCCCTGTTAACAGTTAAGGATCTATAATGCAGATCGTTTGTGTTCTTGTGTAGCTCTATGTGGAGACAAAAATGCATCAGCTACACTTAATTTTTCCAGTTTCCCCAGGGTTGTTCAGCCCAGAAGCAATTGGGGTGATGGTCCCTTGTGCTCAGGTGCCTGATGTGGCAGGGCTGGAGCCGTTCAGCCCCACCAGCTCTGCACACACAGGTGACCCCGCTCATGCCCATGCCGAAGTCCCAGGCAGGAGGCGAGCGGGGCTGGTTTGGTGGTCACGGCCCCGCGGTCCAGCCATGGGGCTCCCCACCAGCTCCCTCCGAGTGCCTGGGAGTCTCTCCCCCAGCAGGAGCAGCCAGGGACAGCTGATCGTGGCAGGCTCAGAGCCTTTGAGGACGTTGGGCTGAGCAGCAAAGTGTGTTTTGTGCCGTGGAAACACCAGGGCAGCAAGGCAGTACGGAAACTTAGACTCGTGTGTACGAACAAGCGATAAAGCTAGCAATGTGAGCGGGGCTTTGGGGTGTGATTATGTTGCATCAAGAGGACCAGAATTCATCCTAAAAGACAAACTATTCCAATTGCATTACCTATTGTAGCTGCATGATCATCTGCAGGATAGATTGGGATTAGCATTGTAGTAACAACCTGCTGCTTAACACTCAGGCCTCTGTAATGCTTCTGTGAATTAAAGGAGTCCTCCTGCACCATGCTCTGTTCTGTCTGAGCAGACAAGAGTGGCAAAGCCATTAGCTTGGAGCATATTTGTTAATGTGGCATAAGCAGCTAAAGAAGATGTATTTACGCTCCTTCATTTGCAATTGATAATCTCAAGAGTGAGAGATTGGTAATAAATTTTCTCACTGGGGCTTCTATCCCTCTGCTGCCCACGCTGCAGAAGGGAATAGACAGCTCATTTACATAAGATAATGAAACTGCAGCAAAATAGTAAAATTGCAAAGCAACTTTGTTTTAATAATGACAGATGCTTCTTAAACACTTTAATTATGTCTCTCAGAGCAGTTTTAGGCCACAAAAAGGGAGAGCTATGTTGCTGAAACACTTGGAATAAAACCCATTCCCTTTCCACAACTTGAAGTCTCCTCCAAATCAAACTTTTCTCCTTTGCTCAAATGTTGAGGGAATGCCTGTTTCAAGTCCTGAGAGAGAACAGATGAGTCTTCGCAGGCAGACAGCCCCCCTAGCAGTGGAGTGACGTGGGCTGTGGGCAGTGACACCCTGGCACTGGTGGGGGACTGCGTTTATTCCAGCTCGGAGCAAGAGCAGGAGGGACAGCAGCCCGGCAGGTCTGCGTGCTGCAGGTGCCAGAGCCTGGGCAGCTGCCATTTCTTGTGTTGTCCCACGTGAATTTTTGGAGGCAGCTGGGGGCAGCGGGGCTCTCCCCTGGGTTTGCTGCTTGCTGTAGTCCCAGAGGGGCGAGTGCCCTGATCCTGCTCCCAGCCCTGCCGGCTCTCATGGCAGGAGAGCAAACCGTGGGAATAGCCCTGTGGGCTGGTTCCCCCTCTGCTCCCCCGCACCGAGGAGCGCACGGGGCTGCCTCCGACTCTGTGAGAATGGTGCAGATCTCCGCGGTTAATGGTACCCGCAGTAATAGCGATGGAAGCAGCAGCCTAAACTTCCCTGAGCAAAATTCACTGTCAAAGTGTAGCAGACACTTTGCTGTGAAGAGGCAGGGAATGGTGCATCCAACAAAGCATAGGAAGAAAGATAAACACATTAATGGCAAAAAAAGCCGTAATGTGAGCAAACAGCATGCATATAGAAAATGGAAAGGGATTCTGGGCAGCAGGGGAAGATGAAAATAAGCGAACTAGTGCTGAAGGGTAGAAAGCCCTAAAAGGATGGGATGGTCTGCGCCTGAAATCTTTCTGCAGCACGCTTTTGGTCTTTTTTACAATGATTCATCTAACCCTGTACTCTGCTGTGTGCCCCCTTTCTTCCTGTAATGATCCCCCTTTCCCTTCGGCTGGAGGTCATGTTCTGGTTCCGCCTGCTTCCCTTAATGCCCATGAAAAGAAGCCGCTCCAGACCTGGTACTCCTTTCAGCCAGTGCAGAGTATCTTTGGGGTTGTGAAGTATTAACTGTATCACAGTCACTTTGCTAATCTACAAAAACCATTTCAAGGCACATTATATGCAGAGCCCATATGTTACTTTAGCGCTGCCAAAAGAGTTCTTGTTTACTAAGATCATGCTTTCAGTCGGTGTTCGGAGTATACTAAATAGCACCATTGATACTACTTAAAATAAAAGGTGTCAGCACCCTGTCTGCCCCAGCAAATTGCTCAGTACTTTCAGCTCTAAGACGTCCCTGGGCACTAATGCCTCCAGCTGAGCTGCTCCTGCTTGCTTGGTTTGCAGCGGGGCCTGATTCTGCTCCAGCCCTGGCCCATCCTTGGAGTTCTTTGGTGTTCTGAAGACCACCGTTGTGTGCCTCCTCCATCTCCCGGGTGCCTTGGGGAAGAGTAGCATTAGGAAAGTTGTTCTTAGGTTGGGACGGGGGGTTGCTTTTTCTTTCTTTTTTTTTTTTTAAATTTTTTTAATGTCTGGAAATGCAGAGGAAAGCCAAAGCCATGGGTCTGTAGCTGTCGATGCTGTTAACATCCAGCAGAAAAGCAGGCAGAGAGCCTGTCCCTGTCGCCAGGCCCAGCTGGGAGTGCAGCAGCATCCCTGGGGCATCCCGTGCCACTGTGCTGGCCTGGTCTGCCGGCCCGGCGCTGGCGGTGCTCAGCCCACCCTGCTGCTGACAGAGCCACGCTCCTGCTCTCCTCCCCTTCCTCACTCCTCTGGCTGGGACGTGGCTTTTAGTTTTCTGGTGTCTTCTGCTTTGTTTCTTTTCCTCTGTTGACCTGAGCTCCTGTGAGCCACGTATCCTGCTTTCCGAGCCAGAATCCCAGATTTTTCTAGTTAAAAGCAGAACATTAACATACAACCCGGGCCCCATGGCCGGTTTGGTATTTCAGTTTCTTGCTGAAAATATCAGAAACAGAAGTTGCACAGAAATTCTTGAATGAAAATGTCACCAAATTCTCCCAAATGCTGCAAGCAGGTTTGGGTTCAGGCTGGGTGTCCAGCAAAGGCCCGGGGTGAGTTTCGTTTTGTGCCGGCTGCTCTGCTGTGAGCTGCCCAACTCACTTTTTCACCAGGTTTCACCTCCTGTTGCTGTTACCCTCTGGTTCTGCAGGGCCCAGCCTGCCCCATCCCCACTTCGTTGCTCCCGGAGAAGGGGGGGAGGGGGGTCTCTCTCCAGAGGAGGCTCCGTGGGTCCCTGCTCACGTCCCCCGTGGTGTGAGTCACTTCAGTTTCTCACCTGTGGAGCGAGAGATGGAGGTGGCTCACCCGCGTGCTCAGCAAGCTCGCTCGGGGTGGCGATAATGCCACTTCTGAAAATCGCATCAAGATCCTGAAAGGCTCTCAATGCCTGAAAGGCAACGGCTTTTTCATGTGCGAAGTTATTTTATTATATGTAGTTACGGCTCCCTGTTTCCATGGTTGTTATGGCCTGTATGTTACCAACACTTACCCGGTGGTTCTGACGTGCGATGACTTTCTCTCGGCGTGTTAAACCCACCACGGAGTACATTAGAGGAGAAGCTGGATTTCCTGCTGCCCTCATTCTCCCTGTTCCATCCCCCAATTGTCATTAAGGAAATCAGGTGTATTTTGCTTATGAAAACATTTAGGTCCAAACTTGCCTGAGTCCTTCCCAAGTGACAAAGTTTTGGTTCGTTTGAGGGAGGAGGAAAGAGTTGGTGTCTGTAGCTGCTGGGTGGAGAGCGGGAGCGCAAGGGAGGTCGTGGTGGTTCGTGTCGGCTGTCCTTCCCTGCGAGCAGACATGGGGATGCATCAGAGCTCTGACATCCGGGGTCAGGAGAACACCCGCTCGCAGATGTACAATTACTGCTCTAAAATGGGATTTTGCTGGAAGAAATACAGGTTAAAAATTGTTCTCTCTGCTGAGCTGAAAATCTAAAAAGTCTGAAGGTGCCTGGATGGAACAGGGAGGTGGGAGATGGGGCAGAGATGCCTCTCTCACCATTTCCCGATTTTCTCCCTCTTTTGCCCAGAGGGACTAATTGGTGCTCAAAGGGAACCGATCTCCTTTTTTATGAGTGAAATCTGTTGTCTGATTAATTATTCATTTGTAGCATGATTGGCAGCTTTGCGGTGGTGGGTTCACAGTCGGTAAAGGGTCATCTGTTGACTGACAAGGTTAATTGCTGCCTCGCGTTGCTGGTGATAACGATTTATGTTGACAATTCCCGGTATTTCTAGCGCAGACGGAGGTTTGCCGTGCAGGGTCAGCCAGCGCTGCCCCGTCCTGCTCCGTGCTTCCCTCAGCAGATGGGAGCGGCCGTTCCCTTGCTGCAACCCTTGGCATGTGGGAAGGGATTTCGTTCCCAGAGCAGGTCTCACATGCTAAGCGATGTAGAAGAAGCTTTGCAAAGGCTTCAGTTGCTTTTACATTTTTCCCCCTTCTTTTTGACATGTTCTCTGCATATTGATCAGGGTTCAGAATATAAAAGTGAGACTCGGCTCAGCTCTGAAAGTCCCTCCTTGACGGGAGCGTCAAAGCTGCGGATGTCCAGGGGGCTCGAGTGAATAGAGATGAGAAAGATTTATGACGGTGACCCTTAAAAATAATTACAATGGGAAAGAATTGTCTTTTAAATCTCAGCTTACAGGAAACGGCAACTTCTGGGGATTATTTAATAAATGCACCGCCGCAGTGCCTAAAATGCCGGCCTGCCACCCTAAACACGTTTCCAGGGCAATGCCCATCTCTTGCAGTGAATGAGGGGAGGGCTTTGAGGAGCGAGGGCTGGGCCAGCTGTCCCCAGGGCTGTGCCCCTGCTTTTAGAGTTTCTTTTACTGTAGCTTCAAATGGCACAGCTCCAATCCCTCTCATCGTTCCCATCCCAGAAACCACAGACATTTTCTCCCTGCCTCAATATAATAAAGCAGAGTCATAAAGATTTCAGACTAATAAACATTGGCCTTTAGGGTGCTTTCAGCTTTTATCAGGCTAATAAGATTTTTGACTTACATCGAAAGGGAAAGCAGGTAAACAGAGCTTTTATGAACCTTGAAGCCCGCTGGGGACCTGCGGTCCTGTCGGAGGGGCTCGGGCTCTGGCACCTTCCCGTAATGAAAAGCACACGCAGCCTCCAGGCAAACCACGTTGGGAGACCGTGTCTGCAGATGGCTCTGCATGGAGTACCTGGACTTACTCGTTTGTCTGATACCAAACGTCCTGTAGGCAGGCGAGGACAAGGAGAGTTATGCTGTCTGAGCCTCCTTGTCCGTCTTATCCCCCCGATGGGGATCTGTCCTTCCTCTCCGTGCATTGTGGGCAAGCCCAGCATCACCGCTCCTCAACGCGCACGCATCCGCTCGGGCGAGCAGCATGAGCAGCTCTTCTGCGGTGCTTGGGCTTCGTGGTCAGTTGGGGTTGTTTTATTACTGGCTTTTTCTGGCTGATTATCAGGAGACACCGGGGGTGTCATTAAACAGCTCGTGTTTAGGTATAAAATTTCAGCAAGGAAGAAGGGAGCTGTTCAGTATAAACAGGCATAAACTTCATTATTTTCTAGAAATTATTTTTTATTTAAAATTTAAAACCATATTACTTCATACAGCAAACTGTGCACTTTGATATATCACAGTGTCTTAAAAATGAAAATAATCAGAATTTTTTCTTTTTTCTTTTTTTTGGAAATTTTATTTACATCAGCCTAGAATGATCAGCAAGTAACACAGTTACTATGAAACCAAAATTGTTACAAAATGTTTACAAAAAACTATATTCATAGAAATTCTGCATGTCCACAAAGGAAAATCCCCTGAATGTCACGGAGACTATTTTTTCCTTTTTTTTTTCCCACTCTTTTCTGTTTTTTTTTTTCTTTTGTGTCTTTTTTTGAGAAACATGTCAAAGTAAGGTACAGACAGCAGAGGGCTTGCGATGCTGATGCCCGGCCGGCCCCGAGCACCCCCCGGTGACACCCGCGCAGGGGGTGCCGTCGCAGCCCGCAGTCGCTGGGTGTTGGGCTCGGGGTCTCGGCGCAGTTTGGCTGCGCGTGGCTCAGGTTAGTGAGCGCCGGGTGCCAGGGCCCACGGGGTCCCTTTGCGGTGACTGTCCCAACCAGCCGTGCCGGCGCCCAGGCGAATCCCGCTCCGCAGAAGCACCCACCGAGGAGGGAGCGGTGGTCGCCCGGAGCTGGAGCTGGTTCCCCTTCGCAAATTCCATCTCTTTGTGGATCTGCCATCTCGACATCGTACCCAACACGCACCGTTGGTTAACTCCAAACAGAAAAGCAACCCCAAAGCTACCTGCTGTGTCCCTGCTCTGTTTCGCAGGAGAGCTGGAAGGAAAAAGCAAGTGATAAAGGAACAGTGAACTGAGGTGACAGCAGTTTAGATACAGTTTAATAGCCCAAACTTGTTTTTTTCTTTATTTCCTCCTCACTTTTTCAGTCCCTCTGCCCACCAAGCGAAGAAAGGAACTGATTTAAACAAAGTTGGAAGTCAGATGATTTCTAAGACACGAGTTGCCGATAGTCACAAACAGGTCCCAAGATAGCTCGCAGAAGGCTTTGAGGCTTTGTCATCAGGTGTGTCCCTTCTGAAGTCACCCAACACATCACCGCAAAGTGTCAGGCTCGTTGCTGCTCCTCTACAGTCAAGCACCGCATGGCTTGTGGGCTCCCGCGCTCCCCAGGATGAAGGCAAGGAGTGCACAGGGGAAACGAGAATACGGGAGAGACTCCAGTCTCTGCTCAGCAGTGTGGCGATAGCCTGGATTACCCTTCGTTCTGGGGGGAGCTGCCCCTGGGTTAGAGGAGGAAGGCTGAGGGCTGAAACCAGCTCAGCTCCCTCGGCTCTCAGAGGGAAGGGGGGCAGCGGTCCCGGCCAGGCTGGGGGCCGGGCAGCTCCCCCGGCTCCTGTATGGTTTTCAGCAGTGCAGAACATTTCCTTCTTGTTAAATATCAGATGTTTGAATGATCAAGATTTAATCATAAAGCCATATGTAGATGCATGACGTTAGCTGCTATTTCATGGCTGATTTATGGTCAGTGCGGAGAGGGAAGGGAACAGGGTAATCTGCAGGGTTTGGTCTTGCTGGCAGATAGCACCAGTAATTCCGGATTCTCACCTGTCACTCAGGGATGTTTGTGAGTAAAATCAAATCAAACTGGTGTCAAAGATGAATAAATGGGGTTTATGGTATTAGTGATATTTAGTTATGGAAAAAAAATTTGCCAAGAAGCAAAATGAATGCTATTTACTGTGATATTTTACTCTCTCTGGACATTTAAAGCCAGTTTCAGCTTTTGTTTTTATTTCTGCCTTCATTGTAAAAATCTCTTTCTAAGAGTTTAGAAATCTGCAAAAGAAACATAAAATCTACTACTCTGGCAATCCTAAGGATTTGCAAACATACAGAAAGAATGTGGTTAGCTTTGGGAAACAGACCCATACTTCCAATCTGTCCTCTGCTGTAGGTATTTGTTCAGCAAACAAGTAAGAAGATGATGCCCGTTGGCAGCTTTCACCCCTAATTTTTCATGATTTCTATGAAAAGGTGAAAATTTCACATAAATTCTTTGCATATGTTTACTTGAGTCAAAATATGACAAATTACTTTGTTTTGGGTTGCTTTTTTACATCAGGGAAAAAACAAAATAAGGACAAATTCTGTGATTGGGGGCGGGGAGCAGCTATCTCCCCTGGAGCTAATTTGCTAATTCTGATCAGCTCCAAAGATAACCTTCCTAACTGCGCCTTGGAAAGAAACAGGTGGGGAAAAAGATCTGAAATCAGCTACAAACAGGTTTGTTCCTTTGGGCGAGGATAAAGTTTCCAGAAGGGCCTTGCAGCGAGGGGAGGGCAAACTGGGTCAGTTCAGCTGCTGGTTCCTGCGGCGGCCGTGGCACCTCGCTGTCACTGTCACCCTTAGGTGTGCAAGGCAGGAGGCTGCTCTTTTCTTCAACACCAGTGTTTAAATCGGAGCTTTTAAGCACCTTTGCGTACTCTCCATGTGACGTTCTGGGTTGCAATGGGCAGGGCTATTTCTGGTTGTTTCATTTCGTAAATTAATCCGCAGAGTGTCCCGCTGGCCACTCGTGCGGTTCCCCATGGGGAGATGGAGCTGAGTGATGTTTCTCGAGCGTTACTTTAGGTCAGCAGAGGGGTCTTTGGTAATTCTGACTAAATTCATCTGCAGGACCAGCCTTCTGGGTTAAGCAACCTGAAAATAACATGGTTCATGGAAGATTTCTTAAAAACGTTTTAGCGTGTGTTTGCTTAAATCACGTGGAGATGCTGCCTGAGGGGCTGTGGTTCACAGGGCAGAGCAAGAGGGGTGTCAGGTTTGGCTCGCACAGTGCTGCTTGTCCTAGGCCAGCCCTGGCCCTGCAGGCTGAGACTTGCTCTTTTGGGTCTCTGATGCCATGGAGAGCGTTTAGTCCTAAACCAGCCGTACAGCCTGGTCTGAGTGCGAACACAGCAGAGCTGCATTCAGCGCTGCTGAATTTCATGGAAATCGGTACCATTCGGCTCTTGGGAACAGCTCTGCTCCTGCCGCTGCTGAAGCCTGTGGACTCGGCCGCTTTCCGTGCTTCTTTGCAGGAGAGACTGAGCTTTGTGGAAAGAGTAAAGGAGCTGAGTACCTGGAGATCATGGTGTCACCCTGGGCACGGGCTGGAGTTCGGCACCGGGCGTGAGGGTGGTGTCACTCGGGGATGGCAGTAGCTCCGTGCACACCATGCCATCCCACCCCTGGCCAGGAGTTCTGCTCCGTTCAGGCTTACTCGCCCCTCTGTAGTCAGATGTCTTGGATCTGCTGATGAACGTGTGTTGCCTTCTCCCACCACAGCCCCACTGGACTTCCAGCCACGGGTGGCCGTGGCCAGCACAGCCGTGAGGTTCTCTACTTTGAGAACCAGCACAGCCTTGACCATCACCGTGCTTCACAGGTACTTTTCCCCTTCCTGGACGACGTATCCTAAACGTGCTGTGTATGTCAGTGTGGAATAGATGGTCGCACAGGTGGCTGCTCAGCTGCACCTGACAATGTGTTTCTTTTATTGCCATGCTAAAGAAGCCTTGCTCAGGGGCTCCTCCTTACCCGCTGAGGGTCAGTTTGGCTCAACTCTGTTTCGCCTCCGTGTGTTTTCAGTATGTAAACATCAGACTCCTGGATGGTAGTGTGTTTGGACTCCATGAGGCCTGTAGAATCTAAGCGTTAAAAAAAAAAAAAAGGAATGAAAAATAACAAAAACAAAACAGAAAAGCCCCAAGACCCGTGTTACAGTCCGTGCTTTGAAGTTTTTGCTTCTGTGCCGGTGATCGATGCAGCTGTGTTGTAAAGGCCTTGTTCTTGAAATGAACCAAACCAGGCTTTTTTTTTCTGTTTTTTTCTTGTTTTTTTAATCCTTTCTTCCCTACTTAAGAGTGCATCCAGCCTTGTCTGCTGCAGTTCCTTCCCTCCCGCCCCCCCCGTTCCCATTCCCTAGGGAAACACAGGTGTCAATCCAGTGTTGCAGGTCATGTTGTCCTTCCCTGGCAGCCGTCGGTCATTGAACGTGTGCATGTTGATCACGGCGTCTGTCTTCACCATGACGGGTGGCTGGGGCTTGTGTTTGACCCGTCGCTGGCAGGTGAGCGACAGCCGGATCTCATCGGCCACGGCGCTGCAGAAGGAGCGCTGGGGAGAGCAGGGACAAAAAGCACCGTTACTCCTGGCAAAATGTTCTGCTAACCTCTCAGTGAGCTGGAGGATGCTGAAACTAGGCTCTGCGGAGGGTGAGCATGAGGTTTAGGCTGCATTTAAGGTATCAGCTGTGCTTAGTGGGACTTCAGTGATGCACGGGCGTCTGGTTGACCCCTCTCTCCTTTGGCAAGAATTGTACCTTTGACAAAATAAACCCTGCAAAAGGCAGAGCTGTAGGCGGCCGTTGGAGTGCCGGTGCTTTGTGTGATCCCTGCTGGGGGTCTGGTAGATTTATCTGCTGGGAATCAGAGGGCTATCGAAGCCTGCTGGGCTTGCTAGTGGGCAGTTTTCCTCCATCTATCTAGTCCATCACACGGGCAGCTTGCTTTGATTTCTGGTCATGCACACAAATGCACTTTCCACTTATTGTACCATGACATGTAAGGAAGAGGGTAAAACATAAAAGCAGTCCTCTTGTTTCATGAGCACTAATCAGCCACTGCGGGTGGGATGGGCCGTTTGTATAGGTGTTGTGAGAAGTTGATAAAATGGCATGAGGCTTCCTGGTGGACCCTGCCCAGTTCCTTGAGGCTCTTTGAACAGGAGTGGGGAGAAGAGATGGAGACGTCACGTGTGTACACATTACACCTGGAATATGCTACACGATTGCATGTGATAGTGGCGAGTGGATGTAACAGCTCAGAAAGGTCCCTCCCAGGGACCTCTGTCCGTATTTTCATGACTTATGTGTCGCCTTGCTCAAAATTACCCTACAACTGTTTACTAGTCTAGTTACTGCAGCAGCGGATGACCCTGATCGGAGTAGATGTGATTTTCCCCCTGACCTGAGGCTGTCGGAGCGGGACAGAGCAATGAGCCTTAGGGGATGGCATTTCGGGGATGCTGCATTTCAGCCCTCGAGCTGCAGGCGCTTGGACGTCCAGGCAGCAGGGGTAGGGCTGAGTCCCGCTGCCCGTCTCCCTGCCTGTCTCTGGGGTCAGCGTGCAAAATCCTCAACGGCTGGGCTAGTGGCGGTGCAGGGAGACGGAGGAAATCAGTACCTGCTCACGCTCCGCTGTTTTGCGCAGCTTGTAGATGAACTCCACCATGGCCACGAAGACAGACAGCACCAAGCCTGCTGCCAAAACGATGAAAATCCCACCGATGTTTTGGATGCCCAGAGCGCTGGCCTCCTTATTCTCATCTTCAGGGCAGCCATTCCCTCGCCACCACTTCTCCTTCATTACGTGGAGCTTGTCCTCCTCCTGGAGCTGGAGGATGGCAATGGTGATCTTGTCCCTGTACGGTGACCCTGGGGAGGGGGAACACCATTACACAGAGGGAAAGTGGGACAAAAAAATCATGCAAAGCAAGGAATGTGTCTGCGCTAAGCAGGGCTGTTCAGACCTCTGTTCAACAGGCAGGCAGCATAAGCTTTGGTATTTGGAAATTTGCTGTTGGGAATGGACTGTCTTAATCCCATCTGTTGTATTTGCAGTAACTAGCCCCTCTCCCAGGCTACCTACAGAAACCCCACTGCTGTGACTTACCCATGGGAGTCCCAATCCCGTAGCCTTTGGAATCGATGAGCCCCCCGATCTGAGTCAGGTTGCAGTTCCTCTGGGTGATGTATTCGATGGTGGTTGACTCCATCAGCAGGGCGTAATCGGCTGTCAGGGTTCGCTGGATTCCTTCCTCATTGTTTTTAACAAGTGCTGTGGGCTTGCTGCTCATGAAAGCCCACATTTTTTCAAAGGTGGAAATTTTGGATTTCTGGAAAAACGACACACCCCACCCCCAAAGTAAAAATTAGTCCTCTATTTGCTGAAACCTCATGTCTTTGCAGTAAATGATAATACCAGCTTGAGAACAGATCACGTAACGGAACTATTACCAATGTGACCTTGTCTTAAATCTCTCCACTTTCACTGCCCAGCATTGTTTGGCTTTGCGTTGCCATAACAAGGGACCAGTTCAGCACACTCCCCGTTGCGCAGACGCTCGGCACTCACAGCTCCAGAGACCTTATCCTGGAGGTGGGACCGAGCCGTGCGCTCCCTGCAGTGAGGAACAGCAAGACCCTGCCTTGATGCCCTGCAGCACTTGCTAGTGTGACAGGCTATCACTATATCTGTTTAAATGTATTAGTTTCCTAACCAGAATTTTGTTTATCCTGTAATATTTCTGCACAATGAGAGAAGACAGAGAACATTTCAGAGGGCATGTTTTTCTCTTTTGCATGCACTATTATATTTTTGTCTTTCCTCAAGCATCGCAAGGAAACATGTCTCCTCTGAGATATGTGCAACTGCCAAACAAATTTAACATATCCACATAAACAGAGGCATAGAAAATATTCAAGAAGATTGTCTTACGGCTAAAAATAAACATAGATATTCTTTCACTATCAGCAGGCATTCTGTTAAAAAAGGAGGAATATGTTTTCTGGCTTACTATTCATGTGAATGTTTTCTTCTTCTTCTAGAAAATGCGTTGGGTGAGAAGAAATGGTTATTTTATGTCTTTCCATAACATTTGAAATATACCATTTATCTATGACCACCTTCCAAATTGTCTCTATGGAGGTTGTCACAAAAGACATAACCATCTTCAGTTTAGAAAGACTTCCCAGGAAAGGCCCATCAGCTTTCTCTTGAGGTACCTCCTTGGTTGGTCACTGCACTTGGGTGAAGGTGGCTGTCATCAACCCAGCTCTATACATCCATCTGAGCTCTGGGAAAGCACTCGGATACTGAGGCTTGTGTTCGTGCTCCTGCCAGCTCCTTATGTGCCATTCTTTTCTGCCTAATTTCTTGTTTTTCCTAGGGCTCTTTTTGCCTTCTTATTTTATAAGAGACAGCTTAGTCAGCCAAAAACTCCTCTTCCCTGCCACTGCTTAGCAAGAGCCTGAAGCTGGCTGGTAAGTTGGAGGGGCTGGTAAGTCTTTGTGCTTTGCCTTGAATACGGGTAACTGCCCACCTGCAGCTGCACGAGGAGTCGCTGGGACAGAAGCTGTGCTGTCGGGTTTAGCTGTCGTTTATCTCCGTTTCAGGCTCTGTCCTTCCGTAAGAAAGCAGGAGATGGAGCCCCAGCCCATCCCAACTGCTGCTATCGCATCTCCCCCTCACCCTTTCAGTATCACCCAAAATGTGCCAGCATAGGTTCTTCTGATAACAATGCTATGATAACGGTAAATTAGCTAGGAAAACAAGTCCCTCGTAAGGTTTTATATTTCAAATGCTTTACCTGTCCACCTCCTTTTTTTCAGCATGTTTAACAAAAGTTAAACAAAAGCTTAACGCCCCAAAGTTGGTTAGCGTAGCGCAGTGACAAAGGCTGTTCCTCTGTCTTTAACCTGGTGCGCTCATTCTCCCGACTGAAATACCCACGGACTCATTTCTTCTCAGTTAAAGCTCTTGCTTGTTATAATCCACTTGATGAACATGCAGTAGTGGATGTGCCGGAGCAAACTTCATTCAAGAGGCAGGATAATCTCCCTCACTTGAAAATCTGGGCCAGTGCCTGTAAGGTAGATTTGTGGTATCTATCAAACCTCAAAGAGCAGCAAGAAATGTAGCCTCCAAAAGGATTATTAAATATCTGTGCATTACAATGGGTAATTGAAATGAATAGCATACTCCGCTTGCTGATAACGACTTGTTTAACATTTATATAGTTCACATCAGAGGCCTCTGGGTTCACTGCCTCTCCTTTTCTCTCCTTCTCTTCCTGCATTTAACGCTCCTTGGGTGTTGACACAGAGCTCTTAAACAACATCAGTGTTCTCCCAGTTTAAAGCATAGAGCAAAATAAACTGGCAAAAAATCAATAGGCTGCATTTAGTGAAGCTAATAGGACTTGCATGAGGCATTGTAGCTCTTCAGGCAACTTAAATTACATGAGACAGGGTTCCCTGGAAGAGAAAAAAACACTTTTCTCTTCTCTTCCTAAATCACTGCTTCTGACCAGCTGAAAGGACTTAATTGCGTTTTGAAATGCCAGGAGGAGCCCAGCTTTCCCTGCCCCAGCTGCGCTGCTTCGAGCCCCCTCCGGGCATCCTGGGTGGGGGGCACCCGTGGCAGGGTGGGCACCCTCTGTGCTGGAGCACACCGGGGCGAGGGCTCGGCACAGGCCGGAGTTACCTGTCGCTGCTTCCCAAGCCTAGTGAAACGGCCGAAAGAAAGACCCGGCAACACGGGGGCGAGCCCCTTGGCGAGGAAGGGCTGTCCCCCCGCAGCAAAGTGCTGCTGGCTGCGGTGGCCTCATCTCCCCCAAAGATAAGGCAGGCTAGCTCCTTCGGGGAGGGCAGGTCGAGCCCTCGGTGCAGGCAGCGCGGCCCCGCACACGTCTCTGCTCAAGGCAATCTCAGGCTCTCCCCGTAGTCTAAAACCTGCCACCTCCTAACTGGGAATTTATTTCCTATTAGTTTCTTTAACTTAGCTAACATGAGATAAGAACACTCCTGTTCCAAGTGAAAATTCACCAGCCGTAATTCTCAGCACAGCACCAGCAGTTTGATAGACCTGGCTATTTGTTAAAAGTCCAATTTAGAAGCAATTGTCAGTCATTGTGAGAGCAGTCATCAATCAAAAATTGCAGGAGCAACTGTGGTGAGGAGTGTACAGTGCTCCAGCTCACACCTAATTCAACCACTGGATGTTTTTTCCTATTAGGGGAAAAGTTGTCCTTCCCTCTCCTCCTCTCAGAATACTTCAGCCATGCTGCAACGGTGGTCACTTATTTATGGGAATTTGGAGGACGTTACCTGAGAACATTTGCTGCGCTGTGGCTAGGTGCAAATTTCTTCTCTATGGAATCATGATTTATTTTTATGGGCTGCATAAAAGAAATGTGAGTTGGTGGCAGGCAGAGAGACCCTCCTGTGCCCCCGTGTCCTCTGGAGGGTCCCCAGGTCCCCGCAGGGACAACTTCGCTGCCAAAGGCAGAAGAGGAGGAACTGCTTGGTTGCTCTGAAGCATTAAGATAAATGGCTTGACACTGACTTCTTCCTGGCAGAGAAATTCCAGAGGTATGAACTCCTGAACATTTGAAATGATGGAGATTATTGCTAATAAACAAAGGCGGTAGTTTAACGCTGCTGATCCCTGCAGCCAGGGTTCACACCAGGGTGATCGTGTCTCCCTTCTGCTTACAGCTCTCCCACCGATTCAGGTGAGGGGAGCTTCTCCTCCTTTCGATCGGGATAAATAAGATCAGAATCTGGTCTGCTGTTCTCTGCATCTTAATAAAACCCTGCGTTATTACTAAATGAGATGCATGCATGGAGAGCTGAGTACCAGCCCCTCTGAATGCAGCAATTGCCAACGACACTAGGAACGCCTCTAAATTCATTCTTCAGAGTCACAGCTCAGAAGCTACCTTTAATAACCAATGCTTCAAGACCAGTCACCCAAATAAATTAATGGAATAGTTTAGAGGAGCCACTACAAGGCATCTTGCCAAGACATATATGCTTTTTTATCAGTGGAATTGGCAAGAAAGTAACTTTCAGGCTTAAGATTTTCAATTCCAGCTTGTATGAAAAAATAAATTGATTTTCACCAACTGAAGATACTTACTCTTGAGGATTTAACATTTCTGTACAAGTGAATATATATGTACACACATACACACACACTCACACTCGTACTCCAAACTGCACATTAAACCTGGCATTTGTTCAGGGAGAGACAGCATCCTTTGCAAGATATGAAGGATTTCTGGCATGATTTATAATGAATGCTAGATGCTGTTCCTAAATTAATTGATCTGTGTTTATTCCTGTAACTTGATCTGCATTGCCAGCGAATAAATAGCCTCTCCAAAGTTCTTTTCATTAAGTTGAAATCTGCCAGTGTGGCTGATAAAACCGTCTCTTCTGCTTCCCACTCGCCGTGGCTGGTTGGCTCAGCTGCACCGGCAAAACCTTTGTGCGAGCAGGATCGCTGGCCGTGGGTCTGCCCCAGAGACGTGTTTTGGCTTGGTTCAGCAGGGGTCTTCTGCGGTGACTTCAGTGAGCTCTGCAGGAACCCTCGCTCAGCCTGACCACAGGCAGAAAACGGGTTGGCGCGTTGGGAACCGTCTCGGGGAGCAGCGTGCAAGGCATTTGCCTTCCTCTTCCGTTTCCCATTGCTCCCTAAGCCCAGCTCTGGGATCGGAGCATAGACGAAGGAGCCGCAGGGCCCAGGCTGCAATGGGGGGGTCAGTGTAGGTGGTTTGCAGCTTCTTTGACATGGAGATGCGGGGGAGTGAGTTCCTAATGTGAGGGAACAACTTTGGGGAACAGTCATACAAGGAGCAACGTAGCAATGTCGGCTGAGTCCTAGCGGATAATCGACAAAGTGGGTACGGGGGGATTCCAGCCAGGATGCCGCCATCCACCTTTTGTCCCAGCAACGACAGCCCGTTCCGCAGACTGCAGGAGTGCTGGCCCAGCAGGAGCTTGTCAAGGGCAGCAGTCACCCAGCAGCCTGCGTAACCCCCTTTTAGCAGAGTGGGGGACGGTGACGTGAAGCCTCGTGCGCTTGGCCGTGCCTTCAGTCCCACCCATCCGGAGGGAGCGCAGACCTCAGCAGACACCGGAGGGGCCCGTTGCTCTGTCCCCCCGACCTTCTGCTGTTTGACAGATGTCCCCGTGCAGAGCCGCTGCACTGAAACCACCGCGGGTTTGCCCAGTCATTCGACAAAGACCTCGCCGAGCGGTGGGAGAAGTTCTGGCTCCCCCGTACTTCTCTGTACACGACGGAAAAGTGAACATGGCATCCCACGCGAGCGCTCCCGCTGCTCCAGTAATCGAAATGCTTGTCAGAAGGGACATCCCTGAGAATTCATCTCCAAACAACGATAATAATAAAAAAGAAAAAGGAAAATACACCACATCGATAAACCCTGCCAAATGCCTGTTAGAAGCCTGAAGAATTATTCTGATGGATAATGATACAAAACAATAAATATACTGTGTCCTTGATGATTTTTTAAAAAGACAATTTCCTTTTATTCCTATATAAAACTCTTATTGGAAAGAGTAGTTAAAACACACCAGAAGTCTGTCTTTTCCTGATAGCTGTTCTAGGTTTATATTGCTTTTGGAAGGTGACGCAATGCATCTGACCACGCCAAAGACAAAACTGCAGGCACCAGCTCCACTGCAGAAAGCAAACTAACCAGCAGCAACCTGCTATTCTGTGCAACATTTTAATTTCCCAGAATAATTAAAGATAAAACCAAATGAAATCCTCCATGTTTCTTTACCAACCCGTGTTGCTGCCTGTCAAAGTAAGCATGGAGATTCGGAAAGTGTAGTGGCTCCTTAACCAAGCCATAGCCAAGAAAAGTTGCAGAAGAATGCTGCTGTTTCTTGTTATTAAAATTCAGCACATTCGCTTCCTCTAATGAGTCTTGGCAATTAAACTGCTGACAGCCTAGTCTAGCTGCCTTTACACTGTGCCTATTCAAATTGTTGCGGTATTCCAGACACAACCTGCTTTTTAAAGCATGAAGTATGTTTGTCACTCTCCGGCCCACGCATTTCCTTCTGAATTAGGGTGACCGGAGGGAGAAGGATTAAGAGGCGCGGGGGGAGGCAGCCCTGTTCCCGCAGCCAGAGGCTCTGATCTGCCAGTGCTCCCGTCGCCCTGCTGATGGGAGAACCAAAGCGTCGCACCGCCGGAGTGCTGCAGCCCTGAGCCCGCCGCAGGGGCCGGAGCTCCCGGGAGCGTGGCTGGGACCCTGCATCGCCTGCGTAGGGATCTCCCAACCCTCCCTTGGAAGGCGGCTTCTGAGTTCATCGTTGAATTTAAATTCCTCTCTAAGCCAGGGTGATCATTCCTTAGATTAATCACCCTTCATTTCTATTCCTGTATTCTCTCACTCTTTTTTTTTTTAAAGTGTGTTTTTACGGGCCAGCTGTGGCTTTAAAGGTCTTTTTAAGTCTCTCCGTTTCTTCCCATTTTTGAGGCAATAGTGAAATAGGAATGCTCTTAGCACCCTCCTCTGCAGTGCTAACTTCTGAAATTAATTATACTTTAAAAAGAAGAAAGTAATGTAATTTGATTCTGATGCATCAGTGGTGTTATCTTGCACAGGGTTCCAGAGGTTAATAAAACTTGTCTACATTAATGTGAGTACCTGAAGGACAAGAAAGATATTTCAGCTGTAAAAAATACTGGTCAGGGAGAGCCTTTTGCAACATCTGGCCAGGTTTCGGTTGCATTTGTTCTCTTCTCTGCCCCTGAAGGCCAGGTCAGCCTCTGTGGAACTGTTACTGCAGAGACCGGAGCTGCCATGGTTGGGGTGTGAAGTAGGGAAGATACTTTGGGGAATGTAGGATTTTTCTGTAGGACTTTGATGTAAGATATGCCTGTCCTGTTGTGCCTAATATGTGCTTCATTTTAGGGTGTCTGAGCCAATATCGGGTACAGTCTCTGAAGCTGTAAAATCAATAAAAGGTTGTAATTGTGACTTCAGTTAGCAGCAGGGAGAGGGGAAATTAGCCATGATGTGAGTCTAGGTAAGCTAAACCGACAGGGGTCAAGGTCTGGACAAGGACGCGAGACTGTGAAACAACCTGCTTGTAAGGAGAAGCAGTGGTGGCGCAGGAGGCTTTTTGCCTTTGGTTCTTTGTTCTCGCTCCCGTTGGCCTGAGAGCGTTGCAGCTGCCTGGATGGTAGAAAGCTTTTGCCTGGGCTCACCTTGAAGAAGGTCATAGTAGCTCCATCCTTCACTGCTCCGTACTCTATTTTTGTCTGCTTTGCCAAGTCATCTGCCGAGTCGATGGGGGATTCCATCCTCTCCACCGTCAGGAAGGCGGCAAGGTTGGCCGTGTAGGACGAGATGATAATTAGGGTGAAGAACCACCATATGCCACCGATGATCCGTGTAGACAGTGCTTTGGGCATCAGCTCAGAGCCTGGGGTGGGAGAGGGGGGAGGAGGAGGAGGGAAGAGGAAACAGAGAGAAAGGACTCGGTTTATATATACGTACGTACATTACACACATACATATAGATATAAAGGATTAGGTTTCACTGTCAAAACTGTACGAGCTATGCAATTAAAGCCAACTGTTTTTGAGGCAAATCATCCAGACATCTTGCATGCAAGGAAGTCAGTGGGTTTTTTGTAGCATTTGTAGAGAAACCCTCTCCCGTTATTGCTGACCTTGGGTACAGTGCACAATTTACAGGAAACATTCAAACTGAAGTAATTAACTAGGCTGCTTTTATGAGATTTAAATAGCAAGCCATTTATGAACTTTTATGAGTGTTTTGTTCTGCCATTTAAAAAGTGCTTTGCTTTTATATGGATTACTTTTCAAAGGACTCACTCTAGGGAGTGTGTTCAAATACACAAGGTTTAAAAAAAAATCAGACAGTGAGAGAAAGGAACTATCAGGGTCCAGTACTTTGAATACTGGTTAGAAGTAGGGAAGCAGGAGATGTTACAGCATAAAAGGTGTAACAGGTCTGGAATGACTTTTATTGAGCAGACATGAAGGACTAAATGGGTTGTGCTATTTTTGTAATTGCCCAAGACATCTTTTAAAGCCAGGAAGGAGCTTTGGGTTTGAAACAGCTGTGTTCAGAGGATATCTCCAACCTGGAATTTGGAACAAAGATTGGGCTTGCAAAGCAATTTTAAGCACTGTGGCATCAAAGCATAGCATGGAGTGTAGCTTTTCTCCTATCTGAGTGCGGCACGGAGGCACCAGGAAGCAGAGGAGCTTTGGATATCGAGGGCTGCTTCAGTTCTTCTCAAGATCCCACTTCTTTCCCATTCCATCTTCACCCTTTGATGCATTGGATGGTGTGGCATCAGTCTAGCTTTGATATTTTTTTCTTCTTAGATGCAGAATAGAGTTAAAAAGAATACAGCTCTTTTCATTTATCAGCATCTGATAAGAGGATGATTCATCCTGCTAAACCGTCTTGCTGGGAACTGTCACTGTCCATCAGGGCAGCCAAGATCTGGGAAGAATCTCTGTTACACGCTGCAGCGGTGGCGTAGGAGGAGCGCGGAGCAGTAGCACTGTGCATGCCACCAAGCCAATGCTGTGGTTCTTTTGCTCTCTGGGTATAATGACTGATACACAGTAAATTGAAGTGTGACAAATGTTTGACATTTTCCGCTTATTTCTATTCCTGGACTTTCTGCAATTAGATCACAGCTGAATTTTGTTCCTTGTTCAGAGCTGCTCACAAGCTCCCCCTCTGCTGTCATCCTAACAGATTTACTCTATTCATTCCATCTATACATATTCTATTTGCTCTCTTCCATCCACTTATATGAATGTAATCCCATCCATATCCCACTTCTAAGGTCCCTGTCGCACCAGTAACACTGAAAAAGCTCAGTCTCGCACGCAGCGGCTGCCAGGGAGAGCTGCTGGAGGAGCCCTCGCCATCCTCTCTGCCCCAGCAGCCTTCACCCTGCGCCAGAGGGAGTTTCAGGCCATTTCACAATGTGCAGAAGGACCAGATGAGGATGAAAATGGAGACGGACCAGCGGGCAAGATGCCCTGACTTCTGTAAAAGTTGATTTAAAACAGAGGGAGCCAGGACAGAGATCCTGAAATTAAACAAATGGCTTGAATTAACAGAAGTAGGAATTTGCAGAATCTGTGGGATGCTGCTGAGTTTGGTGAATTAAACAGCTGAGGGAGACCAAGGCAGTGTTCCTCCTCGGGCACGGGGGTGGGTGCTCCTCTGCACACCAGCAGCAGCACACGTGCAAACACACCACTGCTCCATCATGTAGCTGTGTGCTTCCAGACGGCAGGCTCGGGAGCTGCTCCTTCTGACACCTGCCAGAGCGTGCACGCTTCATTAATAGTAATTATTGTTATGCAGTGGCACGTGTGTGCCAGCAGCCAGCTGCAGCTCCTGGGGCTCTGCCTCGCTGGGCCAGCGGTGGGTCTGTCCCGGGAGCTGCGGGGTGAGCTCCTGGGATGGGGGCTTTGACCCGCAGAAGGCAGAAAGTACAAATAGAAGCAGGTGTCAAAAAAAAAAAAAAAAAAGAGTGAGAAGCTCTGGCCTGCTCTGACACAGAAGAAATCGGATGGCTTTCTTGGCATAAAAGCCTTGGACCTTTTCCTGCTGCCCCAGACAGGGCTCGGCCCTGGCACACGGCCCCCTCCGTTTCTCCATCCCTGCAGTGCAGGCGAACCGACACGGCTCAGTGGGTGTCTGGGTGGAGATGAAGTTCAAAGTGAGCGCATAACAACAGACACGGTCGCCAAGAGCTCCTGAGCTGCAGATGGCAGCCAGTTCCCCTGGTGAGATTATTGTCTCGTTAGCCCTTTGCTGGCCTTGGCCCCAGCCAGAGGCTGCCTGCCGAGCACGCGGCTCCCTGGGGAGCGGCTCCCGTGGGCGCTGCGCTGCCGTGGGCACGTCTCCATTGGGAGCAGTGGGCGCCGAGCGCTTCCCAGCACGGCGGGTCCCAGGAGGTGCCGGAGGAGAGCTGCCTCCCCTCTCCCACACCTCACCGCCTTTCAGCGGGGAGCCGTGCTGACGAGCGCTTCTGTGCCTGTTCAGATGTTTTATCTCGTTCCTGTTACAAACAAAGTCACAAACAAAATAAATTTTAAATTTAAAAAGCCACGACAAAAGGCCTGTGCTGGAGAACCGGCAGGAGGGTGTGTGGGCGGGGAGGCACCGCCGTACCTTGCTGCATCAGCGCTCCCATCCCAAACCAGAAGCTGTTCAATAGGGTGAAGTTATTCTCCACGATGTCTGATCCTGGGTTACAGGGATGAGCATCGTACCACTCGTATGGGCTGAACCTACGGCGGCACATGGAAAGCGAGAGCTCATTAGTCGGGATGTGGCATGACAAGACCCTAAAGGAACAGGAAAAAAAGAGCCTTAATACATCTGGTGCTGCTGTGCAGGGCCTGCTGACCCCTTCGGTTGTGCAGCTTGTTAAAGAAAAAGACAAATTCAGCCAAGATTTTCAGAAGTGACCAGCGTGGCTCTAAGCCCCATGTCCTGCATTGCTGACAGCAAGGAAACCTGAGCAGCCAGGTCCTTCTGAGGTATCTCAGGTTGCTTCCCCAAAGCCTTCGGTCACTTCGGATCATCTCTGCAACACTAAGTCACACGACAGCAGCTGGAGCACACGACTATGGGATGGGATGCGGTGGAGACGCACAACCTCTAGTATGCAACAGTTCCAAAATGTGGGAAAAAATGGCGTTTCTAGATCAATTGAGGAGAGATGCTGCAGTGGTTCTGTAGCAGTTGCTGGGACAAACCGCAGTATTGCAGGGGACTCTCCTGCAAGCACCGCTGTGAATGTAGCTCTTTTAGCCAGGATCTGGGGAGGATCCTCAACAGGAGAGACGCTAATATTTTTAGAGCTGTTTATTTACATTTTCTAAGAGTCCCAAATTTTGCAGAGATTAAATTAAAAACATAATTGGTATAATTGCTTTTGAACCAGGCATTAATTATCATCTCCGCTTCCTTCTGAAATCCCTGTAGCTTCACAGCAGCCCTTTCTCAAAGCCCAGCCCCCAGTTTGTATTAGAAGATATTCCTCTCTGCAATTCTCTGCCAGCCATGCTGCTACCCAAGGAGATGTCTTGTTGCTTAATTTCCGGGCGCCCTCAATCAGACAGTTGGATGTGTTTGGAGAAAAGAGCCGCAGCTCTCTCCCAGGTGCCTCTCAGCACAAAACACTCCCCTGGCAAACACCAGCCCCGGCCTCTGCTCTGCACAGCCGCGCCGTGAGGCTCCCCTTGGAGCCCGACACGCGGGGACGTTCCGCAGACACGGAGCCACGGTTCCCGGGCACGTGAACCGAGCGGGGCAGAGCCCAGGAGGGTGCCGGTGGGGAAGACCCCATCGTGGGGCGTGGACCAGGTGCAGTGCACAGGGCTTGCAGTTTTAGAAAAGTTCATCCTGGGTACATCTGTCCCTCTTTTTGCTTCTATTTTCCATGATCCCGCTTGTTTGTCCAGGTAATGGCTGAGCTGTTCTTACTGCCCACCTCCCTCTGCTTTTTTAAATAAGAGTAAATCAGAAAGGAAAACGAGAATCAGGCTGAATTCAGACCTGGCTTTACATGCTGCCTCCTCCTTTAAACTTGCTGTAAATTTGTGCCAGAGGTGTATAAAGGATGGCGCCTGAGCCCTTTCTGTCGAATAAAGGCAGAGTTCAAGAATTAGATGAAAACTTTCTTGGGCTGCCAATGAAAGAATATAAAATGGAAAAGGAATTGGTAAGATCAAATGAGCCTGACAAGATGACACATTGAAGAACTTCAAGGTCTCTGAGTGAAAACCTACTGGTGCTGCTCAAATTACAGAGAAATATTCAGAAAACTGCAAAGCAGCGACAGAGTCTTCGGTGCTTGAAAAGCGAGTGGGACCATTAGCGGTAACAGAGGGGTAATGAAGGAAGAAGCGAGCAAAGCTCGTTGACCCCATACAGCTGGAGCCATAATAAATGGGGGCTGCTCAGGATGCACCGTGGGCTGGCTCCCCCCTCCTCAGGTGCAGAACGGGATCTGAGAAATATTTCATCAAAACCTGTGATTATTTTCTTGTCTCTTCTTGGCCTTTTTGGCAGGGAAACGGGAGCATTTCAAAGTAGGTTTAAAGATCTAACGCAAAATACTTTTGAGTCTAAATTGCATCTCCAGAGAAATTTCTTATGGATGACCCAGTCCTCGTTCCAATTAAGATGAATGTTAAACCCACCCGCCCCGTTGTGCACCCAAAGGTGATTAGCTGTAATTTGAAGGCCTTGTGAGTCTGAGGACAGGTGACAATTCAAATCAGCCAGCTGCACAGCCCACTCGCAACCTCACGCCGGAGTTACCAGACAAATTACCCCCCACGAAGCCTTATAAATTGCTGGTGTTTATTGCTCTTTGGGGGCTGGGGTGGTTAGGAGCAGAGGCTCCATCAATAACTAAGAAAGACTGATTAAAAGGGGAGATGGATCAAATACATCCTTTGCCTGCCTCTAAATAGTCCCTAAGTTGCTTTTAAGTGGCATTGACCTATGATGATAGCGTCAGCAGAGGACTCTGGTGCCTAGTTCAGGAGACTCATGTCTCTGAATTAAGGCTTTGCTATTTTGACCATGGTTTTCTCCTGAGAACTGAATTTTAGAGGCCTTGCTGGTGTTAAAAGCAAATATTGTTTCCATTACTTCTGAAAGTGGTAAATATTTTCCACATGAAATCTCTTGCTCTTCATCTCTCTGTGTTAAAAGATCCTTCCTGCAGAACCTTAATTAGACCAAATACTTGGTGTTCTTTGAAAGAATAGGAAGACAGAAGAAAGTAGGATCTGGACAATTTGGGCTGGATTTGGCTATTATATGAGTTGGGAAAAATAAACTCATAAATGTAAAATTGTATTTGAATTGTCATTCCAAGCTGCACAAGCCGTCTAATACTTTATGGCAGCAGAGCCCATCTAGCTATGTTCTGCATGGCTAGCAGAGACATAAAGTGCAGGAGTTCTATCAGTCATCGCAATATTTCTCCTTTTCATAATTACCTCGGGTTCATTTTCCCAGGCGAGTGTCTTTTCCTGCTGAGAGCGTCTGGTTCCTCTCTGACACAAAGCAAAACCGCTGAGCACCTCATCCTGCCCCGCTGGAGTCCCCGACTCTTCCCAGGGGCTTCGCTTGGGGCAGGACAAAGGGGGCAGCAGCCTTTTGCCCAACTGTCCTGCATCTTGTGTGGTCCCTGGCCACTTGCCCAGCAGTTGCCTGTGGCCAGGGGGGTCTGCGGGACAGAGCTGACGGGAAGGTGGGGAGATGCGTTAATGGCAACGGCGCTCTCGGCTTCGTACCATGGTAATACCTGCTGCCAGTTCTGTGCGTTCTGACACGATCTCTGAGGTTGTTTTCATGAGTTGCTGTTTGTACTGCAATGCTGGCAGAGCCCAGGGCTCTGCTCCCAGGGAGCACTGTGCAAACAGCCTGCAAAGCCGTCCGTGCTCGGACAGCTTCTGTGGGACCTCGGGAAGTGCCTGGAGACCAGGTGTATCTCCATTTGATGGAGCTGCGTTGCAAAGGCTAGGGAGGAGAACGACTGCAATTAAAATCTTGAACGTGGAAGGCTGCCTGTGTCCTCTAAGGGTGAAGTGGAACCTCTCCAGCTCTGCACCTCTGCAGAGGAAGGTTCAGGTGATGTAGCTGCTTTGCCATCCCAGATGGTTTGGAGCACTAATACTGTCTGCTAAGCCGAGTTTGCTTTGACAACTGCTGTTACGTGTAATTAGGATATTGCATAGTAAACTCAGGAAATCATCTCTAAATGCCTCTGTGGACCTGAGGGATGTTGAAAATTGCAGATTTGTTGTAACATGAGGGTTAATGGATTCTGGTGCTGCAGTTTCGTATTTAATCTTTACTTTGACTATCTGATTGATGTCAGTGGATTGGATAGAAACTGGTTGCTGAAGGATGCTCGGAGGAAAACAGAGCACAGCAGCCCTTGGAGGACAGGGTCTGCACAGAGCCCTGGTCCAAGGTGTGGAGGTTTCTGAAGGCACCACTGGCATAACTTGAACAGGGAAAAATGAGAAATGAGTGTCTAACTGCAGATTGTGCTTAGGAAACTTCCCTGGGCATGGTGTTTACACAAAATATTTAAGCATCCAGCAAGGGCTGCACATGGCCGGGGAGGGCAGCTGCCTCGCAGGAGGGAGGCAAGTGCTTCGTTTTGGTTTGAAAAGGTGGAATCACACATTGAGAGTGGCCATGGACTGTGTGTCTCATCAAAGACTCTGTGAAATTAATAACACATGCAAATACATGCAAATTCTGCCGCTTTTAAATATAGAGGTTTTAAATATGCTAATCAGATGCATATTAATTTTGTAAACAGGCACATTGTCTGATCCGTAGCAACGAGTTTTCCATTCTTTTGATATAGGGAAGGTTTTGTGGGAGCTTTGCTGGTGGAGGGTTCAGGGACAGGAGCTGAAAGTGGTGCAGGACACGAGCTTTGTGTCCAGGACACAGCAGAGAGGCTGGGCTTCTCCCTGGAGAAGGTGGGTGAGAAGCGACCTAACAGGAGCGTGAATGGTGAACAATACAGAGCGGGGAAATTACCCTTCATTATACCAGGGAGGTGCTAATGAAATGGAAAGGCAACAGAATTTCTAAAATCATAAAAGAAAACGCATTTTAAAATTCTTTTGTACTGGAAGTCTATTAAATCTGTGGAACTGCCTGCCCTGGTATGGCAAAAGAGCCTTAGAGGTTTATGTTAATAAAGCAAACAAACACAAGCACATTTAGTATGGTAAAGCAGTACAAAGGATATAACCCAGGCTGGAGCTGGCAAAGGAGGAAACAAATTTCCCCTGTGGATAGCTCATCTTTAATTTTCACCACGGGGTTTGTATCACCTCTACAGCCATGCTGAGATACAGGTCCGAAAGGGAACACAGACCACGGGAGTGTGGCAGTCGTGAGCAACCCCCCGCCAAGAGACCCGCCTGCCTTTGGGTAATGGACCAAACGTAATTTCATTAATGACCCGGGTTTAATGCTGCAGCTCCCACTGGGTGGTTGGATCCCCGCGACACACCAGGCAGCACAACAGGTCCGAGCACGGGGAGGACATCGTCGCATGGCAGCAGATGTGGCGTGATGGCAGTCAGGTGGGGTGGCACCGGCGTCCCCTTACCTGGCTATGACGAACAGCACGCAGCTGACCCCCAGGTAGGCCAGGAGGATGTACATCCAAATGTCAGGAGACAGGGGGTTGAGGAAGGAGAAGACGCTGGGGTTGGTCCCGTTGGGCTTCCGGTACAGGATGCTGACCCCCAGGGTCATAAAGGGCTTGGAGAAGTCTATCGCTTTCTCCCGAACGTGGGTGATGGTGAGAGGAGCAACGGCCAGATCAGCTTTCTGTGCGCAACACAGAGAGAGAAAGAAGGCATTGGAAACTGAGGTGTTTCCATCCATCCCCTTACAAACACCCACCCACAGCAGTCACACTGCAGTATTGCGGCAAAACCTCCCCAAAACGCAGCCCTGGGGTTCCCCCTCCCCTTGTGCACGGGGTGCGTCTGCCCTGTGCTCCGCCAGAGCCCGACTGGACCTCCAGCCCCCCTCCCGGGGCAGGCAGGGCCCTCTGCGCCTGGCACGGGCTGGACTTCCCTCAGAGCAGGAGTCCTGCTGTACGGGCTGGCAAACGCGGAGCTGTCGTCAGAGCTGCGCTCGTGGCACACGAACGGTGTTTGGGCAGCTCAGCTCACTAGCTCTTCTCCAAAGTCCTCCAGGTAAAGGGACCAGGGACTGATCTGTGTGCCCTAGGCACAAGAACACCCGATATAATATGATCTCGTTATTACAAATACTTTTCATCACCTAAACAAAACCCCAACACAGATGCAGGGTCTCCAGAACGCGCTGGGTGAGATTCTGGAGGTGGTGGTGTGGATGTGTTTACCATCTCTGAGAGAGTTGTCCCAGATTTAAATCAAGTGAGCTGGAGAGCAAAACTGCTGTTTGCTAATTATACTCTAGGACTTTCATTGTATAGATTCTCAGTTGGTGTTAGCTTGTGAAATACAGCGCAGACCACAGAGATGTTCCAGTCCCCGCAGCTTTTGCCCAGGTGCAATGAGCTCCTTTCGACAGGCTCTTTAAGATGGTCAGAACAATTATATCTTAACATGGTATAAAACATCTGCGATCCTCGCCGTGCTTGCTTCTTGCCGCAGAACTCTTTACAACAGAGAGTTTGCTGTGTACAGATCCCACTGTGTGCAGATGATTTGTTTTTGTTGGCCTTCCTTTCAATGTTGCTGCGAGAGGAGAAAGTCACAGAGGGAGGCCACTCCAGAATGAAGTTGCAGGAAGTAACACTGCAGCAGCATGAGGTAAAAGGTTCAATTTCTTTCCCCTCTGTTGACTTCATGATACAACTTGAATGGCTGGTTCTGAGGGAGCCGTGGCGCAGGGCAGGAGCGCTGCTGTTGGGGAGCGCTCGCTGCCTGCCGGGCTGGTGGGACCGAGCAGAACCCCACACGGGTCGTCTTCCTCTCGTCGTCTTCCAGGCGTACGGCTGCGAGCCCCACCGAGGAGATGGTTCTGTGAATTAACGGTGGACTTCACAGCTCATCACGCTGGTACTGCCTGAGCTGTGCAAGGAGTTTCAGCTGAGCATATTCTTCATCCTGGCTTCTTGGATGAATTGTGTTTCTTATTATTTCTGTTATTTAATAATTTCTGCGCTAGATCCAGTGCGCGACCATATACAACCTCTTTCTGTTGCTTAAGAGCTGCATTTGTTCCTCTCACTAAACATTCATTCAGGTTCTAAAAAACCCTTCAGTACGTACATCCAAGGCTGCCTCAATGTCAGCTGCCTGGCTTGGCGTTTGCGAATCACACTTTTGGTGTCACTGACTTCAGGGGAAATGCAGGCACATAAATTACGTGTCTGGAGCCGAGCAGTACCTCCCTCCATGCCAGGTGCCTAGCACACCCGTGCAAGATTTATTTCACATCTGGTTCTGAAAATTAAAATTCTAAATTAACCATGAGTGATAATTACCTAGAGATATAGTGGATTTGTCATTACTTGCAAACTTTAAATCAATATTAGCTGTCCTGCTAGAACATGCTTTATTCCAGCAGAAACTACGGGTTCACTGTAGAAATTGGTGAAGATCTCTGGTCTGTGCTGTGGAGGAAGGTCGGACTAATGATCTTGTTTGACCTTGCAAATCTGTGACAAAAGTCAGTAGAATATTTTTAAAAGCAGAATCTAGGCCTTTTTCTATAGGAAGAGTTTCTACATGAGCTTTTATCCATTACATACGTATCCATGTGTGTATGAAAGGGTCTCCTCTCCAAAGGACGTAGCTTTAGAGGTCCTGAACAGAAGAGTTTCAGGAACTCTCTAACAAGGGTAAAAATAATGTATTTTTTTTCTAACATGGTTCTTCAGCTGAGCCCTGGTTGGTTCCCTTTCCTTCTCACTTTCCGAATAGAAATATATTTTAAAATCATTTTGGTACAGAAAGCGTCCTTTTCAATCGCTGGCATTTGTCACAACTTAGAGAAAATGGAAACAGTATTTTCCCAGTGAGCCCTTTTGTGCCAGCTGTGGCTGTGGTGACACTGATGAAATCTGAAGGACGGTGGGTTTTAGAAGTGGACAGGCGATGCTGGCGGTGCGTCAGACGGTGAAGTTCTGCACCTGAGGAGCAGAGTCTGCATCCCTGGTCCCGTCGTGGCAGAGGATGCCCGGCAGGTTCGTAGCTCGGCCGCTCTCCCCACATTACAGCGCGCTTGAGAATTTTGGCTTATCGGTCTCTGAAGTCACAAGGCAGAAATGTCAAAAGAAATGCAGCATTTTAGCTCCTCCATCACTTCTGTGTGGGTGTCCTGACTCAACAGGGAAAACCGAGGGAGATACTGAAGGATTTGGCTATGGATTTTTCTGAAGGAGGGAACAAATGAGCAGTTCTGTGGTCAGTGCTCGCTAGGAACCGCCTGTCTGAAAGATCCTAAGCCAAATTTGTCAAAATGATAGAGGAAGCTAAATAACAGCTAGGAGTTTATGCTTTACCGCAGAAAATGAAGAGAGAGGAATCTGCATGGATGCCCAAGGATCAAAACGTTTTTAGTGCAGAAATAAAATTTTACTGTGTCATTTCAGCAGCTCCTGTGATTTGATCACAGCCCCGTGTCCTTGGCAGTAAATGTCCCGCACAGGCAGGATGGAGCCCAGGCTGGTGTGGTGTCCTGAGCTGTTAAAGGCAGTACGGGGCTGCACTTCGATATCCTTTTTATCAATGCAGATTTTTCTGAAGGTGGCCTCTAATTAAGGGTTTGCTGACTGAGAGGATCTAAATCAAAACCCACCAAGGGTGAAGCTTTCATTTGTCGTGCTCTGACATTACAAACCATGAAGTCAATTAGCAGGCCCTGACTGCTTCCTCCCCTCAGCCCCAACTTTTTTGCTGTCGCACAGTAAGATGGATTTTATTGAAAATGAGGAATTATAACAAGTGCCAGTGGCTTAAAGGCCCTTATCCAGCAAAACCACTTAAGCACACGCTTCTGTTTTACTGGAGCTTGCACACCTTCCAAGTCTTATGTATGTTCTTAAGTGTTCTGCTGAATTGAGGCCAGAAAGATGAATTTTGCCAAGGCAGCTACACACCAAACGCAGACACTTCACTAACACACCTTGAAGGGTTTGGATCTCCTTATTCACCCAGTGTTACAGCATTTTCACTTGGGTGGAACTGATGTGAGTTCAGCAGGCGTTCAGTGGATGGAGGATTGTATTCTCTGCAGAGATATTTGGCTTTTATCAGAAAATGCTAAGCCTTATCTTCGAGTTCTCGGTTATGATGGGAATGTGGCCTGTGGGTCAGAACAGCTCTTGCACAGCCACGGTCACTGTGGAAATCCTGCAGCACCCAACCTCTGCCGGGGGAAAGCCGCGTGTGACGGCTGGTCACAGCAGAGCCCACAAACACCATAAGCACCAAGATAAATATTTATTCAAGAAAATAAGCTGCCTCTGTGCTTATTTTGCCAATCTGAGTTAGGTATTTACATAAACTAATTATGTGTGTGTTGCCTGAGAGACAGGTAAATAGTGCATATTTTACTTATTTAATTGTTATTCAGGTGTCTGTCTGGCAGCGTCGACACTTTCATCCCTCCGTCTCTTTTGCCACCACCACTGCCAGCACTGGGCTGCAGCGCTGTTCTGCTCTTCCGCTCTGCTTCGGGTCCTATCTCTGCTCCCCTCCCTGCTCTGCTTGCTTGGGTGCTGTGCCGTGCTCCAGCACCCCGTGCCGTGCTCCAGCACCCTGTGTGTCCCCAGGCCTGCTGCCCGCTGCCCTCACTCCTGCATCTTTCTGCTTCTTTCCCTGCAGCAGAGCCAGCCCCCAGGCATCCGTGGGCACAGGCATCCCCGAGCACTGGGGGCCAGGGCCAGGCACAGCCCAGGCAGCCCGTCTGTCTGTAGCCCGTGGCTTGGAGACGGAGGGGCTGCTGCTGTAGCAGGCGTCGGAGCGCTCTGCCCTGTGCCCACAGCCCTCCCCTCTTGCTGGCCGGGGGTAAGAAAACGCTCAGCATGAGAAGTGATGCTCGAGGAGAGCGAGGTCGTGCCCGGCAGCATCCCAGCCGTGCCTCAGCCTGCCACCGCGTGCACCACGCGCAGGAGGTCAGCGTTAATTGTCTGACTCCAGCTCCTAATGGCGGCTCTTACAATTTCAGTCCTAATTTAGACATAATTTTTGTCAATGAATTTATTTAATATCAGTGGTGAATTAAGAACAGATGTTGGCAGGGAAAACCTAGCTGCAAGCTGAAGAGGAGAAATGAGGACCATGAAGCCCTGGTGGGCCTCTTGTAATCTTTTCTTTAGGGAAGCTCGTCAGAGACAGAACTACCATTAATTGTACCAAGAGATGTCAAAGGCTGTAGGATCCCAACGAGAACAGCCGTATTTTTACAGACAAGCCCTAGCCTAGGAATAGGTCACCTAGGTGACCAAGCCCGGGGAGGGACAGGCAGGTCCAGAGAGACCTGCAAAAGCAAGCAGAGATCTCGTGGCTCCCAACGTACACTTCAGTGTGCTTCCATCACCTGGATCGCAACAGGATAAATATGAATCCACCCAACTAATGATGCTGAGCAGAAAAGGAGAAAGTGCAGCCAGCTGTTTTGGCTTGTTTCCATCTTCCTCCTAACGCTGAGTTCTGCAGCGTGTAAACAAGAGATGGAGGACACTCCATCCAACGAAATTGGTTTTTTCCTATTCCTGGCCCCATGGCTTCCAAATGGATCCCCAGCTCATGGCACTTGAAATAAACATCCACCAGTGCAGGAACATTAATGGCAATGTGGCAATGTGGTGCAATATGTATTTCTGCCAGAATTTACTGACAATAAATGCCCATTTATTGTGGAAGTGTTAAATCAACTGTCATAAATCGTCCCAAAGGATAGATATTACATCTTCTCTATAGTTACCATTGGCAGGGATTTCCATTAGAAACCCTATTATTTTTCGTACCTTTTTTATTCCCACATGAAGTTTCAGATTGAATGGGAATTTGATATGCGCTGTCTCAGCAGAAGACAAGGTTTATTTGTGAACAGGTTTGTGCAAAATGTCCAGAACAACTCATTCTGCTGGTTTTATGTGATTCGGCCCACAAACAATAGGGAAGATTTGCAAGCATTATTTTGCCAGACAACTAGAATTTATAAACCAGAATGGATGGGCCACAATGCACAGTGTAGTTTGGCTTGTATCAATAATCATTTCTGTGAATAAATATCAATAACAGTTCACTACTGATGAAAGGAGGAGATTCGACAGTTGCTGGTTCCCTATTTGTTACGGATGCAGGGCGCAGGAGCTGCTCGGCGTCACCTGGGTGCCCCAAACCTCCCCAGATGCCAGTGTGGGGAGTTCAGCATCCACGGCCTGTCTGATTGAGCCTCCTCTGCGGAGTGGCCAGGGAGAGGGACAACACGCAACGAGCTGCGGTGAGGAGTCTAGTTCTCCAGGGAATGGGCTGAACTCCCCCAAGCAGAGATTTTTTGTGGTGAAGGAGGAGCAGCAGATGAAAGGCACCGGGGCAGGGCTTTTTGCATCTAACCGCACGAGGCTGTCTTCTCCAGACCTGCTACTGGAAGCCAGGGTCATGCTGTGAGCTGCTCTGACTGCTGTTGCTTTTCCTGTTTATGCTTAAGGCCAAACTAGAGACAAAGCAATTTTACAAAGGATCGTAGCCTAAGGCGTTACTGCCCACGGCCAGGCATGTCTGGATCAGAGAGGACAGGGGAAGGAGGATGATGTCCGACTCCAAAACAAGCCCTGAGAGCTCACTGCGTAAACAGCCCGTCCTGTCACGTGCGCTGTGATTTACACCTTTGCGTGGTTGGCACCGTCGTCCCTGAAACACGGTAATTCCATACCTACCTGGGCTGCCCTGCCTGGCACCTCCGCCCAGCTCCTCTCTGGCTGCATTTCCCATCCGGAGTGATGGGCTGCCCATCTCCTTCTCACCGAATTTCGGCCTCAGATCAGGCTATTCCTGGTACGCAGCACCTGCTGCTCCCACAGCGCTCAGCCCTTCCGAGGGATAGCAATCAACGTTTCAGCCTCTTGTTTCACCTCAGGAGCACCCTCTCCTGTGCACAGGACATTCCAACCAGCCTGCACTTCAGCTCAGCCCACCGAGCTGGTGCATCACAGCAGTCCTGGAGGCTCAGTCGCAGATCCACGGGAGTTAAATGGGTCTTCGGCAATGCACGGACTTTCTGCGTAGAGTTAATCCTGGTCTGGGAGTTTGGACTTCACAAAATCCTACCTGCTTTATGCTCCCACCTGAATGATCCCAATTCTTTTATGAGAAGGAGACACTGAATATGGAGGAATGCCAGCCCAGATATCAAACTCACAGTGTGGGCAGCCCTGTTTTCATCACTACAACTTTGTTTGAATGCTGTCTCCAACACTTTTCCTACTAGGTGTGAAATAAGTTTGAACTTTCCCATTGCAAAGTGCCAATCAGTTGTTCCTTTCCCCACAGGATTTGAAGACGCTTTGCTGCTGAGGAAGGGCCCCATCTGGTCGCAGTTTCACTTTTTAATGCTTTACATAAACACTGCTATAAAAAGCAATGACATGCAGATAAAGAAAATAATGGCTTCATATGGGGTTTGGGCAATAGTTATAAATCACTCCAAGGCGTGCACCCAACCACAAAAAAGAAAAGAAAGCAGAGTTTAAACTTGATGCTACAAGCTTTCTAGTAGAACTAGAAGGAAGAGAGGATTTGGTCCTTTCCTGTTGCTGTATGTTAATTTGCTTTTAAATAGTTAGTCAAGAAATACTTTAATGCAGGTTAGCCATGAATTTCCTGTTACTTAATGAGATTGTTCCCCATACCTTCTCGGTCTGTGTCTTTTAGCTGACCACAGCATTGGGAATGGCTGAAAGCCTTCTCCCGAGAGCCCAGTAACATCTTGCAGGACACTGGAAGTGCCATGGTTTGGGCTAAGTGACGGTCAGGCTTCTATTCCCTGTATCTTATTCCCTGCTTTGGAGCGATTTACATCTTCAGAGCCCTGCACTACAGATGCTCTGTGGTGAGAGCCACAGACTGTGCTCCCAGCAGCGGGTGCGGACCGCAGGAGCCGTGTCCCGGAGCACGCTGCTGAGGATGGCAGCCTGTGCTCTGAGTCTGTTCGTATCTATGTCACACGCGTCACTCAGAGCACCAGTCTCTTCTGCTGGGATGCTGAGTGTCACTTGTCTAACTTAGCAAGGCTGTTGCGTAAGAGACTATGAGATCTGTATTTTGAGCTGTATGGAGTTTTCTGGAAGCAAAAATACAAAGGCAGGTTTGCACAGCCTGTGGCTTATTCCCCTGTGAGACACAGCGTCCTGCTCCCCCAGGGCTGTCCTTGCATGCCCTTGCCGTACTTCCCGCTTCCCCAGGGTAAGCCGTCTAAGGACTACAGTGCTCTTCGCAAACTGATTAGGCATCACTTTGTCCCTATAAGGGACACAATCATCATCATCTGCATTTTACAGATGGAGGAAGTATTGCACAGAAGCAACTTGTCCAATGTCATCTAGGGCAGACAAGCCAAATCCGGAAACACAACCTCGATCCCCGAGCCCCAGCTCCGCAGTCTCGCCACCAGACAATGCTCTGTTATCTGTTCACAGCGAAGCTCATTTACTGAAGTGACTCACCCAGAAAATACATTCTTCTCACATGAACTGTAAAAGCATCACAGCTGCTACGTACGTGGGGTTATTTTTGTCTCTTTTCTGCTTAGGCAATGTTTGCAAAATGTAGCCAGGAACTTAAGAGGTGGTCCAAGGGCTGCACCACTTGAGCAAGATACTCAGGAGGAGAGAGCTGTGTTACAGCTCTAGGACTGCTTATACTGCTGCCTGCGCTGCGGAGATCGTGGATTGATTTTGTCCTGAGCTCTGCTTCCAGAGACCTTTCTGGGAATCAGAGATTCACAAACCCACCAGCTTTCCTCACCTCCCTAACTGGGCTTTGGGGATCACAGGATGTGCTGGAGGCAAAACACCTAATAAGGAAACTGAGCGACCTCTGGCCACGAGTCGAGGTTTCGGACGGGGTGACTTTATGGTGGCTGCGAGAGTGAAGCTGCCACGACAGTTTCACTGGTGTTTAATGGGCTTTTAGAAGTGGCTGCGGAAGGAAAAGCACAGCCGCTCTGCTGCAGGGGGAGCTCCGTGTCCCAGGGGATTTTAGAAAATAAGCTGTGTTAATAAAAAAAATAACATATTAAACTGTCCCCTGCACACCTGCTCTTGCAGTCTGGATGCGTCATCTGGATTCAGCTGAGCTGTGTCTGGGACACGTCTGGGGTCCCTGAGCCCCCTCGGTGTGGTGCCCTGGCCTGCTTTTGTGGGGAGCAGAGCAGCAGCAGCCCGGCGCAGGGGAGCATGTCTCGGAGGAGCCTCTTCCCTCCTCTCTGCCTGCCCAGCCGGCATCCCCCTGTGGGCAGCAGCCTGCGGCTGAAGCCACGGAGCCTTTTCTGTACGGTGAGAACGCCCATTCTCAGAAACTCCAGAGGAACCTTTGGACGTGTCAGACAGACAGAGACTCTTCTGACAAGCCGTGCATGCAGGCAGAGCCCAGGCGGGGTTAGGAGCTCGCTGCGGGTGTCCCGAGCCAGCGAGCAGTGGGCACCCGTCCCACCCCAGGCAGAACACCTCGGGACAGCCCGGGCACAGCCGCCCCTCGGCACCCGCCGGCTGCCCGTGCCCAGATGGGCCTCACTCACGTGGTCGATGAGCTCCTTGATCATGCCGTTCCACTGCCCCTTCTCATCCTGCGCCCCGTATTTCCCATCCTCCACCAGCCGGATCTCATAGGTGAAGCCCAGGATGATGGCCAGCTCCTTCAGGAGATCGATGCAGTAACCCTCAAAGCGGTCATTCCCGAACAGGGCCGTGTCGGACTTACGGAACATGACAAAGGGCTCTTCCTGCACAATGGGAAGGCAAAAAGTCCCCGTTAAGGGTCAGCTGCGGTCCCGGCTCCTGCCGGAGGCAGGGCCACCCCTGCGGGTCAACCTGAGCCACGAGGCGCAGGCTCTTCAGGCAGGGTTGGCACCGTGACACGTTGGGAATAAATTAACTTTGCACAGCACATCAGCTAATTAGCAACCTTGTTTACCCCACAAAATTTAATTTTGTCTCTTCTGAGCAGCCAACTGTTTTCCATTTGGTAGGATTTCAGGGAGAAAAAGAAGCATTTCATGCTCTGAAAATGAAGTGTGTTGAGAAACAATAAAAGGGGGGAGGACAAATTCACCCCCAAGTCCCGCACAGCAGAAATGCGGACCTGCACTGCAGTACCTGCAGCGAGCAAGAGGCTGGTGGGTTAAATACAGGGCGAGGGGGCAAACTGCACAGCCCGTCGGTGAACATCAGGCTTGGGCAGTCACCGAGGACGAGGGACGCCGGGGAGCCTGAGGGAGAAAACGTGTAGAGGACAGATGGAAATGGCAAAAGATGGTGGGCAGCAGGCAAAAGCTAGAAGGCACGGGGAGGATGGGTATCAACAGCAGCTAATGCACGGCTTGAATTGAAGGTATCTGCAAGGCTACCGTCCTTGCCCGTGGGGTGGCCAGGGAGGGCTCACGTTTTGCTGTGAGCGAGCCGTCTTGCTGAAGTCGCGGGCAGGAAGGTCTGGAGTCCCGGTTAGAGTGTTACCGAGATGCCCAGTTCTGTGGAGTGCGGGCACCCTGCCTCGGGTGGTACAACGAGGGGGTTCAGGACCCAGAGCTGGGCTGTGCCAGCCTGGAGGCTGGCGGCTCTCGTCTCCCAGTGCGACCTATCCCCCCCCGCCTCTGCCACGGGAGACCTCGCCACCCCGGGAGGAGCGGGCAGGAGGTGCCTGCTCAGCCTGAAAGTGGGGAGGGAATGAGAGTGCACGTGAAGCTCAATTTGCAGAATTATAAAGCAAAACTGATAACATCACGCCTATAGCGTTTAGCTTGGCACGCGCAGCTCGGTTAAATCCCGCTCTCCACGGCCGCCTCCTCCTTTCTTCTCTGGAATTAGTGCTTTGTTTGTGAATCAGCTGAATCTATGGATCTTGATATAAATACACCGGCTCCAGAGCAGCCATAAAGCACTATTAATTTTGGGAAGCGCTGTAGGGATTACATACATATTTAACAGCCGAAGCACTGAACATTAGGACGCCACTCGCTTCAGTAATGTATCTCCAGGTCTCAAACATTTCCTAGGGGGTAATTCTGAACTCTGTGAACCACTTATTCACGGACTATTTCACAATTTATTACTGAAAATGGCCAGACATCCAATTCACAAGCTCTCTCGGTTTGCTAATCGATTTCTCAGTGAAGGTGCCCTCAATTTCATAACTTCACAGTTCCCATATTGCTTGGGGAGAGTGGCGCTGGCTGCTGGGGTAATATTTCTCTTCCAAGAAGTCACTGCAATATGAGCAAAAGGGGAAAAAAATAACCTTTCATGCTTTTCCTTTTAAAGGTTCCTCCTATGGCTTTTCTACAATCATTTACACCAGTGCAAAAGTACAAAGGGGTGTTGCAAATGCAAATAAAATTTAGGGTTGTATTTTATTTTTTAGAATCCAGTATGTGAAAATGCAGTTATTGCAAAACTTGGGTCTAAGCACATTTCCTCCTCCTGCAGGCAAGGGAATTGCAGGGCAGCTGTGGTTTTGAGGTAGATACCCCGTGGCACGTGTGTGGGCCCAAGGAATGGCGCAATTAATAGGAACTGATATCACCCTTGTACATTATGTAATTTGTACGTGCTCACGGACTACGAGATGAGAATGCTGCCTGAGAAAAGCATGTCAAAGGCAGACGGCTGACAGGTCTCCTCCTGGCTCCATCATTTTGCATTATGCTGTGGCACAGTGATTATCACACCCTAGACCAAGACATTTCCACAACTCTGGCCATGCATCTTACCCCTGACAAAATGCATCTTTTCTGGTTTCCCTCAGTCCTGTCCAAACAGCTTTCACTGATATTCCAGTCCTGAACTTATCTGCTGTCCCTTGGCTTGACCCCGCGGTCGGGTGCCCCTCCAGCTCTCAGTCCCTCCAGCCTTCTCCCAGTGCTACCCCCCGTTGCACCCCAGGAGTTTTCCCCGATGTGCTGCACACAGGGCTAATTAACGAGGGGGGGGGGAAGAGGAGTCAGCATCTAACTGCTGGTGAGTTTTATCCAGCCGCGGTACGGGTTGGATGGTTCCCTTAGAGCTGATCCTGAGCCTCCGCCTGGGAGTGACTTGATGTGATGTGTTACAGCCATGTTGCCCTAAAAATTGGCATCTCCCATGTTCAGGTACTGGCAGCACTTTAGGTTACCTTGCAGAAGTGACTAAACCTGGCATGGCAGGTCTATTTGGCCTGTTAGAAAAACCCTGCCTAAATTTCTGCTTTCTGAACGCACCAAGAATGCATAAATGCAACAGAAAAAACCCCACAAAACCAAACTGTGTGTGTATCGTGCCCGAGTGCACGCACAATGCTGCAAGGGTCTCAACAGAAACAATCTGATGTGTGTTGAGTGGTTAAAGTGCCTTTTGCTCTGTCATTTCTCTACTGCTCCTGCAGTAACTCCCGATGTGAGAATTCGTTGCAATAACCGTAGCCAGTGGGCAACCATGGCTGCTGCCGACTCTACTAACACGCATGGCACAGGAACGTCGCCCCGTGCAGACTCCCCGTATGCATGACCCATCGTGGTCTCACGGGACTGGCACGGTAGAAAACTTTTGGACTGGGAAGGGAAGGAACTTTTCCAGTCTCCCCAGCACGTCGAGACATGAAAGTGGTGTGTTACTGAGTGTAGTCAATGAGCTAAACCTTGGAGAGAGGGACTTTAATGAAGATATTTAATTGGAACAAATATTGTGGGGTGAATGGGAAGTTTGTTAGAAGGAGCGGCTAATTTGCAAGGAAAGCTGCAGCAGTGTCTGTACTGGGCTCATGTTCTGCCTGCTTCCCTTCTGCTAACCCTTTGCTGAGTGATACAAGTCCTTTGGTTCCTGCCCTTCTGCCCTGGACCAAGGGTTTCCTTTTGCTGGTCTCCTCTGGGCACTTTCTTGGTCCCATTCCTTCTACGATCCAAACCCCCACTCTATCAGGTCACGTCCTTTTGGGAAGGCAAGGACATCGCGAGGGATCACGCTGCTCTGGACTGGGGAATGCATCCCCAGCTGGCTCTTTACCATCTGTACCTTTATGCTCTCTGAAAATATGGAGCACAAAAGGGCCAGAAAGTTTCCATAGCAAAACCATAATTCAGGCCCAATTGTGGGTAGGCTGTCCAAGGGCTGATATTTTTTATTGCTTCCTGGTGACATGCCGTGAGCCTGCGCTGTGTAATACAGCCATATAGAAACCAATGCCACTAGTCATAATTCATTAGATAGTAAATAAAAATTCATTCTGATCTGATGCCTGCCGTCAAATCCAATAGCGAATGTGAGAACAAAATGCAGCGTGACAGTTGGAAGCAGAGGAGACCTGTTAAGCAACCGTGTTTTGCTGGATAACGGCATTACTCTTAGCTAGTTTATCAAATACGTACTTAAGAGGGGGAAAGAAACACGATTGTCACAGCTAAGCCTGCATCTCTGGTTGTTCTTAGTATTCGCTGCCTTCTGTCCCAAGAACGCTCCTATCTGAGGTGGCAGTGCTGGCCATCCGACGTGCCCGGGAGCTGGTGGTAAACGGGCGACTCGGAGCTTTCCTGGAGCTCAGGAGGTGCAAACCTCCCGTGTCCTCCAGCGTGCAAAGGGAGCAAGGGGGGACAGGGGACCTGGCTGGGCAGCTGAAGCAGAGGAGCTCGGCCGGGACGAGCAGCAGCCTCCCGAGCACGGGGAACACGTGTGGTTCCAGCCGGCCCGTGGCAGCCCGCTCAGGAGCGGTAGCGTCGGGGGATGCCGCAGGGCCCCTCGGTGCAGGTGTACGGGCATCACGGTGCCCTGGCGAGCCCAGCCCGCGTGCAGGGGCTCTCTGGGCCCTTGCTCAGCTTTCCGGAGGGACTAGCAGATCTGTACTGGGATGCTGTGAATTTTCAGAAATAGCAGGTAGCCCTGAGATTTGTGGGTGGAGGAAAACAACAGGCTTGCAACTCCTACCAGGACAGTGGTGACAATTAGAGATCTGTTGCTCAGCGAGTCCGTCACATTAGGCCCTCGTCCTTTGGAAATTTCAGTGATGTTCAAACCCTCAGAAGGGCTCCACGCTCCAACCTGAAACGAAGCAAGCAAACGAACGCATGAACACCCGGCTTACATCCCTCACTTGCTCTCAGCATCCTACTGGCCTGGAAAATGGAGCTTGCTTCTTTCATCTCCAGTAAACGGAAGCAAACCTGAAATTAGGGTCTTATATCAGCTAAACAGAAGATTTGCATTAACCCTTCAGCTGCAGGTCACTCCAGCTGCACACGTATAATCAACAACCCCCATGCTGCCCTCTGATGCAGATGACTGGAATTTAGGGGCTGAGTGAACAATTTGCAAAGGTACTGTGTAGAGCAAACAATCAAACCGTGCTGAAGAGTCAACTCTGGGCAAGGATAAAGCAGAACAAAAGAAAAAAACCCACAAATATGAGGCCATTTTCTTTTTTTTTCTTTTTTTTTTTAATTTCCCCACTGATTTGCTTTGGCATGGGCACAGCCACACGCAGCTATGTTCCTCATCAATTTGAGGTGCTCTGTTTTTCTCAAGCTATCAGTTTTAATAAATTATTAGACTTTGAAGAAGTCTATTGATCCAGAAATAGCAAAACATGTCTCTATTTAAGAGAAGTCATCTGGGCAACTCTAAGCCTGTTAACCTGATCTCCGCAGTGCAGGGGAGGCTTTAGAACAAACTTTGAAGGCAGGACTGGCTAAAGGACTGTGACGGTGAGATAAAATGTCAGGAACGCTGGAGGAATACAGGATTGCTGCCAGCAAACAGTGCAGCGTGGCCATATAGCCAGCCTGACAGCGAGGAAAAACAAAACCCCACATGGAAATGGGAGCAGAACGGTTCATCTGTAGGGTCAAACTGTGAGACGGGACTCAGAGAGAAACCAAAGGCAGGCAGCTCAAACCCACTCGGGAGCCAGGAACTTCCGATATTTTATTTATTGCTATTTTTAAGATTCTTCAACCTCTTCAGCAGTCCAAGGAGAGAACTTGGTTTTACTGCAGCCCCAAAAAGAGACTTTGTAATGAGCAATGCTGCTTGGCAAAAAAATGTCATAAATTCTAGAAGAGTTTCCATGAACTTTGTGAAAGGCTCTAAATATTTCAGGTAAAACCTAAGCAATCCCCCATATCTCCCTTCGATCACACAAGAGCTGCAATGTCAAAAGATTGTTGTTGTGCATGGGAAAAGAGAAGCAAGCGAAGAGGCCGCTGCTAGCAGTGCTGCAGACTCAGATAACTATGCCTTGCTACGTTTTCTTTAAGAAAATTAAATACATGGCACTTAAGATGGAATTAATCAGTTTAAAATATTAAAAAAGGGAAGAAAAAGGAAAAAAGTGCATTAAGAGAACTGTGCAAGTCAGATAGTCAAACTACATGTAATTAGGTTTAGTTAATACTCCTGTAATCCCTGGAACATCCAGGAGGTATAAGGATCAGGAGTTCAATCCTAAAGCTCAACAAACATAAGCTATTATACATAATGCACAATCCGTATGGGATTTGTTTGTAGTTTGGCGTTTTGTTATTTCAGATTAACTATTGACAGAAACCTAGCTTCAGCAGAGATTTGACATCGATACTTTAAAACCCCTCTAGAGTTGACAAGAGGCTTTCAAAAAAAAAAAAAAAAAGTGGGAACTGTGAAATCTCTGAATTGTTGGAGACCAAAGCCGAGCGGCCGTGCAGAGCACGCGTCGAGGTTTGCTGGCTTCCTGCGGGCTGTATGTGACACCCAACAGCAATAAATACAGCTGGTGCCAGCTGTTCTGCACTACACCTGAGGAGTATTGGTCTGACAGATATTGGGGTTGTACTTAAACATTTAGATTCACATGATATCCAAATACTCATACTTTTTTCTGTTATTCTACCAGCACAGCTCTCCGGCAGTCTGTCGGTGCCACTATACTCCAGAAAGACGGGTTGGTGTTTTTAGTTTAGACTCTATAAATATTTTGTAAAAAAAGAAGTCAGGCTCTATGAAGATCGTCTCCTGCTCAGTTCTTGTGAGAAGGTGGTGCCTTCCCCTGCTCCTCTCCTGCCTCCTTCCTGCACAGGCTCGGCTGATCGCGGCTGAGACTGAAGGTCATCGGGTTTATTGAAATGTTTTCTTTATTCTGTGTTTGACACCAAAAAATACCCACTAGGAGAGTGCTGCGGTGACCTTGAGATTTTTTACGTGAAGCAAAGAACTACTGCTGTGGTGTGAAAGTGTGGCAGCAATTTATTTCAAAGCGAAGGAAAAACGAACTGTGAAAAAGGGGGATGAGGAAGCCAGGCCATTTGGTCCCCAGGAGCTTCACTGCGCAGGATCCGTCCCCTCCGAACGGGAGGGTGGATCAAACTGCTGCCTCCTGCCTCCGGGGCTGCCTACCTGTCCTGTTCGATTAATTCCCTGGGAAAGTCATCTGTGCGTGTTGGGCCGCTTGCTGCACGGTTAATTGAAAGCTCCCTCCCTCTGCTCCCGGCTGGCATTTCCCGCGGTAGCATAACCCGTCTGCACGCCCTCGGCACTCATCCCTGGCTGCCCGTCGGCACCTTGTGCGTGTCGGAAAGCAGCCTCTGCTCTGCAGCGGGATTTGCTGCCCGGTCCCAACTTTCTCCTGTAAATCTGCAAGATGCTTTTAGCAGAGCGGGGACTCGGAATTGCTCACAAAAGGGGTCAGGCTCCGGGAGCCCTCGGTGGCCTTGCGTGCCTGGCCTCGCGCGCCGTTCTCGGGAGCCGGTTAGAGCACAGCCCTGGGGCTCGCTCGGTGCTGGTATCAGCTGTCCGCCGTGCAGCGCTTTCTTCACTATGCTGCTCGCTGCTCTTTTTTGTCTTAAATGAACTGATCTCACCTTGAAACCCCTGTTCTAGGAGCTTTAATGCTTTGCATATTGCCTTTGTTTTTTTTTTAAAGTAACTGAAGAAAAGGAAATGAAATCCTCATGAACACCTGAGAATCAGATTTGCACATCAGCATCGTATTTCTGTGCCCAGAGGAAATCTGCGCTAATTAGGAGGATCTGAGGCTGCCACCTTTGTGCTGTGTTGCCTCTGGGTGGCTGGGCAAACGGCCCCGAAGCAGACCCCTCCAGCCAGGCAGGCAAAACCACACTTTGCTTTTTTTCTTATTGTCCCTTAGATAACACAGAGAAGGAATAAACAAAAATACACACTGCATCCTCCTGCAAAATCTGGGCTGTAATAAGCGGGTGCCATTTCCAGGTCTCAGGCAATTTTCATTGTGGGAAGTCACACCGAGATGATGCTTTCAAGAGCTGGTGCCTCCTCAGGGAAAATCAAGCCCAGCAAGATGGGGGTGGGACAGGCTTTATTCCTTCCACCTTTGGCCTGAGCACGGAGAGGTTAATGGCTGCTCAGAAAGTTTCCTCTGTGTCCACTATCTCAGCAAAGTGCCACAAGCACTTCTGCAGCTAGTAACTGTAATCCCACCCACGCACCTCGCTTCGGGGCTAGTGACTCATGGTCGAGGCATGGAAAAGGATCTGAGAAATCCCACAAAGTAAATATCCTTTTATATAAAAACCAGAAAATATGGAAACAATGCAACCACCAGCCATTTTCTCTGTTGCCTGAGTATCAGAGTTAGACTAAGCCATATGCAGATAAGACAAACCCTGCCTACCTTTTCGAGACCATCTTCTTTGAGGCTGATGATATCCAAATCAAAATCTGTCCGTAATCCGCTAGTTTTATTGAAGACAATTCGTCCCGTTAATCCTTCCCATTGGGCCTGTGGAGGGGAGAAAAAGTAGCAGGGCTGTTACTTGGTATCATAAACAATCTTTTGCCCTCTGCTGTATGTTCTTTTAATTAGTCCTTATACTTGTTCCTGCTCCCTAAAGAGCATGATTAATTAATAATCGCCTCCGTCACTGTTCAGACTGCAGACAGAGCTGGAGATTTTCTTAACTCTCTTGCAGTCCTTGCTACAATTTTTGTTCGCGCCTTTTGTGTTCACCAGCTGTTGCAGGACGTGATGACTCAGTAGAAAACTGCTTGCATTTATCATGGCATCCTTGTGTGCCGCATTTATCCTTGTAGTACTGATAAATGCCGGGCTGCAGGGAGCCTGGGTTTGGGACACCTCCAGTCAAGCTCACAAATAATGCTTTTTTTGTGCAAACCTGCCGATGCTTCCAAGGTGTGTGGGTGCTAAAATTTCCTGAACAATGCCCTCCTTCCTTTCAGACGGAAGGTGGAGCAGCAGAGGCTAAGGGCTTGTCCATGCTAGCAGGCTCTGTTGTTTTGAATCAGCCCTGGGAGTCTGGTGGGTGCATGCTGTGGCGGTACCCCGCTTCAGGTTTTGGCAGTATAAGCACGGGGCAGGTGCCCAAAGGGACCGGGGAAGCCCCATCCCTGGAGATGTTCAACGCTTGAGTGGATGAGGTCCTGCACAACCTGGTCTGACCTGGGAGCTAGTCCTGCTCTGAGTTTGAGGTAAAGGTGTCCAGATTAATTTCAACGAAAATTATGCTATGATGCTGTTTCTTTTCCACTGTGCACTTTGCAGCACCACCAAAATGAATCTCTCTTGATTTAGGAGGTAAGAGCACCCCAAATATCAGATGCTAGCTGTGTTAGCAGAGCAGGTGCTAAGGGACAGCACGGTATATGATGCCTGCTCTGCCTGGGGACAGTGCTAGGACGTGCTGTAAGCATCTGTCCCAAGGAGGATGGTCCCGTAAGAGTGTCAGGCTGCTGACGTGGTTTACTGCTTTGCAGTCGCAGCTCGGCAGTGGAGAACTGGGACTCGGGCGCTTTCCCCTGAGCGGTTCAGACCGTGCGCTCCTCTCTGATGAATGTGTTTCCTTGATGAGCGGGGGAGCTTGAGAGATCCCAGTGTGATGAAGGTGGTATAACGTATTCTCGGGGGGGGAACGACTGGCATGTTTCCCAGTAAATACGCTCCTCTGGCTCTTCCTCATTAATTCCTGAGGTGTAATGACAGCCTCCTCTCAGCCTCACCACCCATGAATTTTGGGGAAGGCTGTGCTCCGTTTGCTCCCTTTGGCGTGCAGGTGGTTTGCCTGTGGGACGTGCAGCCCCCCGGGAGCCAGGGAAAACACAGAGTGTTTAACGTGCCCAAGGGAGCGAACGCAGCTGTGTGCTGAGCCCTGCACCTCTGCGGGGCCAGAGGCGAGAGCACTGATGGGCTCCTGGGGACAGACTGGGGGTGCATGGCATCACCGCAGCCCCCCACAGGCTCTGATCCCGCTGGCGTCAGCCCCGTCTCCACAGGCAAGCTCCAAGCGCCTGCTGCCCTGGCCTCTGGCAGGCAGTGGCTGCAGCAGAGTGTGTCCCCTCACCTCCTGCCCCGTGCTTGGCCCTGTCCCCCCGCTTCCCGGGAGCCCTGATGGCACATGGGGTGCAGGTGGCCTCCCCGGGGCTGGCAGGGCCACCATCTCAGCCCCTTTGCTCCTCGGCAAGCGGGAACAAGCGGGGCTTCACCCCAGGAGTGACAGCTCTGCAGCGATGCTGCGCAGTGGGTGCCACGGGCTGTGCACGCGCAAGGAGCGGGCAGTGCTGGTGTCTGTGGGGAGCCCAGCGCCCAGGACATGGGTGTCTGCGGTGCAGCATCCCTCTGTGCACCGCTTTGTCTTTACAGGAGTTTAGAGAGAGCAATTTCTGTGTGTTCTGATTGCGTTGGGGAGGAAGCTTATCCCTGCAACGAGCTGACACGGTGCCAGGAAGGGAAACAACAGGCAGGCACTGGAGTGTGAGGCTCAGGGTAATTTGCAAAAGGAGCCAACCAAACAAATTATTTACACTCTCTTTTGGCAGCTAGCTGGAGTGGCTTTCTGCAGAAGGGAACAAAACATGAAAAAGGAGAGAGAGGCAGAGAGAGATACAGTCTTCAGTGCCTATTAAGAAAAAAGTTCATTCTCTCTGCAATGGGAATCATTCTTCCTTTCCCCTCCCCTACGTCTGTGCGCTCCGTGCAGCTCGGGCAGCACCGGGCTGGGCTCTCACTGCACTTTTAGTGCCTGCTCCAGGGGTCTGTAGGTGATACTGCAGCACAAATCGTGGTAGTAACAATTAACAACGTACTTCTACTCTTTTCTGTTTAAAAATTTTAGGGGATTTTATACCCAGCCTTTTAACTGTGGTCCAATCGCGTATCCCATACCACAGCCGGTTTCATAACTTCCCACGTGAAGAGCCACAGGCACCGAAGTTTAAAAAGGCCTTAGGGTAAATAAAGGGGTTTTTATCACAAAGACCTCTCTGGTAGGGTTTGCAGTATCTCCCTGCAGCTCTGCCTTCATTTTTTTTCTTATGTGAGGGCTCCTTTTTGCAGACAGAGCCAAAGCCGGGGTGTGAGGCAGGGGTGCGTGCTCGGGGGCTCTTTTGGGAGCGCTGGGCACCGCTCACTGCAGGTTCCTGTGCTGCGCTGCCTTGGTGAGCTCACTGCTCATAAACACCCCTGCTTTCAGTCAGCTTGCGTGCGTAAGCCAGATGCAAACAAACAATTACGTGGGCTGAAAAGAGAGAAATCATAATGACTGAAAACAGAGAGGGAACAAAGCTGCCTCCTCGTTCCCCTGGCTCCCTACTTGCTAAATCCAGTGCTCTGCCAAAGCCGTTGATCAGCACGCAAGCAGAGACGCACAGCGCTGCCAGCGTGGCCACTGGGATTCAGCGGCACTGAATGCCCTTTGTGGACCCCAAGCAAATGTTCCTGTAAAAGGCAAATGGCTGTTGCTCCGCTAAGAAACGGCGTCGGAGAGAGAGTGGTCCAGCTGCTCATGACGCAGGAAGGGCAAGTCTCAGTGACAGCACGGGAGACCGCAGCTTGTTTTGGATGTTTTGGCGTGGCTGCATGGATGTTATTTTGAAGGCAAAGACAGGATTTTTCCTTTCCGGGTGCACTTAGCAGCCTGGTGTATATCTCTGTTTCCCTCCAGTTGTACCTGCCCAGGCGGGGGGGAATTTTTATAACCCTCTACCCGCCAAGCCTCTGTGCCACGTGCCTCCGTACCTGCGCGCTGAGCAGCTGCACTGCTCCTGCTGGGGACCTTTTGTGTTAGTGGGAAGCAATTGTGGTTGCAAATCATGCTTTTACCTCTTTTATAAAATTCATGAAGCGGCCACCGAACCTCCAGGCTTTGTGCCGATGGCACTGCAGGGAGTTCACGGTCATCTGAGGGGCGCGCTGGTAGCAGACGGAGACGACGTGCACCGCGTCGTACAACAGGGCAGCGTCTGTCTAAAGTAAAGGGGAACAGCATTTGTGTTGATAGTGGTTCCAGAGCAAGGAAGCATTCGGGCAGCAAAGCAGCGCGGGATCCGTAACATGTCACGGGAGAAGCTGCAAGAGCCCCTCTGAGTTACCCCCTGCCCAGCTCCCAGCGGACCTGAGGGTTTCTCTGCCCTGGTCCACCGCTGCCCATCCCACCTCCTGGGTGTCTAACCCCACAAACAGCTCTCTGAGGGCAGGGCCGGGCTCAAGGGATTCCCTGGGATCTCACGAGATTGCCGTAAATGCGTATGCTCTAACACAAGACTTGTATAAACCTCCAGGCTGACCTCTCATGCAAAACACGTCCTCAAAACACGTAACTGCGCATGACAAAGCCTCACGAGCGTGTTCTTCTGTGACGTGGCTCTTTAGACTAAAAGATCATAGCTCTGTCTTAAAATCAGAGATTGTGAAAATGTCATTTGTCTGTGTGCATCTATTTTGGTTATTTCTACGCATTTACTACTGTATTGTCAAACAAGGAAGCTAGCTGTTTCCAAATGTAGAAGACAGTAACAGAATTTTCTTATTTAGTCTGTTTTGTCTGAGTGTAAAAAACCCCTATATTAGAACATATTATCCACACTATCTTATACATGGGGAAATAAGAAACAGAGAAGTTAAATGGCTTGTCCATGGGCATGGAATTTTCCAAAATGACCCAAACCGTCACCGAAATCAGGACCTCACAGATTTGTAACATCTTCCTGTATTTCACTGATTTGAACTAAGGAGAACTCTTTTTTTTTTTTTTCTTCCATATAATGTGATGGGTTTAGATTCAATTTGAGATGCCCCATCTCACCTCCAAACACTGATCAAGAGAATTGGATTTATTTTTCTCTCCGATATGGTAAGCCCTCCTAGTGAAAATACATTATTTGCTGGCTTCACAAAGCTACAAAACAGATGTGAGTGTAGCAGCAGTATAATAAAACACAATAAAACAAAATAATACAGCAAATAACTGGGCAAATGTGTAACGGGATGTGGCCACGGAGAAAATCCTCCAATGTTGGCAGCCATCCCCGTGTCCTTCCCTTCCCTCAGCACCCGAGCATGAAGAGCGTACCCGACCTGTGTCCCGTGGACTTGTGTTTGCAGCCGCGGGGACAGGTTTTGTACGTTTGGGGCCGGGGGAGAGGGGTAGAAAAATATATCCAAGCCATTTCATGGTGAATTACATACTGTACTGCCCAGCTGAGATCAGGGCCCCGCTGGGACAGCCACCAGGCAAACACAAATAAAGGGCAGGGGCCCCTCTGAAGAAGCAAACAGGGAGTGGGAGAGGAGCCGGCGGTGGCGGGGGGAGCCCAGCACCGACAATACGATGCTGCAGTTATGGGCAGCGCTGCAGAAAAGTGGAATGCTGAAGGAGAATGGTGGGGCTCTCCTCGAAGGAAAAAAAAAAGAACAGGAGGGATATGAGGAGCAATTTCAAGGTGAAAGTCTGGGATGCTTTGCCACTTGTTGGGGGGGTTCTGGCAGATCTAAAGGGAGAGGGAAGGAGGGAGCCAGTCAGCAATTACGGGGGTCGGAGACAGCCTCGCAGGGAAGACAGATGGGCGAGCAGGTGCTGTACCTTCCGAGCAGTAACTCAGCAGAGCAGAGCTGCCATCAGACCCTAAAAGGAGTCATCAAAGCTGCAGCAAAGCCCATCTCTGGGCATAGCTTTGGCTCTTTCTCCCTGCATCAATCTCAGCGAACTGCCTGGCCCCGTCCAGCCGTGCGCTGTGCTCCCAGCCCCCGGGAGCTGCCGTTCGGCCGCTCTTGGGGCCTGCGTGGAGCGATGATGGCAGCTGAGCCCCGCAAGCCCCTGTGGGGCAGGCCCTGCTACCCGGCTCGGCGGTGGGACAGGAGCGTTTCTGCTCCCCAGCACGGCTCCAGGGCTGGGCACAGGGACTTGCAAGGCGATCGGTCTGCCCTTGAGCTGAAACAGGACTTGTGGAGGGCAACCGAAGAGAGAGGGTGCCCTTTCCTGGGTGCTCCGGGGTTCGGGGCACACTCAGCCTTTTGGTTTCCAGGTCAGTGAGCGCTCGCTGGAGCTGCACAGAGAAATCCTGCTGTGCCTGAACACGGGGTACGATACCCAGCTGATGGCAGCTGCCTCTCTTGTTCCCAGCACGAAATAGCCAGGGCGCTTCCCTGCCGTGCTCAGCCCTTTCTGAAACAGAAAGCTTTGAATTTTCCTGGTCCTGGGGGCAGCTTTTTACTGGCAAGAAGGGGAGGGAGGGAACAAGCACAGAATCTCAAAATTGGCAAATCTGTTGGCAGCTGGGACTGCAAAAGGCGAGTGTTAACACAGCAGTGGGCTGCAGGGGATTCACCAGCCGAACTCACTGCATTTGAGGGACGGTTCTTAAAGAAAGCACGTAGCTACCTTGGGAAAGATACCTGGGATGTGCTGTTACTAGTACATCCGATAACTATAACATTTGGCCCTTAACGAATGTTCCTGCCTTCCCTACCACTCTGGTCTGCTTCCCAGAGTCGACCCGTGCTTTGTTTAAACTTCTCATACCATCATGACGCCGTCAAGCAGTCCCAGCTCTGCCTTGGGCGCTGACTGCAGCCGCTCCATGGACCACTTCTCGATGATGGAGGACACGTGCGGGTTCTCCACGTTGAGGATCCGGAAGCCGGTCAGGTTCACTCCAGAGTAGCGATATGGTTCTAGGTCTAATGCATAAAGATCCTTAAAAGAGAGAAACCAGTTTAAACATTTTGTTTAGCTTTGGGTTTTTTTGTGTCTTTTCTGCATCGGTTCGTATCTGCGTTTGAAGTGAGAAGGCAGAGCCCACAGAAGGTGGGAGGTAGGACAATGGCCTCATGAATTTGGCGGATTGTACTGTCTGTTGCCATCAGTCACCGCTTGCAGAGACTCGTAGGCGTTAGTGGAATTCGGGTGTCGTTTGTGCAGGTTCGCCCACACACCGCAGAGGGAAACTCCTGCCAAAGAGCTCACTGTCTTCATGTAAGAGGCAAGTGAATTGTGGGGAGAAAACCAGAATCGCTATCTGTAACCGTGAAAAAAGAGGCTCGCGACCGAGGGGGAGGGGACAAGGCAGAGTTCCTGCATCCGAAGCTCCCTGGGGCCTTTCCACGGAGGATTTGCTGTGAGGGCTGAAGCCCACAGGGTGCTGCGGGTGACAGAGCAGCTCTGAATGCAGAATGCCAATTTGCAGACGGCTATCAAAGAGGAGCTAAGACGCATTTCTTGACATTACGACCAGCCTACACAGTCTGCAAATGAATGAGAGTGCCCTTTATATGATGTAAAAAACCCACAGCCAGGCAAGCCCTCGGCTCTGCTGGCAGCCAGCCCACGAGCATCACTTGGCAAGCAGCGAGAGGGGCACTTCTTTAATGCATCTCCTGGCTCCGCTGCACGTCTAAATATTAACTTCAGTTCAGGGATTAACTTCAGTGCTCAGTAACTAGTCTGAGTAGTTTGGGGTTAGACAACATGGCAAGAACATACCGCAGCTGATCTGCTCAGCAAAAACCCAGGGCAGCTGAGCCAAGGGGGATCGTGAACGAACGTGGTGGAGAATGGCAGCTGAGAGGGGGCTTCGTTCACGGGAATCACTTGTTGGATGGGGCATATTTAATCGGAGTTCATCCAGAACAATTTCTGCAAGTGTTCAATGGTAGTAAAAATGTGGGGACGCAGAAAGGCAACACCACTGTCTTCTGTGATAGAGGGTGGGGGGTGAATACGGGAACGATGTTCATTGCTTTCACAAGGGATTATGAAGAAGAAGAGTTTAAATACAGCATGAGATTACGTGGCTGTTGCTGTTTTGTACGATGTGGCTATTCTGGTAGGACGCAGCCACGCCGTGGGTTCTGCCCATGGGGGAGCTGGAAAAGCACTGGTCCTAAAACACACTGCCCTAAGCAAAGCGTAACAAAATCAGCACTTGCCAGCAACTGAGACTTCATTCTCGGTGGGAGAGCAAGGAATTCTTACAGCTGTTTTGCTTTAATAAGCTTTGGGGGTTTGATCATTTCCTTAAGCGCTGGCCTCTGACTTCGCACCCCCAAGGCACACTGCTGATGGATGCTGTGCTTTAATCTGCAGGTGCAGCCAGGGACCGAGTCATTAATCACACCCACAACAGAGTTCAGGGTCTTTCTTGTTTGGGTTTTTTTTCCCTGAAAAATTGCAAGTACAAACCTCCACATGTTGTTAAAGGGCATTGTGAAAACCAGGCCATAATGTTGACTTTTAAATGACTTATGGTAACTAAGGGCAAATGCAGTTGCTTAACCTCTGACAGATGCTTCTATCTTCTGGATGTGAGGGTGTGCAGCGGTCCTGTGCCTGACTCACTGGAATAGATTTATTTTTTCAGGATTCATACCTTTTTGTCAGACATTTCAGTTTGTATTCTGCAAATCGTTGTGGGAAAATAATTTTTCATTGCAAAAGCAGATCATTTCCCCCTCAGAATGTGACATATGTGACAAATCTGATCCACCGAGCTCCAGACCTCATGGTCTCCATGGCACAGCTCTCAGACTGCCAGCCCTGGCACCGCTCAGATCCTATGGGTATTTTGGGTGCCATCCCCGTCCTGCCACTCTCCACTGACCCTTCACCACGTTCCTACAGAAGCCAACCTCCCATCAGGTCCCTTCTTGGTTCCAGTTTAAATCTCAGCTGCAACCTGGTTTATCATCTCCTGGAATTAGAGGATAATTAAGAATACGAGCCGAGTGTCAGAACACAGAGACGTGAGGGGGGGAATTGCCGTATCAGTTTCTTCTGGATTTTCTGCTCCTGCACAGCCACAAATCGAAACATCTGGTTCTATTTTCCACCTCGTCTACACTCCCTTTCACTCATTATTCTCTGTACTGCAGATGAATTCTCCCCTCTATCCTACTACCTTTAAGAAAGTTTTATTCTCGGTGTTTCTGTGCGGCTCTTCCCCTTTCTTACACGTGCTCTCCCGGCTCCCCAGCTTTGGTTCATCAGCTGCAGGCGGCGATGCTGAGGGCTGATCCTCACCAGACCTAGCATCTGCGGCAGGAACCTGCAAAAGCAGGTGTCCAGGAAGGGCGTCCTCCGCCTGCTCTTGTGCAAAACAACTCCTGGGTCATGTGCCTGCCCCAGATTGCCGAGGATCCCTCTCTGGGCACGGATTTGCTCGGGCAGCTGTCACCGGGAGGAGCGGCCATGGCTGTAATGGGAGGCGTGCACGTCCAGTGCGGTTTGGATAACCACCTCTGACGTATGCACTCACGAGTACGCGTGTGTCATGTCCTGAGCCGCACGCAGGTACAGAGTTGAACGAGGGTACCTGATTATCAGCGCCAGTGGAAAAGCAGACTGGTTTGGCTTAGTGCCTCATCAGGAGAAGGCAGGTTGGGTGTGTAATTTTTGTTTACGTTGACTCAAAGCATGGGAAGAGATTCCTGCTTCTGCCTGTCTGCAACAGCTGTAAGCAGCAGAAGTGAGAGCAGGCAGTGGGGAAACTTCTGTATTTGCAAGGACTCATTTTTACAAGCTGCTGAGAAACTCCTGGAAGTGTTGAGTTGAAGGGGGTTGTCACTGCTTGGGACTTCGCAGGATGTAAAAGCTGGCCATGCGTTAGAGGCTCCGAAGAGTTCCCCCTCCTCTGGTGGAGAAGGCTGGTGGGGCTCTTCATGCTGAAGCCAGTGAACTGTAGTCTTGCTGCCTAGCAAAATGTTGAAGCATTTCATGCCAAGTGTTGATACACGGTACTCAGTATTGACTAGGGACCTTTTAGAAACATTCAGTATAACATAATAGACTAATTCATTAGCACCCCATGGGTCTAGTACTGTAGAAGCTGAAGCACATGCGTTGCAAGCTAGGAAAACATTGCCTTAAGGAATGACAGATTAAAATATCTTTCCCATGATATAACTGTTATTTCAGGAAAGTGGCATTAATTGTGATTGCTTATCTATTAATTTATTATAATTCTTCTTTTCCCACCTCCAGGCTGTACCTACACATGAAATGTACTCTAGGCTCAGCTGGGGCTGAATAATAGGAGGTTATCTGGGAAATGCTTAAAGCTGCCTGGAATAGATAATGGCAGCAGGGGTAATTAAAATGTCTTTTGCATTTGAAAAATAAATTTTGCTGTTTTTAAGGGTTAGTTTAGTCTGCTTCTTTCCTAAAGGCAAAAAGATAAATTGGATTTTCAAAATCACACAAAATTCAACAGTATACTAGACAATAGCATCCTAAATGGAAACAAAAGTGGCATGCCAAAAAACCCAAACCAAAATGCTTCCTGGAGTCAGAGAAGAACTGGCCCGTGTTTAATGAGGGTGGAGTTCATTTCAAGCTGAGTTCTTCTCATGCAAAATAAACCTGCAGTACTGAACTATTGACCACAGCAGGGCAGCTCCAGCTTTTAAGGGAGACCTAGATGAACACAGAGAAACACATACCCAGTTCTGACTGAAACTCGGTGCCATTAAATCCTGTCCGTGGGACTACAACCTCCCAAATTCACACATACGCTCATCTTTCAGCGGATGGTAGCTGCACTGAAATCAAAATGACTGGGAAGGGAAATAAAACCAGAACCTACATCTGTGCAAAGCTGGAGCAGCTCCAAAGGAGTGAGCCAGTCCAAAAGCAGCGAAAGAAAAGACCACCGTCTCTCAGAACGAGCGCCCGGGCAATGCTGCAGTTGCAGAGATGTTAAAACCAAATCATTGTGGTCTGCTTCTAACCTGAGGCTATATGTAGCCCTGCTCTCACCTTCTTGGTAGGGCACCAGACCTCCCTTTCCCTTGCTTTTCCCACCCCACCGTTTTTGAGTCCTGCAGCTGTGCAATGCACACCCAGGACAGGACACCCAGCCCGCTCTCCTGCCGCTTAAACCACCTCCTCGCTTTCCATTCCAGCTCAGCAGTGAGTGTCAAAGGTGTTTGCACAGATTAGATACTTTACCAGAGTGGTGAAGATGAAGTGGTAGTATTCTGTCATCATTCCCATTGCCATGGCCTTGAGGAGAGTAGGGAAAGGAGGTTAGTAAGAGTGGACACAAGAATATAACAACAGTCATGCAACATAAATGTCTACTGGGCTGATCTGGTAAACGCGGCAGGAGGCAGACCCAGAACAGAGCAGCGGGGTTCTGGATCAGTCCCGTGAAGCAGTTCAGCATGTGCTTGGCCAGGAGAGGCACGTGCTTAAGTGCTGAGCTTAAGAACTGTGGTCCTCGAACCTTTCTGGAACGGCAGCAAAGCCGTAGTGTCCAGCTCCCGCGGAGGCCGGTGGCATTTCTGGGTGTTGCTGTGCCACAGAAAGCTGGGACACCGACTGCGGCACACCGCCCTGCTCACGGGTCACGCACGGTGCAAAACCATCCAGGGACACAGGCTTGCTTCCGTCGGCATGGCTGGGAGAAAGGGGGTTGCCTTTCCTTCTCAGATACCACACAATGAGCAATCTTACATAAACCTGTGCAGAATGACCATAAATCAGCCTATTCTTATGGTTACAAGTCCCTGTACTGGCTAAGAAGCTAAGCAAAAGGTTTTTTATTTCTTACGTGTGTATTTCTGGTACTCTGCATCCCCTCCCCTTCAGTGTCCGTTCATATAATGAGTACATACAGCTCATCTGTGTGTCCTTCCTTCCTGCGTACAACAGCCAGATTCTAACGCAGAGCCTGGTTTAGATACGAGTCAGTAAAAGCAGAGGCACAGGGATGGGGAGTGGGCACATCTCCCATCCCTCAGCCCGTGGAGATTGTGGTCCAGACTCAAGGACTCTTGGCCAGCCCAGGCTCTAGATGTGCCAGCCCCGACACGAAGGATGATTCGTGCAGATTGCTGGGATTTGCATAACTGAGCAGCAGAGAGAACACGCTGTTCTGTGAGGTTTGTCAGAGAATGACTGTGGGCTGAAGGGACCTCGGCTGGAGGACCTTCTCCAGGCCCTACACAACGAGTTCCTGCCTGTGAGAAGGGTCACCTTCAAGTTGGTGGCTGGCTAAAAGAAAGAGATACCCATGTCTTTGCGATGCTGAGTCTTGTGAGCATGTTTTCTGGAGAAAACGCATGCGAGAGCACTTTAAAATCTCCATCGATGGGAAAGCGACTTCAGGTCCCCCCAGGAAATGTTTGTTTCCCTTGGTTTTTGCTAAAATTACTAGGGCAGAATTTAGCTCCGAGGAAGGAAGTGACAGTTTGAAAAGAAGTGAGATGTCAAAAAAACAAGGGGAAAGGAAAGGATCTAGATTACAAGCCCAGATATTGTAACTCTAGAGTGCGACTTTACCCCACGTTTCCTGGCCTGGAAATACCTCTGAGAACGCCTGGCAGCGGTCTCTGTGCGGCACTGCACCGTGCCGTCCCCTCCTCCCCGCCCGGCCGGTGGGGCTGCGGCGTCGCTCTCCTGCCCTGCACACCCGGGTGCAACGAGGTGGAGCAGGGAACGACACGTGTGTGAAGCATCAGTTTAGATGATGTGATGTGACCGATCGAGAGTAAATCATGAGGTTCCAGTTCAGTTCTACAGCAGGATCAGTGGCAGATGAAAAGTCCCGCCTTGCTGTAAGAAGCAAGCCCCAGCTTCCCAGGACGGGCAGCCGGTGTGCAGCTACATCTGGGTTTGTGGGGAAATGAATAAAAGATAAACCTGGTGGATAAGCTACAGGCAATCACCAGGATGGGAACGGGAGCTCCACTAAAGTTAAGACAGGCACATCTGTGTGTTGCAGAGTGCAGCAACTGTTCAGAGACAGCTGCCAAGGAGAAGGGAGAAGCTGGGAAGCCAGAGAACAGATGTGGAGCATTAACAAGTGACCGAAAATGAGCAAGGCTAGAGAAGCCGGGGTGAGATGGGAAGGCCACACGAGCAGGCCTAGCTCTGCGATAGGCTTCTACAATGATTTCTTTGTCCAAGAGGGTAAAATAATGAATGGTTTGATGTCTCAGTCGCTCCAAGGAACCCAGACTGGAGCAGCATGTGGCGATGTCATCTGTACGTCTTTGTGCCAGCTCTTGCAGTGTTATTCATGGATTACTAATCCATGGGGGGTTTTACCAATCCAGTTTAAAAGTGCTGCCCAGATTACCAGTGAAGTGCCCTGCTCCTCGTGGGCTGTGGGAGCGTGGTACCTGCAATAACTTGGGAGCAGGATCTGGGCTGGCTCGGTGCTGTGTGCCTACTCAGAGCTTCCTCGTGAACATTGCCTGGAGTGGCTCAAACCGTTTCACCTTACCTAAAGATGCGCAGTTAAAATCAGTACCAAGCGGTGGAAATTTTAGCACAAGTGTTGAGAGCACCTTTTTGCCACCCATCGGCGCTGCGCTGGGCGGGCAAGCGCAGCCGAGGGGCTGCATGGACCTTGCCTGGTCAGAGCAAACACCAGAGGCCAAGTGTCTGGTGTAGTTACCAAAACGTTACAAAAGGCAGACAAGAGCAATAACATGAACGTTACTGGTTTTGGGACAACCAGAAGGCTGGGCCATTCTTCCCTGACAGTTTTTTGCAGTCCAGGTTTTTTTTCGGTGTGTTGGTCTTGTAACACTGCAAAGCACAAGCAGGCTCCCCTCTTCCAATGAAAACTGGGGAAAGATGAGGTTTCTGAGCTTCCTAATTCTTCAGCAGACATGAGTGCCAACAGTGGGAGAGGCACGAGGGTGACGGTGCGTGCCGCTCAGAGCCTCCCTGGTGTTACACACCGGAGCGTGCAAGTGTGCAGAGCCCAGCCAGGATGTGCTTTGGGTTTGCACCTTCCCCAACTCTGAAAATAACCATTTTTTCCTGAGTAAAAATACACTATATAATAGTGCTAAGCTGAAATCCATGGCTTTGGGTCCTGAAAAAATACCACACACACACAAAACCAGCCAGAAGGACTTAGAAAGACTTTGTTCCCCCTAGTCCCCCCTCTCCTCCATCTTCCTCACTCTGCACTCACAGTGATGAGCAGAGCAGATGGCACAATAAACTATAATAAACTGCATAATAAGTGAACAGCACCAAACACAGCCAGCATGTTAAAATAATAGGCAGGAGACAATGAGTCCCTTATATTGCTTTCTTTAATAATCCCTTCCAGGCTTTCTGATTTCTCTGAGCACTTTCCTTCATTTTGCATCAAGAAGGATGCAAGAGAAGTCTCTTTCCATGCGCTTGCTTTCTCAGCCCTTCAGGGGATATATTTTATGTGGTAGTGTCTTGCTGGGCTGATACGAGCAACGCTTCCACCGGCTGGTTTTTGGTATTCTTTGTGAGAGCATTTTCCTCTGCCTTTATATTGACCCTGAAACCTAAAGGCACTTGGAAATGAGGAGGAGCTGGGGTGAGCAGCAAACCTTCTGGTCTGCGAAAAATGCCAGCGGAGGAACTCGGGGAAGAAGGAGAGAGACCAAATGAATGGAAAATCACTGACATCTGGCTTAAAGTCCAAGAATTGCACACGGGGCTCATGAGGGGACAGAGGATGCCGTCCCTCCCCGGCTGGCCCGGTCCAGCTGGTTGCAGCGAGACGCAGGACTGTGTGCACAGCTCGGAAAATAGCTCACCAAAACAGCGCGGTTTATCCCCTGCCCTGCGTGGGCATGTATTCACAAACCTGGGGGCATGAAGAAGCACAGAAGGGAAAGAAGATATTTAAAATCGTCAAGCATGAAAAGCTCGTACAGGGCTAAATGATCAGTGACAGAAGTGGCCCAGAGCGCGGTCCTGCCTGATGCCCTGATGAGAGAAGCCAACGGTGCTGCAGGCGGCTGCGGGCGGGGGGCAGAGGGCTGGGGCTGCGCAGCCGCAGACAGCAGCAGAGCCACAGCCTGGCCCCAGCGCTGCGTTCGACACACCGCCCGGCATGTCCTCCTCCCGTAACGTTTGTTCGTTCTTACCGACAGTCGCTTTTTGATACTTGCAGTTTTTCAGTGAAAACTACGTTTTCTGTAGAAATCCCGTAGCATCCCTGCAGAATGTCCGTGTGGTAGCTGTTAGTGTAGCTGTGCGCTGTGGACAGCGGGAAGGTGCAGGGCTGCGCCGCTCTCTGCGGGGCTCTCCCTGCAGCGCGGCCACCCCGTACGCATGGGTCGCTCGGTGGCCACCCCTGCTTCGCCCCCATCGCCCCCCCGCTCACCTGCTTGAGGATCTGAGCTGCCATCAGGTGGCTGCAGTCGAAGATGATGCGGAATTCCCTGCCCCGCTTCATCTCCTTCAGCAGCGGCCTGGCATCGTCGGTGTCCAGCGGGAGCTGGCGGATTTTCAGCCGGATGTTGTACCTTGATGGGGCCATGATGAGCTCTTGCAGCCGTATGAGGCCTTCAGGGATCGCACAAAGACAAAGTCACAGCGTTACAGGAAAGCCTGCCTTTACCCTGCAGGCTGGGTATCACAGCAGGTTATTTCTTCCTGTATTATTTTATGGAATGCAATCAAGACTTTCCTCCCTCCCTCAACTGGCCATTGCTAAAGGCGTATCAAAGCCAAGGTGTCGTGTCAATCATTAAACCCCTTGATATTTCCAGAGCAGTTGTTCCAAGGCAGAACAGCTTTTCCTGGTGTTTCCCTGCTGCCCCTGCATCCAGCTACGGTAGAGCTGAGGTCCCTGCACCAGGCAGGAAGAGGAGAATAGCAGATTGGTCCTATCCTTTGACATCTCTGGGATCATGACATATTTTCTTAAGCAAACGTGCCCTTGAGAAAGGACAGAATGTGATAATCAGCTATACAACAAATTAATATCTGCAGTGTTTACCATGCACAACAGCAAAAAAGATGCACTTAGATTTATGAATAGCATAGTTCATAACGGTCACGTAATCATAACTTGTAACTTTCTTACTACTCTTAGAATTAATTTCTTTTTTATGCAGAGGGTGCAAAGCCATGCTGCATGCAGCTGAGCAGGAATTATTGATAGCTAATGTTGCAAGAGGAAATTCAGCAGATGCCTATTGCAAGGAGGAAGAGAAGCATGTCCCTCTGCATAGTAGAAGAAATACATTAGAATATGCCACGAAGGGAACATACTGTGACCCACATTTGCAAAACAGGAATGTCAAACTGTGTTCTCATCAGCCCTCCCCTAAAGAAACCATTTGGTTTAGTGGAATTAGGTTGGACAGACTATCCAATGTGTCTTTTGTTTTTGGGGGTTTTTATCTATAGTGCTGTGCAGTGCTTTGCTTTGTTTAACCATCAACAGCTTTCTTTATGTGGAAAACTTTGTCAGCTGTGTTTTATAGAATTAGCCAGAAGACAAAAAAACTTTCCAGATCTGCTTTTGCTTTTAGCTGGGAAACTGCACCATCAATGGCAGCCGCAGACCAAGGTCTTTGCTTGTGTGGATGGGCACCGCGGAGCCAAATAGAGCCGAGCTGAGCCAGATCTCACCACGGGCAATTAATCCTCCCCTTGACCCGTTGTCAGCTGGGGTGGTGCTGAGGGTTACCCGCTTTCTGAGCGCTTTGTGAATGAAATGCTTCAGAAAGGATCCCAGGGCCCTCCACAACACTCGCCTGAATGCTGGGGAACCGGTGTGTCCCCGTGTGCCGATTACTGCCTGGGGTGTCATTCTGCTCTTAAAAAGGTTCATTAGAAAAGTTCCTAAACGGGACCCACAACAAAAAAATCTCTTTTACCTACCTGTACTGTCATCGTAAACCACAGTGGCCGACCTCCATTTCAAATACTGCACCAGGTCCAGAATGGCGTGGCTCAGAGAAGCATAGTCGGGATACAGGTTGACATAGAAAGTGTCCTTGTTATCCAAAGGGTGATGCTTCCATCGAAGCTGTATGTGGGGGACTTCCAGGGCATTGCAGATAGACTGGACGGCGTTGGTACAGGAGCCTTGGGAAGGGCCGAATATTGCTACAACCCCCAGAGCGAGCTGGTCACAGGCTGGAAAAGGAAGGAGGGAAGGACGCTGTCAGTAAAGAACGGGGCACCTCTGCGGGAGGGCTGAGCATCAGGGCAGCCGTGGGGGCACAAACAGCTTCTTCCTGACCATGGAGCCATGACCATGACCCATGGAGCCGTGGACAGACCGACAACCTTCTGGGCACTAACAGCAGCATAGAGTTTAAGTAATTACAACAGTGAAGAGAGGCAGAGAGAGGAATTCTGGCAGGCGATGGTCTGGACCGGTGGATAGAGGCACAGGGACGTTTCCAGAGGAGGCAATACTGGCTACGGCGTGTTAGAAATGGCTGAGCCTCCAGAGTTGTGCAAGAAGTACCCAGAGATGATCAGAATCACCCTGACAAAAGCGTCCTTCCATCAATTTCAATAGAATTTTTTTTCTGCAAAATACTGTTTTTCATAGCTTTGTTCAACCTTTCACTGAGATATTAAAACAGAACAACTGCGTTTGGGGCTGCATTTTTGGGGGGGGGAAAAGTCTAAGTTTTTCAGAGGAACAGGAACAGGTTATTTCTCAACTGCCTCTGCAGGTCCTTCCAAACTGAACACAAACACTTGCCACTATCAGCAGGAGCTTTGTGACAGCTACATTTCATTAACAGATTTCAGAATGCCACTGCTCCCAGCCCGAAAGGGGCACGAATGCAGAGAGCAGCCGAGGCACACGGGTGTCCCCAGACACACACACATCCCTCGTGCGCGTCCTGCGCGTTCTGCTCCTCTCCCAGCACTTGGTGCGGTCAAGCTGGGTGCAGAGGTCCGAGGAAACCTGCCCAACAAAACAATCTCAAGAAGGGACAGCCAGGGTCAGTGAACTCGCTGCGGAGCAGATAGCCCCTCTCTCCGGTGATGCCCCTCTTACAACTGCGAGCTCAGGCAGCAGGTTTCGTTCCTCCCAAATCAATAAGCCCTCAGGTCGTCAGCCCCGCAGCTCTGTAGTCCCATTTCTTCCCTCCCCTTCAGGAATTCAAATGGGCTGCTGTTATCCAGTAATAAAAAGTGACTGTTCGGAAGGGAACAGAACTTCTACGCCAGGGATGTTAGAACTGCCAGGGATACAGTAAGATAAACAAAGGCATGGCCTACAGACCTTCGCTCAGGATTAGAAGCAAACACTGCAAGGAGTTTTGTGAGGTTTGCAGAGGAAAAAAAAGACTAGTTGTTCCCCTTACATTAAAATGCCTCCAGAAGGTCAGCTCCTGGAGGACTTCTCATCTCAGTCGCTGACTAGCGCAGGACAAAATGAGCTGCTGGGTCTCAAGCCAAACCATGCCTTTCTTTAATGAATAAATGGCCACAAAGCTGCTAAGAGTGCTGTGCCTTTACCTTTCTTAGTTGCTTCAAAGCTGTCGTGGAAGTGTATCCTCTGAATGTCATAGGTTAGTGTTGTGTTAGGCAACAAAGTTCTGTTTCTATTAATAATATTGGCAGAAAATCTGAAGGCTTGCTCCTCGGCACTCATAACCTGGGTATTGGGGCCATCTGCGTACTCAAAGATTCCTCCTGCAAGACAAGACAAAACCAGCATTAAGCCACATAAAGTTTGATTATTAATCTTATGTAGCAAGGATGAGAAAACTCTTGGACAGAGCCGTGACATTTGCAGGCTGAGCAAGGCTTGCTCCTGGGACATTTCCTGGACTGAAACAAAGACATGAAAACATTTGGGGTTTTGTTATACGCTGGTCCATGGAAGCGTTCGGAATGCCAGCTTTGCAGGGCAATAGAGGACAAATTCAAAGTCCTGGAATACATTTATGAGACGGATGAGTGGCTTCCCATAAAACTTAAGGACTAGACCTCGGGAAGTATGGACGGGCTTATTGCTCAGCTGCAGAGACGCTCCAGGTTTGTGCTCTGAGGAGTTCCTGCGGTGCGGAGCTGGTACTGCCCTTCCCTCCGCTCCTCGCTGGACTCCTCCCGCCTCGTCCACCCATTTCCAAGTCCCCACTCGGGAGGCAGGCAGTGCGGCACTGATGCTTGCTATTTTTAGTGCCATTTTTACTGCCCTTCTCATCTTTTATTGTTCCTCATGTTTAGTTATCCAAGTTCTTAATTCAGACCAGCAGAGACTTCTGAATTTGCCTACCCTACAGCTTATCTGCTCAATAATGCACATCTTGAATGCATGCTTTCCCGTGTTCAAAAGTTGTTAATGCCATTACACCTCCCCAAGGGCAGCAAGCTCATGTCACAGTATCGCTGGGTTTCTTGGCTCTGTGTCTGTGAGTCTTGTCCTCAGTTCCCCACTGACAGCCACTCTCCTTGAAGTGACTCGGTGCAGGCGTAAATTATGTAATTGCATGTCCTTGTCTCGGAGATGTGGGCACCGTCCTGTGCCCCTTACAGAGCCACGGAAAGACACATAAACCTTGCTCTATCTTATTAAAAAGTAAACCAAAATAATTAATGGATGAGTGGGATAAGCAAGTGCAATTGGTAACAGATGGTCTCTGAGTTCATTAGCAGAAAGAAAATCTTCCTCTTCAATTTAAGGTAGACCTAAAATGTTTTGTTATAGACAACAGATGTCTTCTCTGCCCTCCTAGTTTTCAAGCAACTGCATGAATCCTCCTCCAGGAGCCGGAACATGTTGTCTATAGTTTTTGTGGCAATTTGGTGTTAGCCAAGAGCGCCAGTTTGGCAAGAGCCAAGCTGACATTCCTGCTGGCGGCCAGGCTTTGCACCTCCTCACAAGAACCCGACCAAAGCCACGGGCTGTGAGCCACGGTAGCGATGCTGGGAGACTTTCGCAGCAAGGGTGCACAGGGAGGCCTCTGACTTTTCTGCTCCCCCGATCACTTCCCTCCTCTTCCCCTGCAGACTTTGTGCACCTGCGTCCCCAGTTGTGAGGGTGGTAATTAATTTACGTTCCTAAACATACAAAACTGTTTGAGCTGTTCACTGCATGTCTCTGGTAGAAAAAAATGTTACTGATCTCAGTCGTAACGAAGGTAATAGAGGGGAGAATACAGAAGAAGAGGCTGAATGCTCATTCTGGAGACCCATTTCAGTCCCATGCGATCTTTGGCAAATTTTCAGTCTAGAATGCCTAGCGGTGTAGGCAGGAGCCTAGCAAAATTGTGCAAGTGCCTCATTCTCACTGGATCATGCCGAAACATTTGGTTACTGACTGATGTAAGGCAAATTATTCACCCGTACCAAAGTTTGCATGTGCTGGTAGCTCAATCTAAGCTTCTTAGGGCAGAGAAAGTTCATACACAATGTTACAGCAGAAACAAAGCTAAAGTGAGTGCGAGATTCAGCACTGTCTTTCTGTTCAAAGCTTTACTGTCGAGAACATTTTAGCAAAGGATTTTTTGTTTTCTAGCATCATCCTGAAGTGATGACTGGATTCATCTTACATTGATTACCAACTAGCTGACGTTGGGCTTTCTCCAGGGTTGCTTTGGAGCATGTCTTATTATGACACAATATAGAAGGACTGGGTGTATGGATTATTGGTGTTTGATCCCAAATAAATTCATGTTCCAGACATCCAACTGGATATAATAGGCTTTCTGACAGAAAAGAATTTTCTGTGCAGCCACCCAATACCTTGAATTTAGTGCCAGGCAATGAGAAAGCAGACGGGCAGAAGTGATGTATTTCTGGTTACAGTGCTGGGTGCTGAATATATTGGGACAATGTGAACTCTGCTGCAGTTGCTAAGTGTTGAAGGGCAGCCACCACATGCCACAGCCTGCTCTTTCCTCAGAGCCTCAGGGCCGGCGAGCATCTGACGGCGGATTTCGGCTGCGGCTGGGCGAGCTGAGCACAGCCCCGTCCCTCCGGCGGCGGCTCCCAGCTCCTGGAGATTGCACGCTGCCGTCCCTCTTGGCTCGTGCGCCTCTCCTTCAGAGATGTTCATTCCGATCATTACTTAAAGAGCCTAATAACTGGCTTCAAACAGCTGATTAATGCATAATCTTCATCATGATTACATAGCATAACTGGCATTAATTTGAAAAGCCAGCTAATTATGAAAATAATTGTTGCAGCTTTTCCATTTGAGCAAAATGGAGAATATCAGCTTGTGCTATTGAGAGAATGAGGGATGTGACATCAGCTGGATGATCGCCGGGCCGGGGGACCCCATGCGTCTCCCACAAACCGCAGCGGGAAAGATGAAGCAAAGCTGGGTGATCTGCTGCAAAGTGTTCAAACACACTTGGGCAGCTCTCCCCGTGCTCCCCAGAGAGCCATCGTGCGTGGGTCTTGCGACACTAACCTCATTGTGACTTTACTCTTACAAAACCACAGAAAGTCAATAGGTTATAAAAAGTCAACAGCAAAACAGTTTCCACTTTTATATACTACCTATAAACAAGTTTCATCTGAGATAGTAAAACTAACGGACCTTTAGTGTTGCTGTCTCTCTCAAAACCATTTCTGCCTCTGCCCTGTTTCTGAAGTTATTTCAAATGTCTTGGAGATTAATGGGTGCTGCTCACTTGACCGGTGTCATGTGTGACTTCTTGGATTTTAAATATCAATCACCAGGCAAGTCAAATAATTTTCAGTTGTCTTTTACCTTTAAAGCAGGCTAATTGCTCTCCAGAGAATGTCAATCAGCATATGGGAAAACATGCTAATTAGAATCAACTTCACATATTATTTTATGTTACTTTATTTGATGACCACTGATGTTGCTGCTGAGGTGGGGAGTTTTAAAAATTCAAAATGAGAATCCAAAGCAAACGCCTGAAACTCTCCTTCAGATCTGGAGCAGAAGAACAATCTTAGGGCCGGGCCAGGGAAGGAGGCTGGTGCTGCAGGAGAAGGGAGCTTCAGCTGCAGAACACAGAGGATCTCGCTCTGACTGAGTAGCAGGAAATTAGTCTCTCTGTTCAGGGTAAAATCTGGATCCCACAAAACACCCAAAATCCCACGGATGCCAATCAGAACGGGCCCAAGTCTGTCTGCATGGAGCAACGACGCGCTGCACTCCTCCCATCTGCAGGTGATGACGCTGGAAGACCTTCGGAATGGCCCCAGGAGGGAGCCAGAACGAAGCCTGGTCAATGGGATGGGGATCCTTCCCCAGTGCTCGAGCTTATCCTGAGCTGCGCCTGCGCAGGCTGAATGCAATCATCGGAGTTATTTTTAGCTCTGTTGAAAGCTAAGTCAAGAAAGTCAAAGTATTTTAGGTTTTCACTTTCTCCCCTCTTCCCCTTTTTAACAAAACAAACAGCTTCATTCTTGGAAAGAAAATTCCAACAGCCCTCGGTGTGTGGTGTGATCTCTTATCTTTTACTCCTTATAAAATCACTGAGTTACTTAGCTTTGAAGAACAACTATTTCTGATAACACTTTTCTCTCCCCCGCTGACAGTGTTGTTAACACATTTAGACAGCTTTCTGACAGTCTCTTTCCATGTGACATCCTGGAAGAAATACTTGTTTTGAAATAGCTCTCACTGAGGATGGAGCCAGCCTGAGCTCCTCCGGGGACGCGAGAGCTCCTGCCTCCGTCTCACGGACCTCTCGTGCCCCACGATCTGTATTTCACCTATTTTTTCTCTGAGGTCACAAACTCTCTTTCCCATTCAACAGCAGGGCTGACTGTGGCACGGCAATTTGTCCTTTTCTGATGGGCTCTGTTTTGGGGACAATATTAGCAAACAGGCCGATCAGGACGAGTCCACGTCCCTCCGGGGTGCTGCTTGGCGGGTCCCCCAGGCAGGAGGAGAGCCCTTCCTCACAAGGTGTGCCTCCCCCGGGAAGGCTTCGAGAACTGATGCTTCTGCTTATCTGACCGGTCCACTGGAGAGAATTTCACTGTCATGGTCCAGGTTCCTCCAGGGCTGGTGTTTATACGATAAAGAGAAATGAGATAACACTGGTGGGAAGTGAAAGAAAGTTCTCAGGAGCACGAGGTTGTGCTCTGGGAACGGAGCTAAATCTCCCAGGGACTGCCCGTCAGCGTGGGACTCTTGCGGTCTCAGATACAATAATATGAATGCAGTGAAAGCAGCAAAATCCAGAAGGCAAGAAATATCACCCCCTAAAAGAAGGGAAGAGCAATGACAGATCTGCTCACAGGAAATCTCGCCTTGCGCTTTCCCCCAAGGAGCTGCTGCTATAAAATGCTCCAAACCTAAATGCAGCTGGAGTTGGTCCCTCGTTCAGCCAGGTGTTGAGTGGGGCCCCTGTATCTGATGTCGATGCCAGCTGGTGTTCTCCGAACAGAAACCAAATCATCCTCTGAATTGATGAGTGCAGAAGGCAGTGCTGGGGAATGCTGGGGGCTCCCACCCTTCAGCACCTATTCCATCAAGAGCCCTTTCGACTGCCTGGGAGGTCCTTGCACCCCGGACCCGTGCAGTGGAGCGCTCTGCCCTGATCCTGCACGGGCTCCCGTCGGACCGTACGTGTCAGACTGCAGCAGCCCGGGACGTGTTCCCTGCGGCAGGACCGTGGATGGGCTCAATGCAAAGGCAGTAACGGAACTTGCAAACTTATTGAAACAAACCTTCTGGGAAGGAGCTGAAAATAATTTCTTTGGTCCGTCAGTGGGTTTCTGATTTTGACAGAGCAACGGAGTGGCAGGATCTGAGTTCCTGTCCCCTTAAACTGCTGCTGATCATGCATCAGCCCTGTCACTTCAGTGTGTCACTGCTTAATGTGATGCAGCACAGCCACGTATCCAAAGCAATTTCAGGCTTCATAAACATGCATCACGCAAGAGAGACCCCGTGCCGGAATCTGCTGCTGCTGCTGCTGCTCACAGGCCCAAGCTGTCCCCTGCCCAAGGAGGTTGCTCCCTCTCTGGATGCTAATTGCTAAAAACAGGAGGAGGATCTGACTCCGAATGCAGGAAGAGGATTAACCTCGGAGTCGATGTGTCTGCACTGCTTAGACTCACACGCTGCCTGTATTCATTACGCATCTCTTTTATAAGAACTAAAAAGGAATTGGGCCTGTCCCCAAGCAGACAAATGTTACTCCCCCGGCAGTTTCTCTGGCTCTCAGGTCCGGGGTATTTCCAGCCATTTTCTGGGGGTCCCAGGCTCACTCTGCCCCCAGGGACTGATGCAGCCCACCACGTACCTGCCCAGCTGGCAGCATCCCCCATGGCCACGGCACCCTACAGCGAGATGGCGCCAAGCGGGGGGGCTCAGCGCAGCCCCTCCACGCTCTGTCTGCCCGCTCGAATAGCCCAGCCGGGGGGTCGGCATGCCCCGGCTTATGTTGCCGGATTTGCTCCCTAACAGCCTTCAGACGAGGCAGGACGTGGTGAGGGAAGACGGCTCTCGCTCTGCGTTGAACCCCGCCGTGAGCTCAGAGGAGGGACAGACACAGGGAACCGCCGGTCTCCGAGGTGGCCGGGAGCTCCCTGTCCCCCCAACGCGGTCAAAAGCGAAGGTGAAAATTCAGATTTGTCACCCTAACGACAGCCCCACGGCACCGGCAGCCTCCACCAGCACTGCCACGCGGCCGCTGCGGTGAGCCTGGAACACGGGCCGAACATCAGCGGGGACGGTCCCGCTCACCAACCTGGGGTGTCCGGGGACCCCACAGCGGCCGACGGCTGGAGCTGGCACACTGAGTAACGCTCTGGCACCTCCGATTCCACCACATTTTGCAGCATAATGAAAGGCCAGGTACTCGCTGAGTAATGCCAAGAAAAGGAATTCAAGCAGAAAATCAGATATGCAAAATGTGTGTGTCCCATAAGGAGGGATTTTCCCGCCTGCCAGGACAGAAAGCCCGTCACAGCAGGTTGATCCGTTCCCTAGAGATGGCATCTCCTTCTTTTCTTGTTTGATATTGAATATGCAAAATCCTATTTCATTTGCACTGTATTAGGTACTTCATGTCGCAGGGGGTGACATTCTTCTCCTATGTATAAGCTGTTTAACAGATGAGCAGTCAAGTGGCAAAGAAATACATTATTAATGCTTCTGGTTAAATTAACTGATTAAACCCGCTGTAGCTAAAATGTACGTATCAGCACTTTACTCGCACTAAATGTGAAATTAATGGAATATGGTGGCTTGTTTTTCTAATGAAAAGTAGATAGGGATGGTCTGGAAAGGTATGCCACCTCTAACAGAAATTACCCGTCTGGTCCGGGGGCCACACAGATTCGGTGTGCTCAGCACACGCGTTTGCACCCTGGTGAGTGTGTCCGGGCGCAGGCGCAGCTCGTCCCCGCGGGCTGGGGCCAGGCTGGGCACGCCTGCACGGGCTGCAGCCCCTAGAAACAAACTTCTCCTCGTTTGCAACTCCTACTCGCTTGGCCTAATTGGCAATGTTTCCTCTGCCATTTCTTTGAACAAGCTGTTCTGGTGTTGCATGTTTTACATCTGAGAAAGAGCATTTACTGCAGCAGCGGTGCGTAACCCCAACCAAGGGAGCCGATCAAAGCGCTAATCTGAGATCAAAGGCCTTCAGCAGTGCTACAGCAGAAATAAATTAACTTAGCAACAGATTTCTTAATGATATTTACAGTTTTAATTTGCATAATACATGACTAAAATGAAATGGGCATTTTTATTTTTTAAGCAGGCTCAATTAATTTGAAAGGGAAAAAAGCGGAATCATAATCTCCTAGGAACAGATTCCCATCAAGATAAGGACAATGGAAGTGCCAGGAAGTTTTCAGTGTACCCAACACACGGCTCACAGCGTAACGCAGGTCTCCACAAGTGACCCGTGAGTTGCTGCTGCAAGGAGCCCGGTGACACCCGTCCCACCAGTTCCCTCCGCGGTGGCTGGGGAGGGCTCCCACCAGCTCTACAGTTTCACTCTAAGCAGCCTTATTTCTCTGAAGAAGGTAGATCTTGCAAGCTTCGGGCTACTTACACTGGAATCGTTCTCACTATCAGATACCTCACCAGATACTTGGGCTCACTCTGATTAATTAGCAATTCAGATTTGTTGCGCCTGGGTTGCTCCAAGTACGGGATTAAACCGCAGTATTTATTCGTGCCCCGCTTTATGACAGCCCGGTGCTGGGTGGGAGCGTGCCGCCAGCGCGGTCCGATGCCCAGAGCTGCCCCGCAGGACAGGCTGCTGAGCCATCAGCAGCTCCCGCCCCAAAACTTACTGAGACTGTGTAAACTCAGCAAACGTGTCCTGGAAATCACCGATGGCCGAATAAATCACCGTGCTCAGATGTCATTTTTATGGTCGTGCTTTGGGCTATAAGCACGTTTTAAACTGTAATATATAGGAGAAAAAAAATGTTTGAAAGCTTAAAATTATTAAGGATCTGTAACACAGGGCTTAGGCAACACAGCTGTAAGTGTATTTTTCTGTTGTGTTTTATTGGCCTGCGGTGTAATCTAGTGTTAGGTGTGATGTCCATCTGGCACACAGCTCGAGCGAAATACGAAGCAGAAAAGCAAGACCACAACTGAAATATATCCAGGCGCACATCTGTGATTGACTGGGCTTGTAACAACACCTGCAGGATGATAAAATACTTCAGATTTGTCTTTATTACGTGCTGCGGAGCTCAGCGCTGGCACCGTGTCTCCCTGCAGACACTCTCCCGTTCCAGACTCCCCCCGGCACCGCGCGCTGTGCGCTCACAGCGATTCGTTATGGGTGCCCGGGTGGGCAAACGCTTTTCTCACTTATCTCACTGCAAATTGGGTCCGACTGCTTAATTTGTGAAAATTCACTGTACACTGAAGACAGGATAATGAAAACTGAAAACACCTTTTTTTTGGGGAAAAAAAAATTGCCTTCTCAGTTAAACCGGAATTTGTGGGTCTCTGGGCGCTGCTCTGGGGGAGCCCCGGCTCCGGAGTTCGTGGGATGTGCGGAGATCACCGAACCGAGGGCTGGTCTGCAGCCGGCGCTGCCGTCGGGACACCTTCGGACTGGTGACCAGCCAGCAGACTGTGCCTCATCCGAAACTTCTTACATAGGAATGAATATAAAATTCACTCGTAAGAACGAACGTGGTATGTAGGGGTGAACCTTGCAGGGCAGGAGCAGTAACGCTGATCGGGCTCTTCCCAACACGCGCTCAACCTCGAGTGAAGCACAGCTTGGCCGGCTGCGGGTTTTTATGTTCTCTGTCCATTTTCCTTCCCTACCAGTTATTAGCTCCTGTTCTACCTGGCAATAGAAATACACCTGGTATAAATATGAACTAGAAGGTGTCCTGCAATGAAATGAAGTCGCACATAAAAATTCAACCCAATTAAAATTACAATTATTGCATGTTAATTAAATTCTTCTTAAATATTCATTGCTAAGCCCCAGCTAATAAATGTTAATACCCACCTGGCATGTAGCATATCATATTAGACTTAAGAAATCTAAATTAAATCCTACACTTCATTTACGATGTAACTAAACACCGACAGACAACTGATTGTTTCTCATTCTTGTGTTGATGCTTCCAAAAATCAGGACTTTAAGTAAGATGATGCATTGAATAGCAAATGCAGTTCTGCAAATATTATGACATATTGTTTGTCATCTGCCCTAAATATTTAACAGTTCATTTTTACAATATTTTTATGCCACATGCTGAGAATTTGCTCCTGATAGATGCTGAATTTGATTGACGAAATGGATTCCATTCAGGAGCTGACAATCCCAAACCCTTGTCGGGGTCTTTGCTTTTAGCATCTTCTGTTTTTATCCCTCTCTTTTTAAAAGAAAGCAGAGAAAGGGGAAAAAAAAAAAAACCCCAAACAAAAAACCAACCCCCAGAGTTCTCTGGAAAAATTGTTTCTGCTTAATCCCATCTACTCTCTACAGAAAAACCTTTATGTAGGAAAAGATCAAAGGTCTGTAATAGATTTCAACAGGTTTCCCAGAGGTGCGTGGTGCAGAAGGGAGCTCAAGGCTCCGAGTGATTAAACTGCCCTGTGCTGGGGCTCAGGGCAGCCAAAGATGTAATTGGGAGATTCAGACACCTATTCTAGCCCTTTTATCTTCCTATTTTAATGCAGTTAAACAGAGAGAAAAACCAGCCTGTGCCAGGCTGCGGTGCTCGTTAGGCGTGCGGGGAGCGGGAGGTGGTGGGGAGCGGGGGGCTGCCCCTGCCAGGGGTTTGGGGGGGACCTGTCCTCCCCGTGCTGCTCCGGGCTGCGCTCGGGACAGAACTCCGGAGCCTCGGGAGGTCCAGGCAGACCCGGTCGGTCTCTGCAGCTACCTCCCGGGGGTGTACCCAGGTGGGGTCGGTCTCTTCTCCCAAGTAACAGGCGACAGGACAGGGGGAAACGGCCTCAAGTTGTGCCAGGGGAGGTTTAGATGGGAGATGAGGAAACAATTCTTCACCCAAAGGGTTGTCAGGCGCTGGGACAGGCTGCCCAGAGCAGCGGTGGAGTCCCCGTCCCCAGGGGTATTTAAAAGGTGTGTGGATGTGGCACCTGGGGACGTGGTTTAGTGGTGACTTGGCAGTGCTGGGTTAACGGTTGGACTCGATGATCTTAAAGGGCTTTCCCAACCTAAATGAGTCTGTGATTCTTTGATCTGCCTAGGGTAGGCATTTTGTAAATGCACGACGTTCAAAATTTTTTATGAATGGTTATTTTTCCTTCCTTTTTTTTTTTTTTTTTCCATTTCTTAATTGTCAATTCTGAATGTCCAGGGTAATTACAGCTGAAAGATTTGCTGACTTAAAAGCAGCACTTTATTCCAGGGAATGAAAGAAAAGAAGGGAATGACAAAAGGGTCTGCTGTGAAAAATGCTTTCATTATTCTCCTGTCATCTGTACTCTCGATGTACAAACAGCTACACACAGAGCAGGGGATGCTAAGGGATGTGCTGGAACTGCCCAGCAGCACAACTGCAAAGGAATGTTAAATTCCCCTAAATGATCAAAATCAGCTATTAAAAATCTTTTCCATCTCATAAAATAAAACGATGCACATGAAAGAGCAGCTTGCGCGGAGCTGCGATCCTTTGGCTGAACACTCCGCTCGCTCCGGGGCTTGGTGAGCGTGGCTGGAGCGCAGGGTCCCCGTCACGGTGGTGGGCACCCTGCCTGCGCCCCAGCCACGCGTCCAGGCTGCCCAGGACGTTCTTACATTGCTTCTGGCCCCGTGCCGAGCTCCGGGAAGGGCAGCGCCCGCTGCAGGGCACCCTGCGGGGCCCCTTTCACGCCTCCCCGCCAGCTCCCTCCTGCTCCTGGAGAGGTGACAAGCAGCGAGTGCCACGTCCACCACGTCCCTGCACAGAGCTGGGAGCTGCTGCTCCGCAGAGTGATCCAACTGTCACATCGACAGAGCTGAACGCATTTCAGCGTGAATTGAACCAAATATGTGCTAATGAAGCTGAATATTCATTATTATGACTAAACAAAGTGAATCACAAATTAAAGTGGGTAAATTATTAGTTTGGTAGCTCAGAAAAGGGGAAATTTGAAGACCATTCCAATTATAGAGGAGGTGGAATAGGAAAACTTTATTAATAGACTCAAATCCAATTACAAATGCATGTTAGTCATTGTATCGTGCTTCACACCTTTGTCATCAATGACAATGGATGTAACCATACCGCTTGTCTGCTCAGCTGTGACCTAACCACTTAATTGTTCACACCAAACCCCAAAGCTTTGATGTTTTGTGATAATTCCAAGATTTATCATCGTGATCACTGTTTATTTAATGCTAAGGACACTGTTTCCTCAACTACAGCATTATGAATTACCAAGGATTATGTGTTCAGTGGCTCCTATTGATTCATGCAGAGCTAATTAATGAGATACCTCACCCAATCATAAACATGAGCAATAACACATGCCTCGTTAGCACAAACGAGCAAACTGCTACAGGGAGCACTGGAGGGTGGGGGCAGGTCTCTGGAAGGGTTAATGGGGTAGTATCTACCGATTGAAATAAAACTTCTTTTCTGAACTCTGAAGTGGACAGTGAAAAGCAGCACCTGCCTGCACACTGCAGCAGGGTTGTTGTTTCCTTCTAATTGCCCTGGTCTTGGTGTGGGTATTTCTGCCTCCCAAGGCAGCTGGGGCTGCTTTCAGAGTGGTGGGAGAGGCTGAGGAGCTCGAGGAGTGATTGGAGCATAAAGCAGACCTGTAGATCTAAGGTATGTTTGTTGAACTTTATTTAGATTAAAGAAATTGTTATCTGGTGCTTCTCCTGTAGGTGATACAGGAATTAGTACTTTCCTCCAGCTCTGGAGCATGGTGTAGCTAGAGGTCTTTGAAGGATCAAGTTTTGGCCAGGCACTTGGTAAAGACTAGGAGGGTGGCTCAAGCCTGGGAGCTTCCTCTATGGCCAGGAGCAGAGCCCTCCGCTGTGGGAGCACGGGGGGCTGCTCGGACCGAGATGTCCTACCTCTGCGTTGCTATCTTGGCTCTAGGTCTGTTGGGATAGCGCGCAGGGTAAGAAGTTGCAGATGAGACTGTGAAAGGTAAACTGGCTTCCCATGGGCTGTTAAATAACCCCTTACTTTCTTGTTTTCTTCTGAAATTGCTTTTTTCTGCTGTTTTGTTCATTTTAGGTGAATTGGTATCTCCTGTGTAATGATTGTGCGGTGTAAACTGGGAGCTATAAACTGAGAGCAACATGAATTCAATAGAAAAAATTATTTGATATAAGTTAAGGAAGCTTGGGAGGAAGGGATACTTATGAGTGAGATGCAAAAGGAGCTTAAAGTGCAGCTGAGCTGAATTTGACTTTTTAATTAAAAATCTCTTCAAGGAAGAGATTTCTGACAGGAAAGCTGAGGAGTGAAGGCTTCCTATTTCCCACCCTATTTATAAACCAGCGAACATGAGCTGGCGTTCCTCCTCCCCGCAGTGGGTGTACAGCAAGCAGATTGTCTCTGGGGAAACCACGGGAAGTTGGGCAAAACAATCCTCCCCCTCTTCCTCTTGTGCGAGGGACGAGCAGCCGTGGAGCAGTCTCGTGGTGGTTACTGCTGCCATGCCTGGGCCATAGATCCCACTTGGGGACAGTGTCCCTGACTTATCCTCTAATTTACAGATGACTGGTGCAGAACTCGAGTAATAGCTTCAGTTTCAAAGAGCTAAGTGAGAAAAAACAAGATTAATAAATAGAACAATCCATCTGAAAGCAAATTTGGAGTGGATGCTGCGGACATATCCATACTTTAGTGCCGAGCATCTAGTTTATGCATCGCTTTCTTCTTGATGCGTGTAATGTATTTAAAGGCTATTTGGAAAAGATGTTTCTAGCATTTAGCTGGGTAGCAGCATGTGAATCTGCCAAACCAAAGTGTCTGTCGGGTCCCTGCCACGCGCCCAGTGCAAAATCCTGAATTAAGCTACTGCAAGTGTGTTGGTCCCAGTAGTGTCCCCGGGGTGGCGGGGGGAACCTGCAGGGCGCCGATCCAGCTCTAGAAATTACACATCGCTCGCAAACGCGCCCCGCGCTGCTGGTACGGCTTTGTGTGTGCCTCTGCCCTGCGCGGTCGTGGTGGTGAGCACGGGGACAGCAGTGAGTGATGCGGGAGCCGGGGTGAGTCGCGAGCGTGCTGTCGCTCAGAGCTGTGCGAGCGCTCGTGCCGTTTCGCGAGCAAAGCCGATGCCCCGCAAGCTGAGGCATGCGGGGTTCTGGCGTGTGTTCTTCTAAAGCTGGTGTCGCAACTCAGCTGCTCTGCCAGGGTGAGCGTGTACAGGCTGTGTGCTTCATGGGATTCCCTTAATTAAAATTAACTAGTAACATCTTGGGGCTATAATAATCAAAATACATGAGTTAGCATTGGAAATCAATAGCGTTACGCTGGTCATGCTGTGGACCGTGCTGCTGAAATGTAGAAAATGCAGAAAAGATGTGAAATTAAAACATAAAGTGACGTATAAGGCTTCTTTGTGCTGGTGTACTCTTCCCTTTCTTTCCCTCATTCCTGTGCAAGTGGAGGGGTGGGTGCAGTCCTTGCCCCCCTCGCTGGAGCCCCAGCAGAGCATCTTCATCTTTGGGGCAGCTACTGGGCTGTTCCCAGCCGTGCAGACGACCTTGCCCTCTCCCAAGCAGGGAGTAGTGTCGATCTCCAGGCTTTGCTCAGGTCCCTCTTGGGCAACTACTTCCAAGAAATGCAGTGTGAATTATTTTAATTCTTAAATACTGTTTATGGAAAACCTTCAAGGCCTGACCTCAGTCACATCTCGCCAGACAATGAGTTGGAATAACCCTACTGCTCAGTGTTTCACTCGGCTTTAAAGAGAATGCTAGAGCTTTATAGTGTAAAGAGAAAAAACAGACCCCTGTTGAAGGTAAGGGGAAAAAAGATGTGATTTTTAAAACTTGCGGATGGTGGGGTTAAGGCCCACAAAGATGATTCTTTGCTCAAGATCAGCAGCGCGTTTGGTACCGAGTCCTGGGTACCCACCCTGCGGTGCGAACGGTCTCCCTCCCGCCTCGCGGGCAGGCGTGGGTGACTGGCTGGCCGGAGCTCCGGGCTGCGCTCCTCCTGCTAGACAGGAGCCGTTTCAGTGCCCACAGCGTGGTGGGAGACGTGCTGTAATCACAGGGAGCGAACCAGCTCAACAGAACAGCGTGTGGCAGCTGCTTTGAGCTTTACCCTCCCAGCTGCCCGAGGGGGACGGGACCGCGCTCAGCTAGACGAGGGCTACGGCGAGATGTGACAACTGTCTCGGAAGTGTTTAGAAGGCATCAGCTCTTATTTGCACAGGTCCTGGGAGGATGAGTGGAGATAGCAAAGATCAGATGGAAATTTTAGGCTGGACTTCAGAAAGAACTTCCTTGCTGCAAAGCCAACAGACTGAAGGCTCGGTCCCTTAGGATGCAGATCTTCCTGATGCCGCAGATAAAGTCCCCTGCTGTCCCCCACTTCTGCTTTCTCCTGGCCTGCGTCCTCAGGAATGTCCTGCCAGAGACCTGGTGGCTCCTGGGAACTGCTACAGCCAGGAAAAACTGTTTTCAGTTGACAGACAGCCCCAAATAGCAGTGGGTGTGCTGCAATACTTGTGACACAATCGGGAGCGGTGCTTTAATTTAGACACTTGCTTGGGCAGAGCTGCACAGGGAGGGCGATGGAACACAAAACCTGCAGGGCAGCAGAGCTCTGCTTCTTCCCTATACACCAGGCAGCGTCCTGGGCTTCTGGAGAAATAATTTCAGATGCACCAGGTGCTCCCCAACTGCTAAATAACTGGGAAAGCTTGTTTGCCTCTCTTTAAACTGGCTGGGAGAGAGGATTAACCTAAGAGCCAAGCTGACAACTCAGTCACAAAGTAGGGGGATGGTGGTGAGCTCTAAGAACTGCTCCCTCTTCCTCAGCATCCTGTCCTCCTGCAGAGATCCAGCTCAGATCTTTCCTCTTTCTCCCCCCCGTGCTTTTGAGCCCCGTATGACAAGCATCACCTTCCCATTTGATGGTCTGCACTTGCAGGCAGGAGGGGCAGCTCCTGCCAGCGCCGGCTCGCAGCATCGCTCTGACTCCTGCTCTGACACACAGCCTGCTCCGCTCGCTCTTCATCTCCTCCCTCACCCCCGGCCGAAAACTCCCTGGTAATGACGGAGGCTGCGGGCAGACCCTGCCAGACGGACGGCACAGGCAGACCACCTCGTCCTGCCGGCCTCTGGCCTCGGCTCTGCTTCGGTGCCGGGCGGCCGGCTGCTTCCCCTCTGCCAACGCCTCACGCTCGCTCCTGGCCCTGCAGCTTCTCAGCCCTTTGCGGAGGGACAGGGACCAAGAGGGCTCTTTGGGGAGGGGTACCTGTTTTAAAAAATAACCTGTCACTTCAGTGAAAGAAACCCCCACTTTTACATTTTCAAAGGAAAAGAAACTCTGCTGTTAAATGCTCTCCTGGTATGTTGTAGAGCAAATAGAAGGTGTCTGGAAGCCGTGCTGTAATGACTTGTGATGCTTTGCCACCCAGGAAAGCACTTGGAAAATCACCGGGACGAAAAAAAATCTTAGTTTACTCTGCAGGAACCCTGAGTTTTATGCTGCTTTTGAGTTAGCGTGAGGAGCTTTAGGACACAGAAAGCTCCACTCGGCTGAAGAAAGGGACAAATGTTCCCAGGGTGGAAATCTGCTCCACTTATTGATATTAGTAAATTTATAGCTCCCTTCCTTGCATTCCCTGTGACCTGCCAGCAGTGATTAAAAATTCAAGAGAGAGTCCTGCGTGCTGGAGGTGGGCGCTCTGGAGCTTTGCTCTAGTTTGGCTGGAGATGAAGGACCCGCAGTAGCAGGCTGCAGCAGCGCAGCTGGGGGCCAGAGGCAGCGAACACCGTCCCCAGGATGACAGGCGCAATGGTGACGTGGAGATTTTGAGCTATAATTGCTTTCTCAGAAAAAAACATTAATGGGAACCGGGAATAGAATTGGTGCCATGGTAGCACATTCGCAGCTGGGGGGATCCCTTCGAGCCTGTGAAATGCAGCAGGAGACCCTGCAAGGGGCTTTCCCCCGGGCTGCGTGGGAGAAGCGCTCGGAGGTGAGGTGTCCCCAGGGAGACCGATCGCCCAGGGAGGCTCTGCCTGGCTCCTGCTCGCTTCCAAACGCTTTTATTTTTAGACAAGATATAAGAGAGCTTCTGCCAGTGGCCTGGTGATCTACGGGTGTTTCTTATCCTCGAGGAGAGGCAAGTGTGGAAGGAGAAGCTGTGTTTGATATGAAATGCCCCCCTTTAGGGGTATTTCCCGAGAAAAAATGACTAAAGGCATTGAGCAAATGATACAAGGGGAAACTATCGACCGAACTAGCAGAATAGTGCTCCTGCTTAGTACTGCAGGGCTTTGATACTGAGCTGGTTTGCAGCTTTTCTCTTTCAGACAAAGCTTTCTGGTGCCTGCACAATCTTTTCAGATGTGTGTGCTTTCTGACAGGGTCTGGTAATGACAGGTTTTGCACACATGGACAGGTAACTGGACGGCAGCACGATCAGCTGGAAAGGGACAGGGTTTGGAACTGAAAGCGTTAGGAAATGCATCAGAACCTCTGGAACTTAATCCAAACTGTAGTGCTGAAATCTGGAGAAAATGCAGAGAGTAGTAGAAATCAGCCAGAGGAGGGTTTGCAGCCTGATGCTGTCTATGTCCGTCTCCGCTTGCCCAGCGAGCCCTGCCCAACCTGAGCTCGGTGGAAGGGTTCCCTGTGCCCGTCTCTCCCTGGCCGGTCTGCAGGTGGGAGCCTCCAGGAGAGCTGCTGCCCCTCACCCAGGCTTCAGCACAAAGTGACTTGCAAATCCTGCTCTGCAAAGCCTGTGGCATATCCCTGGCAGTACCCTGCCGTGCTCACCTCAGAGACTTTAATTGCCATAATCATCTTCCATGTTGTAGTAATAAAGTGCTTGTTCCCCCAATAAACAGGAGTTAATTTCGGTGCATTCAAGCTCTGCATTCAGGGGTTTTTTTTGGATTTGGGAGGCTCTTCCTGAAGCATTCATGTTGAACTAACAAATTTTTATTAATGCTTTCAAATGGAGATGAAAATGATGTGTTATCTCAGAGATGTCAGGCTTGATGAAACCAAAAATCCCACTGGTTCAACCTCTGCTCCTTCTGCTTTATGTAGCTGAGCCTTAACGCAGTAATGATATTGCGGTACCCTCTGAGATGAATATAGAAACCCTAACTGGATTAGCATGCTGAACTGTTTATTCCAGCTGGGCTTTCTTTGCTCACAAGAGCTTGTCTGAACTTCATTCATTAATGTGCTGCTAAAACAAGTGAATGGGTTTGAAATGTAAGTTTGGTCTTTCTATTTCCCTCCCCTAAGCAAGCATACAACTATTTATTTCCTTCTGTAATCCAAACACAAATCCGAGGAGCAGCCAGGTTAATCTCTTTGGCAACTGAAGCGGTCAGTAGAATCCAATGGAAGGGTGAACATATTGGATTGGGTGGCAGACATAACCGAGTCCTTATTTCCTTTATCCCTTAATGAAGGGATGGCTCGCCCACACTCTCATTCTGGGGATGACCGTGGTCGTGCGGTGAGCACAGCGGTTTGGGGCAGTCGGCTTTGGCCACCAAGGACACAGCAGCTCCCGCTGCTGGGCGGCTGCCCCACTGGGGACGGCGAGGATGCGTCCCATCAGGCTAAGAAACCACGATGGAGATGCGTGCAGCTATGTGGGCTTAGGTGTTGCTTTTTCCTTCTATGCAGATTTTTCTGTTAATAGTGCTATTTTTAGCTTCCCCTTCCAGAACTCATACAAGCATGTATTTTTGATCACTCTCAAATATATCTTGCTAGCATAGCTGAAACATTCTTATAGAGTCTATTGCATGAATATAAGAAAGAGGTAAGATTTCTTCAAATAATCCTTGCTTGTTAAGTGCCAAAACAAAGATACATAAAGGTCTAGTTCTGCAGGAGGACCATAAGTTAAAGGTCACAGGGAAAACATATGAGGGTTGCCCATGGAGCTAAAGGGATAAACACAAACGCCTTTCTTAACTTCTCTCATCTCCTTGATGCTCACTCACCGCCAGTGGAAATAATGGAGCCTTTCCTGCAGGAGGGGAGGGGGAAAAAGGCATCTTAGCTGTGCTGAGGAGCTACATGTGCTGAATCTTCTGCAAATTTTCATTTTTTAAAAGTAGTATCAGATACTAATAAGGAGCCTTTTCCTGGTTTAATAACAAGGAATCTTCCCAATGTCAAAGGCAGTATTAGAAACAATGGGGCCAATTAACTCCCAGGGTTTTCCTGTGACCTTTGAGGTCTGTACTGTGATACACTCTGTATAAATAGACTGAAATAATATTGAAGGACAATGGTTATTTCTTCAGGTTAGAAGCAAAAAAGGCTTTCCTTAAACAAATACGGCAAGTGTGCGCAGAAAGGTCAGCAAACTGAGAGTCCCACAGCTAATGCAGAGGCTGGTATTTAAACCCCGACCTGTTTGAAAGCTGAGCACCGCTGTGATGGGTATAATCCCTTTGGCAGCATCCCCAGGCACATCCATGTGGAGTTGGTCCATGTCTCTGTGCCCACAAAGCACCCAATTGTCTCTGGGCAGCCAAGCGTCAGGGAGGGCGGCAGCAGCGGCTGCAGGCTCTGCAGCTTCTGGCAGGACGAGCACTTTGCTCTGAGGTGCCTATGGACCCCTTCAGTCTGAGAAGGGATGCGAGTATTTATCTACCATCAGGAGAGTCGGGATCTCCGGTGGTCTGGAATTTCCCTTTTGAGTTGCCCAGCAAACAGGGCCAGCCCTGCTCCGTGTTATGGACACCACGGGGCACCTCCCAGGCTTTGCCCTCTGGGGAGAAGATGCCAGAGGCTGTGTTTCGCCCCAGTGCCGTCGGACCAAGGCAAAGCTCCGCTCCCGGCACTCACTCGAGTGGTTCAGCTCACCAGGTGTAGAAGCAAATACTCGAGGTCTCTGTGAGCATCTGCTGGGTGCCTGCCTTGCCGTCCTGGGGTGGGACGGACCAAGCCAGGACAGCCCTCTACCACAGCACCGCTTCGTCCTACTTGTGCCACCGCTGCCCGTGTGCTGCCTGCACCGATTAATGAGGAGGCATTTTAGGGCAGAGCACGAGGGAGTTCGTTTAATTACCAGGTTACCAAGTATTGGTGCTTAAATTAACTTTGGCTCCATTTTCATCCTGTTACACAAACTCAGTTAAACCACCGCTGAATAGTGCCGACTTCTAACGGGTTCTCTAGTAAGCGGCTGTGGCTTTATCTACTGATTAATAACCACAAGCTGGAGTGAAGGTCGCAGTATTATGTTCTCCATGGGTGTATGAGAATAAACACGGAAGATGTCCTTTCAGTGTTTCTGTGCAGGCATTGTGCGGGGAGCCCGGAGCATAAACATGGCCATAAAATCATCGTAACATCACACAGCTCAATGACAATATATTGTCTAATTATGGAAGGCTCAAAGACATCCTCAAGAAGATATAAAGTGGAAATGTAGGTCTATGGATGGATCCAAGATGAATCCTGAGGAAACTAGGTAAAAGAAATGGGCATCAATGAGTAGCACAGAAATAAGGACTTGAGGAAATTCAACTGTAAAAAGATGGCAAAAAGGGGTTGTCTGTATAACTAGGAAGCAGCTAAAACAACAGACCAGAAGGGAAACATAAAGCTGGAAATTGGGTAATAAATCTCTGCCCTCTTCAAAGAAGAGACAGTTCTATTGGAAAATAAAAACAACATTCTAGAACACAACAAAGTGGAATTTATAGTCCAATTAAAAATGCATGACTAAAAAAAGAAAAACTCAAATATTTTTCTTCTTTAGGTAGAATACAGTGAGAACACAGGATATCTGGGGGAAAAAGCCGATTGGAAACTGCAAGAAAGCAATAGTTTGCACGTGCAGTTGATGAAAGACCTCTCTGCCTGAGAGACCCTGCGAAGCCACAAACTGCTCCAGAGCTGCTGCTTCCCCTGGGCTTTGACTCGCTTGCTCCGCACCAGTTGCGTGTCTGACTCTGGTGCTCCAGCCTGAGGTTGAGAGACCATGAAAAGTGGAGCCTGGGGAAGAGAGGGTCTCACCTGGACCGTGCCCTTGCTTGGGGCTTACAGGGGACAGCCGTGCCGTACGTGACAGGACTACGTGGGAATCTCGTAGACATGATTTAAACCTGACATTTTTATACTGTTGGGAGATGTGACTGGGGACAGGATGGTGGTCCTGGAGCTTGTTCCTGGAGCGGCAGCAGCAGAGGAAGCCCTAACAGGAGTCAGGAGCAGCCCTGTGGCTCTCATCCCCCGGAGGAAATGCTGTGTCATAGCATTAATGTGGCTACAGACCTACTGAAACAGCCCACAGCTCACTGACAACAGATTGTCTAATTATAGAGGCCACAGAGACATCTTTCAGCATCATATAAACCAGAAGTGCAGATCTGCGGATGAGTCTCTGACTCCCAAAGAACATGGAAAAGGGGGAGGACACTTCCCTCTCAGCCGACGCCGGTGTCGGCACTGGGGAGGAGAGAGGGGCCCCTGGTAGGTCTTCAGTGGGGGGAAAAAAGAACATCCACGCACCCGCGGAGGGAGGGAGAGAGAAAAGCAAACACCATTATTATCACAAATGCTCCTGAAAACTCAGCACAGCTTTTGCATGAGCAACAAAAGCCGTGCTAGCCGCACAAACCATCTGGAGCTCCCTGTGGGGATTCAATAAACTTCCTCAAATTGCTTTAGACGTTTCCCACTCTTTCCACTCATTTTATGCGCAGAGTTCAGCGAGACACTGTTTTCTATTTGAGCACCACTTGTCACTTATATTTGTTTTTTCTTCCCTCCGCCAATACTTTGTTCTTCTGGCTCTTGAGTCTCTCGTGTCCTTCCCAGCGCCAGCTCTTGGCGCAGAGGGGCCGTGCACCTCGGCGCAGGTCACGCAGCTCAGAGCAAGGTGCAGCCGGCCCCGCTGTGCATGAGGGCACGCCACCTCCCCTTGGACTGTCCCAGCAATAAGGTGATCGCTGGTATGTTTGTGCACCAGGGATGTGACTCGGCTGCCTGCCCCCTCCGCTCCCCTCCAACAGAATTGCTGTCCTCTTTCTCTGTGCTCTTCACCACCTCCTGTCCTGTTCCGTCCTGCCTGGGCTCCAGCCCTGCCGCAGCACTGGCAGCGGTGCCAGCAGCACCAGCTGGTGACCACGTTTCTGTCTGTCTGTTGCTTATCAGGAGTCAAACCACAGACACTCACACTCCAGCAGTGAATTATGATATAAAAATAAGCATAGGCCTGATTATTGTCTTTGTCTGCTTTTTGCAAACAGATGCTCCATTGTTTATTGAGCCTGTTCTCTAAATCCACTGACATGTACATGGTATTTTAGATTTGCGGGCACTCTTGTATATTAATTTTTAAAGTGCACCCTTTAAAATGCCCAACAGATGTATTTTGCGCATTGTCTCTTATCATGACCTCCCACAGGACAGTATTTAGCAGCGACCCAAGGCAGAAGAGCTTTGTTTCCCAACCCTATCGGAAAAGTAGATCCCACCATAACCTTGATCTAAAGAAAGCATATGTGTATAGATCACATCCTTCCCTCGCTGATGCTCAGTGGTTCATCTCAAGGAAGGAGACGCTTTATTGTGCTGGAGCTGACCCTTGTCTCAGAGTCTGATCATTTTCTTCTAGACAATATGAAAATACCCTGAAGTAATGGTCATTAATTGCTGATCGTGCCATCTCACAAGGTATAGAAGGCTGAAGTCTTGGAGAGTTGCCCAGTGCACATTCCGTAGTCTATTGGATGACCAAATAGGTACTTCTGGCGCCTGTATAGGCTTAATTTGTTCAAATACAGGTCTTCTGTGAATGTATGAGCTCACATGGTGATGAAATTAGCTTGCGTCAAACGTTCTATCCCTTGTCTGTTGGCAGACACTGCGTATATGTGGCACGTGGATTCGTTAAAAAAATCAATTTTCCATAGAGAATATTTTGAAATAGTATGTCTACCATAGTTACATATATGTTGGATAGAAAAGAACCCCTGCCTGTTCATCGTGCTGTTTGTGACATTTTAAAATCTCAGCCCTGTCCCGTCTACCAATATTGCAAGAACGTGTCCTGAATAAGGGGATTTGGTGAAGCTCTGCAATACTCAGCAATTTCAGCTCCTGGGGATACATAGGAGCAATTTTTCTTGTGCTCCTTTTCATTTCGGGTTTCATTTCTGAAGAAACTTAAAGGAAAACTCAGCCCAGATTACTCTGTATTTGCCTCCCATCACAGCAAAATGATGTGACAGCTTTTACTCGATTTCTGCATGAAACCCTGTTTCTTAGTCAAGTACTTTTTGTATGTACCCTGCTAAATAAGAAGGAAATGCAGGTGCTTGAAAGGGTAAAACCCAGCCTTGAATCACTGACTCTCAGCGGGATTGGCTTGCTTCAGCTCTCCAGCCAGAGGAGATGCGGGAGGACATCTCCTCTCTGAAGTCCTTCCTACTCTGGTCAGAGCTTACCCTGAACCGGGGCGGCTGTGCAGTGCCTCTCCCAAATACCTGGAGCGTCGGGGCAGACGGCAGTGCCGCCCCGTGCTGGCTCTTCCTCGGGTGGTGCGGGCGGCCGGCGAGGCTGCAAAGAACCGAGACCTTTCTGAGCGCCTGCGTTTCCAGTGGGCTTTAATGGAAAGACAATAGTGATTGCTGCCTGAAAGTTTTGATGCTGTGTGGTAATGACAAATGTTTTTGCTGCGGTGCACGGTGCCAGGAGACGCGTGTGCAGAAGAGCCGATCAGCCCACGCAAGAAATACTGACCTAGGCCAGATGCTCTCTGCTGCTGATGCTAAATCTAGGTTTGTTCTGCTTCTAAAATAATAATACAGCACATTTTCTAAGCATCTTGGTGACAGACATCTCTTCCTTGAGTTCTTCAAAGGAAAAAGCTCCTTTTTTCAGACCTCACTGAGGTCACTTAGGCTACGGCACAACAACGCTACATGGCTTTCAACGGCATTTTCAATTAACACCAAAGTCTAATGAGAGTACGTAATCACAGGTATTCGACTGCCACGGGACAGATAGGAGATGCAGACTTCAAATGCAGTGTCTTCAGAAACCCAGCTAAAAAAAGCTTTTTATGCATATTGGTCTGATACGTGCTTTTTTCGCTTGTGCGTTTTGCCAAGGGGATGATATTTAGTCAATTCTGACAGGAGGAGAAACCACTTTGTCCCGGAAGGACTAAGATTGGTCCCAACAAGCAAAAGTCAAAGGGGGACCGTGGTGAGCGGCAGCAGGCGCAGCTCAGCGCTGCCCAGCCGTGAGCGTAGTGCACAGTTGAATAAAGAACCGGCGCAGAAGCCGTTCTGCCATCGGAAACCTGATCAGCAGACAGCAAAAGAGGGTGATGTCCCTTGGTAGCTGAGACTTTGCTATTATTATTAATTTTTAATGTCTTGCTTTGTTCGTGCATCACATACGCGCAGCCCGAACAAATCCAGCCTTCAATCAATAACCTGTCAATCCTCCTCCTGTCTTTCATCTTGCGAATCTCTAAGTCCGTGTTACAGACTGGTTTTGCTGGTGCTGAGAGAAAGGCCGGCGTCTGCGGGGAAGCGGATCGCTTACCCTCGGGTCAGCCTGGCCCTGACTTCCCAGCTAGGTTGTGTGTACTAGGAATGCTTTTTTTTTTTTTTTTCCTGCATTAATGCATCTTTACGATTGCATTTATATTCATGGTTTTAAAGTGAGCTTCAGACACTCAGCAGGGCACCTTGTTAGACAAGGTCATGCCCTGAGATGCTTTGAATCCATCGTGCAAGTGGGATGCAGCGAGCAGGGGGGAGGGAAGGGCAGGTGGGGATGAACAGAGGGATGCACGGATAAAACTCTGAGGTGCTTTGGAAACCTTGCTCGTGTCTCGATGTGCTCCACGCATTCCCGCTACCCGTGCGTGGGATTAGCTCTCCCAGCGTCGGTCAGTCGCAGTCAGGGCGCTCGTGCTGCCCGTGCGGGCGTGCTGTCGGGTTCTTGGCAGAGCCCCTTCGAGCCACCGGTTGCTGTCTGATCATCCCTGCATCCGAGCGTGACCCTCATCCCTCGAGAGATCTTGTAGCAATCGTCCCCCTTGGTTTGTTAGTCAAGTACTTTTTGTATGTATCCTTGTTTCTTGCCCTTGGTCTGGAAGAGCTTGACTTCTCTAAACCAGACTGAAGGACTTTAAACGCCGCAGAGACCTGCGGGTATCGCTGAGCACAACTGGGGGTTTCTTAGTGGCTGGGAGCAGCTGGCTCAGAGGGGGAAATCTTTGGCTCCTCCAGATCACCAAAAATCACCTGAGTCTGGGGCCACTTTTGTTGCTTTTGATAGCCAGGAAAAAAGTCAGTGCAAATTCAATAGGGACCAGAGTTTGGAAGTCCTGTATTAGATTCCTGCCCTAGAAAAGCAAGTAAAGAAGAGGAACCTTTATTAAGTGTCCCTATAGCACAGACTGAGAGAGAATTCAGCCTGGCTGATTCAACTGGAAATAATGTTCTCAAAAACAAGATGCATCTGTTCTCACCTCCCCTAATGAAATTACTTAGCACCCTACTATTACACTGTTTCAAGAAATAAGATGCACTGGATGATAAAATGATACAAAGAATTGATCCAGGCAGAGGAATATGTATGGTGCGACAGTAGTAAGCCAAGCAGCTGTGCCGCACCGTACGCTTCATATAACCTTCTGTTTACAGCAGAAGCGCTAACTGCTTTAAAAATGTGCTGGCTTCTGGTTTATTCACAGTTAGCTAAAGATTGCACGTTGTTTAGAGTTCGTGGTTCAGGAACGTGTAGGATGTGTTACTTCCCAGTGATGGGAAGGGTTGGGGTGGGGGGCAGAGAATGATTAAACCAAATAATGCAAAGAAGAAGAAATAGCCCTTGAGTACCTTTTCTTCCAGAATCAAATTTCTGATTCTGGCCTCCAAAAGCATGGCGGTGGTGATGTTTTCAGATATCCACTGTAAAAAATAGAGACCTTCATCCCTTGCTCTTAGAATTTTGCATACTCTCCACTTGTAACATGTAACCCTCCAAGGTGATGTCTTTTCTAGGGAGGCTTCAGAGTTCGTCTTATAGTGATATTTTTTTCCACTAAAAATTTACAGGAAGGCAAGAAATGCAAACTCCACCGTAACGCCCATGACCTGTGCCGTGCAGGCCCCTCCGGAGCCCCCTTACCAGCTTCTGCACCTTTTCACCATCACCAAATGGCTTCTCGTGTTAATTTATGCCCATTGCCTCTGCCGGGCTCCGCGCAGCTCTGCCTCCATTCACGCTAACGCCAAAATCCAACGCTGAATAAGAGGGAGGGCTCTATCACCCGAATCCCAAACCTCATCAAAGAATGAAGTCAGATTTATTTGACGACTGTTTCCCATGAAAATGCGTTGAGAGGCATTGCATCAGTACTACTGCTAAATGCTCCGTTAATTGACTTCCCCGCCAGCTCTGCCAAGCTTACATTGACCGGTTCATCCTCTTTCCTCTCTTTAACACTGCTGTCTCCCCGACTTCTGGAACTTCCCAGCTCTTACCCGTTTTGTTCAAATCGCCCGTGGTTACCCTCAGCCACCCCCGGGCCTGGGGGGGCTTCTCTGGGCTTTTAGTCTCCTTACGACCGCAGTCTGGGCTCCCCCTCGGTTTCCAAGGGGCAAAAGTACACTTCAGCATCCCTCAGTGACGCTAGATAGCGCTTTTCTGTTCTTGTAAAGATCAGAAAATACGTGTTAATCCTTTCTGTGTACTACTTTTTTGCTGTTAGCAACCATTACATCATAGTCGTCTAATACTGTCCTATTGATTTATTAGCATTTTGCACGATTTCACCTGTTCTCGTCTACCTCGCTAATTTTGCCAGGATGTTTTTAGATTTTCTTAAAAACTTTCTACTTCTTTGCATAACTTCTAATTTATCTTTATTGTTACCAATTTCATATTTTTCCTTTATGCTTTTTGTGTTTCGTTTCTGGCTTTTAATTTTATTGCTGGCTTCAGTTCAGCAATAAACCGGGATGGGCTCCTAGCCAAAGCTATCTTCTGCTCTGGTTTGCCAGAGAAAATGTATCTCTATATTCTGGTAAATTCTCCGAAGCTGCCTGGCCGCAGCGTCCTCCTGCCCGGTGCGAGGGTCGGTGAGGGCTTCCCGGGAGCTGCCGGCTGGGACTCTCGTGCCAGCGCTGTGTAAGCAGGTGCCCAGAACCAGAACGTTACTTAGAAAGATTAAACGACTCGGTGTGTTGCAGCACAAACACCTCGGAGCATCGGCTGTGACACAGCTCTCTTTTAAATGGACAGGATCCCGAATCTGCACTGCAGTGAGGGGGGGGTGGTGTTCAGCTCCTTTTGTGCAAGGTGTTTTCCTGGTGTGCTCATCCTTCGCTCCAGAGCCCAAACACAGCTTAGGGGGGGTAGAAGGATGGTTGGCACAAAGAAGTGGCTGCTTCTGGGACTCTGAAGCACCTTATCCAGACACCTGGGAACAGTTTTCCGTGACTCGGATAGGAATCGAGCCAAGCCAGCCCGTACCCACCCTCACGGGTGTCTGACCAGCCTCGCTCCAACTTCTGCGTGTGCCTGGGCTGAAGTCTGCCGAGCGCGTTTGCCCCGTCCCCACGGAGCAGGCAGCCTGCGGCACGGGCTCTGCGGATGGGGAGGAGGTGGCTGGCAGAGCTGCTGTCACATCCTGACTGGTGGTGACAAGGTGCGCGGAGCATTGGCTGGCAACCGCAGCGCTCCCACCTCAGCATATGTCCTCCTGCCACTTAGCATAAGCTGGTTTTTGCTAATGGGAATTATCGGTGCTTTCATCTGCGCTGCCGATTGAACTGCTGCATGATTCCCACCGCTCTGCAGCCCGGGAGGGGACGCACACCGGGCGAGGAGCCGCCGGCACGGCCTGCAGCGAGACGCTTCCCCGCGCTGGCTCCAGTGGGATCCTGGTTCCCAGGTGCTCCAGACCTGGTGCTGGGCTAGTGGAGGGCTGCGATACACCTCCTGAGATCCTGCAAAAGCATCTGTTGGGGTCCAATTTCTGCTCATTTAAACCTCCTCCAGGATGCCTACAGCATTTCCTGCTGTTTAGTGGGAGCTGCAGAAAGCCTTTCAACAACCACGGTAAATTCAAAGTATTGGGATTTAAAACCAGCGGTCATGGGGGTCCTGATGTATCTGGCTAAGAGAAGGCTCCATTTTCTTTGCTCTCTGCAAGGCCACTCCAGCAGTGCTATTCTGAATAACGCACCAGTTCCTAGAATCTCAGCCACAGGCTGAGATTGCGGTATTTTTAAGACATAATGAAAAAGGTAATTTTCCCAGCCTCCCTGCAATCTTCATCATTGGGGAGGTATTTTGTGCAATTTTCAGTACTAGCTATAATCATGCTCCCAGAGATGATAGCATCCTGCTGTATTGCCAGGGGTTCTTTGAACCCTGCAATGCTTTGGGCCCCCCAAGTAAAGGAAAGAAAAAGGGAGTACAGCCATCTAGGTGCCATCTCCGCTGGAGCTGCTCGCACAGAAAGCCCCTGCGTGTCATCTAGGCAAAGGCTGGCCTAATACCCAGATTTGAATCTCTGCTCAGGAGATGAGAAGCTTAAAAACCCAGAGATTAAAGGTGAATGAATCCCTCGAATGTGTTAGCACACAGAACATATGTCCTGTGAAAGGGACACTGGCATGTCCCTGGTGACATACTATGGTCTGTCACTCTTCTGCCATGCTGTTGCTTCAGGGGAGAAACCCACAGCCCTGAAATTATGATGATCGTCATAATAATTTTGGCAGGATTGGTTGCTACTCAATGGAGGAGACAGACGGTACATATGATGTCCAGTGCGTTAGCCTTTGAGAACCTGATGGGACTTGGAAGAGCTTCTAGATTGCCAGGGACTTTGTAGCCCTCGCTTTGTCCGTGATGGATTTGTTGAAAGCAAGGGCAGAGGGGGAAGCGGGGCCGGCTTTATGGAGGAGATAAGGGCTGGAGTAAGAGGTGCAGGTCTGAAGGCTGCAAAGCTGCGTGGGTGCCGTTTCTTCCCCCTGCTCCTGGGAGCCCCTTTGAAGGCGGGTGTTGACCCTGGCTCGGCACAGGAGGAGCGCTGTGGCTGCAGCGTGGGTCTCCAGCTGCGTTCAGCAGAACCCCTTGCAGCTGCACGAAGCAGCCGTGCTCCCTCCCCACCGCTTTCCCATACCCCACAGAGAGAGTCTGTTACATCAAGAGACTTGGTTCGTAGAAGATGATGTTTCAGAGTTGTGGGGCAAGAACTGGAAGAGCTGTGAGGAGTGTGTTACTAATGTCTGAATATGTAGATCTATGGGGTGTTAATAACAGGACAATGCTCCCAACAATGGCAGTGAAGCTGGTTGGAATGAGCTCCACCTCATACAGTCAAGGGCAACGCTGGCTTGAAGGAGGCTGCTTTTCACTCCCCAACTGATTGCACAGGCAAGTGGGATGCTGAGGGGTAACGCTAAATAGCGCTGAGTCTGTAACGCACTTGCAGCAGCTGATGGAAGGAGAGTGCAAAGTTGTGTTACTGGCAAAATGGAGCACAGGAGTCTGGGCAGCAGCAGCCTCCGCGGTGCTCATGCAATAAAAACATGCCTCTTGCGCTGCATGCCAGAAGCCATTATCCAGAAAGCGAATCATCCACAGAAAGGACCGTGAGGAGAGCACAGCCCAAAGATGGGGGGGGGGTCTGCAGCAGCTAATCTGCAATCATTCACTTAATCAGGAGGTCCCTGTCACAGCGTCACTGCCTTGGGTTTCTGGTGTAAGGGCTTGTGATACGTATTTGCAGGCAATAGGGCGCAAACAAGCTGTAATGCTCAATCAGATGATGTTAGGGATTTCAAGGCAAACAGAAATGAAAATGTCAAACCTGTTAAGCTTTGGAGTGCTTTCACTAGAACGTGGGCAGGAGGGACTCCAGGAGGTTGTTTAAAAATAGGAGCCAGAGGGAAATTGCTCTCACAATGGTGACATTCTGGTGTTGATGCCCTGCTGGAGCACTGTTCACTGCTTTTTATAGATCACAAAAGGAAAAAAAAAAAAACAAACCAAACCCAGGTGATGCTTAATTTATGAACCCACTCAAAAAGCAGGGGCTCAAAACTCAGCTCCGTCATCTTAAGTTCAGCCTTGATAGCGTCTGTGTCGTAGTTCTGAGTGCCTGAACAAAGAGGCAGAAGAGGGTAGAAGAAACACAGTCAGTTGTCCAAGGCTCGGGGCCTCTTATCGTCATATTTACCTGCGCAAGGGCAGCGTAGGACACTTATGCCTCAGAAAGGCAGTATCTTACGCCTTTTTTGCATCTCTCGAGTACAGATCTCTACTTCAGCACAGAGCAGAACAGCAGGTCAACTGCCTGTACTGCCTCTGTGTGCTGCTCAGCTAAAGCACGGCACAAGCTGGAAAGCTGCTGAAAGCTGAATTGCCTGAAAGCATGGGAGCAGTAATGAATACTAGGAGGAGTCTCAGGAACTTTAAGTATTAAGGTAACATAGCTGTTTCTCTTCGATGAGGGCACTGTGCACTAAAGAGATCAGGAAAGGGTTACTGACTGGGATTTTAGCCTGCTTGTTGCACTTCAATGCCATTTCATGCTGCATGTAACTCAGGCTTTTGCTTGACTAAAACATGCATATGTGATAGCACGAGTCTTTTCTTGTGTGTGTTTACATGTAAGCCTTTGGTTTATACTATGTTGAATAGGAGACAGCATTACTAGAAAGCTTTTTGTTAGACTGAAACCAGTGCACCAGGAAAGCAAGCCTCTGATGCACAGAGATTGATTTTCCTCCCTCTGTGGTCCCTCCTGCAGCCCCCAACCAGGGGCAGGGAGCAAAGGATCGGGCCAAGGCACCTGGTGCAGGAGTCCTGTCCCTCCTTCCTCCCTCCCCTTCCCCGCACAGGGATGTCTTTGCTCGCCACCACAACGTGATTGCTCCCGCGCGCCAAGGAGGAGTTTGGCAGGGCTGTGCCTGACGGCTCTGCCAAGAGCTGTTTGGCAAACGCGGTATCGATAGACTGGGAGAGCAGATATCAGATCCGCAATATGGCCCAGCTCAGACGGTAAGCAAACAAATTATTGTGCTGCCCCATTTCTTGCTCAGCTTGTTGAATCTCCCCTTTGTCTGTACCAGAAGTGCTGGTGCCCGGCAGTTGTTTCGGCGATACGGGCACCCATGGGTGTGCAGAACGGCCGCGGGGTCTGCAGCTCCCCCCACCAGCATCCCCACTGCGGACAGCCTGCGGTCAAACCCAGCATCTCCACTGAGGTTTCACGTGAGCTCAGGGGAAGGTTTCTTTTTTGCTGCTCTTCTGTAAGGCTACCAGGATTCCCTAATGGTTACAGCTGCTCTGTTAACATAAAAGTGATTTGTTCTAAGCCTACAAATACAGAAACATTTTGCCTACCCCATTTTTCTTTTTGTCTGAGAGGAGGCCAGGCTAATACATCACAGGGTCTGCAAAGCAGCATCGCAACCATCAACTAACGTACGGAAGCGCTATGAATCCTCCTGTCCACCTCTCCCACCACAGGCTGGGGACTCCCGTCGTCACTGCCCTGCCTGTTCTCGGTAACCCCCTGTCCAGGCAGGATGGAGCAGAGGACCAACGCGACACCTTCCCAGTCCCTGGCTGGCAAGGAGAGGGTCTGCCCGGTGCCCTCTGTGCTGTGCTGCCAGCTGAAATACCACCCTTCGGGACATCTGAACTAAGGGCTGGATTCCTGCACCCGTTTTTCAGGTCTGACTTTGCAATGTGCCATATGCCGTCTCCCCGTCTCCCCTGTAACCATCTCCAGCCCCTCTTTGCTCCAGCTGCATCGTGAAGCTCCCACTCTCCCTTTCCTTCCCCTTCCTTTACCTTTCTCAGCTATTTACATCAGAAGCTTTTCAGAGCCAAGCCCGCCTTTCGCCGTGTGTTTGTAAAGCCCCTCTTGCAATGGGGCCCTTTTGATGTTAGAGCCTCCTCGCTGTCCCTGTGCCCGCGCTGGCAGGAGCGCTGTGCCGCGAGTTGGGAGCATCTCTGTCGTAGCGAGACGTGCCGAGCACGGCTCTGCCACAGGTGGTCTCCGCTCTTTCATCTCGGCTGCTCTCGGAGCCATCCCTCCCTCTGCTCCGTGCTCCCGGCACAGGCGGCAGCGAGCTGCGCGCGCTGTAATCAAAGCGGCAAACAGACAGGGAGACTGCAAATACACCGAGCAGTACAAAGGGCAAGACAAAAATAAAGAGTCTGATCCAGACATGCAGGTATAAGATGACAAAAACATAAACAGCGTGCTGGTGCCTGTAAATGAATTGCAATTCAGCAGCCAGGCGAGCAGAGCTGACGGGCAATGACAGCTCCTCTCATCATCTTTTCAATTACCTGCTGAACACTGGACCTCACGGACGGCGGAAAAGTCACCGGCCCCTTATAGAAAGCGGCTGAAGGATCAGCAGCTGACCCTTCCCTCCGAAGAGGTGAGGAATAAAGACCAGCTTAGAGGATTTCTAAACCCTCATTCAGTCCTCCCGGCGGCATCGATTGCTCTCCTGTTGCACAAGGGTGAGAGGGAGATGGCGTGTCTCTCGCTGGGTGCGTGCAGCCCCCCGCCCCAGCGGGTGCTCCTGCGGGGCCACGGAGCTGTGTTCTTGCCCGAGCACCTGGAGCCCAGGATTCCCATCCTGCCAGCGGGGAAAGGGCTTTCCCGGCGGTGCACAGGGTGGCTGCTTCACCGAAATGAACATTGATGCACGCGCGCGCAAAGGTTGCTTCCTCGCTGCCTGGGTGAGGGAAGGGAGCCGCAGCGAAGATCAGACTCTGGCTGTCCAGAGGTGGCTGCGTGGCTTTGAGTCAGATAGAAAGCATCTCCTTTACGCAGAAATCCCGAAGGAGCAGAACTCCTCGGCCCCTCTCACCGCACGGGAAGATGGAGGCAGTTGCAGAGCTGCCGGGGACAGGGGAGGGAGCGGAGGTGGACTCCGCGGGCTGGAAGAAGCGAAGCAGGGAAACAAAAACTTCGGTTACATAAAAAGTCATAACATTCACCTTATAAAACACACAAACTCAGTGATTTAAAGGGAGGAAAACTACTATTTGTTTCCAAATTTACAGGCAATAATACTTGATTTAGATCCTTGTCTGCCTCCTGTATAGACTGCAGTATAATTTAAAGGACAATAAAGTCTGGGACCATAATACCATCACCACAATAAATCAGGCTAGCTACCACTACTCAGAACAGAAATTATTAATCTGTGTTCCAAATGATATGCCTGCATATTGCTTATTTTAGCTGTTTATGCAACAAGCTGAGATAGCACTTTCCCCGTTATTATTTTTTACTTTTGCAATGAAATACTGTCTCCTCCTACCAAAGGGGCATTTATTACCCAATATATATGGGGGCAGCCTAGTGTGTTGCGCAAAGCATCTAATATCAGGATACAACTTTACAGCGTACCGCTCCACTGTTCATTTCTAGGATGTTCTCGATGCTGAGGGCACTAATTCATCCCCAGCCGGCACTGGCAGGAGCGCGGCGGCGGCGTGCACCGGGCAGGCTCACCGGCGTTGGTGCACGGTGGGGAACGGGACGGTGCCGACCAGAGAGTCTGTCTGCAGCCGGGGGCTGGGTAACGGCGTTAGTGCCGCTCCCACGCCAGCCGCTGCCCCGGAAATACCCCGGACCCGTTCTCCTCGGCCAGCCGCAGCCCCTCCCGGCAGGGCTCGGGGCGCCCGGGCGATTACAGACCATCGTGGGTTTGACAAAGTATATTTACAGCACTAGGATAGGATTTAACTTTTAAGCATTCACATTTGGGGGGATTTTTAATAATCCAAGGGAGAGAAGCCTGTTAAGTTGTGAGGGACAAAAGCACGCATTTTCGTGAAAAAGCGCGCTAAAGAGCTGATCCAACTTTGACCAATTTTCAGGGGGTGCTTCAGGCCCCGGATCAGCGGGCGCTGCTGGGGCGGGTGAGTCTGCGGCACGTTTCCAGCCCGGCCGTGCTGTCCGGTGCGCTCGCGCTCTCCAGTGGCAAAGGAACCCCGTGTCCCAAGAGGAGCGGGAAGTCGTCAGCGCCTGTCCCGTGCACAGCTCTGCGCACCCTCATTTTCCAATTGCTGTCTGAGAGTTGACAATTTGAGCAAGGCAGTGATTCACCCAAAGCAACAAAAGCAAGAATGAGACTTTTCAGTTTTCTTCCCTTGGGATAGAAGCCAATCAAGTGCAGTAATCCGTGGTCCTGTCTGAAGCCAGGCACAGCTCGAAAAGGCGGCAGGACGAGCATCATCGCTGCAGACGTCTCCTTTTTTTTTGGTGTGAAATCACAATTATCACTAGGAATTTCCTCATCGCGCCAGACTCGGTTAACACAAAAAGCCATCCCAGGGAGCACGCAGGAAGCAGTCGCCTTTTCATACCCCTGAGTAACTCTGAAGCAAAGGACTGAAAATCACGAGATTTTAAACTCTGTAAGGCTGGGGACCACTCTTGCATCTTTACGGAGATTTGACCGTACAAGGTCTCCCTTCCTCTAATAAAAGTGACTAGAATTGTATTTGCTGGTAAGGAATGCTGAGACTGGCCCTTGAGTAGAGAACACCCCTACCTGGGGCCTTAATCGGAATGCAAAATATCATGAACTTTGTGTTTAAAATTAGCACAATTGCCAACTCTTCTGAAATCCCTGGGATTTCATGAGAGGAGGACGTACTGCTGTCATGGGCAAACCCACTCGCAGCTACACTCAGGATTTGGGCTACGTTCTCAAGGGATTAGCATAATTTTCATTTGCAGGAGTGATCTGTTTTCATCTGGAGTAAAACATTAAGATGTTAACATGAATTTCAACGTACTCCTCAGGACTACTGAAAAACTTGTGTTTATAATAAAGTACAATTTATTCATTAAACAAATAGCATATTTTAAAAAAAAAAAGGCAGCTTCCCACATTGTCTGCAAACCACGTTCTGTCTGAAGCAAAGGGCTGAAAGTTACATTTGTACATAATGAAATATTCAGCACTGAAATTTTCCCCAGGAATGTCCCCATCTGCTGCTAGATTTCTCGTTCATGCTAATTATTAAATATATCTGAACAGAAATAAATAATAGATTTCCTTTAAAGAAGCAGAAGTAAAATTTAATGAGTGTTTGGTGTTGGCTGTGGTTTTCCCTTTGAAGTTGCAGTAGCCTTAGTGCATCCTGAGCCACAGGCATCGCCCTCCCCGTCAGCAAACCTCCGAAATGAGCAGCACCGCGCGCTCCCACACCGGCTCCTCGCAGCGCCGTCTGCCTCCGCCTTGGCTTTGGCAGCTATTTGCTTTTGTCCCTTCTCCAAACCCAGTCCTCAGCTAACAAATACAACTTTTTTTATAGCTATTCTCAAGCAAACTGCAAGACCTAGAGCTGAGACAGCCTGTCCCTTGAGAAAGCCCTGGTCCCCCCAAAGCCTCAGCAAACCCCAACTGGAAGAGCTCCGGTTACCTTGATCGTTTCGCTTCCTCGGGAGCTGTCGTGCCTTCACGGGAAGGTACGTTCAGCAATAATGGCAGCGTTTAGTCCACAAAACATCTCCCAATACGATGCCCTTTCTTGGTGAGGGCTATGCTCTTAAAATTCCCTGTGTAGCATTAAGTATACTTAATTATCTTGCGTGGCCTCGTGCACCATGTCGGGACAGTACCGAAAAGTGCCATGGAGGTCCTAGTGCGGTTCCCGTTGCTGTTGTTTCAACAGCTCTGAACTCTGCGGAAATCTTTAGTTAGCCCAAGGAGCTGAGGTTTCTCTGGTGCTGCTTTGGTGGGGTGCGATGGAGCCGGGTCTGGTGAGCTGTGGGGTGAGCGATGGGACACGGGACCATCCTCCTCTAGGGAGTGTTTTGGGGAACGCGTTCTCTTGTCTTCCTTCGTGAAAAATGTAGTGAAATGGCTAAGAAATAGGAAGGAATGACAGTGCTATACTACAGATACAGAAAATGGCTTGTGGAAGAAAGAATGAGAAAAATTATCTTTCCTCCTCAGTGCAATTATTGACGCACTCGTAGAAACGTTGCCCGTGTTAAAATAAACCTGTGCCAAGAGGTTTGTCTGAGGGACCCGCCATCACCTCTCCCATTCCACCCCACTTCTGGGTGCATCAAGCCCGCTCCCTTGTTCAGCAGGGTTCTTGCCCTGTTCCGTGACTCCCAGAGACTACAGTAATACAAATAAAAAGTACCAGTAATAACATTTCTTGCCAGAGGCCTCGCATCACAGCAGCTAATCAGTTCCCTGCTGGAAGCCCGGGTGTTGCAGGAGTTTTGCACCGCGGCCTGGTGACCCCGTCATTATACTCCACGTTGTTAGGTTTTCTCTCTGCTTACTGGAAGCAAATGAGTCCCTAATAGTGCAAATTGCTGCAGAAGTGTTAATGAAACACGTTGCAACTGTAAAGTAGGAAGAAATCTGTTACTATAAATTGCGTTTCGATTTCCTTATTACCAATTAGACTGAGAGAGTCAAACAGGTCATATTTGTATACGGCTCATCAGGAACAAGCTTTCACAGTTAAAATAACAAGAGCAAGAGCAGTTTAATTGTTTCCTCTGCCCTTCTCGAGGGAAGGGGTCGGTGCTCAGGCACGGCGAGTGGGAAAGGTCCGGTTGGGGATGGGGATGCTCAGGGGTATCTGTCTGTCTGTGGTCTCCTCATCAGCCGATTTCTTTTCCCACAGTCCTAAATATCCCTGTTCTTAATTGGAGAGCCTCTTCCAGCAATTAAATATTCTCACCTCTAAGACAATTTTCTTAATCCATAATTTATACCCTATGTGTTTCATGTTATAGGGTGGTTTTACAAATCTACAGAAAGGCGTCTTGTTGATGACAAATTTTGAAGTTAAGTACAAATCCTGTTTGCACCTACCCGCTTTATACCATAGGAACTTTCTGAGAAGGAAAAGCGAGAGCCACAAATGTCAGGAAGATTAAAAGATCTCTGTAAATGAGGTTTGATTCATCCTTCCATCATTCCTGGAAGGATTGCATTGAACTATACTCCAGAGTTTGCTGTTCGCGAGGCTTTCAGATGAAATCTTGAAACACTTAAAATCTGTACGTTTGGTAGAAACTGCAGGTCAAATGGTTGTGCTGAAAGGAAGTATTTTTAGTTTGTCACCTGGACAAAAAGCTCCTTTGATTTTTTATAAAAAAACATATTCCTGATGTGGAGATGAATGGTAACTGTGGTAAAACAATTTGGGATCCCTTAGCAGGCAAAGTCTGTGCGTGTGTCTGATCTCCTTCCGTTTGGTGACAGTGGAGATGAAAGCTTTGTCTTCTCATCTGCTGGAATATTTCATTCCTCCTCACATCTGTTTTCCCCAATTTATTCCAAATGACAATGGAATTAACATATATAATGGCAAGCAAAAATCCGACGTACAGTGCTTTCCAAAAACTTTCTGTCCAAAAGATTCAGCTCTGTCCCTCTCAATTAGCTTTTGGTTTTCTCTACGTTAATCGCAAAGTTGTCATTCCGACAGTCTGCTGTAAAACAAGGGAAAGAAAAGACTGAGGCAGAAGCCAAAGGGTGGAAATTATGGAGAGATGCCATGCATTTCTTGAGGGGACCCAGGTGACGTCTGTTAATGCCCAAGAACTCAGAAGACCCAGAGAAAACTTGGGAGTAAATTGAAGCCTTGCCAAGATAGCCCAGTCTGAGCTGACTTTGCCCGTAGCAGGTCTTTGTGCCCTAACAGAAACGGCACAGACGTGTGACCCCTCATGGACATTTAAAAGCTGCTTCTCTCCATCCCTCATCTTCCCTCCGAGCCCAAACCCTCTCAGCTGCCGTCCACCCTTGCCCTCTCTGCTCAGCCTGGCACCTTCCCTGGCCACAGGGCTCCAGGCTCGTGTTTGGAGAGCAAAGCGTCGGTGGCTCCGGGGACACGGGCCAGGGAAAGCCACCGGCCGGCGCGGAGCTGCTGGGGCGGGAGGAAAGCTGCATCAGCCCGAGGGAGCTGGCTTGGCTTACCCTGGGGACTTCCACCGCGGCTCAGGGCTGGCACGGAATTACGGGGGGGTGCAGGCACCCATGGGGACATTTGTGTAAAATGCACGGTAGGAAACCGTGTCTGCACCTGAAGGATTTGAAATGGCAGCGACTAGAGAGGGACAGGGACGGAGAGGAGAGCTCTGGCCACTCGCCCCGGGAGAGCCTGCAGGGACGGGGACCGGGACCGCGGGCGGCCGGCTGAGCACCCAGCTCTGCCCAGCCCGGTGCCACGTACCGGCACGGGCCAAAAGGATCCAAACCGTTACCCGGTAAAGCAAAGCAGGCGAGAGGCGAACCGGCCCATGCCGGCGAGGGAGGAGAAAGCGTGCGGGGACGGGAGGGAGCCGCGGCTGCGGCTTGAGATGAGTCTCTGCGCGTTTCAGTATTCAGGTATGGGAAGACTCCGAACCCCATCTTTTATGGGTCACCTGCTGAAGCAACCGTAGGGCAGTGTTCCCTATTACAGCACAAACTAATGCATTATGTCTTTGTTATGCTAATGTCCCAGCACTGCACAATTTAAATAGCACTTCCAGAAAAATTAAGTATGTTCATTGACACAGTGAAATGTTTTCACCCTCCATGTAACCTTCACAGTTTCTGTACAAAATCTATCAGTCAGTAAACTATTCATCTGCGAATGCTTACCAATTATTATGCTAATGTATTACAATACATTACAGTGAATTCTTTTTAAATGCCAGGAAATGCAGCTGTCTGGCAACCTACCTCGCCTGTATTATGGCGCTATCAATAAACAGCATAGCATTTGCAACTGGATTTTGACTGCTTTGTCAGAACTATGCGAAAAAATTCTTATTATTTAATATTATGAAGAAATTCAGGAATTAAAGTGGTGTGCTATATTCTCCATGCAGTGGACTCAAGAACGGCACATAAATACAAAATAGACAGCTGTTGCATTGAGCCAACTCGTGCATGAACGTTACGGCATGGCGCACGGAAAGAGTACTGTATGTCCATAGGAGCCACTACAGCTATACGCATGCTCTGATGTATAACTCTCCGTAAGTTATATCTCTTTTTTGGAGCTGAGTGATATTAAAACTTCGACTAGCATATGTAGACTACAAATGGAGATACTAGGTTATATATGGAGTATAGCATATTAATAGTTCACACTGAGATGATTCCTGCCACAGATCATAGGAACTGCTTCCAGGTATCGAAGGAACTCTCTTTGGTTGCCTGATAGAGGAAATATTCAATATGAATATAAATTTGGCTGTACTCTAAATCACTGAGGAATGATATGATAAAAATCCTTATTTATTATCTAGAATTTATATCTCTTGTTGAAAAGATGAAATTGCTTAGTCCGTGTATGTTAAATTCCATTGCATTTTTAACGCACTGCCTGTGCTGAGAGGTGTGTGCAGAAGAGCGACTGGCACCCGACTTTGCTTTCCCAGCAGCGCGTTGCATTCCCTTCCCTGAGAACATGTGCAGATCCACGTACCGGCAACTCGCAGTACTTTGCTATACGCCGTTAAGTAGGCTTACATAAATGTACATACTCGGTATTTTTAAACATTTGCAATTGCATAATACTTTAATGAATTCATTTATTCCCCCGTAGCACGACACAGAATATTGGAGAGAGACTGTGCATACATTAGCGGTGCAAAAAACTTCTCGGCTCCAAGGAGGCCGCTGACAGTCGGGCACAGGAGCCCCAGCCCTTCGCTGCCGGCCCTGGAGGGCACCGGCTGGGTAGGACAGGCCAAGCCTGGCTGCACACAGGGCTCTGTCAGATAAGATAATGGCCCCCTCGGAGGCGGTGGGAATCTCCGCTTTCTCAGAGGAGGGAACGCCTGGGGCCACGAGATGCTGCCAGAGCCCGAGTCCGGTGGAGCCAAGCTGGCTCAGCTTGGACCTGGCCTCCAGTGGGACCTGCCAAGCGTTTCGGAGCTGGCAGGGAGGTGGTGTACGGGAGAGCAGAGCAGGAGCACAGTGTTTGCCACGCAAGCAAACCCTCTGCCTATGCACCAGCTCCACCATTACAGCCAGCCCTGCCTTCCCCTGGGGGTGTCAGAGCATCTCCTCCTCCTCCTCCTCTTCCTTCTCCTCCAGCTTTTTGGTCCAGGGGCAGTCTCGGTGTAGCGTGGTCTCCATCGCTGGCCGATTCCTAGATGCATGGCTTACTGCAGCAATGAGCGGTAGTGGAGTGTTTCTGCAGCAGCCCGTTTCAGTATCAGCGCCGTGGCTTGTTAGCTACCTAGTCTTGTTAAATTAAGGTGAGTTGTCTCGGTGTGGCAGATACTTGGGAATTTTTAATCAAAAATGCAAAGAAAGACAAATGCAGCTAGAGGCATCCATCAGAACTTCTCTGGTTCCCATATTTGTCTTTTCTCAGAAGCTAATATCCATGAATTCGGTTATTAGAGTCATGATGTAATAATTATTTCATTTAATACTCTAATTATCCCTTGTGATTAATCCTGACCATAACAGAAATGTCTGTGAGTCTGGAAGGCATGTTCCAATAGATTTTGCATTATGAATGTTAATTTGAGTTAACAAGTACGATAGCTAGAGGAAAAGAAACCAAAGAGCACGAGGACTTTTAGCTTCTGAGCAAGCGCAGGGTCTTTCCCTGCCTGTTTTTGCTAGTAACTGGGCCAGCGAGCCCGAGTTCCTGCTGGCGTGGATTCCGTGGCTCTGGTGTAGCGTTGGAAAACCGGGGTCCGTGTGTGGAGGGGGTGCAGCAGGCAGAGGTGGTGGGGGAGAGCTGGCACGGCTACGGGCACGCCTGTGTCCCAGCGCTGTATGAGCCCGTACAGCACTGCTGATCGCATCCGTTCGTAGCGTAACGTGCGCGTGCGTACCGCGTGCGCAGTGGTGGTGCAGCTGATGTTCTCCTGCGTTTCCCTGCTCCCATTAGCCCAGTTTTAGATGGATGTAGCGTAGGGCTTGCGCTTTGGCCAGGCAGTATTTTGATGCATATTTGAGAGCTGTCTGATCCCACCGTACTACCCCATTTCCGGTTGTTTTCAGCTACAAAGTCATACTAAAAGAAGGTAAAAGTATCTTAAATCCTTAAGTATCTTCGGTGTCTTTGTTGGCAGACTCAGTGCAGCCACAGTGCACCGCTGTGAATAGAACAGCAAAAGCTTTTTTGTAATATCTGGTCTTCAAGTCCAAAGACCTCGGTGAATGAGCTTTGCAGCTGTCAGATACGTATTGGCTGTTATATGCACAAATACCTCTTTATACACCTTTACACTGTAGTTGTACTGAGCTAGAAAATTGCTGTCTGGGTCAACACCAACCCCAGCACTAAGTCTGGCATTTCTGTTACTTCTTCCTGCAGAGGTAGCAGCGAGGGCAGTGCTCAGAGCCACGCGCACGCTCGGGCTCTTTCTCAAACAAGTGTGCATTTGAATGCACACCCAGACACACACGTGCCTTCACAATCTTCGCATGCCCGCCTCCAGGGATTGGCCATCTGTGCCTTTATGTACAGAGGAAAGAAACGTATGGGCAGAGCGAGCCTATGCTGCTGGCAGAGACCTATGGGGACAGGCTTGCGGGATCTTCAGAGAAAGGCTTTTCCTATAAGACACATCTTTAAACAGCATCGTGTCAAAAAAAGTCAATGGTATCTTCACTGCAGGGGCTGAGACAGTGGCCGTAAACAAACCTCAATTCAGTACGCGAAAACGAGGGAGCGGAGAAATTTCTGCCCTTGTTGGGTGCACACAGGAATCGGGCGAGTCGGCTCGGCCCCTTTCACCACGCAATGCCTGCGTTCATCACTGGGCGCTCTTGCTCCACCTCCGTGTGGGCAAAGCAAAGACGACATAGATTTTTTTTCATTTATATACACAAACTATGAGGTTGCAGAAAACAGCCTTTCAAACTGGGGAGTTATTGCTGGCTCCTGGCTTCCATGTCCATCTATCAAAATAACTGCTGACAAAGGTGAAGTCTTTGGCCTTGCCTGCACTGAAAGATGCCAAGCAGGAGAAATACCTATGTGCTGAGTACATTTCACTGCATAGAGATATTTCTGTGGCCTTTACATTCCCATCACTAAACCAACCAGTCTTTCAGAAACCAGGAATCCTAAAGATGATGCTTCTGCTCTCATCGTCTGGGGCTCTCAGGGCTGCGGCGTTTGCCATCCCCACTGGTGTTTCTCTGCTCCTGCTGCGCAGTCAGCGCTGCAGGCTGGTGAGCACTGCAGGACCAGGTTCTTTCTGCATCTGGGGCTGAGCTGTACGTGGGATTCTCACCCTCTTACATGCTACTGCTTAGAAACCATCACTGCTCGGAGAAAAAAAATAGGGTAAAAATTACTAGTGGTGACGTCCGCTTTGTCCACAAGTACTGCCCTTATTTTATCAGCTGCACGCAATTCTCTTGAATCCGTTTGCTTCCGTTGTTCCCAAAGAGCTGAGCAGCTGGGTGCCGCCACCTTTCCGGGTGCTGTCGGAACCGCCCGGGGGCTGCGGGGTCTCCGGCAGAGAAGGCACCCGGCCGGCTGTGGCAGGGGGAGCCGAGAGCGGGGAGCACCACCCCGGTCTCGTGTGTGACACACGCAAAGCGGGCTGCCTGCTGCACCCTGCACGGGCGGTGAAGGTGGCTGAGGAAGACAGAGAATACCGGGATGTGAGCGGGTAACTGCTCTGCCTCTGGGAGAGTTCTCGTTTAAAGCCACGCTTATTTACCCGCTGGCGCAGAGGGAGGAGCGGCTGGCCAAGACCTGCTTTGTTTCGCAATGCAAGTTACCAGCGACAAACAAATTACCAAAATTTACTAAACAGCACAAAACACCTGCGTACACAAACTCACTTTTCCTTTAAACAAAGGAACACCTGGCAGTGCCTGACTTCCCGGGTTTGCAAATGCTGTTCTTTAAATATTTCTTCAGGCGCTCGCAAACGTTTGCAAGTTGGCCTCTCTAAAGCTGGGTACTCAAATCATACAGGGACGGAGCTCGCTGTCTAATTTAGGTACTGGGACGCGAAAGGCTGAGCTGAATGTGGCAAAGGCTGAGCCGAACGTGGCAAAGGCTGAGCCAAATGTGGCAAAGGCTGAGCCGAACGTGGCAAAGGCTGAGCCGAACGTGGCAAAGGCTCCTCTACAGCGTGAGCGGAAGGCGAGGCTCAGGCAGAACCTCCTCAGGGTTTCTTGTGTCGCTGAGGGCAAACAGGGAATCGCCCCAGGGCTGTATTACAGGTGGGGAAATGAATGTTACCTGGTCTCTTCCCTACCAGTCCGTAGCCCACGTTTGTTCCCAATTTAGTTCACCTTGTAGTAAGCGCGCAGCTACGGGATTTGCCGCCTCTGCCCCCGTAGCTGCACTAAGCCCGAGTTTCTGGCACTCTCGTTGCAACACGGCTGAGCACCGCGTGCTCCTGGCCGTCCCCTGCGCCCCCAGCACCGCTTCGGATGGTGTCCAGACCCGCGCACCTCTCGTCTCTCGGGGGCGAGTGTTTATGTGCAGGGCAGAGCTCCGAGCTGGGGCGGCTGTGCCCCCTCTCCGGCACTCTGCCGAGGCCGGCGGCCGATGGAGAAGGTGATGCCTTTCTGAGTGGACGGGCTGCCGTGCGCTCTCCTCGTTAGCACAGACAGAGCCCGTTAGCAGGTCAGAAAGAGATCCAGATGTTGAGCAGCTGCAGAGGGCACGCACAGCCACAGTGCGCAGAGGGCAGGCCGGGTGGGAGGAGGGCTCCTCTGCGAGAACAAACGGGCAGTTTCTCTTCCCCTCCTAGTTACGTTTTGCACACTGCAAAGGTGGCTGCCAGGGACCGCAGCCACGCAACGGAGCTGCGGCCTTCAGCTGTCAGGAAGGTGATCTCAATTCCTCTGAAAAGTTCACATCCGCCAAAATACCTCTGCTGGGCTGTCTCAGGTATCCTTGGGCTTGTGGAAGCGCTGCAGGAGCAGGGAAGGACGGGTGGAGGCACTTGCTGTGCTTCACTGTGAGGGTAAGGACGTGCGGCGCAGCACCAGCGAGGGAAGTGCTGTGAGGCGCTTTTCAGATGGAGCCCCATTAAGTTTCCCAGAAGGAGCAAACCTCTGTCAGCAGAACCATCCCCCAGACTGCCCGTTACAAGCTGTTCGGGTGTTTTATAGCCAGGAGCTATAGGGAGGAACAGACGCCGTACCTGGGGTAACCCTCACCCCCATCTCAGCCTCCTCCTGGAGACAACCGCCTCGGAGAAAGTTGCTCCAACTCATTCAGAGCCAGGTGAAGGAATTACAACCTGTCAGGAGGGAAATGCTCGCACGGCGGCTGCCGCCCCATCTCGATTCCAGGGAGGACGGGCGCATGCAGCAGCAGGAGACGGAGCAGCCCCGGGAGCGCGGCAGCACCCGCTGCCCCGTGCCGCAGCCGGCCGGCCCCACGGGCTGCTCGTGCCCCGGTTTGATTAATAAGCACAGTCGGCTCCAGCGTAAGCCCCGTTTACAGAGCAGCCAGTATCAGCAAAGCCAAGTCCCCTTTTTCTGTGTCTCTGGCAACCAATTACTCATTTCCAGCGCGACAGTCTGTTCTTAATTTGGCAGTTAGGGGGTTGTTGAAGGAAATAATGCAGCAATGTCCTCTTAGTGGGAGTCTCGAAAACAATATTCTAAGAGACAGGAGAAAATTAATGCGAAAATGTGGTGTTTACAAGCCCCTGTCACTGCCCATGCTTGAAGGACTGACTATTAACACCTGGTCAATAACAAGATCTTTCTCTAAAGATTTTTTTAAAAGGCATCAAGGATGATATTGAAGAGCATGAAAATAATCTGATTAATATGATGTCTCCTTGAAACATTTCTGAAACGTGTGAAGTATTACTTTTACTGCAGTGTACTTTTCTGTCACAAAGTGAAAATCAAAGTGCAGAACACCACAAAAGGCAGAGATCCTTACTACATGGAATAATGAGGCCATAAAACCAAACAATAAAGTTAAATAATTTACCATAAATATCTAAAGCTCCCAAATTATTCTCTACATTAACTGCCTATGTTTAAAATGATCTTTGCATTCACCATGTCACAGATGGCAACATCAGACAAGAGAGTCCTTGACAAAATCTCGCTGTAATTATTCTTTCCACAGCTGCAGTTATTTTAATGCCTTTTCAGTTAAGCTGAAAGAGACGCACACATTTTATAAATAAGGGCTTTTAACCAGTTTGACAATGAAGCATTTGAAACGTACAGTGCAAAAAAAAAAAAAAACCAACCCAAAAACTTTCACTGCATCTGGAAACCTGGGAGAGCGACTGTGCAGACTCGGAGCAGGAAGGCAACTGTTCCTTCTAGAGCAGTATTCAGCAATTAAAGCTAAAATTATGTTGATTGTAATGGCCCGAGATAGCTGTTACTAGCAACTTTTGGAGTTGCTCAGACACAATCTAACAATTAGTTTTATTTTGGCTGGCAGCTCGGACGAGTCATTTTTCCATTGAGAAACTGCCCCTCAGGGACAGGCAGGGAGCTCTGAGACCGACTCCAGGAGAAAAACCCAGCTTGAACAAGGCCAAGGTTACACGCTGCTCAAGACCAAGGTGCTCAGCTGCAGTCCGACTCGGGTTGGCATTTCTGGTTTGTCTTGGTTTTTTCCAAAGTGCTTTAAATTACTGTGGCAAGCCCTTCTCCCCAAGGAACGCCGTGAAACGTTAGCCTCTCCTACCCCTAGAAACCTGGGAAACCTGCTGGCAGCAATGGCTTAGCTGTGCTGCGTTGGCAGAGTCCGCGCGCTGCACGCACGTCCCCGCCAAAGCTGCCCGGGAAACACGGGGGAGCTGCCCTGGCCGAGGCTGCGTCCCTGGGGACACACTCCAGGTCTCCTCAGAGCCAGTTTCTCAGCCTGGCCACTAAAGCATCGTTCTCCGGGCACTCGGTTACGCTCGCTCTTCCCCACCGTTCTCACCCGCTCCCAGGAGTGAGGGAGTTGGGATGTATCTGAAACTCCAGACAGCTATGAAAACCTGAGCTGAAGCACCAAAATTGCGGTTCCTGCAGGAGCTGTGAAGCGTGGCAGGGCACGCCAGCTAGCAGAGCTCGGGGTGACCTTCACTCCTGCTTCTGAATCCCTCGAAAGCCTTCCGAACACCTCTCCGCTAGACCTACGTTTCAGAGCCTGAATAAGTGGCCGTATTTTTTAAAGCTCCGAACACTCAACAGCTCTTGTGAAAAACAAAAGAAGCTGAATCCTCTTTAAGTGAAGTTCGCTCCTCTCCCAGCAAGTTGCAGCTGCTTTTCCCTCCCCCCTTTAAGCTGTCTATTAGTTTAAAAGAAAAGTGCGGAGACCCAGCTAAAATTGTGGTAGCTGTACTAGGAGGATATTTTCCCATTTAAACCAAATAAAGAAAAATGAAAGAATGGAAGATCGGTGGGAGGCTTTTCAAAGTGTAATCCCAGCAAGCTTTGACGTACAAAGAAGACATCGTGGTCTCCGATGCTTGCAGACTAGGGAAGCCTGATTAATGAAGGTTATTGTCGGGGAGGCCTGGCTTTTATGCTCAACACTGAAAGGCACCAACCCTCAAAGTATTCAGCATTATACAATAACAGATTGTGTGCAGTTAGCCTTAGAAAATAAATGTGCTCTCTCTTATATAAGATTATAGAGCATCCATCACTGCCTGGCATTACATACCACACAACACCAGTGTATGTAATTAGCAGTACATGAAATCTAAACATTATTTTAAAGGAGCTGGAACAACAGAAGAAAGAAAAAAAAAAAAAAAAGAGTGGATGTTCATGTTTCCTTTTCACTTTGAAGCGTCTTTTCTCTCCCACCCAGAGAACGGACTTCTCCATCGCCGCGGAGCGGGGCCGCCCTGGGAGGGAGCGCAGGTTGCTCTCATCTCCCTCCTGCGTCCGCTCAGCCGCACCGCGGGATGCGGCTGCCTCAGCATTCCAGCACAGGGACGGTTCCCTGCCAAAACCTCCGCTCATCCTCTTATTAGATTTAGGCTGCAAATGAAATACAACTGTAGAGCTGAAATGGGGAAAATGGGATTTTTTTATGAGACACAGTATGCACCGTGTTAATGGGCTGCTCATAAACCATGGCTTGCCTCGAAATCCTCTGCAAAATCCAAAGAGGTGCCACATCACAGATCTCTCTGTACTTATTTTATCTGCCTACAAAAGGAAACAAGGGCATCAGTTCTCTCTAGGAGAAATGACACGGCGGCTGTAAATCCCCTGCTTTGCTCTGTGGTTCACTGGCCCTGAGCTGCTGCTCCAAGCCACCCAGCGAGGGCCTGGGCGGTGGCCCGGCGAGCGGAGGTGTCCTGGCGCTGCTTTCGGAACCCCTTTGTCCCCACCTCTCCTCTCTTACTCCAGCGCAACTTCACCGCAGCAGGTGAAGGATGGGGCGAGGACCCTCGCGATGCCGCACGTGAGCCTGCGAGCCCCCCAGGCCCTGGAAGCATTTGGATTTGGGGCGGAGGGTAGTTACACACCAAAGGGCAGCTCTTTACACAAAAAGACGGGGGAAAGTGTCTTTTTTTCCTCCCGTGCCATTTGTTGCTGTCACAGTGCTGCCCAGGGGTCTCCGCTGGGCGCAGGCAGGCGCAGGCAGGTGCAGGCAGGTGCAGGCAGGTGCAGGCAGGCGCAGGCAGCCCTTACCTCGGGGGCTGCAAAGAAAGGACAGGCGTATGAAGAAACAGGGACCGTCGGCGGGTGACCCAAGGCCCACTGAAGTCTTTCCATGGAGCTCAGTAGCATCATTTTCTCGCTCACATCCTGCCCACCCTATGCAAAATGGGAACAGTATTTTCCTTAAGTATTTTGCCTAGGGCTACGCAGGGTCTCTGTCAGAGCTGGGACCTGACCTGAGGCTCCTGGATGACAATCTCTTATCCTGCCTTTTTTTTTTTTTTTTTGCACTGTACTGTAGTATCAACCACACAATTAAGAGCTATATTTAAGCACTTGAATAAACAAACTCCATCCTTGAAAGTCAAGCATGCCTCACGGGGTCCCCGTATTCCTCAGTTTTGAATCTCAGGCTGATAATTAAAACCAAAAAAAATCACTTAAATTAACGTCACATCATGCTGTGGAGCTAGCACAAAGCTATTGTCACTTCCTATTTCAAACATGCTTGAATTAAAGGGGGCTTGGATTATTTTTTCTTTTAAAGAGAGGCAGAGAGAAGTCACTTGGCTGGATGGCAAGCAGCTGTCTTCATACGGATGTCCTGAGGGCTCTCTCTGATGCAGCCTGCCCGTGAAAGCCTGGCACAGGGCAGGAGAACGATACAGGCACGGCACTGTGTGCCAGTTTTCTGATTCCCAACTGCAGAAGAGAGCGGGGCAGAGCGCTGTTCAGACACCCAGCAGGGAGGCAGCAGCGCGGGATTTCCGAGGTTCCCATAAACGTCACACAATATTTTTGCCTTGGGTGCACCTTCCAAGATCGCTCCTTCATACAAGGACCTCTGGCCAAAAGGGGCCGCAAAGCGGGTGCTGTCTCCTGCTGTTTCCCGTGGCTGCGATAAAGCCAAAGCTGCTGTTGGGGCTGCTGCTTCTGAAGAGCATCCTTGACCTGAGTGGACCCCAGCGAGCGTTCCAGTGCCTGGAGAGCTCTGGCATCCGTGGCCCGACCTCTCTCCCGCAGCACCTCGGCTCTGCCGTGCCCCAGGATCGAAGCCGTCCTGTCCGGGGAAGGAGCCACCCCGAGGCCCGAGCGCACCGCAGGGCCACCGACTTGCCAGGCGGCAGCACCCCGTCCCTCCCCCAGCCCCGAGGGGACCCCCAGCAGAAACAGCCCCGTGCCACAGGCGCCTCTGCTCCGGCACGCGCTTGGCACCGACTGACGCGCAGAATCCTTGGTCGTATGGATCTGGCTGGGGAGCCGAGTGATTGGGAGCTTATTATAGCCTCCTTTTTAATTAAGTGTCTCAAATAGGGATTTAATTGGGATGTAATAGCACACACTATTGTACATTAGTTAAATACCAAGGGATTATTAAGAGTATGTTTTTAAGGCTTTACAGTCCCATATTGAGTAAACAGTTGTTAAATTTCAATAAATAACTTTTTAAATCTACATTAAATAAGCAGTTAAGCATATTTAGGATACTCTTTTTTTTTCAGAATGACTCCAGTCAGAGTGTCCCGGGTTGTAATCTCAGTATTTCACTAGTTTAATAGGGTTCTGCCTGCTCCTACCCATTTGCTCTGCCTCAAAGACCCTGCCTTGGTGCGGCAGTCTCAGCTATTTGCGTCCGCCTGTCGCAGTCTTTAAAACCCTCACCGTTACAATAGCCCAGAGATGCGGGGAGTGCGCTTAGCTCTATTTTACAAGTACAGAATTAAGGCACAGAAGAGCAAAGTCATTTGTTCAAAGCCACGCGGGGAGTCTGTAACAGAGCAGAACAGGAGCTAACGAAAGATCAAAAAATACTTTTCTAAAAATAGGGCTTTGAAAATCTGTAAAGGAAATGCAGCTCTAACAAATTGCTATATTGCGATCAAAAATGCAATTAGTCCAATGCTGGTTTTGTCACTGACATTGGCAATGAACATACAAATGTCCCACGATCCCCAAAATCTAACGAACGTTTCCATGCGTTTGCAACTCGTGTCCAGGGAGTTCCAGGTCGGGGTACAGGGCTCCAGGAGGGACACCAGTAGCTGCCCTGCCACCAAGCTTGGATCCCGGGCAGGCAGCTCCCGCTACGCTGCACCACGAGGGTCTTTCCAAGACGGCACATCAGAAACATCAGGTGTAGGCACCCCGGTAACCATGGCAGTGAATAATTTAGGACTCAGCCTTCATATTAAGGTTGATCTTGAGCTTCCTGCTGCTCTCTGCAGCCGTGGTGTTCTCCCATTGAACGATCAGCGTATCCTGAGGAGTCACTGGGTAAACTGCTGCTGTTCTGTAAACCTGCACCCGCGGCAGAGAGCGAGCGCCTGGGTGTTTGGAGGAGAGGAGGTGAAGCGGAGGCACCTCCGAGCGCAGCCTTCCTGCGGCGGGGAGCAGCGGCGGCTGCACCAGAGGCTGTGTGCACAGAGACCTTCGCTAGTGCTGGGCTGGAAAAGCCACCGCGCGCGATGGGCAGGGGAGCAGCCGTACGGGCAGGGGTGCGTCCAGCACACTTTTTAGCACCAGCGACCGGCTGTGGGCGACCGGAGCAGGGAGCAGGCGGTGCCGGGATGCGCAGAGCCGGCTGCTCAGGGCACCGAGTCCCCGCAGACCTGTGCTGGCCGCGCCGGTCGGGAGATTGGAAAGTCTCTGAAATCTTGCCCCTGCTCCCACCTTCTCCTTGGAGCTGCCCAGAGCTTCATACTCCTCTTGTCCTCCTGTGAAGGAATCTGAATTGGAATGCTCCTGTCTGAAGTCAGTCACTCCCATTACTCTGCACTGTTACACAGGTAACACTAATGAAGAAGGCGAGAAATCGGGAATCTTCAACCAAGTGCACTGTAAAATTAATGAGAAGCTACTGAAGAACATAAATAATCTGTGCTCCCCATTAGAGGTAGTTAGAACCATTAAAGCAATCCAGAGGAAAACCTGCCCAGGCATCGCCAGCCATTCTCCCTTTGAAATCCATCACTGTCATGTAGTTTTTGTCAGCTGAAATCCAAGGATGGTTAACCCTTTAACGTCCAGGCAATTTAGAAATAATTATTGTTATTATAAATCAAAAGTGATGGCTTAACTGGTTGCAAAAACGTATATATAAAAAACCAAAACGAAATAGCATGGCCACAAAGGAAAAATCATTAGCTCCCTAGTGGGTTTACAAGTAATTTGCTAGCAATAAAAATGCAAAAACACATTTTGGTTTGTAATGATCATAAATAATCCTTGGACAAGAATTCTTTCCAGGACTCACAAGTCCACTCCCTTAATGGCAAGTTTTATTACCCTGGTTTCTCTGTGTTTTCTTTCAAAATGCTGCTGTCATAACAATTTACGAATTACAGTCCTGTTGGCATAAACTTTCATAATTCATATGGAAATAGGTTTCCCCACAAACACTCACAAAGCACAAAGAGTCATGTAACCACATAGAATGACCTTAATAATGCAGTCAAAAAATATAGGTCAGGCTCCTGGGCCAGAACTAAATATAGATGGTCACCAGGTTGGGGAAAAACTCCCAGGTAAAGGCACCTGAGTGGGGCCAGGTGCAGTCCGTGCGGCGCGCTCAGGGCTGTCACCCAGGCTGGTGGCACCTCGCAGGATCTTGAGGAAACAAGGAACATATTGAGCGTTTTGTTTCCAAGCACTGGCAATAAGTGAAAATCCCAACCAGCTGCTGAGGAAGCCTGTGAATGCAATTTTTTTCTTAAAATAGGAGAAAGCACAGCTTGTCCAAGATTTAAACTCTATTAATTTCTTCCCTCCACTTTTGAGGCCAGAGGGAGAAGAGTGGAGTTCAGCATCCGAAATGAAGATAGCGTGGGGGGAGCTGCAATGCGAGGGGACCGAGGGGATTATTTAGGCTAGACTAAAAGTGGCACGTCACCTCTGCCAAGGTTAAACCCCGAACAAGGACCGTGGGGTTTTCATGTGGCTCGTGTGAGTGGTTGAGTTGTTGCTTCACTCAGTGTCTGGGGGGATTCTTGGAGTAAGAGAGTGAGAGTTAATTAGGTTAGAATTGCCTCCAAAAAGTACTAAACCTAAATGTGAATTCATAATGTAAAGATAAGGATATGCAAATCAGGCTGGGTTTCAGATTTTAGTATGCCATTGCTCTGCCTCTAATTGGAAGAAATGGATCCAGCAACTGAAATTGCCACACTTAACGTATAAAGTTACACTGCAGACAAGAAAATATTTCATGTTTTTCCTCAAATAATCACCACCACATTAATGTATAAGCAAATTAAGCAAATATGTATATAACTATCATTTTACTTATCAGTTTCTAAATAGATGGGCACGTATACAAAGTCAGTCTTGCCTACTGAAACACACCACTGGGCTTGACAGTGGCTGCTAGAAGAGCAGAGGATCGTTTCTATTCAACACTTATTTATAACTTTAATCTTAAGTGAAGTTGATAATCTGTGCAAAGACAAGCTCTACATTTTAAAAAAATGTTACTGGCTTCATCTAGGATCTTGCAACACACTTTCTGGGTAACCCTTTCCCCAAGATGTAGATAAATAGGAAAAGAAACTAAAGATCTTATTTCCATTCAAATATTATGAGCCAAGCCTAGGTATCAGCCTGAAGCTAAACGTCCAAGGACTCATTTTGAATTTCTTCTAAGTAAAGATGACAAAAACTCATCTTGCAGAAATAAAAATTCCTAAGAAGAAAAGTGCATAAAATGAGGAAGAAAATGGTTTTTCTTTCCCTATAAAGGAAAAACAGATCTTTAAGATTTTATAGACCAGAAATTTAAACCCAGAACCTCCTTTTTACAGGTCCCTGTTTCAGCTTAAAATGGTTACAGCACTACTGCAAAAAAATTGAGCCGTGATGGCATCTGGAGCGGTGGGAGGTGCAGGTCTCTGCAGCGAGCTCCGATGAAGTTGCTGGTTCTGCAGAACTGGTCTCCGGAGGGGAGGGACAAGGATTCCGAGGATTTTCCTGCGGCTTCTCCCCTCCTCTCATCCCAGGGACGTTCTGCCAAAAGAGGGGCCTGCCCCTGGGTTTGCAAACTCTGCTTTGAGCTGCCGAGCGCGGGCTTTAAAAGTGGGAAAGCTGCCGTTGCCGCGGGTGGGAAGCAGGACGCCGGCCATCAGCCTGCTTCGGCACCTTGGGAACTCCGCGGCACTTTGCCACATCTCGACACTTCCAGTCTCCAGTTAAGTTTTCAACTTCTGATGAGATGGTTCAAATCAGGAAAATCCTGTCTCAGTGCCAGACAGTTAAAACTGAAAGTCATTAAGGCAAAATCTTTCCCTGCAACAGAAAGTACTGAACATGTGGAGATAGCATAATCATCAGTGTTTCTGCCATCGTAAGCCCACAAACCAAATTGGATTTTGAATGAAGCGCATGGAACAGTGACCTATGCATAAAACTTAACTTGACCTCAAAAAGTAATGACATTTTGTCTCCAGTTCTACTGCTAATTACAAATGCTGAATTCTGAATATTCACGTGTGAGAAGGCTGCACGGCTGTAGCACCCGTTCTCAGGGGCAGTTTTCTGCCCAGCTCAACCTGAGCAGGCTCCAGCAGCAAACACCCAAACTGCGGGGAGACTTTGGACCCAGGCTCTTCTTCCTCACCTAAACTATCCATAAGCTTCAGGCTTCGTCATTTCGATTGCTCTTGCTTCCTGCCGTGGTTAATTCTCTAGATCAACCCTTTCCTAACTCACAGAGGACAGCCAAACGATCTTCCGTTTACTCAAGTCCTTGAACTGGACAAGACCAACGTACCACGTAAGTGATGGGGAATTTCATCGTCCTTCACCAGGGGTGAGCCCACCTCCGCTGGGCACAGCAGCACAGGCAGCGGACCAGGGCAGAGATCCCAAATTAGATTAAGAACAATTTAAGCAGCCTGTAATGCAAAGCAGAGCCAGAGACCAGGGCAAAAGTGACCTGAAGCATGATTTGCAGTGAATGTCTTTTTCTCTCATAAATAGGAGAGACACTGTGGGATGATTATCCACCCAGATTTATCTCTGCAGCTCCGTGTGTATCCTTCTGTGCTTAAAAATGTCTCACTGCCCTTTGCATTATTGCATTGCCCTTTACATTCATACCGCATAAACCTCTCAAGTACCGTAAAACTTACAAGGTGTAATATAATGTCGTGATTTTCTTTTACACACCATAAACAAAAGTCACTGAAAAAGGAGCACGGAAAGGGAGACGTTATTTGGCCTGACAACGATACAGGAGGAAAATATATATACAAGTACACATACATACACTCTTATACACTTAAAATCACAAGCTGGATTGATTATCTGGCATTGATGGATCACTCTAATGTATTACATAGATAAGGAAATTGATTATTCAATAAATCACTGTCTGCACTAAGAACCCGGTGTTAAAAAAGAAAGAGAAAATATTATAAATCTGTCTCGCGCAGGCAAAGAGAAAGCTTATACTTTTAAGGTTAATCACTGTGTACCTTTTGCTGCACATCCAATGAAGGAACAACGTCTCGGAGTTCTGCAGTGCCAAGTGACAGTTTTTCCCTCCCAAAGCTCTCGAGGAAGTGAGTGAACCTTCCTCGCCTGGCTGCCAGCGGGCAGGGTGACCGGCAGAGCCCCGTGCTGCCAGCGGGCAGGGTGACCGGCAGAGCCCCGGGGCCAGCGGGCAGGGTGACCGGCAGAGCCCTGGGGCCAGTGCTTGCACCCTCAGCTGCGATGCTGCCCATGGCTGGGGGAGCCGCAGAAGATCACCGGAGAAAAAGAAAGTGCCCCAGACTGCCGCAGCAGAGGGGAGGCTGCACGGAGGCTCCGATTCACAGCCTGCTGAACGAAGTGTGACTGCAGCCCGCCGTGAGCTCAGGAACGGGGAGCGCCCCGCACCACCGGCATGCGGAGGAGGAACGTGCCCGTGCACCCCCAGCCTCAGCAGGCACCCGAGCTACGGCGTCTGGAGCGAGAGCAAAGCAGAGGGAGCAAGAGCGTCACAAGAATCGGAGCAAAAAAGGAAGAACAAAGGAAAATCTAAATGAAAAATGGAATATCTAGGATTCAGAGAAACCATCCACCTCTGGGTACCTCTGGAGCTCTGGCCAGCAGGTTTTCTGGGCCTGGTGTTAGAAGGTTTGTCTCACGATTCTTTCTCGATAGCAAGCTCACTTCTGCTGCCCAAGGAAAGGAGCAGGAACTACGTGAAGTAGTTTTTTGAAAAACGCAGGCAAAGCGTGTCATTGAAATGCCTTATAGCAGTATTAATAAATAACAGCAAAAGCTAAGCTAACAGACATGCTTTAGAAAGGAAAAACCTAATGGCTGGATGCTTTCTCTGGGGAAAAGCGTTTGAAATGGTCTGTGATAAACTTCCTGTAACAAGAATCTGGAAGAGAGAATACAAATATTCCTGCAAGTTATGACTATGATATTGCCGAGCTGAGTTATTGCTAAAAATTCTCCTGGTCACATCCTGGTGCCATAATGTTCCTGTGACTCTCAACACAGAAAACAGAGCAACTGCTCCAAGTCATGTGTTGGCAGTGATTGAAAACTGCTGCAAGATGTCATTTGCCAAGTGTCCTACAGGTCTGACGCTGCCCGGAAGGCTAATACATGAGTTCTCTGGGAGCTGCCTTCTTGCCCAAGAAACTCTGCTGCCTGCGCTGGAAAGTCGAAGGCAAAGATGGCAATGAGAGGGGAGCTGATGCTGCGCTCGTCAAGGATAGTTCCTCTTCCCTTCTCCAACACGGAGGATCCAGACCCTGTCGTTGCCCGTGCTGCGGTCCGATGTCACCCGAACAGCAGCAGTCCTGTTACACTGTCAGAACTCTTTCCGTGTATATAAAAATGCAAATGGTTATAGAAAGCGTTAGGCAACGGTCTTGATCTGCTCTAATTTTTACTAGAAAATATATACCAGCCACCCTTGTGCAGAATATGGGAGATTAGTAATTCCCCTCCAGTGAGGCATGAATCAGAGCAAGTCAGACTGAGCAGCACCTGGTCGGTTTAAAGAAAACCTTTATTTATACGGCAATGAGAACAGCCATCTTTTTTTCAAACTCCCAGACACCGTAGCCGTACAGACACACACATTATTCTTCGCTGATGACTTAAAGGCCAACTTCCCGGCAGAGCAGCTCCCTTCTGGCAGACGCCGTGTCACGTTCGCGGCGCAACCCCGAGGAGCACCCGCGCAGCGGCGCAGCTCCGTACCCAGAGCAAAGCTGGAGGGGCAGGTGTGGTGCGCGCGGCTCCCAAAGCAAAGCCTGGGTCTGTCCTTCCTGCGAAAAGCTGTTCTCAGATCCTCTGCTAAGCACGAGGCCATTTGGTCCATTCATAACAAACCCAGCCCTATTTCTAACACGCAACTTCTGCTGCAGCCAGGGAAAAATCCCCTCCGCCCGTGCGCCCAGGCAGGCGCGGTGTCTCGAGGGGGTGGAATTTAAAATTACTGCTGTGACTTACTGCTGAGTGCTTTGAATTCACTGCAAAACTAACCAACAAGTCTAACACTTCAGTCCCAATAGACAGCCATAACTCAGCTAAATTTGTGGGTTATACCAGATTTTATTTACTGTTTCATCCTGGGAGATAAGTTAAAGATGACAGCCATCTCTCCATCGAAGTGGGGGAAAGCCGCCCACGGGAACGCTGGTTCTCTCACCATACTTCCACATCTGATACCGAATTTGGATTTTGCAGTAGCAGCTCTGTTATTTTAAGAACGGCTTATGTTCCTATTCACCTGGGTATCGGTGAGTTGAAAGAGCTGGTCTGTTCACCTCTAAGTCCCCAATTTGACCAAAGGACATGCTGTAGCAATCAAATGTCATTACCAGCTAATGAGTATCCAGTGGCCTACGTAAGAGCAGTCAATGGCCTCTTCCCATTCCTTATTGGACATACGAACCACCGGTACAACCCGAGCTGCTGCAGTGGCACTAATGAATGCTCCTGAAGCTACTGTTTGCAGATGTCAAGGATGGAAGGCTAATTTAAATCAATCAGCCTCAAAAGCCTCGTAATGCGCTTAGTGCTGTAGTACCTGGGAATCTGGATACCCCTTAGTGGGGATCCCTGGGTGCCCCGTTTCCAGAGTGATGAGCAAAGCGCAAGGCCCAAATTCAAGAAGCCATCTGAACATTTATGTAATTTTTAAGTTTTTGGTTCATTCCCTTGATATTAGCTGGTTTATATCCCTGCTTAAAAACTTTCCTGAACAGGGATGTTTTTCTGACTCAGTAACTACACTGACTGAACTCCTAATCCAAGGTGCAAGTACTCCTTATTTTGGTGTACTCTTTAGACCTAGCGTGACTTGAGTAAGAAGGTCAGGCTGTACTTCAAAGAAAAAAAAAAACATGAACTGGGGTTTTTTTGTGCAGGCGGGTGAACCTTTGGTGCGTCGGTTCCTGGCAGGGCTGAGGCCTGAGCCCAGCACCAACCGGTGCCTCTCCAGACCTTCACCAGCAGCGCTGGTCTCCGGTGCAAGGTATGGGAGCACCTTCCCACTGCCTGGCTGTGGGCTTGCCTGGGGAGGCAGGCAGGGAGGCAGGCAGGGAGGCTGGCAGGGAGGCTGGCAGGGAGGCTGGCAGGGAGGCAGGCAGGGAGGCAGGCAGGGAGGCAGGCAGGGAGGCAGGCAGGGAGACTGGCAGGGAGGCAGGCAGGGAGGCAGGCAGGGAGGCAGGCAGAGGGCTCCATTTGCTCCTGCTGTGCGATACCCAAGTGAGCCATCTCATACCAAAGTCATGCTCTTGCTCAAGCAGCTGACAAAATGTGTTACAGCATCTTTCAAGCTGCCTGGGAGAGCCTTTACCTGCAAATCCAAAGGGCACAAGCAGGAACAAATTACAGCTGAAAACCACAGCCCCATTCCCAAAATCTCCTGTGCTCAGATCCTTAGTTTATCACCATCGTGCAGCACCCTGTGCCTCACTAGAATGACTTTTCAAGTAGTTACTGTGCATTCTCTCTCCTCCTGATGCCAGACTGCACGGTCTCCCCCTTTAGGGACTTCTAATCTAGAAGCCAGAAATCTTGTCTTTCCTATTTCCTCCTCTTCTCCTTTTGCACTATTAAGCATTGTGGCAGATTTATTCCACCACTCCCACAGCATCCTCTTCATGTCCTTACTTTAAGCTCTGTGATCACCACGGAAACCTCTCTTCCAGTGCTGGTGCCTCCTTACCTGAGGCTACACAGCGCGCTCCTCTGCCCCGCCGGGCTGTCCGGCTTCCCGAGATCCCTCTGCCTTCCTCCTTTCCTGCATCCTCAGCACGATGGGTTCCCTGCCGGAGTATTTACCAGCAGTGCATAGTGACTGAAAACAGCCTCATAAAGTGAAATAACTGGTGGGTCTTCTGCATTAGACACGGTGGAGAAAAACTGTCCCAGGTGAATTAGCACAGCCCAGCTTGCTGTTTAAAACCTGAAAGCACTGAGGTGTTTGCTATCGCCCCAAACTGTGAGCAACAAATCATCTGTATTGTGACAGCCAGAGAAGGGTGACCTGCAGTAATGCTGCACACCGCAGCGCTGCCCTCAGACGTGGTGCAGCTGTGGCGATGGAGAGGTGCGAGCCTGGCCAAGATCACACCGGGGCCATGCCCGCACAGTCCAAGTCCTTTGAAGCCCAGTCCTTCCTGCTGTTTTCCAGGTCACGACGCTTTCCTGAGTGTCCCGAGCCCAAGGAGGTAATGCTGAATGCACCGGTTGCTCCCTTACTACTTCCCGATTCTGATTTTACTCTAGGCATTTGACCCCTCACGGAGGGGTGCTGGTTGTTGGCTGGGGCACAGCAATAAACCCCAAAGTCCGACCAGGTCCCTGGGTTAAAATATTAAATAATACAGATGCAGCAAGGTGGCCTTTTGTCGCCGATGGCCAGTGTTTGCTTTCCTCTCCTTATTTACACTGCTGCAGAGGCTGAACAATTTGGGGTGCGCAGGGGGAAGTTCAGAGCAGCAGCGGGGATTACCTCTGACACACGGGGACCCCACGGCTCTCCTCAGCGCTGTTTGCAACCGAACGGCATTTTCCTGGTTACCTTCCCTCCCAGAGATAACGGAGCAGTCGCGTCCATATTTGTGTATTCATGCACAATGTCTTGCTGCAGATTTAAAGCACAAGGACTGATGCTGCCGAACGCTCAGGTAACGCTCGACATGGCGAGCGTCTCGTAGTGCAAACCTGAGAAACGAAGCTGTAACGTCAGAGGAAGGTTCCCTGCGGGGCAGCACAGTAAGGGGGGGCGCAGGAGGCGAGAGCTAAAGGGGTTAACAGAGGCAGCCACCGAGAAAAGCTGGTGCTGGAGCAAAGACAAAGCAGTGAACTGAGCCGTCCACCTGCTTTAAGAGCTCTTGCTTGTGCTAAGGACCTGCATCTGTTTTAGGCTTTATTATGAGTCATAAATACCAGCACATTATCCCTGTTTTTACTGTTAACAAACACCAGTAGTAACGTGTGAAGCCCCATCACATCTGAATCCCCTCTACGTCAGCCCAAACCGAGACAATCCCTGCCAGAAACACGCAGCTTGAGTCTGCAAGGGGCACAGAAGCCCACAGTGTTCACCAGTGGGGCGTCGGGATCCCCCGTGCAGTCACCGCAAACAGCAACGTCTGCAGCCACAGCAACTTCAATTCTCGTGGCTTTAAGACAATCAGCACTGCTCATTTCACATCTATTCCCTGTGGCAGCATCGCCATAGCGCAGTTTTTATCCTCGCGTTCAGCCCTCAGCTCCTCTCCAACATTTGCCTCTCTCCCCCCTCGCCCGTTGAGTGCCGGTGCTTTCAACTCGTTATCTGCCTTACCCAGAGACTTCCACCAGCCTGTCTTCTACGTATGCAAAGGCAAAAAAGCAGTCTGGACGGCATCGCATTAAACCTCTAGCCAAAACGAGGGAAAGGAGATTGCACAGCGTAACTGGTGGAGAAACGCAATACGTTGGATTATGAGGCTTAATGCTTGCTACAAACAGACTGTGCAGTGTCGGGTTTTATTTGATAGTGTGTCTCCGTGAGAGACTCCGGCATCGGAGCTATTCTGGCAGAGCTACTCCATGCAAATGCTTGGAAATCAGGGCTGATAGCTAATGCAACACTTTCCTGATAGCGTTCAGGAGCTGAAGGTGGCCAGGAACACCCAGGCAGGGTGCGAGGCGTGAGGCACAGTGCCCTCTGCTGAGCTGCCAGCCCTGGACTGACGTCGGGCACCGCACTGGCAGCAGGCGAGAGAAGGAAAGCTGCATTTCGGTTAGGATCGCTAATTTAGTGAAAGTGCTGATCTGCACCAAAGGAGCGCTTCATTTATCAGGACGAGAGAGACCCAACTTTGCTGGAGATTGAATTACTTTTAGTATTGTTCTGCACGTGACTTTACAGAAATCTTTTCATAATATCAACCTCCGTTTAAGTTTCAGCAATAAAAACATCCAGAGACGGAGAAATTAAATTTGAAGCGGTGGCAATGCATTTGCACCTGCTGGTGATAAAACCGAACGAGGCAGCGTGGCAGGAGCAAGCAGCTTTCGTTGCACAGGCGCGTGTCCCCCCCGTGCAGAGGCAGGTGCCAGGCACGGGGCAGAGCAACCACCTCTCTCCGCGCAGCCAGAGACCACGCAAAGCTCCTTCACCACCCAAGTGCTGCGTGGATCTGCTGACTTTCAGCCCATGAGGGATGTTGACATGCTGGTGCACGCGGTCGGGGGAACGTGCCTGCTCTGAGGAAGCAGCCCGGCACTAAGTAGGTCTGTTTATTTTGGCGGTACTCCTGCCCCTGTGATGAATGAGGGTCTATTTTTTTCTGGTTTGTGGTTTGATCTTAATTTCCTGTATGAAGTTCTCAAGAGGATGCCAAGATCAAATAATTAGACTATTCTGTGATAAAGAGGTAACATTGTTATTCAAATGTATTCAGAATTAATTTACCACCAAACAATTTACACTGTCACCCTTATATCCTGCTGAAATTACTAGAATACGTTATCTGACACACAAAGCCTCTCGTGACCTGAAATAACTTTATCAACCATTAAATGCTTGAGCAGTGGGTGCGTGGCCACAGAAATACACATGGAAATGCAGGAGAAGCCACAAAGGCAATGGAGTGATTTAAAAACAGGAAAAACAAAACAAAACAAAACAAAGCACTTTACTTGCAACAGTGAACGTGCAGAAGGCAGAATCCTGAAGCAGCCCATCAGCGTGCTGGGCCCCGGGAGGTTCGGTGGCCAGATCCTCAGCTGGGGCACCCGCGTGAGACACCGTCGAGGATTCACACCCGCAGCACACAGGGCTCCATCCCAGCCCGCTCCCGGCCAGGGGAAACCCAGCTCTGCTTTCTGCGTGCTTCCACGCCAGACTGGGGAGCACACGGCGGGGGGGGGGGCAGTCAGGCTGCCCGCAGGGAAGATTCCCCCCAATTAACGTTTTCTGAGCCTGCGGGCTGGTCTCAGGAGCTGTGAAGCTGCATCTCTGAAGCTCTTTGCTTCAAGGAGGGGGAAACGTATCGATCTTAGTTCAATTTCTGCTCCTACCCTGCCACGTTTCATCGCCTCACCAGCCACGGAGAGAAATTTCTCGTTGCTTTGCTGACCCCCAGAGCGCAGGCGGGGGCTCAGGCCGGCTCGGCTCTGCCGCCGCATCCTCACCGTGCCCGGCGAGCACAGCCAAGGCAGCTGGGAGCTCGGGCAGCGGGCAAACACGCCCTGCAGCCCTGTCAGAGGAAAAGGGTAAACCGGCGAGTCTTGGCCAGCGTGCGCCCCGTTTTCTGGGTGAGAACCCCCCAGCCGTGGGCAGCGTGTGCAGGTGGGGCTCCAGCCCCTCTCGCAGCCCGTGCCGTGGGATGCAGGAGCCCCAGCGAGGGAGCGGGGCTGGGCCGTCCTGCCAGCCCTCCCCGAAGGACACCGGCCATCAAGCGGGAGCTGAACTGAACACCACTCGACCCGCCGTTCTGAGGATTCCCTCTCCCGCATCCACGTACACCCCAGCCATGCAGCTCCCAGCCCTGTGGCGCTGCCTTTTGCAGCCTGGAAAAGCCTGGGTTTGCCTTTTATTTTTAAAAATACAACTTCGTTTGCAGAGTGTGGGAAGGTGATTTCAAAATAAAATTCCAGACAGGCATAATAAGCCTCAGAAAAGCCAGTCACACAGAGGAGGATAATTATCCACAGAATTTGTTTTCTATGTATTTATATAAAATAATCAATGATTTTTTTCCATACAGACTCCAATCCAATTTGATTGTCTTTTCTGTGTTACTTGCAAATCATACAAACAATCGATGCCCTGACCCCTTCTCTACGCAAACACAGCTTAGAAAGAGACTACAAGAAATAAAATCCGATAAATTCCTCCATGCAGGACTGTTTGTTTAAAAGCTTAGCTGGAGCCTGATCCTGTTCACAGTGACTTCAGTGATACAAGAGTGGGACTTTCAGACATGCTCGAGGTATAATTATTGCCACAAATATCAGCGGGAATATAACCTCAGTACAAAAAAAACCCGAACAAAACAAGAGCAAGAACCCAGAGGTGAAGGTGATTCCTTTTAAAATGCAGAAAGCAAAATGAAGTCCCTCCCAGGCACAGCGCGCTTCTCCTGCAGAGGAAGGGCAAGGCGAGCACGCAGCTGGGGTTTGGGGGGACCCCAGAGCCGGGAGGGTTGGGGGACCCTGCCTGTCCTTGCGGGAGCAGGGGTGGCCGAGGGAAACGATGGCAGCGGGGCTGCGCGGTTTTGGTGTCACCTCCTCAGCAGCACTTGAAAAGAAACAAACCCACTAATCAACAAATGCAAGTGCTAAAAATGGATTGACGGCTCCTGTGGTCTATTTTTTGCAATTATTTATTAATCTCAAACCGTTGGCATCCATCTGATCTGCACGTATATCTTGCTAACACATCATCCATCAAAATAATAACTCTGAGTAATTTCTGATGATGCTTCAGCAAAGCACGGCGATTGGAACCGGTCTGCTATGAAATGCCAGTCCTTCGGGCTCCACGTGTGACACCGTTTCCCTTCATCCCGCCTTGCTTTGTTAGGGCCGGTGCCATCAGGCTCTACAAAATGGCACCAAGCTCTCGTCTGTCACTTTGAAGGGGTGCTACCACTGCTTTTTAATCTAAGAGAAAGGTTAGATAAATAGGCTATCTACGGTAACTTAATCATCTTGCGCTCACTGCTTTTACTATATGAGGGGCATGATATTGCAAATACTCAGCTGCTCAGTGCAGCACTTAATAACAGGTATAATCTCACTGATCTCATCCGCAGTCAGGGCTGGCAGCATCGCAGACTACTCTCAGTCACAGTGGTGTAAACACAGAGTAACTCCACTCACACCGTTACGGTTATCTGTCTTTATACCAGAATAACTCGGAGCTGAATTGAGCACCTTGAGCGTGCAGCACATCTAGATGGTGTTTTCTGATACAGCATTTTCAAATATTTAACAGATTGCATAATAATTGAACAGCTGTTGAATAAGCTTCAGATACAAACTCCTACTTAATAAAAAAAATCCAGCAACGAGGCACAGATTGTCTTTGTACGCGTATATGTATAGAATATGTTTAGATGTGTAGATTAAATATTTATATTTTACTCGTGAGAGAAAGAGCACTTTTGGCTTTTCCTTCCTTTTCTTAGATATCTCTTCCTGTATTTGTTTTAATAGTCAGCTTTATAGGAAAAGAAAGCTTTGAAAAGTTACCTGTTTTCTCTCTGGTTTGATTTTCAGTTCTAAACCAATACTTATTTAAGTGTTCTCCACTTCTTGGCATAGCCTAATAATTAAAAGAATTACTTGAAAGCCAGGGCAGCTTTGCACAAATTAATGCAGGGGGAAAAAGCTGCAATCTTCCAGCGGGCTGAAAAAGAGGTCAAAATTATGCCAGTTTTAGCTGAGAGCGAAGGTAAACACAGATCTCCCTGTAGCCCCGTTTAAAGCCTTTTTCTGATCTTTAAGTTTCTTATTTTACTGATCAAGAAAAAGGCTAAATGAGGTGCTGAACATTAGGGTATTTCTCAGCAATTAAAGCAAGGCCGTTCCTGCGGAAGGCACGGTGCGCAGCAGTGCTCCCGCAGCAGGCAGCCCTGCCTGCTGCCTGCCTGCTGCCTGCCTGCCTGCACGCCACCTCGCTGCGTTTGCACCAGCCCAGCACGAGTGTCCCCCACTCCTGAGCCGGGGAGCTCCGGGCGAAGGGGAGCAGAGCTACAGCAAAGCCGCGCGATGTCGGTGCAGGGCTGGCAGCAGTTTCCAGGGTGAAAGCTCCTCTGTCCTTTTGTGCGTTTGCTTTGATCCCTGTCTAGAAAATCCATTTTCAGGACAACTGAGGCACCTGGACTTGCGGCTGAACATCTCCGCAGAGCCACAGGGGTACTCCTGGGCCTGAATGTCTCCCGTGAGCCACGTTGCTATTCCAGAGGTCTCGGCACCCCCCGCCCTAGCGACTTCAGGCCGTTCCCCTGCGAGTGTCTGCTTGCGCAGCAGCAGCAGCCCCTTGCACGCTGCCTCCGGAGCACCAGCCTGGCAGCACGCCGGGTCTGGCCACCGAGAATCAGGCCCGCTGCTGCCAAGCCAAAAGCAGGATGAGCTCCAAGCCCAGCGCTCCCAGCTGCGGCAGGATCCCCGGGGCACACGGCTTACCATCCCGACGGGGATCCGTGCCCTGGGACCCGTGGGAAGAGAAATGCCGCTGCGGCACTTGGTGGGGACAGGCTGGTGATGGGGGGGGGCTCTGCCACAGCTCAGCGGGATGCCTCCTCCCTTCTTGCGTGGTGGGACTGGCAAAGCCCGGCGTGCCCCGTCAGCGGCGGCGGGAGCTTTCCTGGGAGTGGGTTTCTGTTGCACAAAACATTTCCAGCTGTTGCAGGCTGTGGCTGAGCATACCAAGCAGCTTGGCTCAAGTAAAAGTTCAGCAGCCGCCAGGGCCCAGGCCGCAGAGGCAGGTCCGTTAACCTTTTCCACCAACATTTCTGGCACTACAACGTGCACAGGACCATGTCTGCCTGGAGCGCCTTGTTCACAGAAGTCCAGGGGAGAGCAGTTGTTCACCCTGCAGGAATTAAGCCCCTGTCCATGAGACGATCTGGGCCATGCAGTCGCTTGAAACCGTGCTGGAGGTGACAGTGTTTCACTTCAGAAAGCGGCTGTCTCTCAGGACTAGCATTTTTCTCTTACTGGCTTTCACGTTGCTGCTGTGTAGTTGCACTGGGATAAACAAGACCCATTTTTCCACTTTAAAATATTCACAGATGTACTCAGTTTTCGCTAGTTTCTCTGGGTTAGAATTTGGTCCCTGAAAACACAGGTAAACCTATCCTTATAATTTTTACTGGGCAGATAGCAAATCCCTGGGAATGCGTACCGATGGCAAAGTACATGGGATGTAACGGGAAATCAGCACCGTTCTTTACATGACATGCTTAAAACAAGTATCTCGTTTAATTAGAAAAAGAAAGATCGTTGACTCTTTCCCAAGCTGTTATCTGTGCAATTACTTTATGTAACATTATTAAAAATTAATTTTCCCCAGAACCTCAGCAATTCACTGAAACACGCCTGGCCCTCAGCAGCGGCTGCGGCATAGCCAGCCCACAGGCATCCTCCAGGCAGCGGGGCTCGGTGCTGCAGGCCCCCCCGGACTGCCTGTCCCTTGTACTGGGCACCTCTGGCCCGAGATCAAAGCACCTCTGCACAGCACCCCCATTGCAGCAGGCTCAACGCCTCTCCTCGCAGTGGCACAGCACCCCTCCTAGCACCGGGCACAGCACCCCTCCTCGCAGTGGCACAGCACCGCTCCTTGCACTGGCACAGCCCCCCTCCTACCACCGGGCACAGCACCGCTCCTCGCACCAGGCACAGCACCGCTCCTCGCACTGGTGCAGCAGCCCCCCTCTCCGGGGGCAGAGCATCCCCTTCTCCAGGGAGGTGGCAGCCCTCCTCGCACCGGGCAGCCCTCCTCGTAGCAGCACAGCCTCCCCCCTCTCCAGGAGCAGAGCATCTCCCCTCTCCGGGGGCTCAGCATCCTTCCTCTCCGGGGGCAGAACATCGCTGCTCTCCTCTTTGCTCCGTGCCCAGCACCCCGATTGCGCCGTGCCCAGGGCGGCTGCTCGCACCGGGCGCGCTCCCCCCCCCCCTTGGCAGCGGCGCGGCACCGCTCCGTGCCGGGACACAGCCCCTCCGGCACCGCGCCCGGCACCGCTCCGCGCCCGCCGGCAGCGTCCTGCCCGGCACCGGGCAGCGCATCCCCCCGCCCCGGCACCGCGCCCCGAACTTCGCCCCGCCGCTACCGGCCCGTCCCCGCGGGGAGAGGCGGCCTTACCTATCCGGATGACATGCGGCATCCCGTGCGAGCACTGGCCCCAGAAGCCGCCGACCAGGAGCGCTGCCCAGTATTCCCAGAGCACGCCGCGGAGAGCCGGCCAGAGATGGGGCATCGTTGGGGAGGGCGCGGGCCGGCGCGGCCCTACGGCCCCAGGGGCAGCGGGGGAGCGGGCGGCTGCTGCCCGGGGCTCAGGCGGAGCGGCCGGTCGGCGCCGAGGCCGGACCGCTCATGGCACATCTTAGTGCGGCCGCGCCGGCCCGTCCCGCGGCAGCCGCTCCGTGCCGAGCCGAGCCGTTCCGCTCCGTTCCGCTCCGTACCGAGCCGAGCCGTGCCACGCCGAGCCCAGCCGTGCCGTGCCGTGCGGTGCCGGTGCCGGTCGGGCGGCACCTGCGGAGCCGGGGCTGCCGGTGCGCCCGGAGGAGCGGCTCTGTCCCCTCCTACCACTGATGCGCGCGGCTCGCGCAAAGCCCCGGAGTGGAGCGTGCACACACTCACACGCACGCACACTCACACCCCCCCCCCCCCCCCGACACACACCGACACGCTGGCACCCGCCCGCTCCCCCGGGGCGAGGGCAGGGCCGGCTCGGTGGGCGCGGGGCAGGAGGCGGCCGGGGACCCTCGGCGGGGACCGCGGGGCGGGGGGCGGCAGCGGGGGTACCGGGGGCACCGAGGGTCCCGGCAGCTCCGGAGGGTCCCGGCGTCCCTCTGCCCCCGACGGCCCCCTGTCTGGCAGATCCCGGGGTGCTCGGTGTCCCCGGAGCTCCCGCTGTCCCGAATGTCCCCGGGGGCCCCGCAGTCCCCTATGTCCCCCGTGTCCCCGACAGCCCCGCCGCCGGGCGCCGGGCGAGGCGGGGCAGCATCCCTCGGGCCGCTCCGGGGGCGGCGGGCGGGTACCGGGGGGCCGGGGCCGCTGGAGCGGCGGGACCCGCGAACGGGCGCCCAACCCGGGCTCCGCAGCCGGGAGTTTAATGACCTCGGTGACAGAGACAAAGGGCTGCACATGCAGCAGATAAGTAGGCTGCTTTGTCAACTTGCTGGGCTAGGCTAGGGCGAATTTATTTTTTCTCATTTAAATAATTTGATCTATTCCATCATTTCCAATCGCTCCCATTTGCCAGCTGTCTGCTAACTGCATCGCCTGGAACGTCTGAAGAGCAAATCTTTAATTTTCTTACAAACATACTATTACTCCGTATCTGTTTATCCTTTTAATTTTCCTTGTCCATCGCTTTCCCCAGCAGCAAGCTCGGCGTGCTCAGCTGATCGCTGTCCTGCGTTCAGGCGACCCATCCTGGACCAGCCTCCCTTAGCCTGAATGTATGAACTGGAGGAGGGGACATATGCAAATTATTATCGGTCTAAAACTCAAAGAAAAGTTCCCCGGGTGTTGCATCTGACAGCAGGCAGCGAGCACACCGACTGCTGCAGTGAGGCAGACCCGTGGAGGGGGGGAACCCCGCGTGCCCATCGCAGTGGTGTCTGGTCTCGGGCTGTTTCTGTACAGCAGAAGCAGCGGGGGATTGGCTGGGGTATCCGATAGCTGTCATCATCACGGAATTGAAAGGAAAAGCTGGAAGAGGCTCGGGGGATCTGCACGCCCACGGCAGGACTAGCCCCTCCTGGAGCTGCTGGTGTAACTCTTCCCAAAGCCTCCCCGGGCACACGGTGCCATGGTTTAACTTGTGCTTCATTTGGGGCGATGGGGAGGTACCCCTGAGCAGGACCTGGGTTCTCAGCGTTGTGTCATGGTGGAGGAGACTCTTACTCCTACCTAAGAGTCAAGCCAGAGAGGCAAAGGCACTACTCAGTGTCTTCAAAGCACGGTGCAGAAGGTCGGTCTCAGAGGAGATCGGTTGTTACTGTTTATTGTGGGCAAGCTGAGGCCCCGACTTCCACCAGGAAATCTTAGCTGTGTCAAAGACAGTTATAGAAAAGGGTCTCTCATGTTAAGGATATTTTTATCACTCATGACACCAAAAAAGATAAGATTTAGCAAAAGGGCATGGAAGAAATTTTCTTTACTTACTGCTTAAATGAAGGACAGCTGTTTCTGTGGACTTGTTATACAATTAAATGTCACAACCTGGTAAATCATTGCACCTGGAGATAAAAAAGCCCCATGAACCTATTGGGAGGGAGAGGGTAGAGAGGGCTGGTTCATCTGTTGCTGTTCTTTACTCTTTGCAGACTCCAGCATGTAGAGAAGAGGGTTTGATTTTCAGTAAGTTGGGACCAGAGGTTCACATTTTGTGGACTGTTTAAATTAAAATGTAGCTAGGATGATATATTCTGCTAGTTTATTAGTGTCAAGATGCTGCTTCTTGCCTTTTTGCTGCACCAGGCACTAGTAAGGCTCTAACCTTTGCTTCAGCCTCTGGATCCTACTGCAGTACCAGCACAAATAGTTTATTTCTTATTATCTGATCTGATTAGTATCTGATAGGTGTGTGGAGGCCAGTCCTCGTCATGTATGTAGGCCAGAGAAGGAAGTATGCGCCGCTCAGAAAGGCAGGACAGGAGCAATCATTTATCGGAAGTTGGATAGCAAACCAAACCAAGCGTGCCTGGGCACCAGGCAGAGGTGCGCTCTGTAGCTGCAGGTCTCCTTGCTTGGGGTTTGCGTGGCCTTTCCTTCCCAAAGCAATCTGAGCGGCGTGCAGCCGATCACGGCTGTGCTTCCCTTCCTTCGTATTCCTGAGTTCCCACGCTGTCCCCCAGCCCTGCCCCATGTGTGGCTTGGTGGTGCTCCTCTCTCGGCAGCATCCTGCTGCCCTCCAAGGGGATCCCGGGGCTACTCCATGTCATGATCAAAAAGAGGGATAATTTTGGAACTAATCTTAGATGTTGCACCGTAGTTGCCTTAGATTTTTTTTTTTTTTTTGACTTTGTGTGTGACCTGTGGATGCACTGCACCAGGGTCCACCCCTCGAGCAATGACCTTCATCCATTAGGCCAAACTCTCCATCAGCTGTGGCAGAGTGAGGTTGTTAGCATATAATTACAGCAAAGACAAAATGGCTGAAAAAAGAAGGGCTGTATCTGCAAGGCTGGTAGAGCACCTCACGGGACCAGAGCTCCATCCCAGCGCTGCTGTGGGGTAAGTGCTGCCCAGCCCCGTGCTGGGCAGGGTGCTGGACTGAGCAGGATGCTGAGCTGCATGGCCGGTGTCTGCCTGGCCTCGATGCGTGGGCAGCTAGCCTTGGGGGCTGACTTTGTGTTGGGGTAACTGGGGACCTTGCTCAGGAATCTGGGGCTGTTGCCTTGCTGAAGGACAGAGGAAGCAGAAGGGCTTTGGCGTTCTTCTCGTTTGTTACAGTGATGCTAAAAATATAAGGTGTTTGCCTGGTTCACTACTGCTGTGAAACTAGCTTTAATGCGATAGTTCACTGCTTCATAGTGTACCAATAATTAGTGAAATTCTCTGCTGTATTTATAACTTATGAACACAGTGTACCATTTAGAAGAAGTCGCTTGGTCATTCCTAGTTTGTTATGAGATATTGGGATGTGTTAGATTTTTATGCTGCTTTTTTACAGTGAATATATGTGGTATTTAGAGCTCCATTTATTACACAGGTAGGACTCTGATAATTGCATACGTTTTATGTTTTTTTTATAGATGTAAAAATCTCAGTTCTCTTACCTACAAATAAAGCTGAATATTTATGGATGTAAGGCTCTTTATTTTTGAGTATGAAAAGGAACTGCTTGCAAAAGTGAAAAAAAGTGTTGAAATTATTAATATCTAGGGAAGAATGCGATTGACAAAGGACCTTTTCAAATAAGAATAATGCTTTAGAGCAGCAGCAGAAGTATGAACCTTGCAGAAAGACACATAAGCATTTCTACAGCTATGGCATTTTTCCATGTTAATGAAGAAAAAGAGGCTTCTCTATTTTTTTTAATGGTATCTAAACTGGTTCATTTGAATTAGCTACATCCACATGCATTTTGTTTAGATTTATATGCATCAGGTGTAATATAACCACAATCAATGTGAGTTATGAGGCCCAGTGCTCACATTACTGAGATTCATGGGCTGGAGTCGTCTCCTAAAATACCAGAGAGTAAATATACCGGGGCTGGCAAAGGCAGATTTCTGGGACTTGAGTGCCCTCTACTGAAACAGTCCCGGCTAGCCCTTAACTTTGACACCCAGCACCTTGATTGATGGGTTGCTAAATTAAATTTAAGCCTGCGGTTCACAGGTTCAGCCATTATGAAGAATCCCTCCTGTCTTTCCTCTCCTGTCTGATCAGGCGCTGGTTTCTTCTCCCTTCTCTTCTTGTAACGCTCCGGTTTTAATTCTGACTCCTCCTGCAGCTCTGCATATGCCACAGTAGATTTTTCTTCTTTTAAATGGCAAGTTTAAGATACAGTAAGGATTCCTTCTGAAATAATCATCTGGGGAGCTGTAATTGCACTGATTACAGTGCAGGGCTGGGCACGGCAGCACCCGCAGGGAGAAACCCGCTTTGCCCCGCAGACCTTGGGTGTGCTCAGCGTTTTGTAACTGTAAAAGGCGTTAACTCCTTGCGAGGTGACGGTGCCACCCGTGCTCTAGGAGCTCCTGCAAAAGAAAAAGGCAAGAAACCACATTTGCCCCCACAAACTTATTGTAATTTTGTGTTATGTTTTGCTTGCTGGGGAGGGAAGAGGAAAAATTTCCACTTCCTACTCGGCGTTTCATCTGTAGCGGGACCAGCGTTGTTTCCCCGAGCGGGGCTTTCTCTTGCCGCAGCGATGCTCTGCGCTCGGGGCGGCGATGGAGGCACCGGGCGGTTCTGCCATCCCCGCCGCAGGGTGAGGGACCAAGGAAAAGGCCAGAAACAGCTTGTGTGTTGTACACGTTGCTGGACAGATGATTTCAATGTCTGGAGATTCCCACTTCTTAAATTTTTAACAGGTTTATTCTCTCTAATTTCGTGTAAGCTTGCCAGGGAAGCGTGTTTTGCGGTGCAGTGTGCTCTGTGGGTCCTCGCAGAGCGAGGCAGGTGGGGCGGGCGTCGGGGCAGGTAGGGAAACGCGTGTTTTCTGCAATCTGTGCTACAGAGTGATACTCCTAGAAGAATTGTTGCTGCACTACACTGCATATATTTGTGTTGGAACATACTGTGGTGTAATAGCTGGTTTGAAATGTATCCAGTTCTGCTGAATATATTATCGTGAAAGTCAGGCAAAACGCACTGGGAGAATGTGAGCTCCTGTCAAACCAGAGCACAGAAATGCTCTGCAGAAACTGTGAAAGGGAGAAGAGAGTTGGTACCAACTGCTGCCCTCCTGTTCTCGCGCAGGGTGTTTGCAGGGGCCGGTGCTACAGGAACACTCTGGTCAGAGCCATGTGCGGGGCCGAGCGCCTAAACAGATCAAAGGCTCCTTCACTCCCGCCCGTGGAGCAGTTGCCATCCCCTGCCTTGGTGCAAACCCCCTTGTCGCGGCGGGCGCAGGAACCGAGCGCTGGGCTGGGAACGGGCAGGTCCCCGCTGTCAGCTGGGCTCTGCCGGCAGAGCTGGTGGGAGCGCGTAGGAGGTTTTGTCCCCCAACGTCCCCTGGCTGGCAGGAGACAGGAACCAGCTCTTCCTTCACCCAGGTGGTATTTGCATCACCAATTTCTTCCGTGGCCCCTTTTCCAGCCGGGGCAGCCCTGGGGGGTGAGGCGAGGGCTGTGCCGGTGCTGGGAGAGCCAGCGCAGCCCTTAACAGAGCAACAATGAGGTGAGAAGTTTTGCCAGACTCTCCTGCCTGGAGCTGGCTTAACTAAGGCTGATGGAGCCTCTTTGGATGAGAAAATCTTGTTTTTGTTTTTAATCAGTTATGTCACAGTCAGCCTTGTCTGACGGTCCCCTCCTGGCTCACAGCGGTGTCACACACCTGGCAGGAACCCGGCTGGGTCTTTGCACCAGCAGCAGCACCCAACCGCTGTAGTACAGGGTACCTGTCCCTTGGGGGTCTGGGGGCTTTTGCCCGGGAGGGGACAGCAGAAACACGGGACCCTCAGGTGGCGTTGGGTGGTGGGCGGTGGTTCACCCACCCCAGCTCTGGCGTGGCCGTGTCCGCCTGGCTCTTGCATCAAACCCCGCGCAGCGGGACCCTCGCTGGGTGCCTCCCTGGCAGGGACTCCTTTGATCAGCCGCTCCTTTTGAACTGAGCTTGGTTTTGAACTTGGAGGTGGGCTGGTACTTACTCTGAGAGACCAGGCTGTGCGCTTCCCGGCATCCCCACCGGCAGGGTCACCTGAGACAGCAGAAACGCGGGAGAACGCGAAGAGCTGCCCGGCCCCTTTGGCTGCGATGCGGTGGTGGTGAGCAGGGACCGTGCCGTCTCAGCACCTCGAGGGTGAAGGCGTCCCGCTGGGCGTGCGAGCGGAGCCGCGTGTGCCCCGGCTGCTCATCAGCCTTACGCAGCAGCAGGTGAATCTGTACAATTGTAGCGTGTCGTATAGGCTGAAAAGGGCAACAGGGAACAAATGAATAAGTAAGGCCAGTTTAAATTATTATCTTTATCACACCACATGTTTGTCCCCTGACAGGAGAAGCTGTTTTGGCCAGTCAGCTCCGTCAAGTGCTCCCTTTTCTGTGCTGCAATATAATCTTTTGAACTCAGCTGAGTGGAAATACATATTCATGTCAGACAGCCTTTGCATGTATTTTTCATCCTCTTTCTGCAGAGGTAGGAAATCATCTTTTTTTTCCTAAAAAAAAAAAAAAAAGCCCTCTATCTTTAGGATTGGTGGGAGAAGCCATTTGCAACTGATGGGTGTAAATTATGCCTGCTTAGTCAGACAGGAAAATTGGAGACTGCAGAATTAGACTCTGCTTGCAATTATCTTTACATGGAACCAGTTTACAAAAAAATTTGGTATGCTCCTTGGCTTTCTGATAAATTCTCATGAGAATTTATTTTTGACCTGTCAGCTTCGAAGTGTGGTCCATTGTATGGAACCCAGGAAAGGTATCTCCTTTTGTCTCCTGTACAAGTATACCGACTGGCTGAGCAGAAGGTTGGTCACCTGCCAACCCGTGAGTGCACAGGGCACTTTACTACCCACATGTCTAATTACCCATGCAAAGATTTGGCATGACTTGTTAATACCTTTTTTTTTTCCCTCTACACATGCAAAGGGCAAGAAAAGAGCACGTTATTTTGAATGCCTGTTAAAATCGGACTTCAGTGGAATTATGCTGGGAATTAATTTGGCCAGCTGCAGCCAAGCCTTTCTTCCCAATCCCCTTGCAAACTCAGGACTGTTTCCAATTCACAGCAAATTTCTCAGTTGTTCCAGCACATTCAGAGAAAGTTTAAATGTTGGGTGGGGAAGCTGTGGCTGGATGTGGCCGTTGCTATTCAGAACGCAATAGGGCGCGACTAGGCATCGCTTGTCAGCAGAAGACCTGACATCCCAGGGATAAGGGGGTCCCTGCCTCGGGAAAGGCGTGGGGTGTCCAGGAGAAAGCAGCTTTCCCGTAGCAGCGGGCATCGGCCACGGGCAAGATGCTGTGGAAGGCTGAGGTGTGTTAAATGGGAGGGGGGGGACAAAAAGTACGTGCCTGTGTGGGAAATGTCCCGGCCCTGGGCTCCTGTGGGATGGCGCCTTTGGGAAGGGCTGTACGAGAGCGAGGAGGAGGAGGTGCCGCCACGTCGTGCTCTGAGGAGACTTGGGGGGCTGGGGTGATCCTTGTATTTATCTGGCACCTGCCCGTCTGAACTCTGCCTCGTTATTTGGGTCTCCCCAAGCATTTCTCTACAATTTCAGGAAATTAAAACGCCAGGCTTTGTAACATTTGCAAAACACCCTTTTCCTGCTATCCTGCCTGGATAATGAATTGGTGATTCATGAGACTGCACGTGGTCCTGATGCGGGGCTGGGGATGGGCAGCGGTGCTGGTGTCAGAGCAGCCGGTGAGAAACCACTCACAAATATTCCTGCCTGGTTTTTCAAAGCTTTTGGCCTTGTTTTAAGCTGATGTGATACTCCTTTCAAATCCGGTGCTAAACCAGACCGTTGCGCCAGTTAAATACTTGTTATTCATGGCTGTCGGTGCCTGGGCACAAGGTTAATTTTGGCGCTTTTCAGCTTAGCAAGCAATGAACAGCTTCATGTGTTATCCTGTTGGAAAGGGATTGTGCAGCATGCTGTATTTGTGGATTGAAAGGGGAGTGTGGGAGGCTTCCCGCGTACGTCGCGTCCCTATTCACAGGAAGGGAGAAATGCTGCTTTTTATTATCTTTTTTTTAAATCTGATGTTTATGTGGTATTTTAAAGGTGTTAAGAAAACAGAGAAAATGGATTTCAAAAGATAGAAAACAAATTGGGTTTTGAAGTGTGACTTGTGAGCTGCTCTCTGGTTTTCCCAGTTCCTCCTAGCTGGTGGGGTGCTGCCCCTCGTGCTGCCGGGACACCCCCTTTCCTTCCAGCAGCAGCCGGTGCCACTGAGCAATTTCAGCAACTGCTGACCTCGCCGTAGAGGAGAAGTCGAAAGCTGATGTGCCTCAGGCCATGCTGAGTTTCCCTTCAGTGTAAGCCATTTTCAGAGACCTCCTTTGGCCACGCAGCAGATGCAGGGCTCAAAATCACCCCGGGTTTCCAGAGAACTCAGTTGTGTTCGTACTGTAAGAGCTGGAGGGATGAGGAAGATAATGGCTGGGAACAAAAGTGGTGAGAGACCCGCAACCGTGTGCTCTTCCAGCTGGAGAGGGCTCTTCTTCCTTCTAGTCCTTCTGCACAAACCAAACACAGGGCCTGCGACTCTCTGAAGTCATTAATGTTTTATCTCCAAGTCTTTCTTGCACCTGGAAAGACTATAAAATGAATCTCCTTTATTTACCGGTAACTCTCGGATGCGTCCCGTTTGCTGCAGCAGAGAGGGATGAGCCTGCGGCGTCTTGAGGGCGACTGCTTGCTGGTTTGGTTTTTCCCCCAGTTCAGCCAACAGAGCTCCCAGTGCCGCTGGGGAAGGAGGTTCTGGACCCACCTGTGAATTTCTGTTGACCGCTTGCTGGGGGCACCCGGTTCCCCGCTCCGGCGCCCAGCGGCGGCTGAGGAGGTGCCTCCTATGGGACTTGGTTATCATCTTCCTGTGGCTTTAAATTTGAATCTGAAATGCCTTGTTTAAATTTCATTGCTGCTATTTCTACCTATTGTTTCTGGTTTTGGTGATGAGACAGAAGAATAATATTTTTAAGCAGGTCTTAGTACAAGTAAAACAGAGCTGATGTGGCTTTATTTTAAACAATGTACACAAAATCTTCTCTAGATTGTATCTGTGCTTTGCGCGGCCTTCCACTTCATGGTGGGAACATGACTTGCATATTGAAACCTGGCGTGAAAAAGCCCTAGGAAAAATAATGAGCCTCTCTTTATAGTTTATTTCTGTAACTTTTTATGGGAGACACTTGCTTTTTTCAAATGTAAAGGAAAAACCAGAACTGTGTCCAGTAAACCTTCAATATTTGAAGTGTTTGTATATAAAAAAGTATTTTGTGTTGGCTTTTTAAAATATGAAAGCAAAAAGTGAATAATTTTGCATAACTTTTATAAGCATTCACTGGGGGAAGGGAGAGCAAGGTCTTGCCAAAATTATGTGTTCTGCACATTTCTTATTTTGTTGAAACCCTACTTTTTTTTTTAATCCCTGAGGCACTTCAGCGCATATAAGACCCCACTGGCTGTGGTGATGCCTGCGTTGTCCCGGGGCGTGGGGAGGCTGACTGTGTGCTGGGCTGTGTGACTGAATTTAACAAATGAAAGCCAAAATCACAC